>NC_143010.1:3703333-4320555 GCF_061535395.1 Colias eurytheme | reverse complement strand
CTTGCTTTTAACCTACCTCCTACTTGCCCACAACTGCTGAACTAAAATATTTCGTTTTTCGATTCCTCGTCTTAGTTCAGCAGCTGCAGCTGTGCTGCTAGTTGATTCTTGAGAAGAGACATCAGGGCATTCATTACCACACTCTGCTGTATTCTCTACAAGATCAACACCTACTCTATTAATACATATGTTATGTAACACACAACATGCGTTGATAATTTTAGCTACTGTATCTGGATGGTAATGCAGCACTCTATGTTTGTGTAAGCAACGCCACCTATTTTTTAATATACCAATGGTACGTTCCACGGTATTCCTTGCAGAGCAGTGCAACTTAGTGTAGTGATGTTCTGGGGAGCCATCAGGAGCATCTAATATAGGTGTCATCATGTACTCCCTCTGTGCATATCCAGAATCACCTGAAATGTAAAACTATATATCAAAATAGATTCAAAAATACAAAAATTCTACTATAAACTTATTTAAATAATTTACTTGCCTAGTAAATACACATTTTCTCCATTATTATTTAAAGTAATTAAATGTTGTTTAACGGGGTGCTGATTCCACACGAAACTATCATGCGATGCTCCTCCAAATGAAGCATCTACTGACAAGATTCTTAAATCTGCATCACTAATCTAAAAATACATATTATATTTAAAACATGGACTTATAACAAATTGATTATTAAGTGAATTATTACTTACAATCATAACATTTCTTGAATGAAAATGTTTGCGATTAAAAAACCTTTCTTCATTATCTTTAGGTCTTATCATGGCTACATGAGTGCCATCAATACATCCAATAATACAGGGAATGTTAAATTTTTCATAAAATCTAGAAAATAAGTGCAACTTAATGAAACAATGCTTTATAGAAAACACAAAAAAAACAGTTTTATAATCCAAGATAAAAGGTAGATAAAAATTAGGTATTTGTCTTTTGCATTACCTTCGTTTTATAGCATCTCTTTCCGGACGATTTTGAGGAAACTTAATCCATTTTTTTTGAATAACTGCATTGTTAAGAGCTGCCGTCACATCCCTTATACTGCGACTAACAGATTGTTGTGACATGAGAGTACCATACGTGCCTCCAACTAATTTTTGGTAACTCCCAGTCGCATAAAAAGACAATGCTACTAAAACCTGCAAAAATTATACAAGTCTAAAGCTTTTCTTATGTATATCACTATATAATATTATCAACATCAAAAAAGTCAATTATTAAAGACAATATACGTACCTTATATTTTGGTGCTATATCACTTCTTCTTTTATCAGTTGGCATAAAAGGTTTGATTTCTTCATAAATTTCCCCAAATAAAACCTTACTTACTCTTTAATTCGCTCTAAATTCTTCATCATTCATGGTAAACGCTTTATCCGTATATCGCATCATACGACGCTCATCTCGTCGTTGTTTTAATTGTTTTCTATGGGAATTACTCAAAATACTATAAATAACTGCTAACCGTGCCATATTATACACCAATAACTTATTAAAATCAATTAAAATAGTAAAACAATTCCTAAAAAGTTACACTTTTGCTATTGGAAAAATCACAATTGACAAGCAATCCGAACGCAATATCAACTCAATAGACCGCTGTCAAATAAACTCAAGAGTAGCATTTAGCGCACGGCATAGCCCGATCCCAATCCCACTTAGTTCTCATAAGAAATACGCAATTTGAAACCAATGTGGCGCTAGCGTCGATCTCAAGAGTACGAATTGTTAAAATTCCGATGTATCGACATTGGAATTAAACTCGAGAGTAAGCCTGCTGATGTTGTTCTAAAAAAAAATAGAATAGATAAGTGATATATGAATAACAGTATCCAGATGACACTGAATAATTGCACTCATATTTGCGAAACTAAAATTAATTTAATGACACCCTAATCATTTAAGCATGAAAATCGGTTCAGGCTTCATTAAAACGGGATGAATATGCAGGATAATCATAAGCAAAATTAAAATAAAATCAGCCAAGTACAAGTAAGACGTGCACATGAAGGGCTCAGTACCACCGTACTATAAATTCTCGAATTAATTATTATTATTGTAGTACATATTGCGCTTACGTATTTAGGCAGTAAAAAAAAGTTGAACGTGTGGCGGGACACGCGTTTGGCACGAAATCAAAACCAAGGACTGCCGAAAAGTAATCTTACATCGTTTAGTTAAAAATCGCAATTTTAAACATAAACAAGGTAACAGCAGCAAAACAATCCATAAAAATAGTGTCAATAAGGTTGAAAATCGCTTGCACCTATTTTTACATCTAAAAAACGTTTACATAGTGAAATCTCTTTTCGTTACAAAAATCTCACAGGGGCCGTATTTTTAGGTAATTATACCATCATGATTTCGTTGCGAAAAAGGGATGTTGTTATCGGTCATGTATAGCTGCGTCACTCTCTTGCACCGACATCATGGTGGCATTATAATTATCATCATAATACGGCACCAGGTATAGGGTATGAAACTAAAACTTAATGAATATTTTAATATAAATTGTGACTAGGTTCTACCAGTTCTACTTACCATTATTAAAATGATTTGGCTCTTCTTCAATCCTTTCTACATTATTCATAATGGCGTTTAAACGCGCGTACCTAGTTTGTTTACTCATTACCGTAAATAACTATTATTATTAAGCTATTACACTTCACTAAAAAAAA
The DNA here is from genome assembly GCF_061535395.1 of Colias eurytheme. Taxonomy (NCBI): domain Eukaryota; kingdom Metazoa; phylum Arthropoda; class Insecta; order Lepidoptera; family Pieridae; genus Colias; species Colias eurytheme. The sequence goes on along the minus strand of NC_143010.1, from coordinate 4,317,862 downwards.
TAAAAACAAAGAACTTAGCACTAGAATGTTTACGCAATGACGCATAGAAGCCAAAGAATACTTATACTCTAAAAAAGAGAAGAAGCGCCACTGCGAACAAAAAAATGTACCCCTACGTTATCTGTCAATTTTAGTTCCTGCGAAGTAGGGACAGACTGCGCTACTGTCGCAATGTAAATTTTTGGCGGGAATTTAGAAATTCTACCATTCGGCGGGAAATTTAAAAATCTGCTATACGGGCCATAGGGTTCCAATATTTTCAAGTTTTATTCATTTATTCATTTTATTTCGAGCAACATCAAGTGCATTAAATTACGAAGTTTTGATGAATAAAATGTTATTAATTAGGCCAAACTGCACCATCTTACTCGAAACAAAATGAATGAACCTTTGCCAGACTGCTTCAATAAAATAAAACAATGATTAAGAATTTTTCAATATTTTTATTTTTTTTGCCAGCTTTTTCTTGGCAGATTCAATGGAGAATTTTCTGTTCTCTAATAAACAAAATCGTCGAATTAATATTATAGCCACTGATTGCTCGATCATATTTTTATTGGCTAACTTATGTTCTGGGCATGCATTTAAAAAATTGAAATTTATTTCCTCTCTAATGAGTTTTATACAATTTTCTTTTAAGTGGTCTGAGTGAGTCTTTGGACATTTTCATTATGATGCAGAACTTGCAGAACATCACTCCCTTTCTTCTGTTTTAAAGCAGTTTTGAGTTTGTTAACTTGCTTCAACAAGTATTTACATTTGTTGTAAACTTTATTCTCAGAAGCTGACAGCTTCTCTTTGTTCTGCGAAGATTCTTTTTTCTGAAACATTCAATATGGTTATTTATTTATTTATAATTATTAGGCAAGGTAGGTTACTCAGTAATGGTTATTTTACTTACCAAAAATGATACTGATGCACTTAATTCCTCTGTAACTGTTTGGGATCGGGCCTGCAGAAGCAAAAAAACAATATTTTTGGTTAAGAATTTAACTTTTAAGTCGCAAAATTTTTATTCATAATGATAAAAAAAAATGTTTGTATAATGTTTGAACTTATATTATGTTTATTCCATATTATACCACTTACCGCAAAAGACCCTGAAGTTACTGACTTAGTTTTAATCTCAGCAGTTGGTTCCTCAGTGACTGACATAACCGTATGGGACTGGGTCTGCGGAAGCAAAATGCAAATATTTTAGTTACCACTTTAATTGTTCTGCTCTCTGTAATCATTTATTAGTAATGAGAGTAATCATTTATATCAAACATGGTAAACAAAGTTTTCAAATAAGGAATTCTTACTCTGAGATCATTACAGATATTACTATGAGACGGTCCAGCTCTTGGTGAATGAAGATTTTCTTCATTTTCATCTATGGATGGAGTGGCAGATTTATGAAGACGTATTTTTGCTGGTGTTGTGTAAGCAGAATCTGCAAAATGCTTACTACAAATAACCTTACATGATTTTTGCAAATCGGCTAGAGCTTGAAAGTCAAACCAGTCTTTGTCTGGGTAACAAAACATTGCCCATGACATCAATCTGAAAAAAAATTGCTAATGTCAATTAATAAAGCATTATTTTAAATAATCTTTATCCAAATTAAAACATTATGTAGTTTTATGAACTTACTGGTAAACGTTTTCTTTATTTTTTCCAAGAGTCGGGAACCTGTGCATCCTCAACTCAGGGTTTGATACTTGATTAGCACCACACTTGGAGCATCTGAAAAATTACATCGCATGAGCCTTCATTGACAGACCTAATGATATTTACTCACAAAATAATAAGAACTTTTACTAACCTCCGGTACACATGAGACATGGTGAACGAAGTAAATAACACACAGATTAGGTACTTAAAAACTATAGGAGTCTATTTCTCACTAAGTGTCTCAGTAAAACTGGCACAAAACTAGTCACTCACAAATTCACAACACAATACCGTATGGTGGTACATGAGCCTTGAATCACCCAAAGAACAAATACGGAGGAGACGCAGATGCTCGACTCGACGTATTGCTGCTGCTTGAGGATTGCAAGATGAAGAAATTGAGAGAAACCGAGCAAAACTTAAAAGTTATAAACCCGATAAAACTTTCTCACAACTGTTTTTATTCAAAACAAATGTCACATCGGATAAAATAACGATGTTGCCAGTAAGAACTAGGAAATTCTACTTATAATCTTAAATTTCTACTAAATATGTTATTGTACAAAAGGAAAAACGTAACTTATTGTTTTTATACAAATAAATATGTGTGTGTGTGTTTTTATTATTGTAAATTTGAGTCATATTAGTGAAAATTTTAACAGTCACAATATTTTTTGTGATTTTTTAAATCTACCATGCACTCAATTTTACAAATAGCGGCCACACTTAAACTAGATCAACTATCATAAATTGTCTCTGTGTGCGTGAGTTCTCACCTACAGGGAAGTGATCACCCCCTGATAGAAGCACACTGATTAATCGACATTAGGTATATCTGCCATTGCCGTGAAATCTAATTGAGCGAAGTGGATGACAATATGTCTTACTGTTCAAAACCATAACAGTCATTTTACTAACACATCTTATACGAAGCGACTGGATAGTTTTGAACGAGAATAAAATGATAACTGCGTTTATCATTTTCTAGTCGAAAATTATTTCACGGGAACATAATTGTATGACTATTTGTCATAATAACAAGTGGGAATACATTTTGATAACATTATATTAACATTTTATTCTCGTAATTTAAGACCTGTTTTAAATATTTGAATACTATTGTAATAATTTGTAACTTCGTCAATAACTGTATAAAAATTACGAAAAAAATTGAGCAGATGTATTAACACCCACAGATCCCAAAAATTACATAACACTAAGACTAAGATAATGGCAGTTATCATTTTATTCTCCGGGGACGGCGCTATGTATATATGTATGTACTTAAAATAATAAGAGCACAAATAAAATTATAACCTAAAAACGATCACGCACGTGTCTGCCCTGCATGCAATCGACACAAAGAGCGAGCGCGCACGAGCAACTTAGTAGTTAGTTATTTTGTCTCTGTCGCTGTCTCCTCGCAAAGTTTTGAACGATGCGCACACGAAAGCGACAGCAACGCAACTTTTTCTTTAAAATTTTCTGCATTTATCAACATGGATTCCGAAGAAACGGTTGTGGTCTGTGCTCTTGTCCCGCATAGTTCCCATTCCCGTGGGATTTCCGGGATAAAACCTATCCTATGTGTTAATCCAAGTTACTCTCTATATGTGTGCTTAATTTCATTGTAATCGGTTCAGTAGTTTATGCGTGAAAACTGAAAACCATACATACCTACAAACCTTTCCTCTTTATAATATTAGTATAGATATGTAATCGTAATTGTAAAAAGTAAAGTAGTTTTTATTTAATACTTTTTAGTGTATTTTTCAACACGAATCAAACGAGCTCAAACTCGATAAAGTTGAGTCAATATATTACTAAGTTCCTATGGCCACGATCTGATAACTGGCACTAAAAATTATAGAATAACTGAACCTCAATTATGAAAGACTGTTAGTACTTAAATAGTTTATTAATATGTGGATTAGTTACATAAATTATTTGATCTACAAGACTGAGTTAATCTAAGGTCTGTGTTAATGAAAAATAAATCTACATTATTATGTTTGTTAATCTGAAATTCGTTAGGTAAATAAAACATTAAATTAATCGAAACTCGTTTTTTATTACACAACTTATATAGTAAACAATTAAACAATTTAAATCAACTCAACAAATCAACTCAAAATAATCAACAAATTTTTAGGCAACACTCTTATTTATTAGTATTTATTCTTAATAGCTATGATACGGTCTAATAAAACACTCAATGCACAATCCAGGCTGACCAGGGCAATCTTCGCATGCAAATATGGTTTGCACCCTTTTTGAAGTGAAAACTTCTTTAGCGGCGTTGGGTATAAAATCTTAAACTCGCGTCAGGACACGTGGCCTGATCGAAAAAGCGTAAGACGGATTTTTTTTAGCCCTTATATTCCATGCGTAAGACGGATACCATTCCAAAATATCAAACATGCTGAACGTTAATAATCAAGTTTTCACTTCTGCCGGCACTCCCGGAGTGCAACCCGCCTTTTTTTTTATGTGCGCAAACATTGATTGCAGCGCCTTCGCTTTGTTTTGCCGTGGGTATCTTTTGTTTGTTTCATAATACAATCAGTGTTTCCACATTGAGGGGAAATTCCCCTTTTAAGGGGAAATTAGCGTCAAGAGGGGAAAGAAAAGGGGAAAGACTATAAAAGGGGAAATTGCGGGAAATCGTAGATAAATCCTTTCGGAAGTTATTATTTATGGACTCTGCCGTGGACTAGTGTGTTATCGTAAAAAAGAAACTGCGACAAGCGACAACAGCAGTTGGCGTATAATAATTACCCTTATTTCAATTTTTTTTGAGGCCTAAAATATTATTCTGTGCCAAAATGTATGCGCTGACAGAGTTGATTTGAAATAAAAAATTAGTATACAACTCTAAGTTTTTATTTTATTTCTGGTTAGTTAGTAAATAAAACACAAATCGTTTTGTTATACTTTATTCATGCTAAGTCTAATGTTTTTCGATTGGCTTGCCGTTGCATTTGACTGCACAAACTTGAGTTGTGGTATTTCCAACAGATTTTTCATTAGCTGTACAGAAGTTGTTCTCGTTCTTTTCAAGCCAGATTTTACACAAAGGATTGATGCAACCGTTTCATTATCGAGCCTATTGCGTTTATCTGTTTTGATATTTTTTAGATCACTAAATAATCGTTCAACAGCAGCATTGGAAAAAGGCAGTCACATAAAATAGTTCACCAAAATTGGCAAATGAAGGAATTTGCATCTGCTGTCAACATTTTTTTTTCAAACATTTTTTTCCAATAGCTTACCGTATCGATGGAATCATTACAGTCCATATCGGCAAGGAGACTTTGATTTCTCCATTCCTTGTCCAGCTCTGTTAGATGTAGCTCTCGTAGCTCTAGTAGTCTGTAGCTCTGCTACCAACGTAAGGAAATTGATAGCTAGTGATGTGCAGCTATATCAAAATAATAGTAGTAATGTGCAAAGTCAACAAATTTTGATTTTGTTGACGAATTTTGTGTAAATAATAATATTAACACAGCAGACTATTGAAGAAGAACGATAAATAAAAGATAAATTTTAGGTGGGGTGTGTGGTGTCAAAACTACAGCAAAATAATTTTTGAGGGGAAAAAATTCCGTAGAAGGGGAAATCTGAATTGCCGTGTGGGGAAAGGAAATCATTCTAGTGGAAACACTGAATACAATGAACTTTATTTTTTAAAGGCATTTGTAATTCGGAAGGCAAATGAGGTTCTACAATTGATTTAATTGCACTTAAGCGGAAATCGTACAATGTTAATTTTTTTGAACTGCATTTATTATATAATAAAGGAGTTGACCAATAGAATTTGCATGACATGTAAAATTACTTTTTTATACCATCGTATAGATTTGTGCTCGCATGAATAATACGAGAGCATTTGGTCATGACGATCGATTGCTTTCATACTTTTATTATATTTGATAACCATTTGAGGCTTTAATTTTAATGTACCCCGTCAATTTAGCGTGTGTTCTAAATTTCCATTATATTTACTTGATATGACCCTAATTTCTCTTTGGTCTTTCCCATTTTAACACACATATATTATTCTTGTGAACAATACATAATTCGCCTTTTTTTAATTTACCTAATTCGATTTCTCTAGGGTTATTTTTCCTCTTCTGTCGAAGCGTACCTGTGCAAAACGTTTTACTAGCATACAATTTTTCGACTAAACCGACGCTTGTATAAAAGTTGTCTATGAATAAATGATGTCCTACATTTATAAAATTTGAAAGCAGATGGTCATCTACTTTTTGCACGTGATTTTTGCCGCCTACAAGATAATCAGATGCACCGCCATATAAATGTAATTTTATAATAAACCCGAGCTGGTCAGCCAGTGCGTAGAACTTTAGGCCGTATTTATGACGCTTCCCCTTCATATACTGTCTATGTTAATCGCCCCCTCCATAACATCATTGATTCGTCGATTGTTATTTTTTGTGTTAGGTAATATAGAGATATCATTTTTTCATAAAAGTAGTCAATAATATTTTTTTACTTCATCATAACTACACGTCACTTGTCCCACATACACACATAGCATTCGTAAAATTAACATGAATCGATTCCTTGACATTGCCTTACTAAATATAGTTTGATTAAAATACTCATCGTTTTTCCAGTAATCATTGAAGCGATTTAGTTTTACAAATCCCATATGAAAATATACAGTCTTCCCAAGCATTTTTATTGAAAACATTCACAATTTTTAATTTTAAGCAAACAGGAAAACATATCCGTGGTACCCCGACTGTCTGTGATCAAGGTCCCACAAACGTTGGCACTTTAAATTTGCTTAAAAAGTTTTCTGGACATCCTCTTAACTGAATAATGAGAAAATTTATATACTTTATGACGTTCCTCATTTATTAAAATCCATCAGGTACAATTTTTTTTGAGGGCGGCGTTTTAGTTTATGATAGAATGAAATCAAGGTGGTCACATTAAATTCAATTTCAAGAAAAAAAAAACAAAACACTTCATTTCACAAAAATTACATCACTCCATGTATATCCTAAGTTTCGCGCTAAAATGAAAGTCAAACTGGCCGAGCAAATACTCAGTAATTACGTATCTGCTATTTTAAAATTATTTGCAGAGACATTTGATTCAAATTCAAATTCATAATACAAATTGTCTTTATTTGCTGAATGTAGTTACATAGCTGAGGTACAAATTTTATAGGTTCATAGACATTCTGCTCGTAGTTGAGCGTGCAAATATCTTAAATTACATTATACATAATACTTCACACAACACTATATCTCAATAGGAACATTGCAAAATTACAGTAATAAAATGATTACAAATAAATATTATGTCAATTAAGATGTCAATTAATTTAAAATTACTATTTTTGATTTAAGAAGTCACTAATATTATAGTATTGCTTTGTGATTAGCCAATTTGTTAACCTTGTCCGGAATATATTTACAGGTAGTTTCTTAAAATTGTCTGGTATTTTATTCAAGATAGTAATACTTTTAAATATTATACTATTTTTCGCTGTATTAATTCTACACATCGGAAAGTATAGTTTGTTCTGAAATCTGATCATTATTTCAGTATTAATTTCTCCTTTTTTCTTGTAATATTCGGGGTGCTTTCTTACAAATAAGCATACATCCCTTATATACATACATGTCAAAGTTAAGATTCGCAGCTTAACAAATATTGGTTTACATCTGTCTCTTTGTCTCAATCCTGTTAAGGCTCGTACGCATTTTTTTTGTGCTATGAACACCTTTTGGTTATCACAAGATTGACCCCATAATATAAGTCCATAGAAGAGAATCTAATATTCTAATAATATATAATATTATAAAGGCGAATGTTTGTAAGGATGTATGGATGTTTGTTACTCTTTCACGTAAAAATTACTGAACCGATTACAATGAAATTTAGCACACATATAGAGGGTAACTTGGATTAACACATAGGATAGTTTTTATCCCGGAAATCCCACGGGAACGGGAACTATGCGGGTTTTCCTTTGCAAACGCGGGCGAAGCCGCGGGCGGAAATCTAGTTGATGATACATATGCATGATAAGCACTTAGGGCGGCCTCCATTGACACTGTGTTCCTGAGTCGTCTTATGACATACACAAATCGGTTTAACTTGTCACATATATATATATTCTACTAGCGACCCGCCCCGGCTTCGCCCGTGGTACATATTTCGCAATAAAAGGTAGCCTATGTCCTTTCTCGGGTATCAAAATATCTCCATTCCAAATTTCATGCAAATTGGTTCAGTAGTTTAGGCGTGATTGAGTAACAGACAGACAGACAGAGTTACTTTCGCATTTATAATATTAGTATGGATGTGTAGTGTGTACATTCCATTTTAAATTTTCATCCAAATGGATACCCTGAAACTTGTGGCTTTTTACTTGTTCTATGGGTTTATTTTCATAACTAACTTTTAACTCGATTTGTCGACTATTTTTAGTACTTACAAAATTTTATCATTTTAGTTTTTTCAAAGTTGATTTGGAGATTATTACTTTTTAACCACCCTACTATATCGTAAAGTGCTTTATTTAAGTCTGGATTGAAAGAAGTACTTCCTGATTTGCATTTCACGATAAGTGTTGTATCATCAGCAAATAAAACTGTTTTATGTTTGGTAATGTTTGGCAAGTCATTTATACCTATACATTAGAAATAAAAATGTAATGATCCTAATGTAAAAGAAGTTGATGGAACTGTAGTGTGTGTTATTATTCACAGTAATCAAATATCGTAAATTCAGCGGTTTGTAGCGCGGCGAATGACGACACTCCTGCGAGAGCCAGTCGTCTGCCACTCGCCTAACTAAGCTAACGTTAATAAAGTATAAATGTATAAATATAATAAAGTAGTTCAGAACATACAGTATTTAATTTGAAGACCCCAGCCTATGTACACTAAAGAACATTAAAACGAGATGCTGTTTTACAAACAGCAAATGTAATTAAACAGTTAGATACTTTGTTCGATTTGACTAATGGCCCTGCGACGAAAAAAGATGTTAAGAAAGGTTTGAGAGTTAACGTATCTAAAAACAGTATACACCATAAAATGTGGCCACAATTAAAAACAATGGTTAAAACCATGCACTTCTTAAAATCTGACAGCCATTAAGAAATATTAGATGCGTAAATGGATATTACACCACCATATGTTCTCTGCAGGACATATTGAAATATGTTAATTTAATTGGATTTAAATTCCTTAATTTACGTCAATTAAACCAAGACACAAGAGAATCTTTTCGATTTAATTAGGCAACATTCGCCAACGAATCAAAATCCAACGTGTCACCATTTTACGGCAGCCCTCAAAACTAACATATTGACAAAATTGATTAAGTACTCCATTCGAGAAGCTAATTGACGAAAATCAACTTATTTTAGATTTTCATGATTTAGTTTTTAAAAATGCCGAAGTCGACGATGTAATTAAAGCAGAACATTCGTATCCAGTTACACTTGATATAGATGATGTATATGATAGTGATCCTATTTTACATTTGCCAGACATTGAACCCGAAACAGATGATAACTGGTTTGAGCTTTTTGAAAATCAACCAGTTGTTTATGTTAGCGGTTATCTAGCCTCTGTATTGGTTAAAAGATGTCACTGTTCGAAATGCTGCGACAGTTTAAGGACATTGAAGCCAGGGAGTGTTAACACATATAATTATAAAGCTCTTAAAGAATGGTGGAAGGACAAGCTCTCTCTTACATATCCGACCCTGAACCTCTGCAACACGGTATTTATGTGTAACCATATTTGAGCGTGACATTAAACATTTATTACACATCAATGACATTGTTAAATATTGTTCTGTAATGATGTACAAGGAAGTGAGTTTAACGTGGATGTGTGATGAACACAGTGGCATCTTAATGCACACGTTAATTACAAAATTGTCAATTTTACTCATTAGAAATGAATGTAAGAAAATAAATGTGTCATTAAGATGTAGTGCATGATGTGCTTACCTGTAAAAGATTGATACACCTGCCACGATTTGATTGATTGTAACCCATAATTGTCTTAGTGTACTCAATTGTTGGTAAGCCAAATAAATAAATAAATAATAAATAAAAACAACAACCACGCGGACAATGTCGCAGGCACATTTTATGATTATAATATTTGGCTTCCGCGCAGACAAACTAGTTCCAAATACAGATATAGATAAGCATGATAAAATCCTATAATATAAATTAATATTATAAAGCTGGGGAATTTATTTGAAAGCTTTCAGTGTTCGATAGTCTATTTATTGATTGAAAGATTTAGTTAGTTCCTGAGATTTGCTCTTTGTTTGTTATTGTGCATAGTCACTGTTGTGTGATTACTGTAAATGTCATGAACCTTTATTAGAAGTATAATAAATTATTACAAGTATAATATACCCTTTTCATAATATAATACATTTTATAAATAAATTTTGACTAATTATTGTTTTATTTTTTTTCAGATTTTGCAATGCATCGTTTCCCAGATCCAAAAAAATTCCCTGAGAGATTGAAAACTTGGGTCAATCTTGTTGGAGGAAGACTTGAAACATTGTCAGATATTGAATATTACAAGAAACAGGTTATTTGTGACATACATTTCTGTGAAACCACACCCCGGACACTCCATACAAAATGATCGTTTTGACAGTCACACCGTAGAGACTGCAAATGTGTGTGTTAACGCTTTATGGTTGGCACCAAGGTTGGCACATTTGTGACTAGCGTAAAAAAAATTCTTGTTTTTCTGATGAAATACATCCGTAAACAGCACAATATCTAACCATTTTCTACGAAAAACGATAATCACAAATCCAAAATAATAAAATTACTTTAAGTCAATTTGATTAATGTTGTCAATCTTCGTTGCGTATCGTCCTTGCAGAAAAATATGGCCCATTTTATGTCTGATCGCGCGGGGGTGAGGTAAGTTTAATTTTGGCGGGAGGCGGAGAGTGTCCGTTCTGTAGCGTTTAGCTACTATTATGTATTCTGTGGTGAAACTTACAGAAATCGAAATAATCGGTTGAACGCATTGGCAGTTCCAACACTTCATCTGCCTGGTAAGCCTTTTAATTTTGACTCATGTTGAATTTATTTTATTAATTGTGGTGTTTAATGTTCGAGTTGGATTTGAAACCACCTTTAACTTACAGACAAGATTTATAATGTACTAGCTGCTCCGCGCGGTTTCACCCGCGTGGCTCCACCCCTGTTGGTCGTAGCGTGATGATATATAGCCTATAGCCTTCCTCGATAAATGGGCTATCTAACACCGAAAGAATTTTTCAAATCGGACCAGTAGTTCCCGAGATTAGCGCGTTCAAACAAAGTTAAAATATTAGTATACATAACCAAGAGTACTTCTTAGGTCATTGGCATCAATGTTTCCTTCACTATTTACAACATCGTATGCCATACCTGGATAAAATATAGCCTAAGTTCACGGGCAATAGTGTAGCTTTCCAACGGTGAAATATTTTTAAAATCAGTCAAGTATTTTCGGAGCCTATTCAATCCAAACAAACTATCAAATCTTTACTTTTTATAATATGTATTAGTATCAATACCATACATCATGTTTCTCTCTTTTAATTCTTGTTCACTATATCTATATCTACATCGAGATGCTTGGAAGAAATCGCTCACGAGCGATAAAGCCGCTCTTTGTACATCTCTATTACCTATAAGCTATCTTAACTATGTAACAAAATTTATTACTGTGTATGTACAATAAAGAGTATTTCATTCATTCATTCATTCATTCATCATGTTGTGGCACATTAGCTAATAGAGTAATTGTAATAAATTTCAGGCCTAAATTTGAGTCAAATCACATGGGGACAAGCTTCAACTTCCACACAACATAATTTAGAACCTACTTTAATACAGCAGGAAAATTCAGGTAAATATTTGAATGTTTTAAACTATATAATAATATTAATGCTTTTGATTTTATATTTAACACAATCACCATTACATTACAGTTAAAAATTACAATAATTGCTTGATAAATAATTTTATCATTTTATTATAAACTAGCGGTCCGCCCCGGCTTCGCCCGTGGTACATATTTACGTTTTCTCTACATAAAAACCATCCTCGTACTTCAAGGAATATAATAAAAAAAGAATTATCGAAATCGGTTCAGCCGTTCTCGAGTTATGCGCTTACCAACACATTTTGCGATTCATTTTTATATTATAAATATTTTTATCATCTGTTTTAATTTAATTGAAATAATATATTTTCAGAACCATCTGTGAGCCATGATACTTCAGAACAACCATCATTACACAACCTGCTGCCTTGAACATCGCAACCTATAGCTGCAGGTAATGGCAGTGTTTATCATCTATTAATGAACAAGTTGTCTTAATTTATCCGTCTGTTTGTTGCATGATCACAACTTAACCATCAGTCTGATAAATAATACCTCGAGATTTAAAGAAGCTTTAAAAACTTAAAATAAATTGTCAAAATATTGTGTACTAGCTATTTCCTGCAGTTTCATCCGCGTCCCGGACCAATATCTTCTCGTACCTATTTTTACAAAATAAAAGTAGCCTAAGTTATGCTTTATTACATCAGCTACCTGCCAATAAAAGTGCCCGTCAAAATCGGTCCATCCGTTTTAGAGATTAGCCAGGACAAACAGATAGACAAAAATTGTAATAAATGTTATTATGGTGTTTGTACCATATCATATGCATGTTGTAAAAAACGGTTATTTCAATATTACAAACAGACACTCCAATTTTATATAGGTGTATGTGTGTATAAAAGATTTATAGATATAGATGTATATATAACTAGCAGTCTGCCCCGGCTTCGCCCGTGGTACATATTTACGTTTTCTCTACATAAAAACCATCCTCGTACTTCAAGGAATATAATAAAAAAAGAATTATCGAAATCGGTTCAGCCGTTCTCGAGTTATGCGCTTACCAACACATTTTGCGATTCATTTTTATATATAAGAAGAAGACTAGCGGTCCGCCCCGGCTTCGCCCGTGGTACATGTTTACGTTTTTTCTACATAAGAACCATCCTCGTACTTCAAGGAATATAATAAAAAAAGAATTACCGAAATCGGTTCAGCCGTTCTAGAGTTATGCGCTTACCAACACATTTTGCGATTCATTTTTATATATAAGAAGATCAATGGTTAATAGTCAATCCATACTTAATATTATAAATGCGAAAGTAACTCTGTCTGTCTGTCTGTTACTCAATCACGCTAAACTACTGAACCAATTTGCATGAAATTTGGTATGGAGATATTTTGATACCCGAGAAAGGACATAGGCTACTTTTTATTGCGAAATATGTACCACGGGCGAAGCCGGGATGGTCCACTAGTTTATTACTTTCCACTAGTTTTTTTATCTACAAAAATGAAATTTCACAAGATGTGGCTTTCGTGTGTGTTTTCGGCCTTTTCCTTTTCTATACATGTGTTTTTAATTTTTATTCTAAAAATATAGTTGTTGGACCTATGATAAAACATTATAAATGAAAATAAAAAAGACATAAGTTTTGAATGCCTCCAACAAAGTTTGCTTATTGTAGATATTATTTATTGACTACTAGATTTCCGCCCGCGGCTTCGCCCGCGTTTTCAAAGGAAAACCCGCATAGTTCCCGTTCCCATGGGATTTCCGGGATAAAACCTATCCTATGTGTTAATCCAAGTTACCCTCTATATGTGTGCTAAATTTCATTGTAATCGGTTCAGTAGTTTTTACGTGAAAGAGTAACAAACATTCATACAAACTTTCGCCTTTATTATTAAGATTCACCATCGATATGAATCTTTTAATAAGAAATTTAAATTGGGTTTGTATATAACTAATCCTTAAAATGCGAAAGCCAGTTTATTGTCAGTACATTATACATATACAGGGCGTCCCACGGCTATGCCACATGGAGGGAAAAAGTGAAGTCCCGTGTCCCCGTAGTGGGGTAAGGGGCAGATGCATTATTCATACATCTGTTTCACTGATCGATTCTCTTTTAGGGACAAGTAGGTGATCAGCCTTCTGTGTCCTGCCAGACCGAGACATTTTTTTTTCCTCGTCTCCACCGGGAATCGAACCCAGGACCCCTCGGTTCTACGCTCATGCGTCAACCACTATACCAAAGAGGCGGTCACATGGAGGGAAAGTACCTTAAATATTGTAGATAGAACATTTTACTGAAAGAAGACATTATTTGAAATTTAAAATCAATTTATACTGCATACATACATATTAAAATTATTAAATGGTTGGGCCGGGAATCGAACTTGTTCTACAAGAAATAATAATCATACCGATCGAAAGGCTTCATCATAAGGATTATTTTTAGTAAGAAACATAGTGTCACAAATAAAAGGAAGACCGTGAATTTTAACATTTGATGTGAAAAATTTTGTTCAGAAAAGTTAAAAGCTTACATTGCCGTATTGACATACAATTGACAATCATAACTACTTATTACTAATTAATCTACTTAAATAGTATGTATCATTTAAAAAATAATATTCACCACATCAAGACCAAAAAATCGTCTGGGAACGAAATAATCAAAAATCGTCACTTTGTATTCAAGAAGAAGGGACTCATTTTGAGCATTTGAAAAATGGACTAATTTTGTATTAAAAATGTTTAAATTCAGGGTTTTTCTTTTATTTTTGATGCTATGTTATTTAGTAAAAAATAATCCTTGTGATAAAGCCTTTCCATCGGTAGGATAAAACTACAGGCTGATTAATTTTCTCGAGTAACAGGTTCGATTCCCGGTTCATTTATGTATTTATTTAAATATCTGTGAGTACAGTTTTAAAAGTTTTTAAATTTCAAATAATGTCTTCTTTCAGTAAAATGTTCTATCTACAATATTTAAGGTACATTCCCTCCATGTGGCATAGCCGTGGGACAACCTGTATATTATTTACTAGCTGTTCCTTGCGGTTTTACCCGCGTTACGTTAGGTTTTTGGTTACTGCCTCGCTCCCGTGAGACATAGCGTGATATTATATAGCCTATGCTACTCAGGGATAATGTAGCTTTAAAATGGTGAAAGAATTTTTAAAATCGATCCAGTAGTTTTTGTCATTACAATCAAACAAACAAACATAGTTTTCCTCTTTATAATAAATGAATGAATGAATGAAAAATACTTTATTGTACACCTTATAGAATACATTTTACAAACTTAAAAATACAATATAACAATGTACAGTAGGCGGCCTTATCGCTGGCAGCGATCTCTACCAGGCAACCCAGAAAAGACGAGGAAAATAAATGAGTCAATAACATGGTGGTGCAAAATAAATAAAAGTGCCAGAATAATAATTTTATTATATATATTTTATCATACAATGTTTTGCCAAGGTAACTGCTTAAGTGGTTCGCGGCTATACTACACAATTTCTAAATTGAGCATTTTTCCACAGATCCAGCAGCTCCACTGCGCACGAAGATTAAGCAACTGCAAACTGATATTATGCGTTTGCGGAACAAGGGGGAGTCTTTCAAGGCAAGATTAAAAAGCGCTGAAGACTATTCAAACAATACCCTGTTCAAGAATTTCGCTAATTATTTTAAGAATACCCGCACGACTCTTTTTAAGTATGCAATTGCAGGCTGCAAAAAATCCAAAAGGGCGTCGTTTCACGACGGAAGAGAAAATATTAGCGCTTTCGCTTTATAAGAAAAGCCCGAAATCGTATTCATCTTCTTCTTCTTATATATAAAAATGAATCGCAAAATGTGTTGGTAAGCGCATAACTCGAGAACGGCTGAACCGAATTCGATAATTCTTTTTTTATTATATTCCTTGAAGTACGAGGATGGTTTTTATGTAGAGAAAACGTAAATATGTACCACGGGCGAAGCCGGGGCGGACCGCTATAGTTGTTAAATAAATATTTTACTCTGCCATCGGCTAAATCAATGAAGCGCCTTCTGGGATCCATTAAAATAAATGCCGGGATAAATCCCATTGTTTATGAAAAAATAAAAAAAACACTAATAGCGAAAAAAACGAAACGACCTATTACTTTACATCTAGGCTGAATAAGACCGAATTAAAAAATATAACACTTACACACACAAATATATATACATTCATACGATACAGTTTCATACGGCACACCCGCATTCTCACATCTTAAATTAATACATATTTTTTTTTTCTCTACTCTCTATTGTAACCAATTTTAATTATAATTAAGTACTTGCTAAGAGGCTTTTTGTGAATTTATTTTAGAGGCAAGCTGTTTCTCCTAAACACAGGTTGCCCAGTAACCTAGCTAGGGAAACATTGGCTTGTATAAATTGTTTTGGTAGCCTTTTTATTTATATAATTTTACATGAATATTAATTGTATATTGTAATAAATTGTAATTGTAATTGTATGTATGTATGTAATAACTACGGTCATACAATATGCTCAAGACTCTGGTCTAATCATTGTGAATACAGTGTGTGATCAGAGCACCGTAAATGTTGGTGCAATCACTGAGCTTGTAACTGAAACGAAAGCTAAATATTTGAGACGTGGTAAGGAATGGCGTTACGACCATATGTCTATAGATAGAAAAAAAAATTGTACCATTGTTCGATGTACCCCATTTAATAAAGGGAATAAGAAATAATTTATTAAATAAAGATTTACAGCCGTACAAATAAACGAGTTATAACATTTTATGCAAAGAATAAACTAAGAATAAGGAAAAATCATACAAATAAACACGAAATAAATGTAACCTAGTATAACTTCGTAATAAGTATTCATACTAATGCTATTCCGTCCTTATTACGGCTACCACCCTAGTATAAGTCTGACATAACCGAGTTATAACATATCTTTTAGTACATTGTTACACAAACACAGCAGTGTTTTACAAGTTTTAGAAGCAATTTTCAATCTAAATTTGAGATAATAGCAATGGGAGTAATACGAGAAGTAGAAAAAGTTGAGCAAATTAATAATTTCATTACGTACCTACCTATTGAAATGGAAAATTTTGTATGAAATGTCAAAATATACGAAATTATGAAAAACCCTTTTGATATTTATAATGATTTATTTATTTACAACATGCGCCAAACCATACATACATAAAACTTATTTCTAAACTTATCACAATAATATACACTTTCGTTGAAAATATAAATCTTCTAAGCCTGGAGTTGTATGTTTTGAGTACCAGTTATTTGGCAACTCTCTATCTCAAGGTGGGTTTATCTTCGTATATATATATCATTTGCTTGCATATTTAATGATATATTTAAATTATTTCCAATAAATATTTAAAAAATAAATAAACAGAACATCGTATGATGAAACTTCACAACAAATTCGACGAAGTCAAACGAGCGTCAGCAAAATGACAGCACCAAGGCTTAACCGTAGACAATTTCAATGTTTTTCATAATTTTGTGAATGAATTGCGACGTTGCCGCTTCGCGCCTATTGCATAGCGTGAGCATAGATACATCGACGTTATTCCAAATTTATTTGTAAGAAATTATGACATCCTTATTCTTTATTTATTCTTATCATATCTATGCATTGCATAAGGTTTGAATAAGCAAGTTTTTATTTGTACGGCTGTAAGTGTATACATCGAACAATGTGCAAAAAACTGTGAAATGGGAGTACATATTTCCAAAAACTATATGCGGCAGACAAATCTTATGTGGAATTACGCCTATTAGACAAACTCACAGAAGAACACATAAATCCCGAAAAAATTAATAAAATGAGGGTAAAAACAGCAACACAACTTTTCAGCCATAGTGTTACTGTAGCAACTGAACATTTGTCTGCTAGAGGAGATCTCCCAGAAAGTTGTAAGCAATTAATTGATATAACGCTATTATTCGATAATTTGTTCGACAGTCTTAACGTCAGTACCTTACACGTTCCCAATGGGAAAAAATATAAAGGGCCTATAAAAAGGCACTCGCCTCACCACGAGCCGCGGATAAAAGCAAAAATTATTTTAAAAACAATCAAATTATTTACTTACATAAAATCGACCGGAAACAAATCTCGATTGATCGAAACAAACATACCATCTATAACAAATTTGATTAAAACTATTGAAGGTATGGAGGCTATTTGGAATATTGTATCCCAAAGATACGGTTTTGATGCACTTTTAACAAGAAATTTTAATCAGGATCCGGTCGAAAATTTCTTTGGGAATATCAGAAGCTACGGGGCGAGAAATAATGCACCTAATTCGGTAGCTTTTGAAGGTGCTTTTAAGGCACTACTGTAAAATAATTATAGTTCCCCTCATTCAGGCAGAGCAAACTGCGAGGAAGACAAATGTCTTCAAACATTAGAGTTTTTTTTAACAGAAAAGTCAACGCCCCATGCTTTTGATGCTCCCAAAGAAAACGAGGCCATCGAGTATAATGAAAATGTTTTAAATGTTAGTAGAGAAAGTGATGCAGGCCAAAGAAATTATGTATGTGGCTGGGTCCTGTCGAAATGTTTAAAAAATATTGTAAAAAATTGTAAAAACTGCAGACAAAACCTTATAGATCATGGGGACAATCATGGTAGAAATAAATTCATTAGAGCCAAAGAATACGCTAACAAGAAATGGTTATGTTACCCAAGTGAAGAGCTAGAAAATAGCTTTCATGATCCCCAAAATATAGCAACAGGATATTTAAAAAATAATGTACCGAAACAGAACATTAAAAGAAATATCAAATTGTTAGCAGATGTGATGGTTGAATATCCTTTTAACTGCACCACGCATATTGAAAAATTAAAAGAATATTTTATAAACGTTACTCTTAATGTTTTATTATATAGCTGGTGTAGATGGATCAATCGAATTTTGTCCGGAAAGTTAAATTATGTAGGTGACGATGAAACTAAAATAGCTGCTCAAAAATATTATGACAAACATAAACATTATAAAAATAAAAAGTAAAGTGTTAACACTGCCTTTTATTTGTACCGGGTGTCCCGTGGCAGATTTAGGATTTAAAATTCGAATATTTTTGCAACGGTTGCGCGGGGGACCGGGGTGGGGTGACATTTAGGCGCGGCACTAGTGCGGATTGGTCAGTCACGATGTCGCAGTGGACTGGCGCGCACCGCGCTTTCGCAGTCGAAGCGTATTTTGCATCTAACAAATCGTGTACTGTTGCTCGACGGAAATTTTGTTCTCAGTACAAAATTCGTCGTTTAAGTGAAGCACCAAGTGAAAGTTTGATTAGGACGTGGATCCAGAAGTTCCGTGCAACGGGTTCGACAGCTAACGAGCCACGCCCAGGTCCTAGCCGAACATCGAGGACTGCACAAAACATTGAACGCGTTGCAAGCAGCGTGCAAGAAAATCCCCGCCAGTCCGTGCGGAAGAGAGCGTCAAGTTTGCGGCTTCCAAAAACCACGCTGCACCGTATTTTAAGCTTGGATATTAAACTCCACCCTTTCAAGATCCAATTGGTGCAGGCACTTAAACCAAATGACTACAGAGTACGCAAAGAGTTTTGTGAAAACATGTTGAGCCGATTCCGAACTGTTAACACAATTTGGTTTAGTGATGAAGCTCATTTTCATTTGAATGGCTTTGTTAATAAACAAAACTGCCGCTATTGGGCGCCAAGAGGACAAAACCCGCGATTAAAACACCAACAACCATTGAATAGCCAAAAAGTAACTGTTTGGGCAGCTCTGTCTGTCAATGGAATTATTGGACCGTTTTTCTTTGAAAATTCTCGTGGAGTAACTGTTACTGTTGATGGTGATGTCTACCGCCGCATGATTCGCGAATATTTTATTCCTAAACTGAGAGAACATCAATCGAACAGCTCGCACACGTGGTTTCAACAAGATGGCGCCACGCCGCATACTGCAAGAACCACCATGAGTCTCCTTCGCGAAGAATTCCCCGGAAAATTAATAAGCCGATTTGGAGATATCTCATGGCCACCCAGATCGCCAGATCTTACCCCATTAGATTTTTTTCTATGGGGGTATTTAAAAGGAAAAGTTTACGAAAGTAACCCGACGAATCTATCGGATTTAAAAGAAAATATCTTGCGAGAAATAAACGCTATTCCTCGGTCAGTATTACAGCGCGTCGCTCAGAATACTCTAGAAAGAATCCGCGAGTGTGTACGTCGCGATGGAAAACATTTGGACGGAGTGATCTTCAAAAAGTAAAATCCGCATGTCTCGTCTTTCTTTTTATAACAAATATATGTATATTTTAAAAGCATAACCTTCTTTAATTTAATCAAGAAATCCAAAATCTGCCACGGGACACCCTGTATAAACCTTTTCTCCCGATTTATAAAACTCTATGTTGTAAGTAACGAAATGAAATAACTTTGCACTTCAAAACAACTGAATGCTACTTACAGAAAATAAAGTGCAGAATTAATTTCATTTCGTTATTTATAACATAGAACTTACAATAAAAAATATTTTGAAGCGGCCATATTGCCGCCGCCGTAGTTTGGAAACAAGTTTCAGATGGCGTTGACTGTCAAACAGTCTGCCCAAAAATGCTCAAAGAGAGCTCTCTTTACCCTATATATTATTATTATACTCTTTGGATGGCGGCCTCATTGAAGCGACAGTGTGACCAGTGCAAATATTTTTATATTTTTGCATATGGGAATACTGATACAATAGCAACGCACACAAACATATTTTAGCATGTGTGCAGAGTAAAAAATAAGTCATAGAAGTTACGAGGTTGCTCCGGCGTATACGTCAAAATGATGCACTCGGTGCTGATAAGAAGCCCGTCATCTATTTGGATGAGACGTGGATCCACTCGCATTACACTGTTGCCAAGTGCTGCCAGTCTAGTGAGACCACTGGGTTCCTTAAAAATACGAGTGCTGGATCGCGTTGGATCATTGCCCATGCCGGAGGTGAAACGGGATTCGTGGACGGAGCTTTCCTTATGTTCAAAGCGAAAACAAAAACGGGCGATTATCACGACCAGATGAACGGTGATAATTTTATGAAATGGCTAACCCAGCAGCTGTTACCAAACATGCCCAAAAACTGCCTAGTCGTAATTGACAACGCTCCTTACCACAGCTTCGAAGAAAATAAGCCACCGACTATGAACGCAAGGAAGGTTTGCCTGCCACGGCCATGAAGTTTTGCGTTTGCCACCATATAATTGTGATCTAAATCCCATAGAATACATATGGCATTTAATAAAAAGGCGTGTAGCAGACAAAAATGTAAGCCAGTTAGCCAGCGAGATTGAGGCTCTGACAAGAGAGGCTGTAGCTTCAATCACAGTAGATAACTGGAGACGGGAGATTGAGCGGCTCGAACACGATGACTTCAGTTTCATTATAAATCCAGGTAACTATAATTTTAGATACTTCTGAAAAAATAAAAAAGTGAATAATGGATTTTGAGTTTAAATTAATCATGTTTTCTCTTATTACAGGCGGAGATAGCAGTGACAGCGACAGCAATGAAGATTCAGAATACGACGACGATGACGCTGTGTTAAGTGGTGTAGAGGAAATATTATCCGATTGATAAAAACTGAAATAATATATATGTTTTTTTATATACGTGCTTTTATTTTCAAATCCTACTCATTCATAATAAATTTGGCGTGAAATGTATTAGAAATACCAACAAAGCGTACATTAAATATTTAAACTGAATATAATTTCTTTATTGATTTTTTTGCACACCATACGCTTTGGTAATGAAGTTAGCGCGTATTACTGAACAATATGGCGTCTTGACAGTCCTATTCTTATTTGGCACGCATAGTAATTGTATTCTCTTTGCTCCACTGCCCGGAAGAAATGAAAGTGTTTCATACGTATTTCTTGGCGACGGTGCTTTTGCTTTACATAAACATATTATATTGAAACCTTTTGCAGATAATCATCTCAGACCAATAAAAAAGTATAGACGGAACATTGCGCTCCTACAAGTGAGGCACGTAATATGAAGACGATTCGGAAATATGAAGACGGCTGTGCGGTAGTCTGCAGCGAGTAAGCGAGCGCGCATGACGTAGTAAACAAT
Organism: Colias eurytheme; assembly: GCF_061535395.1. Lineage (NCBI taxonomy): Eukaryota > Metazoa > Arthropoda > Insecta > Lepidoptera > Pieridae > Colias > Colias eurytheme. Next base: position 4,296,138 of record NC_143010.1, on the reverse strand, counting down.
ACCTAATAATTGCGAAATTATGCCGTCCTGTGTTGTAAAGTGTTGCAAAAACAATTCCTGTTTTAAAAATAAAGCTTCTGGGATAACTTTTCACAAATAAGTAACCTATTTGCTGTATATTTTAAACAAAATCGTAAAAATACTAGACATACTTTCTCGGAACACGCCATTGTGTCAGTGTTGCAAGTTAAAAACATTATTTTTTTCCCAAAAGTAAGGGAAATCGTAATTTTTTACGAATACTAAGTACTTTACAAAGTAAGCAAAATTACTACATTACAAAAAACTGTCACAACATAAAGGGCATTAAATTATCATTAATATATTTTTGTTTTTTATAGGCATTTGGATTTTTTTTATGAGAAGTGTGTATAAAAGCGAAATATCATGTCTTTCTGAAGACAGAAGCTAGAGCATACATGGTTCGCATTATTGTCATTCATTTATCCATTCACGTATAAAATGTTGTGTGTTTTCTTAAATTAGATTTTTTTTTCATAATTGTATTTAAAATGAAAATAAATACCTAACTGTCATTAAAAGAAATTATCTTTCATTTCATACACCCAAGACAAATACATAATAAATTAATAATACACAACAATACTACATACTAATAACACTTTTCACTAAAGTATATCTCTCGCACTTGGGAGTCGCATCGCAACGCTTGCAACATTTTTCTCTAGCACACATGCGCAAATCTACGATGTCTTACACCAAGTTACGCACACAAAGCCGAGACTAGTCCTCACTTATTTCGCCCCGATTGTTTGCGACAGCTCCGTCTATACTTTTTTATTGGTCTGAGATAATCATAGTTTCGGCACAAAAGAACGTACTTTTAATTACAAACTTGCTAGTAGTCGCGTTGTTGTAGAAAATACCTTCGGCGTTTTAACATCAGCTTTCAGAATTAAAAAAAAAAACCAATAGAAATCGAAATAGAAAAAGTGCCTCTTGTAACTATGGCCTGTATTTTGTTACATAATTTTTTAAGAAACAGTCAAGACTCTCGGGACATCTATACTCGACCCGGATCATTCGATTCTTCTGACGAATCACATACTGAAGCTGGAGGAATAGCATTACAACAGATACCTAGACGCTCTTCAAGGGATATTACCGTAATTAGAAACGAATTTGCTGATTATTTTCAAAATCTGAATCAACAACAGTAAAACAACACGTATGTCACACTCGCAAACACGTGCACATTTTATTGTTATCACAAGTAAACTTTTTAAATTTGTTTAATCTATATATCCATACTAATATTATAAAAGCGAAAGTAACTCTGTCTGTCTGTCTGTTACTCAATCACGCCTAAACTACTGAACCAATTTATGGTATGGAGATATTTTGATACCCGAGAAAGGACATAGGCTACCTTTTACCTATTGCGAAATATGTACCACGAGCGAAGCCGGGGCGGATCTCTAGTAATATATATATATAAAACTCAAAGGTGACTGATATAGTGATCTATCAACGCACAGCCCAAACCACTGGACGTATCGGGCTGAAATTTGGTATGCAGGTAGATGTTAGTACGTAGGCATCCGCTAAGAAAGGATTTCCCGAAATTCTTGCGGGAACGGGGAAAAACGGGGATGCACGTACAAAGTTGTGGGCGGAAAGCTAGTAAGAAATAAATAACTTACAACGTCTTCTGTATTCATTGTTTTCTTTACATCATAATCTGATCCTAAAAACAATTCCATGGCGTCGTAGGCAAACCATGTTGGTTGGTAAATATATTCAGGCGAGGAGCCAGAACGCATGGTTGCTTTTTCTTTAATTAATTTCCTAAAAGATGCCATCAAATATTTTTTTTTGGCTTTGAGCTCTTCAACGCCAATGCTCATGATTTTTGAAAGTCTTACCCAAGCATCGTGTACGTAAAAAATAATAATTAATAATTAAATTAGAAATAAATCGATTAGCCGACTATAAGTGCATGCAAACTATATACATATATGTATATACTAGCTGACCCGGCAGACTCCGTACTGCCTCATCGATAAATAAAAGACCTAATCTTTTGTATAAAATGATTTTAAAACAAACAAATCGAATACGTATTTAATAAAAAAGCATTTATTGAATAAAGCATGAAGTTTTATTATTATTTTCGATACATCATGTTGCTTACTTACAAAACAGAGTTTTCCTGAAATACTGGCTATTTATAAGGTTTATATTTGATATTCACAGACACACACTGTTAAAATACAGTCTGTTTATTAATTTAAAGCTTTCTCATAAACTATATTTTTGTTTTATTTTGTGGTGCGTAAATAAACAAAGAAGACGGTTTTTCGACGCGCGAACACGTGACGTCCATGCGCGAAACAGGGAAACTCCAAGTTGATTCCACAAACTTCTAACGACTGTCCTTGCGATTTATTTATGGTCATTGCAAAGGCCAGACGTACTGGAAATTTAATAGTCGAGGTAGTTACGCATCCACCCCAACCCTCCGTATTAGGTTGAGCAATAGCTTTCCGCTGGCCTCAGCAAGACCACAGGAGAGTTCTTGCAATTTAGCATAAGCATAGCAGTTATTGAAAAACATTTATTTCGTAATAAGGTATCGATTGTATCATTGCATGTAATTCTGGCATTAACATTTGTGACTCCAAATCGTCCACTTGTTATAGTTAATAATTAAATAAGTTTAATTTTAATTTTATTTTATTTTTTAAAAAAGTCGAATCGCTCCCGCAAAGTTTAACTGGCGCAGCCGGTAGGATAGCCATATAAGGTCTGCATGTCTAGAGGTCTTCAAAATTAGCCCTAGAACATTGCTATAAAGGCCGTGCTATCCTAAAAGAACCGAAATATAAATTTGTTAAACGACCACGACGAGGAATAATGGGATCGACGATCGGTTGGTGAGTAAAACTTTTTGCCATCCTTTCTGATATATTCCTATATCCTTTTCACGAGAGTGTAATTTTGACTTTTAATTATTTTTAACTGTTATTTTGGGATTGAACGTCTCGCATTATAACGGATCTGGTTTTAATATGAAATTCTATTAAATCAGTAATTAGTTAGAACTTATACAATATAAGAAATATCGTGTTTAATTCTAAGAAATTGTCTTGCATAAAACTCTGCACAGACTAATTAACTATAGAGTGTAACTTAATTAAAAGTTTTAAATTAGAAAATTAAATGATTTTTGCATAAAGGAATATTAATATTAATTGATTTAATTGATCTCAAAATCGATCGTAATTCAATTAATAATTTTTATATTTTATATGTGATTTTATAATTACTTATTTCAAGTTTTAATTTTTATAGTGATTGATAACATATATTTTTTTTGTGCTATATTTTAAGACTTTTTATTATATCGTGTTTTTAATTGATTTTTGTGTGTGTGATTTTTATAATTCGAAATTATTGTAATTGGTTAAAGACTTCAGAACTTTAATTACTCTGTACTTATTTAACATGGAAAGCGTAAACGTAATAACAATTCCGAGTGATATGTTAAAGCTTATTCCTCTTTTTGGTGGAGACAAAAGAATTTTGAATTTATTCTTTCGAAAATGTGAATATATAATTAATAAATTTAGAGGGCATGAAGAGCAGAATATTTACGTTTTACATGCCATAACTAGTAGATTAATAGGCGATGCCGCCGTGTTATTATCCGAGCGCGAAGATATTAATACTTGGCCGGCGCTAAAAGAATTACTGGAACAACATTTTGGCGATCCGCGCACTGAGGATTGCATAAAAATCTCTCTTGAGTCCTGTAAAATAAAATCCGGGGAAAGTTATCTTGAATTTTGCAATAGGATACAGAATATTAGATCGTTACTAATATCGAAGGTTAATTTATCGGTAGATACGGAAATTAAACGCGCGAAAATTGCGATTTATAATCATACAGCCCTGAACGTTTTCTTGTATAATTTGCCCGAAAACATGGTGCGAATTGTTAGACTAAAATCGCCTAATACATTAGAACAGGCTCTAGAAGTTGTGTTAGAAGAAGTTAATTTTCACGAACAATATCAGTCGCGCAATCGTACCCATAATAATACAACGGTGCCCCAATTTTTACAAAATCCTCAACAAAGATTTAATTTTGGGACACCAAATGTACCTCAAAAATTTGGTTTTAAATTCACACCCCAACAACCGTTTAATAAAAATCCACAATTTGGTTATAAGCCACCGTTTAATAAAAACCCACAGTTCGGGTATAGGCCTTCATTCCATCAAAATCCACAATTTGGTTATAGACCAACATTAAATCAAAATCCACAATTTGGTTATAGACCAACATTAAATCAAAATCCACAATTTGGTTATAGACCAACATTAAATCAAAATCCACAATTTGGTTATAGGCCTACATTTAATCAAAACCCACAACTTGGTTATAGGCCCCCTCAAACTTTTGGTATGAAGCCACAGCATTTCGGTCAAGGACCTCCTCAAAATAACCGCTTTGAGTCTACTGACGTTTCCATGAGGACGGCACCCCCTCAACCGCAAATAACTCAGCAAGGTTTTAGACTGAATGAAACCGACATACATAATGACAATTTACTATATGACAATTATTACTATGACTATAATCCTTACGACTATACGAATTACGAATACGATGAGAATGATATTTATATACCCACTGACGATACTGAAGACATTAATGTGCCTCCGTCTGATGAAGAAAATTTTCAAACGGAAGCCTCTACAAAGGAGAAATCATAGAATTAAATTGCGATCCAAATCTGAAATTGCCACACATTTATATTCCTGAAATTAATTCCAAGTTTATGATTGATACTGGGAGCACGCGATCATTCATCAGCCCCCGAATTGCCTATCAATATTTTCCGAATTTTATAAAATATGAACCCTTTAAAGTTATAAGCACCCATGCATCCAGTCAACATGACGAAGTTATAGAAATTCCGCTTTTTCCAACGTTAAATACCCCTGACGACCACAAATTTCATTTGTATGACGTAGACGAACGCTATGACGGACTTATTGGTAATGACCTACTGAAAAAAATAGACGCAATAATTGACCTGAAACATTTGCTACTGAGAACCAGGAACACAGACATCCCCATCATTAATAATAACTTAGATTATATTATCCACTTGCCACCCCGATGTGAACAGAAGGTAAAAATTCCTACCGACCTTCACTCAGGTGTTGCAGTAATCGACTTTAAAGAATTTAAACCCGGAGTAAGAATGCCCTCAGCACTAGTTAACTGTAATAATGGCTATGCGACAACAATAATCCAGAATAGCGTAGAATCACCCATGACTCTGAAAATTAACGAACCTCTTCAAACATCAGACCCTTCCGATTGTAACTTTGTACATAACGACAAACACAACGACAACGAAGATGACGAATTACTCAAAAATAATTTATCAAAGCTGAGACTTGACCACACTAGCGAAATAGAGCGTAATAAGATATTCGCCCTATGTCACGAATATAGGGACATATTTTATTGCGAACAAATCCCATTAAGTTTTACAAACGAAGTTAAACATAAAATTAATACCAAAAACGAAGACCCGATTTTTGTTAGACCGTATAGACAGGCTCCTGCGCAAGCAGATGAAATTAATAGACAAGTCGAAAAATTACTTCAAGACAATGTAATACGAGAATCACATTCCCCGTGGAATGCTCCAGTTCATTTAGTTCCGAAGAAGCGCGATGCTTCCGGATTAGTTAAATGGCGTATGGTAGTTGATTATCGAAGGCTTAATGACGTGACTGTTGACGACCGTTATCCACTTCCTAATATTACTGACTTACTGGACAAACTTGGTAAGAGCCTCTACTTCACTACACTTGATTTAGCAAGTGGTTATCATCAGATTGAGGTAGACGAGCGAGACATTAAGAAAACAGCCTTCAGCACTCAGTATGGACACTATGAATTCCTTAGAATGCCATTTGGCCTAAAAACAGCTCCTGCTACATTCCAGAGAGCAATGGACAATATATTAAGAGGGCTACAGGGAATACATTGCATGGTCTACTTGGATGACGTAATTGTATTCTCCTCTAGCTTAGATGAACATATATTAAAATTAAGAACCATTTTTGACCGACTCAGACAGACAAACTTAAAGGTACAACTAGACAAATCTGAATTTTTACGAAAAGAAGTAATTTACCTCGGACATACTATTACTAAAGACGGACTGAAACCTAATGACGATAAAATTACTGCGGTACTTAATTACCCGATACCCAAAACAACTACTGAGATCAAATCCTTCCTTGGTCTTATAGGATACTATAGACGGTTTATTAAAGATTTTGCACATGTAACGAAGCCCTTAACATCTTGCCTGAAAAAACGGAATAAAATCATTTTAGATAAAAATTACATAGACGCATTCAATAGATGTAAGGAACTCTTAACGAATGCACCACTTTTGCAATACCCAGACTTTGAAAAACCTTTTATCTTAACGACTGATGCGTCTAATGTTGCGTTAGGGGCAGTATTATCACAGGGCCCCATTGGAGGCGATAAACCCGTTGCATATGCAAGCCGCACCTTAAGTGACACCGAATCACGCTATAGCACCATAGAACGCGAGTGTCTAGCCATTGTTTGGGCTATTAAACATTTTAGGCCTTATCTTTATGGTAAGAAATTTATGATATATACAGATCACAAACCTTTATCATGGCTTAACTCTCAAAAGGATACAAGTAGTAAACTGACTCGTTGGCGACTTCGACTCCAAGACTATGATTATGAAATAGTTTATAAGAAAGGGAAGCAAAATCTAAACGCGGATGCTTTATCTAGAATTAGAGTTAACGCTACGCATTCCGATAATGAAAACGAATCTATGGTTGTTAATATAGGCGATAGAGACAATAGGCCAAGAACGCGTAACGACTCTAGTACAATTTCTATACCAGAACGCGATTCTAGTGAAACGATATCTATTCCCGACTCTGAAACTTTATCGGCGCTAAGTTCTCCTAGAACATGTGACTACCCAGTCAGGTCACCATCTGTAACGTCAAAATCGGATACAGTACATTCAGCTAATATAGTAGAATCGTCCGGTATACCTATATTACATGAAGCAATAGATACGAAACCAAATCAAATTTTAGTATATACGTGGTTTAAGAACGAAATGCAAGTTCACGATCTTTCACGTGAAAAGCAAAAGGTTTTAGAAGTATTCTTGCCTACTAATAATCCGGATCTAGTAAAACAATTTTTGAAAGAGTATATTAAACCGAAAGTTAAGTATTTCATTTATTTCGAAGATGATGAACATCGCAAACAGTTCACTAGCATTGTCATAGAATTATTTAGAAAGGATACAGTATTGTTATTTGAATGTACGGAGCGTGTAGTTTTTATAGAAGATGAGAAGGAACAAAAGGCTATTATAATAAAACACCATCAAGGCAAAACGTGTCACCGCGGTATTAAAGAGACTCTAGCGAGTATACGTAGGAATTATTTTTGGCACAATATGCAGGAAACTATTTCAGCCCTTATTAATGCTTGTGAAACGTGTTCTAAAATGAAAATGATCGAAACTAAGCAAAAAGTAAAGGATAGGATAGGTGATGAAGATCAAATCAGTCTCCCTTCAGGAAAAATTATATTTGCGAAAGACGTTAATAAGCGAAAAAGCAAGGATAAGCCGCGATTCCATAAAGCTAAGGTTATAGGACAAGGTTCAAGAAACGTCATACCGATAGAGATTGGTAAAAGGAAGACTATGGTCCCTATTAAAAATGTAAAATGCCTTCCGCGTTGTGGTGTTGGCTGATAGTGATGAAGTCCGCGCTGTCCCTTCAACTACAACCTCTTAAACATAACCGGAAATTTAGACTATAGTGACGCAATGAGATACGATAAACTTACAGCTAAATTTGAAAACGATCAAACTATCATTAGAAATAAAATTACTTTAATATCTAAAATGCTCGATAATTTTATCAATTCTACTGAAGTCTTAAATCAAAATTCTAATATAATAGATAAGCGTTTAAAAATTGTAGAATCTATGATTAAGGAATTAGCATCTAAGGATAATCATTGGGTTTATACCACTTATGTTGTAAGCCTTTTAAATTTATTTGTTAGTAATTTTCGTACTATTTTTATAAAATTAGGAGAAATAGAGAATTCTCTAGCATTTAGTAAAGTATCCATATTACATCAAAGTATTATTAATTCTACTGAGTTGTTGCAACATTTAATTCTTATATCTCAAACTGAAAATTTAGTGTTTAAAGCGAGTGAGGCAAATTTAGTAAAACTAGAAGAAACTATTAATGTTAAATCGTATATTAAACAAAACCAGATTACGTTCATAATGGAGGTTCCAATTACAGATAATTATACTTATAACTATTACAAATTATACTCTATACCTATGTACCGTGAATCCGATAGTAATACCGTTTCCATTTTTCCTAAATATCCTTACCTGTTGGCAAAGGGGATGAAATACTTACCGGTCGTAAAACCGTGCCGATCGCTCGCTGCTGGAGAACAATTTCTATGCGATGAACAAAATCAAACGCCATATCCTGAAACTACTTGCATAGAACAACTGCTTAAATTTGAAGGAAATCCAATGCACTGCGAACAACAGCTAATCAATATAGAGAATGTAAGAATTCAAAGAATCACACCTATAAGTTGGATACTTTTCTCAAAATACAGAAATACTCTGACTCAAATTTGCAATGGTGATGTCAGCAAATATCCTGTCGTGGGCACATACATAATGACCATCGACGAACCATGTAGCATCGAGATCCAGAATATAACGATTCGCCCTCACCAAGTAATCACTGAGAATGATCCTGTGGAACCAACGAAAATTATAGTTTTGCCGCAATTACCTGTGAATAGAACTCCAATATTATCCAGTACACGTGTACTCAATATGCGAGGCATCAACTTGGACGAAGTTAAATATATGTCAACGATATTAAAGCAATCAGTGTTCAGTGATAGTGAAATGGTTAACAGTGAAAGAAATTTTAGATTCAGTGCTACTTTAGGCTATACGTCTCTATTTTTAATCTTTGTACTTGTAATTCTATTTTTACTTTACTTACTTCGTTATAAGATATTAAATGTAACATGTCTGCGAAATCATCGGATAGTTATTAAAAATGAACAAACCGATAATTTCGCACTTAAGGAGGGAGGAGTTACGCATCCACCCCAACCCTCCGTATTAGGTTGAGCAATAGCTTTCCGCTGGCCTCAGCAAGACCACAGGAGAGTTCTTGCAATTTAGCATAAGCATAGCAGTTATTGAAAAACATTTATTTCGTAATAAGGTATCGATTGTATCATTGCATGTAATTCTGGCATTAACATTTGTGACTCCAAATCGTCCACTTGTTATAGTTAATAATTAAATAAGTTTAATTTTAATTTTATTTTATTTTTTAAAAAAGTCGAATCGCTCCCGCAAAGTTTAACTAGGTTGTTACGCCTTATAATATTTACAAATTGTTTTCATTTCCCCAATTGTTACCGATTTGTCGGCACAATAATCTATTGCCGGATCATAGTGGAATGCAGCTCGTTCAAGAATCACAGGAGCGAATCCGCAGACGCAGTGTCTGCGGATTCGCTCAATTTCATTATGTCTAGCTTGCTGTTGTTGTGTTTGATGTGCACGAACTCGTTGCATTCTAGCCCTTATATTATTTTATATATTATATGTTACAAAAATCTAGGTAGAGTCATTTCGCCTGTTCGCGTCCACTTAGTTTCAACTTAATTTCAACGCAAAATTTATGTAACGTGTTCATTACATAGTCCATTTTAAGATTTACTTTCAATTGTGTTCGAAATAACATTAGGTTTATTTATCTAGACACAGCAGAATTAGGCGCTTTACCCAGTTCACGTCCAAAAATAATTACACTTTGCGTCCAACCGTGGAACACTTCGCGTCCACCAGCTTAGGATTTTTAATAAGATAAATTCAAATAAAAATTAGATTTTAACTGATTGTTTAAGAATATTGTTATAGTATAGTAGAATATAGTTATTTAATATCGTTATTTTCGTGAATTTTCTAAGAGATATCCGCAAAATGGACGTGAATAGGTATATGGACGCGAACAGGCGAAATGACCTTATACTTTGATTTTCATTTTGGCTTGTTCTGTAACTGTATTATTCAGTTACCTATTGAATTAATAATCATTAATTAGGTATATTCAATATTTTATGGTAATAATCGATCCAATTAATATAAGAAGCAATTAAATGCTATCAATTATGTTTTTATTTATTTTAGAAACAAGCAGTCATATAGGTACATAAATAAAGAAATACAAAATGAAAATACATAAACAGACCTAGTTCCTTTTTTTAACTAGTTGTAGTAATTACAATACACCATTACAAAAAAAAGTTGTGTATGCCAAAAATCGTTTATAATAAACTTATTAATATACAGTGTGTTCGGACATGACATACCGATATTTGAAGGGGCTATTCTCCAGGTATTTTTATCGACAATTCAACCCCTCTACAGTCCCCTACCTCACCTCCCTCAAAATGGTTTTCGAATTTTTTTAAATATGTTTCATCACTCTTATCAATTAAATTTGTTTGGTGGTCCCTAGAATAACTTGTTATTGTTCAAATAAAACCAAATTTAGTATTTTGTGACACTCACTTTCGAAGTTATTACAATTTTCATAAATTCACTATCCGAATTGATAGGTTTGCCATTTTGAGGGGGGTGAGGAATACCTGGAGAATAGCCCCTTCAAATATCGGTATGTCATGTCCGGACACACTGTATATATTACATAACTTAACAAAACTTACAGAAACAGTTTAGTTATGGGAACAGTATTTCGTACAATTTTTTCTTAGTTTTTATATTTTTATTTGAAAAAATGTCTATTGTACTTAATAATAAATACCATCTACATTGACCGCCTCCTTGGTACAGTAGTTGATGCATGAGCGAAACACCGTGGGGTCCTGGGTTCGATTCCCAGTGGAGACGAAGAAAATAATATGTCTCGGTCTGGCAGGACACAGAAGGGTGAGCAGTGAGCACCTACTTGTCCCTAAATATAATCCATAGAGGAATAATGTATAGCTATAATACTAATATTATAAATGCGAAAGTAACTCTGTCTGTCTGTCTGTCTGTTACTCAATCACGCCTGAACTACTGAACCAATTTGCATGAAATTTGGTATAGATATATTTTGATACCCGAGAAAGGACATAGGATAGGTCTTATCCCGGAAATCCTACGGGAACGGGTTTTTCTCTGAAAACGCGGGCGAAGCCGCGGGCGGAAAGCTAGTAGCTATATAATCGATCAGTGAAACAGATATACTATACATATCTACATATCTATAATGCATCTGCCCCTTACCCCACTTGGGGACATGGGACTTCACTACCTACATTTTTCGTAATTTTAACTAAGCTTTCATACCTTATTTTTAATGCAGTGGTTTTTGTTTTTCGGATTCCAAATACAATTCTCCGTGGACAACAAATCTATAAAGAAGAGAACTTTTTCGTTTGTCCACTCAACGCTTGACGACGACATAATTTGCAACAAAGAGATTTTGTTAAAGAAGCAAATTGAAGACTGGCGTGCGTACCTTGCTATCAGGGTTGGAAAAAATCATGATTTTTTTAAAAAATCGAATAAAGCACGATTTATTGAAAAAATCCTAATTAATCATTACTTTTTTGATTTTTTGATTTTATTATTTAAGTAACTGTATTTTTGTGCGAAACGGAACGCGCCGCGTGTCTAAAGAGACAGTACGGGGATTTCCCTTTAGTCTAACGTGCTATTGCATGTCAAACAAACTTTTTCCAGTGGTGAAGCAATTATTTGGAGCGATAGCTTCTTCAGCTGCTATAGAAAGAGTGTTTTCTACATTTGGAATTGTTCTCAGCAAATTAAGAAACCGACTGGGAGTCGAGAAGGCTGGAAATCTAGTTTTTTTATTCAAATATTATAATAGTGATATTGATCCCTCAGATTTAAACGACCCTAGTTTTTAATTAAGATAAGATAAAAGGGTGATGACTATGTCCCCAAGTGCACTTTATAAAAACAAACTGCAAATATCGGATGCAAAATATAAGGATTTAAAACGTCTATGTGATAATGGAATCGTACCGAAAAGGTGCCACCATGATTATTTTGACTTACTCCATGGAAATGTGACTGACTCTTTTACTCTAACCGACGAAGAAGACGAAAAAGAGCTATTTAAAGAGCTATTATTATAAAATTATAAATAACTAGCGGTCCGTCCCGGCTTCCCCCGTGGTACCTACATATTTACGTTTTTTTTCATAAGAACCATCCTCGTACTTCAAGCAATAGATTCCGCAGCGACGACAGAATTTTTATTAAGGAATTTTTATAATATTAGTATAGATAAGTACACATTCTTGACGTGTTATTTCTCTATATTATAATAAAATACAACTCAACTTATTCTCTAAACATCAATTTTCTTTAATACTTAATGTAAATCTATAAAACATTATTTATTATTTCTTCATTTTTTATTATGTTATTACTTATTAATACATATATACACTCAAATGCACTACCCATATTATACTTATGTAATCTGTTGTTAAGGATCTCATTTCATTTTGAGAAATAAAACCATTATTTATTTCCAGATTCTACAATCAATTCCGAGCACTAAGGATAAGATTAGGTACCCAGAGTAACCACATGGATGCATTGATAGTATTCAAGAAGCCATGAAAAGCCAGCACAACATGAAAATATTTTTTTCAATAGGAAGCAATATCATGCTTTAAATGTTTAAGTGCAATAAAAAACATTATAAATCCAAAATCTTTATTTAGTAGTAGTATTTATGATGCTTCAACTGGCCTTGTAACAATTAAGGTACAGGTAACAAAAATTGTATTTTTATGTGTATTAAAATTTATAATCACGTACCTAATAAATTTAAAAATAACAATGGCAAATTATGTAAAAAAGCATTAGGAGAATGGCTAACAAATCGGTCCTTCTACAGTGTTAAAGAATTTTTTGATGACGAGAAATAGAATTATGATTGACAAGCTAATTTATATGATATAAGTAATAATCTTGTAATTAACATTGATAATTTAATTGGACCCATTGTTTTATATACAATTATAAAATTTGCATGCTGTTTTTTAATGACGGCTAAACATGTTGTACCTACTATAAGTAAAAATGTAACATCTAAATATACCATGTTTAACGTAAATAAAGAATTATGAATTATGAATCACAACTTAACTTACGAGCTAGAGCGTGTCAAGACTGTTCCAGATATTAAGAAATGCATATGTTCACCGAGAACAATTCCCTATTTGCTTAGCATATGCTATTACCATTCATAAATCACAAGGCCTTGGTCTTGACAGTGCTCTTTAGTATTTTGTAAAGGGCAGGCTTACGTTGCACTGTCTAGAGTTAAAACTCTAGATGGGGTACATATTCTAAATTTAGATCCCAGTCAAATTAAAGCACAAGAGAGCGCTATAGTGGAGTACATAGAAATCTAAATAACAAGACACATAGAAGTGCTATAATGTCATAATTCGTATGAAAACCGCTGTCGCCAAAATCAACACATTTAAACCGATAGCTAAACAATACACACAAGTAAACTATGCCTTTTATTGGACAACTTGATTTTAGTGAAAACTAACTTAAATATTAAATTAAGCTTTTTAATATGTATCCTAACGCACGATTTTACGGTTTACTTTAGAATAACATCCCTAAGTATATGAGACGTTTTGTTTCTTTTTGCTCCAATAAGGTTGAAACTGTGTCATTCATTGTTATTTCGATTACTATGGTGACACTCGTAATACTTGTAAATATTCTATAATTTTAAGGAAAAACGGCATTATTTCTAAAAAAAAATATTTACCGATGAAATATTATTCCTTTATTAGTATAATTACAACTTGTGGAAGAATTACCGCAATGGGAAATGCTGAAACACACCATGTTTACACACATACGTCTCCATAGCAACTGAACTGTGACGAACACACTGGTGATGTGAAAGTCACCTGAGTGGCGACAAGGTCACGCGCGCTTACGACTTCTAGTGTCTTGTTATTTAGATTTCTATGGTGGAGTACAATCGCTTGCGGACGATGTATCCTCCTGACTTAGCTAGACTTAGCATAATCAGTGTACGATTACCTAATCGTACAGACAATACATGTTCCCGTAATGCAATGTGTCGATATTGCATATTCTATTATAATGTATATTAATTATTATTTTACCACACAATAAGTCAGTTCGCAGTCGGACTCCGTACCGGGCGGAGCTACATCATCTCATCTCATTATAGTGAATTAATAATAAATATTTCAATTTATCTCAAATCTCAATCTTATAATTTACCCCAAAACCTCCCCCATACAATCAGAAAACGAGTTAAAAAATCTTATTTGCATAATATAGAGTCGATAAATATTTAAAAAACTTGCAGTAACTATGTATAATATTTTTAATTTCATTTTTTTGAAACTTAAAATGTGAACAATGTACCTACTATGTTATAGGTACAATTAAATTTTTATTTCTTGGAGACGAAAGACCTGTATTACTGGGGCCTTAGACAAAGTAACAATTAAAAAACGATAACGAAGTTAGAAAAGGCAAAAATGTATGGGATTGACATACGCCGCGTTAGATCACGTGGTCTATCTAATGTCAATCCCATACATTTTTCCTTTTCTAACTTCTTCTACGGGCCCTGATCTATGATGGCCACGGAAGCCATGTCGATATTTCTGTCGTAGAATTAGCTACCCGTGATGGTATTACTATTTTAAAATTACCACTTCACATTTACTACAACCCCTTGACGTCTGCGTCTGCAAATCATTTAAAACATGATGGAATGCTAAGTAGGTAGGTAGACTGGCAACGACATAATGTGGGTGATAAATTACCCAAAAAATAATTTTCAAAACTATTTGCAAAAATATGGCACGAAATTAATCCCGAAATTATACGTAATGGTTTTAAGGAGGCAGGAATTATTTCTTTCAATCGCAATAAGATTCCTGTTGAAAAGTATGATCCCAGATCTTATAGCAGATGGCTTAAAAGCAAATCTGAAAACGAAAGTATTGCTTCTCGTCATGTAATTATGACAACTAAAACTGTCCAGCCCCCCTAGTCAAGTGGCTTTCTGTTAGCGTAGCGTTCAATAGAATAGACTACGAATGTATGAGATTGACGTAGGCTGTAGATAAACGTATCTACAGGTTACGTCAATTTTTAAAAATTATGCTCGTGTGATGTTGATATTGTTACGATTACGTCGAAAAGCAGATATAATATCACAGTGAAAGACGTGTTATGCGTGCCAAGTATTGCAACGAATTTACTATCTGTTAGTAAATTAATTGAAAATGGAAACAGAGTGGACTTCCAAAAAGATCATGATTGCTATATCTACAGCAGTAAAAATCAGATAATGGGAGAGGCAAGGTTAGTCGATGGTGTCTATAAACTTATTGTAGAAAATAAACACAGCTGTTGGCTCTCAACGACTGTCAGTGGAAAAAGTGAGTTGTGGCATCGAAGGATGGGCCACATGAATAGTAGAGGCCTCACCAAAATGAAAGAAATGTTTCCTGATAATGTAACATAAAGAGGAAGCAGGCGAATTAAAAATAACTATATTTTTTAATGTGAATATTATTTTTAAATGCCAGGTAAAAAAGTTATTCAGAAATGGAAAAATATGTGAGATGAATGGATGAAATGCGAAAAGAAGATGAGGGAAAACAAAACTGGATCTGCAACAAAAAAAGTTCATAAGTACCCATACTATGATAATATGTTGTTTTTAAATAAAATATACAACCCCCGCGAAACTAATTCAAATTGTAAGAATTCTGAGCCAGGAAAAGTTAACCAAAAGTTAACCAACTACGAAAAATAAAGAATTGAGTGATGTAGATGTAAAATTCATGAAGTTTATGGACTCTGTTGAAAAAGAAGAAGAAGACAGTGGTATGATGTCGTTTTTTAAAGGAATTTTACCAACTGTTGAACGATTCAATGACGAAGATACTGTTGAGTTTCAGTACCAGGTGATGTCTATTGTGAGAAATATAAAAGCTAAAAACCAACAGCTCCAGAATGCTGGTTAAAAAAGGCCTTACTTTACTCCACCACCCGAGACTATGTATCGTCGAGAAGGCGAAAATCAGTAATGTATCAGTATCAAGGATAGGAAAGGTCCTTGACTTCAAGTTTCCCAAGGCGACGAAAACAAGTCCTGGCGGATGAACGCGCATACACCGGCACGCGGCAGGAACTTATGTTCCAGACTGAAGCCGGGGTAGTGAAGATACGAGGTATCGAGTGGGGAGGAGATTTGTGTTTCCGTTAAGAAGAACAACGCCGGCTTCGTGGATTCCAGGTGATAGTGAATGGAATTTATGTTCGAGTGCAGACCCCTTACGTTACAGAAATCCACCTGTAATGTGGAGAGGGGTGTGGAAAGACGTTTCTTCTTATAGGCCCGGGAAGAGGATTTGAGCGAAATTTTGCCCACCCCAGAATACGACCAGAGAGCTCAGGGAGGGATTCTCCTGCACAATCTGTGCTGGTACTGTACTGGGGTATAATATATCTATTTAATTTCGCTGCCATAGTTATTTAAGGGGGGGGGGGGAGATGGGCGCGATGGTTTTCAATTAAACTCTATATTATGATTTGCAGGTCAAGGGGATGTTCCAAAAAAATTCCCATTAGAGGTAGAACACATCGTGTCATCGGAAGTGCTGACAGGAATTATAAAAAACCTTAAATTGCGGCTGACTGAAGGAACAATACAAACAATATAAGGGCTTTTATAATTTCATCCCTATATATCAAGTATGCAACAAAAAAAAAGAAGAATTTCGGGCTAATTTGTTTAATTTTTATGTCATTTTTCATAAAATTATTTTTTTTATAAAATTATTTTTTGTTGATTTTCCATTTGATTCAATGATTGAAAGATTTAATAATTGTTTTTGCAATTCATACAATTGTATATTAGTTGCCCTACTGTTGTTGTTGTTGTTTCAGCCGTGGGACTGAACTACTGTGACTTAAGTCAATTCTTTGTGATTTATTTTATATTCAATAGTCGTTATAATCAATAATTTATATAAAGTGTATTTGTAGTAGCATGTTTAATATATAACGTTGAATGTTTAATGAAAAGTGAAGAAATTATGTTTTCACTTCTTCAAATAGGATCATAGGAAAAAATCACAAGGAGAGTGATGATGAACTGTGAGATTTACAGATGTTACCTCTCCAACAAGCCCATCCACTTCATTTTCATCAAAATCAACCTCCAGGGCTGAATCTGGCCGAGCTGTAGCGGCGAAAAACAAACGGAGGCTTAAATTAGAAAATTTCTTGCTCAAATCTAAACTGAAGATTGTAGAAAATAAGCTTTCTAAATACAAAATGCGCTTAAATACAGAGGAAGAAAAATGTTGTGTGGTTTTATGAAACCACAGTAAAAGTGAAACTTTCCGAACACTGCTTTATACCTACTCGGCAGCCGACCGTCACGCGACATGCGCTACACAGAAAAAAAAGTTTGAGACGATGTAATAAAAGTTTCACTTTAAAATAAAGAAAAAATTAATAAAACGATAATAGTAAAAAAAGATTTAAAAGATGCAGCTCATCGTTTTTTACTCAGTGACGAATCCAGTCGTTCCACCGCTGAAAAAAAGAAACTATTACCAGATTTAAACAGAAGAAACAGAATACGGTTCCTCAACGATTCCCTTATCAATCTGCACAAAAAATTTGTGGTTCAGATGAACTTGACGATATCGTATAAATCTTTTTAACGGGCAATGATCATAAATGGACCACATAATTCAAGCAACCGTTACTACAACAAAAACAATGTTTATAACAAATGAAATACGTTCAGATTGTGTAAAAACTCTCAAATATACGTTTTTATACACACAACATTACTTACTGGATTTTTTTAGACATATCCCGGGATTTACTGCGAACAACACACAAAAATTTTTTGTTTATAATGATTGTGACGCAGCTGGCTGTAAAGTGTAAACGTTTTGAAAATATTTCAAAATTCGGATTCCACTATTCCAATTTCGAACGCGAGTGTCGAACGAGCATTTTCTATCTATAATGTCGTTAAAAATAAGTTGCGGAATAGACTATCTATTAAAATGTTGCAAAGCATCATGATGGTCCGATTTACATTAAATCGAAATGGGGGATCTTGTACAACATTTAATCCATCCAATAAAATGTTAAATTTATTCAATGTCAACATGTATGATTTCAAAAACGCTCAATCTTCAGATGTAGACGAAATATTGTATGTATTAAATAACTTTCCATAAAAATGTTAAGACATTGCGCGCACGAGCAACTTTGTCTCCGCAACTATTTTGTCTCTCCCACCTATGGGCTAGTATGAAAGTGCGCGCACGTAGCGACGCAACTCCCCATACAATTGATGGGAGAGACAAAATAGTTGCGGAGACAAAGTTGCTCGTGCGCGCTAGCTCTAAGTCATTTTACTTGTACTGTACATGCTAATAACATGCTAATAACACAATTGAAAAGTATCCTTTGTAATTTATGTACGCTGATCCCGTGTTAGATGGAGCTTTTATTCTAATACTAGATTTCTTACTTACTTACCGCGGCTTCGCCCGCGTTTTCAAAGGAAAACCCGCATAGTTCCTGTTCCCGTGGGATTTCCGGGATAAAACCTATCCTATGTGTTAATCCAAGTTACCCTCTATATGTGTGCTAAATTTCATTGTAATCGGTTCAGTAGTTTTTAAGTGAAAGAGTAACAAACATCCATACATCCTTACAAACTTTCGCCTTTATAATATATATTAGATAAATTAGGTATACATATTACTATACTGTGCACCGTGATTTTTTATTCGCGGAGGCTATTGAGCCAGAAAGTAACATTCTTAATTCTTTACGTAAGTAGGTACTCGTAACTATAGTCTCTGCGAATAAAAACTCACAATAAGTAATTCACTTCAATTTATTCGATGATTTGATTGTTTCAGTACAAGCTTGCAAAGATCGTTGGAAAAACATAAGGAACAGATATGCAAAATACAAAAAACTTCTATCACTTCCATCTGGCTCTGCAGTCAAGAAGGTAAAAGAATATTACCTTGCCCAGCACTTGCATTTTTTGGATAAATATTTGAAATCAAGACCTTCCAAATCTAATCTAGAACCACAATGCAGGTCAGATACTCATACGGACGAAAGTGAACTTGATGAGGAGGAGTCAATGTCGCCGTTTCGGCCTCCGTCCCATTCACCCTCTCCACAGGCTCAAAATCATCCTTCGCCGTTATCATCGGACTCGAGTAAAAAAAGTAAAATGCCTACTTTGAAAGACGTCAATCAATCTGCTTTTGATTACTTTAACAGAAAACGACAAAATAGCGAGAAACAAATGCAACCTCTTGATACAGATCTTGCCTTCCTTCAAAGCATGTTGTCTGATATGAAGGCCATGAATCTTGTTCAAAAACGAAGGTTCAAGATGGGAGTAATGCAGTTGGCGGCGCAAATCTTAGATGGAAACGAGGCAGCATCGACATCAGAACCAGCATTTTCTACCCGCATTTCTCAAAACAACATAGCCACGGTGTCTTCTATACAACAGCCGTTTCATAATGTTGCACCTCCATCGACAATAGAGCAAAATCAAAATGTTGCACCTCCATCAACAATAGAACAAAATCAAAATGTTGCACCTCCATCAACAACGTATGAAGGATTCGGAAAATTGATTTATGACCTGTATTGTCCTAGCCTGCAGAAGGATCGGCAGACACTTATTTTTTTTTTTTTTTTTTTATGTATAAGTCAGCAAACGAGCTTGCGCGTCACCGTACAGAAAGCGATGATTGGCGCCGCCCATGAACAACCACAGACTCTGGAGTATTGTGGTTGCGTTGCCGGCCTTTGAGGGAGGAATACGCTCTCTTCTTAAAGTATTCTAAATTATAGACCTTGGGAAATGCCGAATTTGGAAGGTCGTTCCACAGAGGAGTAGTGCGCGGTAGGAAGTTCCTCCTAAAAGATACTTTTAGAAAGGACATGCCAGCGGTGTGCATTGTACTTCTGTACAAAGAAAAGAGCTAAGGAACATGTAAATTTTTGTCAAAAGCAAAATAATACTCCAGAGATGCACAGTGTTCATCCTTCCTGCATCCTCACGCGACGGTCGAACGGTAGATCAAGAGAGATTCTCTGCGTGGTGCGCGAAAATGATGACGCCGAGTACTTGATGAAACCGATGTTGATCTTCAACAAAGCACTGTGCCAACAACTGATTTGCAAGATGCTTAAAATTGGAACTAACTAAAAAATTTTGATGCTGATGATATTCCCACAGCCAACGCCGAGAATATATACAGAGCTCTTATTGATTCATTTACCAGCCGTAATATCCCTTTGACAAATGTTATGGGTTTTGGCTCAGATGGGTGTAATGTTATGATGGGTGATAACGACTGTAAAAACGAGACTTATACGTGATTTTCCAGGAATCATAATAGAAATGCGTTTGTCACTCGGCCCATTTATGTGCCAGTGAAGCATATAAACAGTTGCCTGAAGGTGTAGAACAACTAGCTCGAGATGTATAACTTTTTTAAGCATAGTGATAAACGGCAATTTGATTTTCGCAATTTTCAGTCCTTTTCTGCAGTGGAGCCCCACAAAATACTTAAACCATCACAGACAAGATGGCTTTCTTTACTGGCAATAGATGTCTATTTTTTATCGATTTACGACAAATTGTTCACATCGAGCAAAAGCCGATGTATGAAATCGAGCAGTATTCATTCTTGAAAAACTTAGCAACCCATTTTACAAACTGAATTTCTGTTTTCTTGAGTGGTCACTCCCGTTATTCAATAAATTTAATCTGTAATTTCTGTTAGAACTAGTACATATATAAACCAAACAATGTAAGTTGTCTGAGTAGCTCTTTATTTGGAGCTACTGTCTATGATGTAATATTGTTTATTATCTGTGATCGCTTTATACTTCCTCTTGTGTCAACTAATTTGCTGTGTAACTTGGTTAAGAATAAATCTCAGTATATCAAGATAATCTGTTGTTATTTTCCCATATAAGCATCAATTTCAAAGCGAGAAAGTAGTTGTTCTCAATCTACATGGGAAAATTCGTGAGCTCCACCAGGAAATTCTTTTGCGTTATTTACAACGTCATGAGGCCAAACTTAAGTGAAATAGACCCCGAAAGTCAGCAACACCAGCACCATGACGCTGCACTTTATCTCGGGGTCAAAGTGTATGATGAGCTCCTGAAACATTCAGATGTGGTTAGATGCCTTGCAGATATTACACAGTTCTTCTCATTCAGCAGAAATTTCTACAAAGTTGCTGCCATCAAAATTAAAAAACGGTACGACATGGAAGATCCTGTCTTGTGCTACATAATAAACAATAACGTGAAGTGAAGTGATCTGTACTACAGGTCTTTCACAGACCTATTTCAGACACTAGTCCTTCACAACGAAAATGCTACATACTTACATATTTAGTTCGTTTGTAATAGTTTGAAGTTGTGAAGGCAAATAAATGAACTTTTTATTTTATTATTTAATAACTTTATTTCCAAAATATAAGATAGGTACATATAGAAATTGAAAACCCTTGCTCCCACACTAGGATTCCCTGTGTCGTGGTAACAAGTTTCTTCCAGTGGTACATTTTACTCCTTAGGCAAAAAAAAACCTATTACATTAAAAATCTTCTATACAAAATAATTTTATTACTTTATAACAATATAAAATATATAAATTCATGCTTCTATGCCTATAGCTAAATTCAATATAGAAACTTCGACTGCAGGGACATGAAATTGGCGATGACTGTAAATGTGAGCGTTTTAAATGTTTTGAAATGATAAATGAAGACCGAAGACAAAATTATATGGCAGTTTAATAGTTTTGCGATCACGTAGGTATGATCAAGACTAGAGGGCACTCATACATGGAATGTGACCAAAACATGGCTTACTTAAATCAAAAGACTAGGATTGAACTCCCTGAAGAATGGCCTGAACACGTCCGTGGAGCTCGACAGAGACCGAAACTGTTATTTTATGTCAATTTTGTATCGACAATATCACTCATTACTAACTAGTAGCGACATCTAACGAGAAGTGTGTAAGGCTTAGGTATGTTCGTTTTTTTAAATAAAGTTCTTAGAGGTTATGGGCCCAGATTTTTTAGTTTTTCTCGCAATTTTCTTGGATATTCCTAGTGGAAATAGACTTTGCAGATTGAGATAAACTGTGTTAACGCTGTGACTGTGAAAATAAAGTTTAGTTCTTGTCTGTCAATCAAGCGTTTCATTTATTAGAGGTTCTGGACCCAGATTATTTAGTTTTTCATTTATTAGAGAAACCTATCAACAGGATCGGATGTTCACAAGATGCATTCAAGACTAAATTTCTGAAACCATTTTACAAAAAAAATTGTCCTTTGCCCATTAGACCTGTGCGTGAATTTAGAGTTCAGAAAGAACATCCACATCTCATGTTTCACAGAAATTTCAATTATAGTCCGTGGGAATCATGTGTGATCAACACACCAGCTTCTTTGCAGTCTATGAAGGCAGGCATTAATGAGAAATCAAATTACCTGGTTTGGCTTAAAAAGACAAGCTGCCTGTATCAATAGCAAAATATAACAACCTGCAGTTTCTGAAAAAATTCTGTAGGCCTGAAACGAAACGTTTTTATGATCAACTTCATCATGCTGCAAATATTAAAGAAGCAAAAGATAATTAAACAATCTTTGGGACACCTATCATTATTGTCTGGTAACGCAGTGTGGACAGTGATCATTATAGTCCTAATTTCTAAACACTTACTTACGATTTGACCGCCTCCTTGGTACAGTGGTTGACGCGAGAGCGTAGAACCGAGGGGTCCTGGGTTCGATTCCCGGTGGAGACGATGAAAAAAAACGTCTCGGTCTGGTAGGATACAGAAGGCTGATCACCTACTTGTCCCTAAAGAAATTCGATCAGTGAAACAGATGTATGCATAATGCATCTGCCCCTTACCCCACTACGGGGACACGGGACTTCACTACTACTTACGATCATATATTTTTGTATTAGTTAGTATAGTACTCAAAATAAGATTATCCACCAAAGTAATCTTACCGTGATACATGTTCTTTCTTTATTAATAAATATTTTATTTAGTCCAGGTCAGAATTTGTTTTTTCACCGTTTATAAAATTAAACCCCAATTATCTTAAAACAATACACAACGGACACGGATCATTATTGCAGTGGACCCTTCATTTAGAATGCATCAAAAAAAGAAAAATCAATCAATAAAATCATGAATGGGTGAAGATGTACGATATAATCGAATTTGGCCTTATTACGAGCCTCTCGAAGCTTTTTTAAATCATCTTTAAATTATCAGTGTGGAAGAAATAATTATTCCAAAACTTGACAAGGAGTAAAACAATGAAGCCATACATTTAGAAATCGTGTCGGAGCTCACTAGCTCAACTTTTTTATCGGCCATACGCCGAATGGCTGTTAGAAGAGGAACACCAAAACATATTTACAGCGGCAACGGTACAAATTTCGTAAAAGCTAACAGCATAATATCAGAGGAATACGAACAGCTGCAATCTATATTCAACAACAGTTTCTACAGAGAAATAACCGATATGAAAATTGAGTGGCATTTCAACGCACCAGCCTGGCCTACAGCAGGAGGTTTGTGGTAGTCCGGCCAACTGTACCTAGTACCTACTACGGAAAATATTTTTTCCCGTGGTCCAGTTGACCGGACAACAGAACCGTACGACGGGCAAAGAGGATATTAATTCATTTAAAATTTTGTCAATACAACACAACATGTCCTATTTGTATTAATGGTGACCAGCCAACAGGTAATCACAAATGTTTCATATGCAAGTAATAAAGCAGTTCACAATTTAGCCACTGGACTTGGATGAAAGACTTGGGCACAGAAGAATCTGCTTTTCCTGTAAGAAAGCTGGAAATTTGCTGTTATAATTGCAAATATAGAACAACAAAATTGGGGGAATGAAGTTTAGAAATCGCCGAAAGAAAAAGAACCAATCCCACTGTCGAACTCAAACAAATCTAACACTGAGAGTCCAAGAAAAGTACCGAAATACAGGTGACAAACGTACACAGATAAATGAAGAATTGCAAATTCACATGCACAAGAAAATACCAATTATGAAAAATGTCTCTTGCGACGAATTATGTCCAGTATCTGTGGCTGACACACGATATTTTAGTGTATGTATTTTAACATACGTATATATTACACATAACAAGTATTTAACTAGTTATTTTATTTAATATTTATATTCGTATTTAATCATAACACAAACATTCATCACAGAAAATACAGATGTTATGTACATATTTTACCTTTATCAAGACCACAATGTATTAAGGGAAGGGACTGGCTTTCTTAACACAGGCTATGCCTAGCAAGAGAGCCAGAGCCTCATAACCAATATTGTAAATATCCAAAAGGTGAAATAAAGATTTATTTTATTTTATTTATTTATTTATTTATGTACATATAACACGCATTAATTATAAGAAGATGCATAAGGCCACCCACTAAGGACTTGTACCCAGTAACGATTGCGACATCGCGCACACCTGCGATTCCAGAAAGTATTACGGCAATCACTACCACCGCGACGCTGCTCCGCCGAAGACGATGGACACTCTTGGTTCCAACATTGAACCGGAGGGACGTAGTTTAAGTTAATGTAATTTTTTTTATTACAATAAATTATTATTAAGTAAATTTCGTTTTTTTTTGCGCCTTCGCGGGTCAGTCAATATAATTCAGACATGCATCACACTCATACAAAATAATTATAATATTTCAAAACATAGTCCTGGTATAAGCGTTGTATGCGAACCGCGACAAATATCAGTTTTTGAGCGGGTAGATAGAAATATTTTAACGTCATGTTTCATCAAAAAATATATAATAAGCACCTCATGTGTGATAAGAAAGAAAAAAAGCTACTCAATAATGTTTAGTTTGCTGAAATCAAAGTTGGGATGGAATCCTTCTAAAGTCCATTGTGACTATGACATGTATCTTACGAAAACATTAAAAAATAAAGCTATGTTGATTTTTATTTCTTTTGTATCCTTCAATCCTTACACTATATTTACTAATATACAATTTAATGTACCACATACACACTTGCGGGATCCCGCCAATACCGAGATCCCGCGGGATTGAGAAATATCACCCGTCCGATTAGGGCCCTTCTGGCCTCCTCCACTCAAGCGACAGCTCAAGCCGAGGTTCGTGGTCCCCGTCAAGGGGGGACGCCCTTGTGCATGTCGCTACCAGGGTGAACCTTCAGTTCACCCCCGCGTCCGCGTTAAAATGTAGAAGCCCTTCTGGATAACATTGAGAGACACCACACAAAAAAAAAAATGAGAAATATCAATATAAATGCCATTAATCGAGAATTCCTAATAGTAACGATAATCGGGTGCTATTATCACTGGTCAAGAAGTGTGTGGAGAAAAGCTAAGGGCTTTACAAAATCAGGAGTGGAGAGACGTATTATAACACTGTGTGCTAGATTACCACTTTTGCCATGTAAAACTATTTTAGATACATGGCGACACATTCAATCAGAAGCTCGAACATGGCTCGTTTTTTAAATATTTTGATAAAATGTGGATTAACAGTAATTATTTTTAACAGTTAATAATTATATGAATTTCATTTGTATGGAATGTACTTAACCCTTAATTCACTACCTGAGTCCATTGGACTCACATCGAACTTTCAAACTATTATAATTTTTTCCCCTAGTGACTTATTTCCTCCACCGTCTCAGTACCTTCCTGCAGTGACGCGGGCACCTAGGTAGCGAGAGGACGTGCGCCTGCGCTGCGTAATTGGTAAGTTATTACGTCGAGTGAGTCCCATGGACTCATACTAGTGAATTAAGTAATATTTTATTTATTTGTTACGATTCTTAAATGTTGCTTATTTATCGTATTAATGATATAAAAATATGTATTTAATTTTTGTTGTTGTTGTAGGTTTGTAAAGTGTAATTTGATGACACGTCTGCACAGTACACGTTTGCCACGACAACTTAAAACAAAACTATTTCATATATCATGAACAGAGACATTCCTGAAGATGCGAGCCACTTTGAAACCGAACCGAAGTTTCCTAGGACAGAAAGAGAGTATTGTTATCTATGTAATTACAAAAAGAGAACAAAGACTGCATATTTATGCACTAGATGTCTGTTTGAGTTGCTCAAAAAAGGTATGCCGTCGTTGCCTGTAATCGGTGGTAATACCTCATGCACGTTTTTTTTCTTTGTATAGAAGCGTACATTTTTGTTGTTTATTTTCGGTTTTGTATCCCTTTAGAAGTCTTATTAAATTAAAAAGAGTTATTAGTTAAAAATATTTGCTATTATTGTAGAGCTTTGAAAATAGCTGTGTTTTTTAAGACTGTTAGAATAAGTTTTTTTTATTTTTAAGAGTATTTCAGAAGTTTATCCAGTTTTGTTATTTTTTTGTAGTGCCTTAATAAACATTTAAAAATAATAATAAAGAAAATTAATAAAAAAAAGAGTTTTATTTGAAAAAACCACGCTAAGAAAATATATGAGTCCAGTGGACTCATGGAAGCTGTTTATGTTAGCAAATTTCACGTGGTGAATTGAGGGTAAATGTTATAATACGTATTACTAACATAGTTTCTAAGATTACATTGGACCCCCGATTATCCGGCCCCTGTCTAATCCGGCGCCCCCTGTAATCCGACATGACTTTAAATAGTTGATCACGCAGGTTTGAATAGGTTACAACTTGTACGCACCACCGCTATTGTGCTCGACGCGTACGCATTGTTTTACTTAGTTTGAATTTGACTACTTGTGATAGCGGTACGGCCTAGCGTGCGTTCATTGTTTACAATTTATTAACCGACTTCAAAAAAAAGGAGGAGGTTATCAATTCGGCCGGTATGTTTTTTTTTTTTTTTTTTTTTTTATGTATGTACACCGATTACTCCGTGGTTTCTGAACCGATTTACGTGATTCTTTTTTTGTTCGATGCGGGATGGTGTCGAATTGGTCCCATAAAAATTTTATTCGGATAGGCCCAGTAGTTTTTATTTTATGAGCATTTTTGTCTGTATTTGTAAATGTTGCAAGTGCAAGTTTGAAGTCGGTTGTTTTTAACGCAGTTATTGACTTGTTCATTGTGTATTAGGTATAGTACCTAGTAATGTATTCACAAACCCAGAAGCGAAAGCACAAAACGTTGACAATTAAAGAAAAATGTGATATTTTAGACCGCTTAAATCGCAATTAAACTATCAGTAGTTTAGCAAGTGAATACGGCGTATTAAAAATTACACGTATTAAAAAAAAACACGAAGATTAAAAAGTTCGTGTCAACTACTGACTTCGTGTAATGTATACAAACACAAATATGGATGTATATCCGAAAATAAAAAAATATTTATTATTATATTATTATTAAACGCTTCCAGAAAACTGTCGAGTGTCGGCTAAATAAAGTAAAGACATCTCAGTTAATCTTTATGACCAATTAAAGGCTCTAAAAACATGCTTAAAACCTGAAATTCAAAAAATTCATTCCATTAAGGAACTCATTGAATTATTGCTGATAAAATTCAATGGTCTCGCATCCAGTTTTCCGGAGGTAATAACAGCATGTTTTTTATTCTTGACCCTACCAGTTACAACCGCAACTGCAGAAAGAAGTTTTTCAAAATTAAAATTGATATAAAATTACCTAAAAACTTCAATGGGACAGGAACGCCTGTGACTTGTCACTATTGTCCATAGAGGCAGAAACTTTAGAAAAACTAAAGTCATCATCAGCTATAAATGATTAAATATATCAGTTTGCCGAAAAAAGGCAAGGAGAGTGTAAGTATATTTAATATGAATTGTTTGTAAAATTTTTGAAATAAGTGATAGATAGATAATTATGATGAATAAATATTTCTTTTAATTTTATGCAAACATTTCTTTTCTTTTGTGAGAAATCTTTACCCTTCCTAAGGGCCCCCAAACAAATTTTTATACGGGGCCCCGCCAAGGCACGCTACGCTTCTGCTGATTACGTAAAAATACTTACGAAAAATTACAGACGATTTTTTTTGACAAATAGATGAATTCTAAAAACTCTATGTGTACACCCCTAACAAACAACCCGCTCTACTTTGCCACCCGCACGTGATCTATCGTTTAAGATTATGTTTTCATAGACGAAATGCTCACATAAGCGAAGCGGTATATGTCGGCTGCGCGAAGCTAGAGAAGAAAAATGGATTTTCAGGAAAAATTAAGCAAAAAATTTTTGGCGTAATTTTGTTGTTTAAGTATTTTTTTCGTGATCAGTGTATGCAAAACTACAAGTCCCTTCGCGCTTAGTATACCAATAGTGGGACACCCTGTATAAATAGTAAGTCATAATATTCATCTCGATACAAACAAATTGCAGCAAATGAATGTATTACAAAAGAACATCAAGAATCTGCGATAAGATATGCCGTTTACGCAAAAAGAAAAATAATTTGAAAGTAGACTAGAAGGTGCACAAAAAATACCCAAAAGCACTGCTTCTGAAAAAGTTGTGCAAAATATGAAAAAACTGAAAAGCGCAACTTATTCAAATTACTGTAATAGAAAAAGTTGATTGTGCCAACAACAAAGTTCGATTTATTGAAAAATCCGTCCCATCTGTTACAAACTTAATTAAAACTATTGAAGGAATGGAAGAACTGTGGAAAGTTGTATCAATTAAATATGGGTTTGATGCAATGTTGACCAGAAACTTCAACCAAGACCCCATTGAGAACTCTTTTGGGAAAATCAGGAGTTACGGAGCACGGAACAATGCCCCCAACTCATTATCTTTTGAGGGGGTTTCAAAGTCTCGCTTTTAAATAATTTTAACACATCGCATTCCAGAGGAGCCAATTGTAAACCTGATAATAATGAGTGTTTGCAAAATTTTTTTTAAAGAAATCCGATTTCTCCTGATGTTTCCAAACACAATGAAATAATTCCGCTAAACGAAGAGATAATTAATCAAAATTTGCCAAATCAAAACGATGCTGGTCAGAAAAATTTTGTGTGTGGTTGGGTGCTCACAAAATGTTTAAAAAACATGTCAATATTGCAGACAAAACCCTAATTGGCAATGAAAATAGCAAACATAACGATTTTATCAAAAAGAAAGAATACAGTAATAAAAAATGGCTCTGTTATCCAAGCCAAGAGCTGGCGAGTTGCTTCCAGGACATTCAATTTATAACTTTTGAACTTGTCAACGTTGTGCAAAAAAGTACCCAAAAGTAACTTAAAAATTAACATTTGTAACTTGATGGTGACTTATCCCTTTAAATATCCCGGTCATACGAATCAATTAATTAATTTTTGAAGTGAAACTTCTTTATCGGGGTTGCAAAAAAATTTACTGTAACATTTTTTCGTTACGCGTGACATTTTTCCGTTACGCGCCATCTTTTTCTTATCCCTACCACGCGTGATTCGACGTATTTCTGTAAAGTTGCATATAATAAATTATTTTTTGAAAAGTAAGGCCATAAAGAAGTTTCACTTCTTACGTGTGTAAACTAGTATACGTAGTATTATTTTTTTTTATAATACGATAAATATATTAATTTACAGCTGGTGCAAATCAGTAAATCGAATTTTGTGTGGAAAAATTCAATATGAGGGCGAAGATGACATAAAATTAGCTGCTAGTGAATATTATAAAAAAGAAGACATTATAAAAATAGAAAACGAAAGAAAATATAGGTTTTATTTGTATTATTATTTGTTCATGCATGTGTCAGTTTAATGTTCAACATAGTATTCATTCAATGTTCATGTACATGATAGACCAAATTTTAGTAGAATATTTCATACAAGCTACCTACCTATATTAACATTATACTAGAACATTATTTCCCGATATATCCAGGTAATTATCAATGGCTAGTTTCGATATTTTTTATTTTATTTTATTTGCAACACAAACACATATAACAATAATACTTATTTAACTTAAAACCTTAATGACTAATTGTTATTGCAATAACATGTGTTGACTACTAGCACAGTATTACAATATCTATACAGTACGGAAGCGAATGTACTTGTGCAGAGAAACGGAGGGGAACTGGCGGGGGGCCGGGCGACGCGGGCCGCGTAAGGCAAACACGCTTAGTTTGCCTTACCTAGCGCGAAAGGACGACGCAGTCGTATTTTTTGAGTAATAATTTTATTATACATAGGTACTTACATATTCTATTATGGCGCGCACAAACTGTTCCGTTTACGGATGTAAATGTAACTTGTTTAGCATGAGCTATATATACATACGTATAGGTAGGTATACCATAGCCTATAGTATACCTATGTATTGGTATGTATATATGCAATTAGTTCTGGAGAAATAAAGTAGGGGGCGCTTCAAAGATAATTGGCACATAAGAACGCAAGATGGCGCTATTTTTCCTCTATATTACTATACTCTTTGATTTGGAAAATAAATGGCGTAGAACGGATATGGCAAAATATTAATCAAAGAAACCAAGTTAGCTGTTTGTGCACAAGAAAGTTGTTGAAAGTGTGTGTATAATATAGGGAAAATTGTGGAGTAAACACCAATCCAACAACGGGGCAATTCATAGCAGCTTTAAAGACAGCTGTCTTGAGTCGATTGGCGACTATAGGAGCCAAGGGAACTAACTGCGAGAAAGACAATAATGAAGCAATCATTAGTAATTTCAAAACACTATTTACAAGCTCTGTAACAACAGGAAAAGAATATGAAAACGAAGGACCTGTTCCTTTTACAATAGAATTTCAATTAAAAGTAGAAGTGACAAGTGATATACAAGCTTGTGCTTACGTTGCGGGATTCATTAAAAAAAATAGATACTAAGTACAATGATTGCAAAGAAATATTATATAAAAGAAAAAGGCTTGGAACACCTTTTTATAGATATGAAGGAATATGACAGTAAAAAAGATAGATTAAAATATGGTTCCAATATATTATTAAAAATATAAGACAGGAAGGATCATGTATTGTGTCAAGAATGAATTAAAGTACCTAAATATATGGTTTAGGGAAGGTGAAAACAAAACTAGTAATTTTAAACATACTTAAGATACTTAAGATATATTTTTGAACATATACTCAAGCGTAGAGTGAACAGTTACCTTCTAGGGAAGCGCGTTCCATCTTAGACCACATCTCAGCTTAACATCAGGCGAGATTGTGGTCAAGTGTTTCCCTATCGACAATAAAAATGACAGTCTCAAAATCACCATTTTTATATAAAAAATCTACAGTACACGTTAAACCGTTCTACGGTGTCCCTTCGTCCAGCATACTCACCACAACTCACCATGGAATCCTGATATTTCATGAATGTCAAAAAACTGTTCTGAAATAGTGCTAAATAGTGCCCAACTTGCGAAGTTATAGCCATAGTTCGATGAGTATGCTGGACGAAGGTTTCGCCCAGCATACTCACCTCCGTCCGGAGAATCTGTATACGCTTCAAACATAATTCATACTTCAAAAAATAGTTCCCAAATAGTGCCAAAAGGTGCCCAAAAAGAAAAAACAGTGCTCGAATAACTTCGGAGTTATAGGCTTCGTTCAGTGAGTATGCTGGGCGTAGGTTCTACGCCCAGCATACTCACCTCAGTGTCAGTGCGCGAATATCGAACGAGCTATAGGTATAATTTACGTCTCAAAAAATTGTGCTTGAAATAGTGCCCAATATCAGTCCAATTTTTGCTTGACTTTTGACCTAGAAAACCATTAAATTTGATTGTAAACTTCTACATACTAACGTAAAATGGGGTACAGTCGTCGACACATGTTTTTGGACAAAAATATTAAACTTTCTAATTGTAGACTTCATGTTATTGGAAATAATTATGGTATTTTCTCACATGTCAAAAACTTTCGATTAAATGCATTATTATATATTTTATAAATAATAATAAATGAATGAAACTTTAAGCGTAAATGAAGTCTATTACTTCATTGCATTGTGTGTTTGTCTGAATAAAAACAGTCATTTGCAGCCAATAAAATTAATATCTTGAAAAATTGTAAAAAGGAAATTATACAGTTTCTTTTTGTATATATGTTGCAGGCGAAACTTATAACCAGTCAAAACTAGTACTGTGACATAGTTATACAAATTTTTAAAACTCTTTCCAATAGTTTCATCAATGAAAGGTTTAGCAATAAAAAACATTTTTAATTACTTACGTTATTTATTACTATTTAAAGGGCCAAAGTAATCAGAATTCTAGGTAACTAGTTCACAGCTTTTGTTAACATTCATAATATAATCAATGTAAATAGAAAAAATTTTAGTTTTAATATTGTATATAATATACATATAAAAAAATGTTTAGCGTCGCGGGCGCCGCGCGTCGTAAGCCCCATACCTATTGACCGTACGTGCATCCATTACTGCCACACTATATTGAACTTTATCACATGAGGAATATAGGTCAATTCCGTAAACCTTGTGGTACCGTCCTTGATCCGGAAAATGATTATTTTGAATAATTTTGTCAGTTGTAATGTAAGCATTAATAACAGCAACTTTATTTTTCATGCATGATTTACTTCATTTGATATCTTAATCCTTCAAGCGCCGTGATCTAGACAAATATATAAAATCATTGTTCCTAGCTACCGGGGTCCCATGCGACGCGCGAAGGCTTTATCATATTATTATAAAGTATTATTAAAATAATGTGTAATTAATAATATTGCGATTCTAAAGTAAATACTCCCTTACATAGACAATATAACAAAACAAATAATTTACACAAGACAAAAATTGTTAGAAAGAAAGTTAATAATATTGTATTCGACTGTACTCAATGTAATGTATGTAGAAGTTTATAATCAAATTTAATGGTTTTCTAGGTCAAAAGTCAAGCAAAAATTGGACTGATATTGGGCACTATTTCAAGCACAATTTTTTGAGACGTAAATTGTACCTTTAGCTCGTTCGATATTCGCGCACTGAGGTGAGTATGCTGGGCGTAGAACCTACGCCCAGCATACTCACTGAACGAAGCCTGTAACTCCGAAGTTATTCGAGCACTGTTTTTTCTTTTTGGGCACCGTTTGGCACTATTTGGGAACTATTTTTTGAAGTATGAATTATGTTTGAAGCGTATACAGATTCTCCGGACGGAGGTGAGTATGCTGGGCGAAACCTTCGTCCAGCATACTCATCGAACTATGGCTATAACTTCGCAAGTACAAGAGCACTATTTTTTTCCTTTGGGCACTATTTAGCACTATTTCAGAACAGTTTTTTGACATTCATGAAATATCAGGATTCCATGGTGAGTTGTGGTGAGTATGCTGGACGAAGGGACACGTTCTACGTTGTATAAAAATCTGAATATTAGTCCAACTAAAAGCGTATTTATATCTAAATTATTATAATCCATAGTATAATCACCTTCTTCAAAGTTGTAACCAACTAACTGATTCTTATTATTTGGCGGTGGAGTAAAAGGTTTCTTGAATATTGGTTCTGACTTCTCAGTTTCAGAAGGATCGTTAAGTTTTGTGCTGTCGTTAATTATATCTATTCGTTATCAGTTTTCGTATCATATGTGTGACGACACGTACTTATTATAAATGTGTGAGAATGATGACATCGCAAGATGTGAGCGTGCGTTGTATTACAATTTATACTTTCATTTAACCCATTGACCACCGAGCGGCCCGATCGGGCCGAGACACAATAGATTTTCTATTGTGTCTGTGATCCGAGGACTGACGGATTAATAAACTCAAGGTTACCATATGCAGTACGAGCTGTTTTAACCGTGAGTCAAGATCAGACGCTGGACAATCTCGCGAACATGGCAGATAAAATATTGGAGAATATGAAGGGAGAACAGATTGCTGAAGTCCATAGTTCCGGTAGTCAAAACCAGTTGATATCTAACGTCCGAGCGTTTCACTTGTCTCCTTGTCCCTTTAATCACATACATACACGCTATTAACATATGTTTCTATTTCAGCTTTTTTTACAAGCGACATTCTCTCTGACTGTATTTAAGTTCTTTTCACAAGCGATGGATCGTTGGTTTTTTCCCCGCAGCTTTTCCTGTTCGGTTTTCAGCTTCTGTGTCAAATTTATTTAATGTAAGATCATTCCAAGAGCAAGAGCTCCAGCGAGTGATTAAAAATTTAGTTTATTTAGCAGTTTACTCCAGACGAAACGAGTGTGAACAAGAATTGGAGCGAATTTGCAATTGATCGTTTTTCATAAATAAAATTCATGTATTGCCCTTTATTATAAATGTATATATGTATGTAATGTCATGTAGCTGTGCTTGTTAAATTTTTCTGTACATTAAACCCTTCCTGAAGCTCAAACTCAAACTCAAATTGACTCTCCTAATAAAAAAATTATCATAATGAAGTCTATGGAAATGTATTATGTATGATTTTAATATTTGTAACACACGTGTTATTTTCAACAGAAACATGTATTATGCAGAATTTCTCCGGATTTTAGTAAGAAATGGATACATACTATAATAGTTATTCTTCCTATTTATGATTATGCATTTCTTTACTTAAATTGTTTAATTAAACCCTCGTCTGTCGGAACACAGATCTGAGCCAAAAATTTTGTACCCGTTGTCTGTCGTGGCACAGATCTGTGCCAAATCATCGCCGGTTGGTAATTAGCTCATTGTAACGCAAATATAGTTCAAATCTGCATAAACGACTATTTAGTTGATAGCTTATGAATTACTGAATATTTAAAGTCCATCAATTAATAATTTGACCGATAAATATTCGAAATATAACAGTAATTATGTCATAGTTTAGTCGTGTAACTTTTAAATTTTAAAGTTTTATAAAAATGTAACATTTTGCGGAAAGTTGATAAACGGTAAATATTTATTGTTCTTTTTATTATTATTCACTATATATCCTAATGTTTATGTGCCGAAATAATGAAAATTACCAATAATTATACCACAAATAATGGCTCCAAATATGTATCTACTATTTAACTGTACGTTGCTTAGTTTTTGACCCCTGGTTAATCGTATTTTATTTTTAATATTGTATTTGTTTTTTACATCATTTTACAAGAAATTTTATGAAGATTTTTATAATATAATTCAAAATTTGATACTGTGTTCCATTTTAGAGATATTTCGTTTTCAATTCAGAACCGACAATAATTTCCCCGTAAAATCCGCGTACAGGATGTTCGCATATTGTATGAAATTGAAAAATTTAATTGCTCGTCTTCAATTAAATTTTTCAATTTCATACAATATAAAATGTACATAATATGTTTTGTTTATATTGATAGATATCGTTTTTGTGGTATTTATTGTCCTCAGGTTTAAAACGATATAATCAACTATAAAAATTATAGTCCGTAACCTCTCTGGAATTCTTTTAATTTTAGTATATATTATGGTTAAAAGTGTATATATTCTGGAAAAATAGTAAAAAAAACCTACATCGGGAACAATGGTTTTCACTATGACCTATACAGGGTGTCCCACTGTTGGTATACTAAGCTCAAAGGAGGTTATAGTTTTGCATACGCTGAGTACGTAAAAAATACTTATAAAATTCCAAACGCATTTTTTTTTCAAATAGATGAATTTTTAAAACTCTATATTGTACACCCATAACAAGCAAGCCGCCCAACTTTGCCACCCGCACGTGAGCTATCGTTTAAGATTATGTTTTCATAGACATAATGCTCACATTAGAGAAACGGTATATGCCGGATGTGCTAAGCTAAAAAAGAAAACATGAATTTTCAGGAAAAATTTAGCAAAATATTTTTGGCGTAATTTTGTTGTTTAAGTATTTTTTACGTGATCAGTGTATGCAAAACTACAAGTCCCTTCGCGCTTAGTATACCAATAGTGGGACACCCTGTATATAGGACAAAGTGACTATGTTACTATGTAACTAATTTGTGTAGGACAAACTGGAAAAGAAATTTAACACATTAATAATTGTACAACATATTCTTACCTTCATACAAATGCAACATATTATTTTTTATTGTGGAACCATATGTTTCTGAAAAAATAAAAAACCGTCCAAGTGCGAGTCGGACTCGCGCACCGAGGGCTTCGTACAAACTTATTTTTTTAATTATGCTGTAGGAAGGCTGTAGGCATCTTTTAATTCATATTTTAGAATTCTTTATCTGTGCTATAAGACGTTGCTATTTAACAAATTTCAAGACTGTTCACGGAAAGTAAGTTTTTATAACCTTGCAAACGAAAATTTGCAGCATAAACGGTTGTATCTTTTGATTGCGTTGGCATATATGTTTGATTAACTGTTTTTATTCTGTTTTTCTGTCGTCTCACAATTTCAAAATGAACGACAACACGGGAGTTGTCATTTATCTCTATTTTTGAAACCCAGATAGTCCAAAGATGTCATCACACACATAATATTTTGGGGTTATTTCTTTAAAACTGGAAGAATGTTTTTTTAGAGTTTTGAACCTCAATACGATTCGCGCTTCAAGGACTCCGAACAAACCTACTTTTTATTATGTTTTAACTTTAAAATTTATGTTTTTAGTGAATTTTTCTTTATCTGTGCTGTAATACCTTGCTTTTAACCAAGTCCACTTAACTTTTGACCCGTAGGTTTTGATTCCCTTGCTAGTAGGTTTTCAGAATATGCCGCATATGAATATTATTTCTTCTGATTGCATAGCTTAAATGTATTATAAATCTGAGTTTTTAATGTGAATATGTATATGTAAGTTGAAATTATTATTATTTTTTTTATAGGTAAAGTGTAATTAAAAAATCATGTTATTTGCGATTATTCTTATATCTGTTTTATAAAACATTGCTTTTTACCAAATTTAAAGATTTTATGTACTTGGGAAGTACCCTGTCGGTTTTGATTCTCTTGCAAATGTCAAAATTTGCTACAAATTGCAGCATTAACGGCTGCATCCCAAAGGGTTTGGTTTTTAAGGGTCCAGAACCCTAATAGGATCACGTCTGTCCATCCCATCTGCCCATCTGTCTGTCAAGACTCAAGACCCATTTTCACAGGAACGCGTGATGTGACATAAAACTGAAATTTATATTGATTACTTGAGTCGATTGAAGCTGTGAAAAAATCAAACTTATAAACCAACGCAATCAAAAGATAAAGCCGTTTATTAACTCAGACCCCGGAATCACAGACACAATAGAAAATCTATTGTATCGTGGACCGATCGGGCCGTTCGGGGCTCAATGGGTTATGCTGCAAATTTCGACATTCGCAAGGGAATCGACACCTACAGGGTACTTTCCGTGTACGTTTTGAAATTGGGGTAAAATAAGGTCTTATAGCGCAGATTGAGGAATAATTTCGAAAAACATAAAATTTTGGAGTTACAACATAATAAAAAATTGGTTTGTTCGGAGCCCTCGGTGTGCGAGTCCGACTCTCACTTGGCCGGTTTTTATTCTTATGTACTATATGTAGTACATTCGTAGGCAGAATGTTAAAGATGTAGATCGCTGTCTGAAGAAGATTATTTTTTTTTTGCATTCATGACTTTAAAGTTTAAATAGCCTTGGAACATTATTTATTTAATAAAACGAATTAAATGCATCATTTGCAGTACGCCCGCAAATATAAATCTACCCTCTCATTTTGTTAATGACTAGCGATAACAATTATTGTATTTTTGCCTTTTGGTGTCAAATCTGCTTCTATTACCCAGAAGAAGAATGCAATTTTTCTATTTGAAGATATCACATTGCTGTCTAAAACAACATAATCAATAATAACTTATTTGTTAGGTAACCCTAAAATAAACTTCCGTCGTGATATTTTAATTATCTTTCGAAAATAAAAATTTGTATTTGATAGGATAACCTTTTCTGATTCGTAAGCATTTGAGTATCAATAAAAGAGGATTCAAATGGATCTAAACAACGATTCTTGTGGCAATGGAAGACAAGACACTCCGAATAAGGCTTACTTTAACAATAGGACGTAACAGTATTTGAAATCAAGAAATATATTTTTATTTTTTATATTTTGTCAAATGAACACTTAATAATACTAACACGATCAGTGTTTGGGAATTTACAGCTTTTAATTCCTGATACCAGGATTCTTCATGAAATTCTACACATAACACGTCTTACTTTATTCCAATCAAAATATTTTTAAGTTTCATGCTGTTTGTGTACTATGGACTCCCTAAACTACTGAACCGATTTTAATACAATTTTACCGATTAGTTTATGTCTTAATTACAATATGCTTGGAAATACTGCATGTATTGAAGTAAAATAAAAACTAGATTGGATAGCGTTCATCACTTTCCTGATCACATTCAAGTGGAACCTCGTGGTAATAAATCGTCGTCTTGAGGCGGTCGTTGTGTCCGATGTATTATAAGAAAAAATGAACAGAAGTTAACGTTATTTATGCTAAGTTGCAAATATTCCTATTTATTGGCCAATGTTGGCGTCAACACCACACATTACAACCACATGAGTATATAAATAGTACAGACACAAAAAGCTTCATAAGAATTTTTTTTTCTGTCAGTTAAGTAAAATTTATTTAAGTAAATAAAACATTTAGATTTATAATTGTTTATTTATTTTTAATCTTTAAGTTTATTGATTTTTATCCTTAACATAAGCTGTATTTTATAAAAAATATTTAAAAGTCGAATTTCCGAAATTTTTGATTTATAAGTTAAATGTAACGGTTTATAATTAAGTTATGGTATAATTAAATGTAGATTTCACTTTTGTGCAGCTTAGACATTTTTCTGTATGGATACAGTGCCTTTCGATTTGTAGTTGGACAACATTTCATTTTATAGGTACTATATTATAATAATTAAGAGCATGAAAGAAAAAAAAAGCATTTCTTCATAATGCTATTGTTACCACAAAAAATATTTTCTTAATCGCTAATTTTAAGAAAAAATAAATTAAAATTAAAATTGATGTGGAGACGTTATACATACAGACGTTAGAACAAAGTCCACCATAAGAATGAAGTCATTTAGGAATAAGACGATTTATAAAAATTAATAAAAACCTAAATATTAAAAAAAAGTAAAAATTACTGTTAGTTTTTATCTAGTTTTGATTAAAATTAAAATAAAAAAAAAGTAGCAAAAATTTTTGAAATGTTCTAATTTTGGAGCAGACTGTAAAGTCTGTATTTGTATGAACATATGTGGAGATCGCGTCCACTTATTTTCATGCGTAAACTATGATATTCATACTCAACTTTCTCGAATTTTTATAAAATAAACCTATGTTTTTGTTATATTCACTCAAAAGATTGTCTATTCTAGTGTGAAAATACAAAAATAAAAATCTAAAATACCTTGATATTATTTTTTTATGAGTATTTTTCTTTACAATGTCATATTTTTTCAAAATGTGTGGGAAAAAATGCTTCTAATAAGTAAAATAAACACGCCAGGGAGTAAGTAAGGTAACTAATATAAAGTTTGGTTATCTAGTTAGCATCAAAATTTACAAGAGTGTCACAGGTTAAAGTTTAAGTATATCACAAATTTTAATATCGAAAAAAATCGGCAAATCAGCGCCGACCGCTCGAATTTCTCCGACAGACAGCACCTTTTTGACGCGGCGCGCCGCGACAGCTGAGGGGTTAAACATGGTATATATCCCGTTTGCGTTAATAATAATGTTAGTGACGATGACAGTTTAAACTTTAAAACTTATATTTAATTTAAGTTTATTTCAGGTGATCATTATGATCATAACTACAGTAAAAAGGAAGACATTGATGAAATTGTGGAAAATCCAGTTGTTGTCCGAGGTAACTCATTTTTCAATCTAACTAGTTTTGCTACGAATTATGTTCAATTTTCTAATATTTGTTAAGTGTTAAATATTTATACAAGTTACGATGGGATTGTTATCGTCCTTTAGGACAAAAATCCCTAAATAAAAAAAGATAAAAAAAAATTCTAATATACCATTTCTCATTTTAGAACTTCCAGTTGAACATTTATATTCAAGACCAGCAGATATATTTGCATAATATATTCTCGAGGATGTCGAGGATGTTCACTGTCCGGGGCAAACTGCGTGGACCTATAAAGCCGAAATCCCATCAAATTTTCAGTTCTTGGACAGAAGCCAAACAAATATTGAAAAACATACAATTTATCGACGAAAATAGCAAGAAAGCTCACAAAAATAATAAAATCTATAAAGGTCCTTCTTTTAATGAATGGGTTACAACTGTAGAGAGTTTTGAAAGGTTGTCTAAACTGTTGTTCGAAAAATATGAGATAGAGTATTTTTATCCTAG
Source organism: Colias eurytheme (assembly GCF_061535395.1). Classification (NCBI taxonomy): domain Eukaryota; kingdom Metazoa; phylum Arthropoda; class Insecta; order Lepidoptera; family Pieridae; genus Colias; species Colias eurytheme. The sequence continues at coordinate 4,255,529 of NC_143010.1, read as the reverse complement.
AAGTGTAAATCAGGATCCTCTAGAGAACTTTTTGGTAGGATCAGAGCCATCAATTACAGGAACGTCAATCCTGATGCAAATACCTTTATGAATGCGAAATCATTACTAATGTCCAACGATATGGGTCCACATTCCATATACGCAAACTGTGATGATGTAGGAGACACAGTAGTCGATTTTTTAAAACTCATATCCTCATCCAATGTTGATTGAAGAGTTCCTCATCAACATTTGGCATCTGGCTTTCAAAAAGAGAGCGTTTATCACACGTAAATTTGGTGAAGGATACGTGAAGAGAAGGAAGACTTGCATAATTGTTTAAGGATGCCGGAGCCGTTATATGATGAACTTTTATAAAGGATTTTTCAATTGGCGTGGGTAGATAGTACCGTGCCGTCAAAGTGTACAGCAGAACCCGAGGCAGTCGATTCCTCGCCGTGCACAAGAACTCGGCCTTTCGCAAACTTCTACTTGGCGAATTTTGCGACGAGACTTAGGGTTACACGCGTATAAGATTCAACTGACTCAGGAGCTCAAAGTTCATGACCATAGACAACGTCGTTTGTTCGCTGTCTGTAAATATAAAAAGGGGTAATTTCTCTAATAAAAGTCAGTGTATAACCAACCATCAATCGTTTTATTTCTCTCCACGCACACCACCAATCACATGGCGACCCTGCCAGTGCAGACGCGTCGGATAGCAGTGTTCTAGAATTACGTTCCGTATTTGGCGCCGAAATCGGAGTTTCATCTTCATACGGAGAGCCGAAGGCTATAATAAATTATTATGGAGAATTACGCCAGTCGCACCGATAATCGGACGTACTTGCAAAGATGGAAGTCTTTTCATATATCGATTTTATTAAAAGCAGACTATTAATAGTATGCCAGATATACGAAGTTAAATTTCAAACCATTCGCTTAATTCAAGACCAACATCGTGACAAAATAAAGGGTTACGTAGAGGGTCACATTAATCAAAATACATCCCCTACAAAAATAAGCGTAATGCAAAAAATATCATTAGAAAGCAGCTTGGATGTGGACTTCCCCGACGGAACGAGAGCTATTGCAAAGACTGAAGAAGTTTTTAGCGGTAGCGTGTTATTTTTATACAAAATAAGTTGGGAAAGAGATTCTACATACGCAGAATAACATAGAGCGGACAGAACGACTACGCACCAAACAACATCGCACCCTGGGAAGAATCTCTGATTCTAGAATGAGAAACTATGTTCAATTTGATCGTGATAATAGCAGTCATATGTGGAATAATATTGGCGTATTCTGTATACAAGAAGATGCACAAGCGACTTACATAGAAGATACAGCAGCAAGCTACGGAAATAGTTATGAAGTCACGTCGCGCCTCGGTAACAAAATGAAAAACGGAGTAAACCCCAAAAATATTAAAAACCTAGCCAGTTTCCGTACAGAATTAGCTGAAACATTATGTAAATATGGGGCTGTAAACGAAAATGAAAGGGGGCGCCCTAGTTTGCAAAAAAATGAGAGCACAACCAAAAAAAGACCAAAACTTGGCGCGCAAGTATTACCTCCGGAGGACGTTCGTAAAGACGGAGTTGGCCATGATAAAACATATGGGAAAAGAAATCAGTGCAAGCACCAAAATTGCAAGAAACTGACGTCAGTTATGTGTACAAAGTGTAAAATATCACTGTGATAACAGGAAAAACAACTGTTTTCAAGTATTTCATCAATAATTTACGTATTACATTTTTATCTACTTACTGCATAGTTTATCAAAATTTCTTTTATAAATAAAACTTTTTAAATATAATTGTGATTTTTTTAAATATTTTTCCCGTATCTTTCCACATATTATATTTTTTTTTAATTAAAATAAAAAATCGTGCACCTAAGGGTTAAAGGGATATGAAAAGTAAAACACAACTTGAAAACCCAGTTCAAAAGTGGTAATTAGTGTGTGCAGTGACTCGCAGTATACTTGTAAGTGGCAATTTTTCCTTTCTCTCTAATCTATTTTTATTTAATCACGTTTATCCTTTATGTAGAAATATAATTAACATATTAATTAAACTTATGTTTAAAAATATATATATATATGGGAATAGGATAAATTATTAAGATGTATTTCATAACTATTTTTAGTCAGTGTCTTTCTATTAAGGGCCGATTTTTCAATCCCTGGTTAAAACTTATCCTGCCAATAAAGTATTACACGATAATATTAAAATGTCACATGTAAACTGTCAATTGCGGGCAATAAGAATACATTTTTAAAATGGTAGTTTTATACGTTATTCGACGAATAAGTTTTAACCAAGGATTGAAAAATCAGCCCTAAGAATATGTTATTATGTTATCTGTAGAACGATGATTATCTATGACGTGTCTATGACAGATTACTTGGTGGCTCGGTACTAAAGAAATGGAGGATTGTTAAAATGTATTTTTGATAACCGGTGTCTGGGAAATAAACTGATTGGGCTAATTTGGCGTTTTTATTTACACCATCCCCACATATATGTATATGCAACATCTCTCCTTTTCATTTTTTTCTTTTTTTTTCCAATACGTATGTATAGGTAATCAAAATTAAATTAAATTAATTTTTTCAAACTCAAACCTTCATTCATCAACCAGACATCGTCTAGAAATGTTTTAAAATCGTCAGTATAAGGAAAAAATATGAATTTACCACTGTTCGGAAAGCCGTCTCGACAGAGAAGAGCCGGCAAGAATATATATAGGCATAGTTGCTCCTTCAAAATCATATAAATGTAACATCTTACATAGGTATTTATAATAACAATAACGGCAATTTATTTAAGTATATGACAATCTATCATGAATAAGTTGTATACTTTTATTTTAGATTATTACGTTATTTTTTTTTTTCGACCCAAATATCGACCAATAGAATTGCACCATTCGACGTCACGTGGTACAACCTACATGGTATTATACTGATAATTTTTTGAAAATTTTCTCTGGTACCTAGTTGACGTCAATCTGACAGGTTGAATTCAATTGTGAAATTATTGGCCGACATTTGGGACGGAAAAATAATCCCCCGAATACCACACGAGCTTCAAAATTATCTGGCATTTCCCTCAAGGTTCCCTGCAAACAAAAATAAAACAAAGGAAGTAGCAACGTTTTGTAAAGAATGTCCAAATCCATACTAATATTATAAATGTGAAAGTAACTCTGTCTGTCTGTCTGTCTGTTACTCAATCACGACTTAACCAATGAACCAATTTGCATGAAATTTGGTATAGATATATTTTGATACCCGAGAAAGGACATAAGATAGGTTTTATCCCGGAAATCCTACGGGAACGGGTTTTTCTTTGAAAACGCGGGCGAAGCCGCGGGCGGAAAGCTAGTGAACCATATTTTTGTTTAACTTGTTTCAATAAGTTCCATCGCTTCGTTTAATTTGTATTTTAGAATGCCTAGTTACTTGTTTTTTACTTATATTTCAAGGATAGGATTTTGTCTTCAAAATCTTCGAAAATGTTGAAAAAGCCGCTGCGATCACAAGCAACAGGTGTTGTTTACAATATGTATAGAAAAATATTGGATGAAGAAGGGTCAAACACATCACAATCTTCAATTTTGAAGCGCGTTGAAGATTTGACTGGTAAATTGGACTTACCCGTTATGATAGTTTAAATTAAAAATATTTTAAATCCTAACTACATAACTTAATCATATAGATATGATTTGAGAAGAATGTTAATAGACCTGCTACGGATATCAAAAAATTAGTGGAAGAAGCTTTTTCTGAAATTGGGCCAGAGCAATGGCTGAAATGCTGTGAACACGTCCGAAAAATCGAAAACGATTATATGACACAAAATATTATTGGAAATAGTGGAAGAGCGAATTACGTATACCTAACTGAAGCAGATCGCCGACGTTGCAGTTTCAGCGTATTGTGGATGTGACGACGGCTGACCTCAATTGGGCAACTCATGTTATTTTAATTTAATTAAAATATTCATTCTATATTCGATCGTCGAATGTATTAGAATAATTTTAGATATAATATTTCATTGTAATTTTTATTTAATTAAAGTATTAGAAAGTTTTTGGTTTTTTTTCCAATCTGTGGCTGTCGCATACTTATTTGGCGCAGTCGGTAGGATATCCGCAAGTAGTATTCAAGACTAATTATCTTACATCGATATAACTATACGTCGAGAAGCTACTTTGGGGGCTTTCAAGCACCGGCATCGGATATCACGAATCTACAGTTCTGCAACAGCCCAGGGGAATCCAAACTTCGATTCACGGAGAGAAACCAGAAAATGCAGTATATGTAAGTACACTTGAATTATTCTCGTGTTGCTTCCTTTATTCCTAAGTGTATCCTTTAGCACAAAATTTATCACCCTAGAGCCTTTAGGTCGCGGGACCCTGAATCGCGTCAGGCCCGCCAACGTGTAGTAGATAACAATAGAGATACAGATTTAGATAATAGTTTATTTTTAGATAATTTATTCAATTTAGAAATGGCACATCCTAGGCCCCTATGGCACCACGCCCGTTTAGGCCTCCTACACACCCATTTAACCAAAATCGTATGCCCACTAACACTCAAAGAATGTTCGCTGCACCTCCACCTAACTATAATCCTCGAAGTAATGTATTTAGATTACAACCACGCCATAGTTCACCACAGACACAAGGCCCTCAGCCTATGAGTGGGGTACAACGATTCACTCCTAAAGAATTGCCTCCGACTAATAGGATGATCGCGGGTCATGATTGGAGTAAATTTGGTAATCCACCACCATCCAATTATTTTAAATCCCGTGAACTTAACTTGAACGACTCCGCGGCTTATAACGACTTTTACTACGGTTACGGTGGTTATTATCAAGAACCTGACTATACGCAGTATTATGACTACTCTGATAATGGACTTACTCATGAACCCACCTATGACATGACGTATTACGATACTACTGTGAACAACCCACCACATGACGACTATCAAACGCATTTAGGACCTAGTAAAACCGAACAGGATTTTCAGGAGGATTCGAATTCACCAAAACCAAGATAGAATTGAATCTTCAAACGCAAAGACAGTTACCATATATTCAGATTAGGAACCCACCTTTGAAACTACTTATTGATACGGGTGCTAACCAATCCTTCATAAGCCCTGAAGCTGTCGAGAAATATTTTGCAAATTATCCTCTCAATTTCGATCCTTTTGAAGTAACCAATATACATGCGACCAGTAGGAATAACTATTCAATAACCTTACCATGTTTCGATGAGTTTAATGACCCTGATAGTATGAAGCTTTTCATATATCGATTTCATGACTACTTCGACGGACTTATAGGTTTAGATTTATTAAGCGGTTGGGAAGCTCGAATTGATTTAAGAGAAGGTAAACTGTTAACTCGCTCTGCGTCAAATCCTATTATGATGTACAACTCTTGCAACGTGAACTTATACGAGGATATAATTCCAGCGGGAACTTCTAAAATCATTCGTATTCCCGTAGATACGATTGATGGCGATGTACTCGTTAGGGAGCAAGTACTTTGTAATTGCATAATTCACGAATGTATTACTACTATTAAGAATAACCGTGGTTATTTGGAGATTGAGAACCCTACACCAAATGACATCATATTTTCATTAGATACACCAGCGCACGCAGAATTATTTAATGTTGAGTGCACGCGTACTCAACAATTAAACTCACGCGCACGTGATGTCATTTCACGTTTACGAACGGATCACTTGAACGAAGAGGAAAAAGCTAATCTTATTAAGCTTTGCTCTCGCTATTCTGACGTTTTTTACATTGAAGGGGAAGCTCTTACCTTTACGAATAAAATTAAACATCGAATAAGAACTACTGATGAATTGCCGGTTCATACAAAGAGCTACCGATATCCATTCGTACACCGTCAGGAAGTAAGGGACCAGATCAAGAAAATGTTGGAACAGGGTATAATACGACCATCTGAATCTGCATGGAGCTCACCCATTTGGGTAGTACCAAAGAAGATAGATGCATCTGGTAAGCAGAAATGGCGTCTTGTGGTTGATTTTCGAAAAGTCAACGAAAAAACGCTAGACGATAAATATCCTATTCCCAATATAAGTGATGTTCTGGATAAGTTAGGGAAGTGCCAGTACTTCACCACACTTGATTTGGCGAGTGGATTTTATCAAGTGGAAATGGATCCACAGGACATAGAAAAGACAGCATTTAATGTTGAACACGGTCATTTTGAATTTCTACGTATGCCTATGGGACTCAAAAATTCTCCGTCCACATTTCAGCGAGTAATGGACAACGTCTTGAGAGGGCTACAAAACGAGATATGCCTAGTGTATCTCGATGATATAATAGTGTTCAGCACATCCCTACAGGAGCACATGATTAATCTTGAAAAGGTTTTTCAGAGACTTAGAGATTCAAACTTCAAAATTCAGATGGATAAATCCGAGTTTCTGAAGCTTGAAACAGCTTATCTTGGACACATCATCAGTAAGGATGGAATCAAACCAAATCCTGACAAGATAGAGGCTATAAGAAAATACCCCATCCCGAAGACACCTAAAGAAATAAAACAATTCCTAGGCCTACTTGGTTATTATAGGAAATTTATTCCAGATTTCGCTCGCACTACTAAGCCACTCACTCAATGTTTGAAGAAAGGGAGGAAAATCAGTGTCGACAATGAATACATAAATTGCTTTGAGAAATGCAAAAGTCTCTTAACTAACGACCCCATCCTGCAATATCCTGATTTTACCAAGGAATTTGTACTAACTACGGATGCATCGAATGTTGCTATTGGAGCCATCCTATCACAGGGTCCGATTGGGTCAGATAAACCCGTGTGTTATGCATCGCGAACCCTAAATGAAAGTGAGTTGAACTACAGCACAATCGAAAAAGAACTGCTTGCTATAGTATGGGCTACAAAATACTTTAGACCCTATCTATTTGGTCGAAAGTTCAAGATCATAACCGACCACAAGCCACTACAATGGATGATGAATCTGAAAGAGCCGAATTCACGTCTTACAAGATGGCGACTTAAACTGAGCGAGTACGATTTTACAGTAGTTTATAAAAAAGGTAAAATTAACACCAATGCTGACGCTCTTTCCCGGGTAGAAATTCATACCAAAGACGTAATGTCTTTGATAGATGAAATTGACGAGCTTAATTCAATTATGGGAAATCCATCCGATACCATACGAGCTCAAGCTAATTCATCTACTGAGACTGTTCACACTAGTAATGAGAATCCAATTTTGGAAATCCCTATCACAGACGAACCACTCAATAAATTCAATAGACAAGTACACTTTACTATCGTGAATGATGTTAAAAAGCGGCCTCAGGTAACTAAACCATTTGATACCCACACGCGCATTAGTATTCAATTATCAGAATCTAATTTAGAGGAAGACGTAATCAACGCCGTCAAAGAATACGTAAATCCAAAGGTAAAAACCGCCCTGTTAATTACTCCTCCATTGGGAATGTATTCGATTATCCCGATACTACAAGATAAATTTAGAAGTTCATCCATGAATCTTGTGTTAGTTAAAATGGAATTGGAAAATGTTAAGGATTATCTTCGTCAACAGGAAATTATCCGCCACTACCATGACGGAAAAACCAACCATAGAGGAATAAATGAATCTTTTTTGGCTTTATCCCGGAAGTATTATTGGCCAAAGATGAAGGAACACATAACAAAATTCATAAGTGAATGTACACTATGCGGACAGGCAAAGTATGATAGGCATCCCGTTAGACCTCAGTTTAACATTGTACCTCCAGCTACCAAGCCGTTTGAAATAGTTCATATAGACTTGTTTACAGCAGAAGGCGAGAAATACTTAACATTTATAGACGTTTTCACTAAATACGGTCAAGCTTACCACTTACGTGACGGAACAGCTGTTAGTATATTACAATCCCTCTTACATTATTGCACGCATCATGGTATTCCTTTAACCATCGTAACGGATAATGGGACCGAGTTCACCAACCAACTGTTTATGGAATTTACGAGATTACATAAGATCAACCATCATAGAATATTAGCTCATTCTCCTAACGATAATGGAAATATCGAAAGGTTTCATTTGACTATCCTTGAACACCTTAGGCTTCTTAAATTACAACGTAAAGAAGAACCTATTATTAATCTTATGCCCTATGCAATCATAGCTTATAATAGTAGTATACATAGTTTCACACGATGTAGGCCCTTTGACTTACTAACAGGACATTTTGACCCCAGAGACTGCATGGACATTGACTTTACACAGACATTATTACAACAGTACGTCCAAAATCACAGAGACCAAATGACAAAAGTATATGACATAATTAACTCTTCATCCCTTGCTCACCGTACCGATATAATGGATAATAGAAATAAGACTCGTGAACCCGAGATAGAATACGCACCCCAACAACAGGTCTTTATTAAGAACCCCTTTGCTAGTCGACAAAAAACTGCCCCTCGCTATACACAAGATACAGTTTTAGCTAATCTACCCATTCATATATATACGTCGAAAAAACGCGGCCCTGTAGCAAAATCAAGGTTGAAACGTATACCTAAAGCGGCCAATTTGTTACAGGATTCTGCTAATGACGCTACTTCCATTGACGCGACCTCAAGAGATAAAACTTGAGAACCTGGATGACGGACCCGGGTTACTACCCTACAACCTTGGACTTATGAGACTTACGACACACCATCATACATTTCTTCAATACGTAAACTTGACTGACGTAGAGAGTAATATCAACTCAATGCAATCTCAACTACTAAGCTACCAAGACCGATTAACAAACGACACCTTTCCAATATATGAAATTCAGATATTATATCTTTCTAACAAGCTTGACAAAGTTCTTAAGCAGTTACGATCTTTGGAACCGAATCGCGTTAAAAGAGGTCTTGTAGATGGATTAGGTTCAATCATCAAAGGAATAACAGGAAATTTAGATCAAACTGATGCTTTAGCATATAATAGGGCTATTAAAACGTTAGAAACCAATCAGAATGAAATAGTTAAAGAATTTAATAATCATATTAGTATTAACAAGGAGTGGATGTCTAAGCATAGTAGTGTGTTATCCCAAATTTTAGAAAACCAGATCAAAATTAACACTACGTTGAACTTGATTATCAATAGTGATGTACGTAGAGAAGAAAGTCTAGTTAAATATGCCAAGTTTGCTCAACTTCTAGAATTGTTAACTGAAAATGTAGAAGATCTAACTCAAGAATTACTTAGGATAGAAAATAGTTTAGCTTTTATTCGTGCTTCGAGCACGCATCATTCAATGATAGATATAGATATACTAGAATCAATAGTTAGTAGATTAAAAGTAATTTACGGTAGAGAGCAGATTTTAGATTTAGAACTTAGAGAATATTATGATGTTATTATTCCGGCATCATATTATGTCGATAGAAATATAGTTTTCGTTTTTAAGTTTCCTATAGTATCTAGAGATAAGTATGACTTTTATAGATTATCCATAGTTCCTAATAAACACGCCCAAGCCCTTATACCACCCTTTCCTTTCATAGCAACAAACGAGTTGTCGTTCATGTACATAGAGGCAGAATGCCCGAAGTTAAAAAACTGGTATCTCTGTGGTAAAGCGATTGTTCATCAGATTCGCACCAAATCGGATTGCATCCAAGAACTCATCATCAACCGAACCCTTCAGGAATCCTGCGAGCTCACTACTGTAAATTTGTTACGGGAGGCCATGGAAAAACTCGATGATCAGCACTACGTAGTATCATTCCCTCAGCAAACTAAAGTACATCTCACTTGCAACAATAGAAGCCACACATCACTTCAAGGAAGCTATCTCATCACGGTTCCTATCGGATGTCGTTTCAAGACAGGACAATTAACCATTGCTAACGACAACGATGAGATCAGAGGCCAACCCCTCAAATTAATCAACATATCCTATGATATTGGAAACCAAAAGATTGCAGCAGCCCGCATCAATCTCAACTCCATCGATCTGCGAGGATTACACCACGCCCAAGATAAAATCCTAATCCAGCATCCTTTACACATTGACAGCGTACAATCAGGTATCCTCCATCACACAACAATACCTGTCTACTCAATACTTCTGTGTGCGGTCATATTGGCTCTCATACATATGACTAGACAGCGCATAAAGAGACGTAACCGAAGGAAAGAACACCAGCAACCATCTGCAACCGAGACAGAAAGGAAAACGGGTAACCCTGAAAATGTTCCGGCGATATTTTCACTGAAGGTCTAAAATAGTCGCCGTTCCAAGGGGGGAGGAATTACGTATACCTAACTGAAGCAGATCGCCGACGTTGCAGTTTCAGCGTATTGTGGATGTGACGACGGCTGACCTCAATTGGGCAACTCATGTTATTTTAATTTAATTAAAATATTCATTCTATATTCGATCGTCGAATGTATTAGAATAATTTTAGATATAATATTTCATTGTAATTTTTATTTAATTAAAGTATTAGAAAGTTTTTGGTTTTTTTTCCAATCTGTGGCTGTCGCATACTTATTTAGCGTTTTATTATAAACACTTATTTATCGTCATATTTTTGTCGACGCGGTTGGCGCAGTGGTAAGTAACTGCCTACTGAGCCGACGGTCCCGGGTTCGATCCCCGGTCAGGGCAAATATTTGTGTGATGAACTCAATTATTTGTTCTTGGGTCTGGGTGTTTATCTATATATGTATATGTATTTATTAAATATTATATTTATCGTCGCCTAGTACCCACAACACAAGCCTTAATTGAGCTTACTGTGGGACTAGGTCGATTTGTGTAATAATGTCCTATAATATTTATTTATTTATTTATATTCATCCGATAAAGATCTAGAAATGGAAGTGGAATACTTAGAATATTTTCCAGACCTGGATGATATGGCTATTTTATTTCTTGACGAAGTATTTGTAAGCTGTCCAAGTCAATTTTGTTGTGCGTATCAGCTGTTAATACTTACGAAAATAAACATTACTTTATTTATTTTTTTATTTTATTTTACAAAAAATAATAAACAATCGAGTTTTCATCTGCATTATTATTACATCTACATTTTCACATGGGATAATGATATATACATATTATATAGTTATGTGTAGACATAATATGTATTACCTATCTAAAAGTAATATGTATATTGTATGTATAGGCTTCGAGAAACTGGCTCCGTATCGAGGCGACGGACAGATTTAGGAAGGCCACGTATTATTGATGATGACGAAGAACAGGACACCGAAATAGTGCAACGATTCCGATTGGATCCAACCACCTCAACAAATATTGTTGCCGATTAACTGGGAGTCTCGTAAAGTGTGGTATAACGTTCACTCTGCGGGCCTATACCCATACCACTACACGCCTGTACATTATATTGAACAAGATGATCCCGTAAGACGATTGGGTTTCTGCTGATTTATGTTGAATGCAGATGTAGAAGACCCGACTTTTTTTTTAATCTTGTGGACGGATTAAACGTCCATCATTGGGCCCCTAAAGAACAGGGGAATCCAAACAAGAAGAGGGTTAAGGGATCACAACACCGATTCAGCTTGAACGTGTGGATGGGTATCATTTCCAGTCATTTGATTGGCCCATATTTTCTTCCTGATAATTTAAATGGGGAGGAGACCTCAATGTTTTACTAGAAGATTTGCCACTCACTCTGCGCCGAGACATGTGGTTCCAACATGATGGCTGCCCTGCGCATTACAGGAGAGGTGTCAGAGAATGGTTGGATAGAAATTACCAGAACAAATGGATTGGGCGAGGTGGGCCTATACCCTGGCCACCGAGAAGTCCGGACCTAACCCGGATTTTTATGTATGGGGGCACATGAAGAGTCTGGTGTACAGTGAGCCCAACCAAATCTTATCTGTACAAGAATTGCAAACTAGAATAATTAACGCGGCGAATCAAATAAGAGGCAAATTAACAACTGGTGTAGTGAAAAGTGGACTGAGAAAAAGACTGCGAAAATGTGTGCAAAACAGGGGCGGTCATGTTGAACATGAAATTTAAAAATGTTTTAATAAGTAATAAATGTTATTGTTTACTTATTTATTGTTTTATTTTGTTTTCTGGGGTCAAGATTTAAATTAAACGTAATCAACTAAGGGTGCCATCAGACAGACTGCATCGCAGCAACTGCGCGCGGTCGATATATATAACTGCAAGCAGTTGTGTGTTCGACTTCATGCTGTCATGATATCAACTGCACGCAGTCGGCTGCAGTCGAGTGAAGTCAATATCAACTGCATACAGTCGCGCGTTCAACTTCGCGCGGTCGGCTGAAGTCGGGTAGTGTCGCCGCATGCTGTCCACCGCTACTGCATACAGTTAGTGTGCAGTCAGTCAAAGAACCGAACGCACGTATCGGTTGCGTTGCGTCGTCATTTTTTAGACTTTACTTGCATTCGGAATTACAAAACAATATGGATTTCGATACAGATTTATTTTTTCCTTTCATAAGGAGTAAAACTAGCGTATGGAATTATAAAACTCCAGAATACAGTGATAAAATAAAACGCAGTAATGATTGAGCTTTTTTAAGCGAATCAATGATACCCAATTTTGCAGAAAAAAATAATAAGGAAAAAAATGCAATTGGTAAGTTTAAATTTTTTTATTATCTTCTTATAAGTAAGTAAAACTTATAATTTAAAATAATCGATATGTAGAAATGACGAACAAAAAAGTTAGACTGATTCTTGTTAACAAATTAACAAAATATTGTGTTGCTCAAGACAGCCAGCTTCTGCACTCACACATTGAAACATAAAAATGTCGAACATGATGACGTAACGTAAATACAAACTTCGGCCGCGAACTGGATGTCAGCGATTTATTCACCGATTATTCAGCGATTTATTTCACCTCAACAACTTTGTTTGATGTATTGTTGAAACATCGTAGCATTTTAGCCTCAGGTACGCTTATGACTAGTCGTATCCCTAAAAAAATAAGACTGAAAAAAGATTCAGAGCTCAGAACAGAAAGAGGTTCTTATGACCAAGTTGTAAGAAATGATGGAGTGATATCACTTATCAAGTGGTTTGATAATAAATCTATTCACTTCTTATCTACTGCTCACGGGGTACAACCCGTCGAAAACTGTCGTCGTTGGTCAAAGAAAGACAAGAGATTTACAATTGAAATACCTAGACCTCATGTCATAAAAAAATACAATCAATGTATGGGTGGGGTGGATCGAGTGATTTCCAAGTATGCCATGAGGGGAAGAACAAGGAAATGGACGATAAGGGTAATTCACCATTTGGTGGAATAATCACATATTAATAGGAAAGTCTTATTCATATCAGTTGAATAAGAATTACACAATCGGCAAAAGAAATATAACCAATTATTTTTCTTTAAATTTTATAGTCTTTGATGTAGTGGGGCAAAAGCGAACGCTCCATGTTGGGCAATCTCGAACGTTCGGCATTACCCCGTCCTTTTTTTCGTTCCTCGTAATTATAAAAGGAAGACCGAAACAAAGTATAGTCTCTGGTGATCTTAAAAAGGCTATAGATGATGTCAAAACCCAAAAACTCTCTATCGGTAAAGCAGCAGAATGTTACAATGTTCCCAAAACAACCATATTTGATCACCTTAAAAATGCTGTTATAAAACCGCCAAAGTCTGGCCGAAAACCTTTATTTACAGACGAGCAGGAAACACAACTTGTAGATTACATCATAAAGTGTAGTAAACTCTATTATGGCTTAACCATAAAAAAATTCGCCAAATCGCGTACCAATATGCAGTGAAAAACAAACTTCCGCACAATTTCGACCGAGTAAAACATCTAGCTGGAAAAGACTGGCATTACAGTTTTATGAAAAGACATCCCAGCATATCCTAGTAAACTGACCCAGTTTTCGAAACAAATTATTATTTACATTGCAGGGTTTGTTGTAAGTCAATTGAAAAAAGAACTTATAGTGCCACAAACTTAACTCACCCGGTGACGGTGTCACTGATGTCGATTTATTTATATTTATACAAGATATCTTCTTATATATAAAAATGAATCGCAAAATGTGTTGGTAAGCGCATAACTCGAGAACGGCTGAACCGATTTCGATAATTCTTTTTTTATTATATTCCTTGAAGTACGAGGATGGTTCTTATGTAGAAAAAACGTAAATATTATGTACCACGGGCGAAGCCGGGGCGGACCGCTAGTTCTATATAATTTTGATGGGACAACCATTCCTGTATATCAAATGTTGTCGGAGAAGCATAGCGCAAACTTTATTTCTTTTTAGCTTTCTGAATGGTCAAACAAAGTGACTTTACCACAACAAGCAGTCTCTGATAGATCCCGAGCTCTATTAAATGCCATGTCAACTGCATTTAATGGTAAAAACTTAAAAGAGTATATTAACCCACAGTGCTTCACAACCACGTACTTTCATACGATTGGATTGCATTCTTCACACAGTCAGCAAATTGAAATTTTCCGTCAAAAGTGAGTAAGAAAAATTATCTTCATTTTATTTCTCAAGAATGTCTCAAAAGATGCCTTAATGAAAATCTTTTTTCAAGATTAAGTGATCATTTTAAAAATCAATTATTTTTAGACTGTCACTAAATCCACTGTAATTAAATCCATTTACGGAAAATATATAAAAGTTAGGATGCACTATGCAACAAAAAAAATGTCTGAGGTTTCCACCTCAATAACCTCAACCTCACCGCAAAGTACGCAACTTTTATAACAAATTAATTTTATTTAAAGGTCAATAATTTTGAAGGTCAAGGATTCAACACCGTCCTGGTGAATGGGAAGTCCAGAGAGCTCACGATAGAGATGAAGACAACGGAGATGAAAACGATAGTGAAGAGAAGGCCGCTAATTGAATATCTAATTAAATCAGTGTGATTGTAGTAATCATAATATTAGCTATCTTATATGTTTCTTGTAAATGATTATGTTAAATAAAAAATATAATAAGGAAGGGATGTAGTGTTTGAGTATTGTATACATTATCCTTCGGATGTCTCGAGCTCGCGGGCAGTGGGGAGGGCAGTCACGCAGCAGCCCCGAGCGTGAGCGGGCGTGTCTTACCCCAGCTACTGGCGACATAACGAGCCATACCTATTTCCGTATACACACGAGTACATACAACTTTTAATTATAAGATTTTTTTTTGTATTTTTTCATTTTAATTTTCAGGTATGTGACAGCCATTTGCTTCGCAACTTCGAAATGCTGCTCCAGGAAAATATTTTAGTTTGATGGTTCCTGTTGAAATTTTCGACGAAATTGTTATTCAAACCCATTTGTTTGCAGAGCAACAAGAACCTACTAAAAGCCTTCGTCTCGCTCAAATAACTGGAAACCATCCACAACAGTTGAGATTAAACGGTTCTTCGGATTAATCTAATATCTAATATATATTATAAAGGCGAAAGTTTGTAAGGATGTATGGATGTTTGTTACTCTTTCACGTAAAAACTACTGAACCGATTACAATGAAATTTAGCACACATATAGAGGGTAACTTGGATTAACACAGGATAGTTTTTATCCCGGAAATCCCACGGGAACGGGAACTATGCGGGTTTTCCTTTGCAAACGCGGGCGAAGCCGCGGGCGGAAATCTAGTCTTGTATATGGGACTAGTTAAACTACCTAAAATAAACCTTTATATTACCGACAGGGTTTTTGGGCAAACCTTTGCTGCATCTGTTATGAGCCGAAATAGTTTTGAATTACTTTTGCAGAAACTGCACTTTACGAATAATGATACGGCTGATGTGTCTGACAGAATTTACAAAATACGACCTCTTTTAGATATGTATGCAAGGAAGATATCTGTATTGATTAAAGCCAAGTGCCTTTCAGAGGTCGCATCATTTTTAGACAATATAACAAAAGCAAGAGGCACAAATTTGGTATGAAGTTATTCAAACTGTACATTACCAGGATATACATGCAAATAGGCATGACGACAGTATCCATAAATGATCGTATTAGTGTTTTTAAGGGAAAATGTATAATAAATAAATTAAATATAGCGACTTAGAAATCTTAAAAACATGAAGATTAATGAGATTATCAATAAAATAAAACATTGAAATTCTGAAGTTCGCCATTTTGACTAAAACACGCGTGACGTCACGCATAAGTAAACAACTCACACTAATATGTTGAGAATACGCATTTTTATTTATTTTCTATCGTTTCACGTATGCTTTATCGACTCAGAACAGAAATATAATTGCGAATTCACGAATACATGGTTCGGGATTCTCCGCGCCAACTTTATACAATAATTTATTATTATTTTTTCGCTTGAAATAATTACTAACACATTTTTGAGCATTATTTTTATGTGGATTCACACTGCAATACTGCACACCACTTATAAACTTTGTAATTCGTTTCTATAACACATATTAAATAAAGACTTTTGTAATTTTCTTCGCAATGCGTACAAATAATTACGTATTTACCAAAGTTTGACGTCACGCCTACGCCATGACACCTGCGAGCTGTTTTGGCACAGATATTAAATATTTTTTGAAAAATGGCTTTAATCTTCGTTAAATTTAAGTATATTACCGAAATATAGGGTTTTTCTTGTATAGTAAACGTATACACACATTATGGAAGAGAATTTCAAAATCTTTCGTCATGCCTATTGGAACTGTTAGTTCATTATGCATTTACTGCGCGCCAGCCCGGAGCAATTTTCTGCTCTAATAGAATTCATGGAAAGGTACTATTAAAAAAATACAGTTATGATTCCAAATTTACTTCAATATTCTTATAAAAAAACAATGAAATCATTAATACCAACTTGGTATTAATGATTTCATTGTTTTTTTCAAAATACGAAATCATTAATACGAATTCCAAAACGTAAAAAACAATTCGACGAGATGTGTGAAGACGAATTGCCAATACTCCAACCTGTTCAACTTTTTTCTAAAGAAATAATGATGGTATTTGATCGAATCATATCCGAAATTAAAAAGAGATTTGATTGTGCTACCATGCTGAATTTGAATTTTGCTTTTCTTAATGGTACTAACATTTTGAAAATGTCAAATGAAGAACTGCAAAACTATGGAGCAGATTTGGCTCGAAAATACGAGAGAGATTTAAGTGCCGTTGAATTCTGCCAAGAACTTCATGTCTTTAAAGAGCAAGCTCCGGTTTTATTTGTTGATATAGAAAAAGCTAACAGTTTTTATCTCTTGCAACAGATCTATGCGCATGATTTGCAGGATGCTTTTCCTAATATTTGTATTGCTCTGCGAATTTACGCTACGCTTCCTACTACGTCCGCAAGCTGCAAGCGAAGTTTTAGCAAACTAAAACTGATTAAAAATTATTTGCGATCTTCTATGAGCCAGGAACGCTTATCGGGTCTTGCAATCTTAGCGATAGAAAATCATAGTGCACACAAATTAAGCTATAACAAGGCTATATATTTATTTGCCGAAAAAAAAGCAAGAAGAGCGGAATTGTAATTTCAATAAACAAATTAAATAACAATTTTGATTTTAATTTTTATTATGCATATTTATTTTTATTTTAAGCCCTACCCTGTTAAATATATATCCTACATATTGATAGCTGAAATTATATGGATGATAAAGGTAAAAATAAACATAAGCAGGTAGGCGGGGCGGCATTTATCAGTTCTTGCCCCGCCTAAAGAAAATTGAAGATCCGGGGATGATAATTACCTAGTGCTTCGTTGGTGTGTGTTATAGGTATGGAGCTCACAAAGGGACATTACCACTCTTGTGATATTCACTAGTTCATTATTTAGAAGTCCCCTGCTATTTCTCTTTCAACCTGTGTTCGTCCACTGTTGGACGTAGGTCTCACCCATGGCACGCCACTTAGCCCTATTGTTGGTTTCTTGCCGCCAGTTTTTGCCTGCTGTCCTATGTAAGTGATCGCTCCATCGTGTCATGGCCCTTCTACAGATTTATTATATGTATATGCTACAGTCAAAACCCTGAACCAGTCAATATCCTTATTGACGGTTATTAAGGTTATTGACTAAGGGCGTCGGTTAATATCCTTATTAACTGATTTTATCAGGATAAGAATAAGATAAGGATATTGACTGGTTCAGGGTTTTGACTGTAACATATACAGGGTGTCCCACTATTGGTATACTAAGCGCGAAGGGACTTGTACTTTTGCATACACTGATCACGTAAAAAATACTTAAACAACAAAATTACGCCAAAAAAATTTTGTTAAATTTTTCCTGAAAATTCATGTTTTCTTTTTTAGCTTAGCACAGCCGGCATATACCGTTTCTCTAATGTGAGCATTATGTCTATGAAAACATAATCTTAAACGATAGCTCACGTGCGGGTGGCAAAGTTGGGCGGGTTGCTTGTTATGGGTGTACAATATAGAGTTTTAAAAATTCATCTATTTGAAAAAAAAATGCGTTTGGAATTTTATAAGTATTTTTTACGTACTCAGCGTATGAAAAACTATAACCTCCTTTGAGCTTAGTATACCAACAGTGGGACACCCTGTATACTGTATAGATATACAAATACAAAATAACCTAGGAATCAAACCCGGTAGCGCTCATTCTGTTTAGCGTCTATTTTATACTATTATCACTACATAGTATAAAACAAAGTCGCTTTCTCTGTCCCTATGTCCCTTTGAAACTGACCTCTCGCGACCTCAGCGGGGACTTCAGGGTCGAGTAAAAGCCGACCAAATGTGGGCAAGGCTGACAGTCTTATTAAATTCAGTTGGTGGTGGGATAAATAAATCACAAGATAAGTGGAAGAAAGTAAGTTTGAACTTGCACCTTGTTAACCTAGCTGTATATTTTAATTTTTCACCCTTCATTTAGTTTGCTATTGCTATTTAAACTGCCCGTAAACCAAAAGGTCTGGGCAGATTGGACAACAAAAACTAAAAAAAAAGAAGATGATAATTTCCAACCACATAGGTACTGGTGGTGGCCCAAGCAGCAAGCTGTCTCTAACAGTTTTGGAAGACCGAGTCTGTGCCATACTCGGAGAGACTGCTGTTCTTGGTCAAGCTTGCATTCAAGAACATGGCTTTAATCTTAGTACTATTATATTATAGCATCTTTACCTTTTACACCTTTTCCTCTGTAACTTGCATGGCCAATAATAGTATCTATATTTGTTTTGAAAGAGATCACATATAAGCCAATTTCAACTTGTGTAAAATGAATTTATTAAATAAATAAAACAAATAAACAGCTTAAATTGAAAATCTAGACTAATATTACAAAGCTGAAGAGTTTGTTTGTTTGTTTGAACAAGGAATCGCGGCTTAATGCCATTTGACCGGGCAGCGACAGATTTGTGGCGGTTGAACAGAGACGCCTTGCAAAGGAGGAAACGCGAGAGAAGCTCCGGGAAAGGGAACGGGAAAAACTCCTCCATGAACGGGAAAGGGAGCGTGAGCAGCTCCTCCATGAAAGAGAAATGGAGCGACTGCGAATGGAGTCGCAAAAGGTTGAGGCAAATCGCGAGCAATCCCGCGTGATTTTTTTTTTTATAGAGCTTAAGTAAAATATTTACTGTGTTATATGTTTCAATGTTTTTGAGCGTTTGTTTTAGATTAAATTAAATAGGGTGCAGTCTATGCACCATATTACCCCTGGCAATTGAAATTTCCTTTGAAATCTGTAATTATATTCACATTTTATAATCAATGACAATCATATTGAAAATATAATACAATTGTCAAGAGACTTTCAAATAAATTATTTATTGTTTCATAATATTTTCTAGACCTTTAAAACATTAATTATAATTGAACAAAAGAAACAAACATTTAGTATTTCAATGTCTCTCAATACACATGGAGCATACTTAATTGTTGAAAAATCAATAGGTGGTATAATAGAATTGTTTTGTTCGAACTCCTTCAATGCAAAGGATTAAGTTATTTATTATAATTATGTATTTTGCCACTTGTTTGATGTTGCTGGAATAAATATGGCCAAAAAATTAGCCAAAATGAACTCTATTCTCATGTTATTCCATCACCCTCTTGTGAGTGCTACGTCCGTACACGAATCACGCACTTGTGAGCGCTGAGAGTACTGTCGCGTTCAGAATTCATTTGATCGTTTCGTTAATTTGTTGTTATACTTTTTAGTTATTGTTACTTGTTGTTATTGTTACTCGTTGTTATTTGTTTATAAACATACCTACCGGACGTTGTAATGTTTTACGACGCCAGGCTCGTAAAATGGTCTACGATGTTTATAAATTTATGAAGAAAGAAGCTGAAGAAGGCCTTAAATACGATTTGAAGGCAGTACTCAAACGGACTGCAGCCGCTACAGGAGTATCGGAAAGAACTGTACGACGTATTATATCGGTAGCTAATGAACCAAGTTCCGATTGATTAGTAGTTTTTCATGCACCCGGAAAGAGGCAAGGGGTAAAAAAGGTAACCGGAATCGACAATTTTGACCAAGATGTCATCAAAAGGTGTATCCACAATTTTCATTTAACACAGAAAGAGTTGCCGACAATTGCTCAACTTTTAAAAACAATAAAAGAAGTTAATTAGAAGGATCCGCAACGAGTTTGAGGAGAATTATAAATGAATTAAATGAAAGTATTTAAATGGAAAAAAACTGAAGACAATTGCAAATTATTAATTGAACATACAAATATTTGAAGTAAGCGAATTTAATATTTGCGTGAAATAACGAAATATCGTGCAGAAGGAAGACCAATAGTTTACACCGACGAATCGTATGTCGATTCATCGCATACCACTTCGAAGGCATGGAGTGATGGTGGCACTAAAGGTTTAAAAAAAAGATATCAAAAGGTCAACGTGTCGTCATTGTACATGCTGGATCCAAATCAGGATTTGTACCCCACGGCCTTTTTATGTTTAAAGCAGGTACGAGATTACCATGATAACATGAACTATAATAATTATTATGAAAAATGGATACGCACACAACTTTTGCCGAATCTCCCACCGAGATCGGTGATAGTGATAGATATATAATAATGCACCTTATCATAACAAATTAGAGGATGCAGCGCCGACGTCAAATAGCAAAGAAGGCAGAAATGGTAGCATGGCTTAAGAGTGATTCAGATACGGAACCATCCTAGTAAGGGAGATGTTTTTATGAAAGATGTGGCCCCATTGTGAATATAGTTTTTATTTATATTAATGTTTTTTATTTACATTTATCCTATTATTACCTAACCAACAAATAACACATACATTTTATAATAAATTTAATAAAATAACCTATGAAATAAACATGAACTTTATGAATGAATGAATGAAAAATACTGTATTGTACACCTTATAGAATACATTTTACAAACTTAAAAATATAATATAGCAATGTACAGTAGGCGGCCTTATCGCTGGCAGCGATCTCTACCAGGCAACCCAGAAAAGACGAGGATATATTTATAATCAACAAATAAAAATAAATTGACGATATGTTTGAAAATGTTTAATAAAATATTTGAAAACGAAAATTGCTTGGTTTACGTATTGCCCACTCGACTGTTTGCTTTGTTGCAGACTGAAATTTCGCGCGTATCAATCAACACACAAAAATATATTGTATTTAGATATAAATAATACTATAATTATAATGGTGTCAAGTTACACATAAATATTTGTATGCCAGTTTGTTGGCGAATTGTGCAGACGTAATTCTTATATGTATATTGTAAAACCGTTGTAACCACAATTCTGGCAAATAATTTTTTTCATTTCATTTCATTTCAACAGAATACTGAAATATGATCTGAAGGTAGAGGCGTATAGCCGTAGGAAAATTCACTTTTTAAATGACCGCCTTCGCAATTGCGACGCGAACATTGTCCAATACTGGGCCTATCAAAAACAAGGGTGGACATTTTGAGTAATAATTACATTTTATTGTTTGTGATTGATTACACACTTAATATGTTGTATAAATTTTAGAATTATAATTTAAATATTACAAAAGATATGAACTTTTATTTCGTCTCAAAACTTTAACACACGAGGTATTATAGCATTATCAGCCGTTTACCATGTGCTTCTGAGTCTAATACTACTCCGATCAGTTCGGCAAAAGTGTTGCAAGTCAAAGGCCTTTTATGTTGGCGTTGAAAGCTCAATCCAATTAACAACATTTTAAAAGTTTTACCTACTTATTTTTTATTTTAATCAAAACTAGATCAGAGAATATAACAGACTGACTCTAAATTGTGGCATGCAATGCGTCAAGGAAGAGTGACTGGTTCTAAAATATATGAGGCAGTGAAATGCAAAACAGATGGTGCATTAGTCAATAGTATTTAGGAGGATAAAAAGTGCCAGAGACGCAAGCTATAAAAAGAGGCAAATCATTGGAAAACTAGTGATAGCTTGAATTACAATTAAATATTCATATTGAGAAACAGGGATAAATTTTACAATATTTTATAATTGGTGTATCCCCAGACGGCGTTTGCAACGACTTTGTCATTGAAGTGGAAAGTCCAATGAGTGAAAAAGCGATGAAAAATACATAAGAGAAAATGAAATCCAAGAAAAATTTAAAGCACAAATTATGCTCCAGATGTTTGCTGCTGAAAAGAAAAAGGCTTATTTTGTGTAGCTGATCCACATTTCGAACAAACCAAACTCATTCACAAATACTGGATCCATTATTATAATTAATATATGCAAGATTTGTCAAGAGTTTTTAAATAAAGAATACCTAATGTTAACATTGGGATAATCTTCACATATGTAAATGCTACGCTTGGGCAATGAACACCCACTGCTTTACACCAGTCTTGCTTGGACGCACTGGGCACTACAAAAACCATTTTTTCGTTATGTTTATTAGAATTGTTTTTGCAGGAAGGTACAAAACAATATTTGGACACTTTATAAAATATATATTCATAAAGCAGAGTTGATGAATATTTGAATACAGGCACAATAGGCATGTCGGAATTTAGAAAACAATGAGTGAAAACAGGTTCCTCCTACTCTTTCTACTATTACATTTTGTTGACAACGCTGAACTTCAGACTAATATGCAAGCTATGAAAAAAACCTTGTCGAACTGTTCACCGCCGTATGGGAGATCTTAGCTTTATCGAAAAAATTGTCAAGGAGACGAATAACTATGCTTGGCATACCATAGTCAATATCAGTGAAGCTGATGTTCACAATTGCGGCTCAATGAACGGGAAGAAATAACTGTCGATAAATTGTACAAGTTTTTTTGGCATAATACTGTGCATAGTTCTATGTTACAGGAATCGTCTAGAAGAATATTGGACAACTGGAGTTTTAGCGATGCCAGAATTACAAAAAATCATGATATGATAAGTGTGATACCGAATGCATTACACTAGAGAAAGCTAAATTAGCTTGGAGGTAGAGATACGCTAAAATAAAGTCTGACCTCTGCAACATTATGCTGAGCCAGGGCCTTTTTGCAGCTACAATGCAAGTTTGATATAATTAATGTCAGTTATAATTCGATTGTTATCATATATTTTATTTTTGTAATTTTATGTATTTTTTGATGGTGTCATAGAATGTATAAGCTTATCGTGTTGTTTGGTTGTTTGGTTGCAATAAATCTTTTTGTATTGTATTATTGTATTGACCCAGAAAAATACACTCTAGACTCTAGATGTCCTTGCGTTGCGTTATTCATAGACAACATTTGGTTGCTACAAACTTAAGTGAACGACAATTTCAATCACTGCAATATGTCATCAAAGCAGTCAATAAAATCCGTAGCAGCTCTTTGAATGATAGATTATTTCATCAGCTTTGTGCTACTAATGACGAAGATTTCAACCGTTTGTTGCTTCATACTGAAGTTCGTTGGCTGTCAAGAGGCAATTGTCTGATTCGATTTTACAACCTGTTTGACTCTAGAGTTCATGGAAACTAAAGATGCAGAACTGCGCAACAAGCTCTTAACATCAAAGAATGATATAGCTTACATGACAGACCTGTATAAATTGTTCAACAACATGAACCTCCAACTGCAAGGCGATGAACTTAATTTAATTAAAACAAAAAATGTCGTTGCTGCTTTCGCAGCCAAACTGCTTCTGCACAAAAAGAATATGGGCAGACGTGAGTTTCACAATTTTTCGAATTTATCAGTATTCTGCAATAACGACGACTTGTTTGCCTATTGCCAACATTTGGAAAACCTCCACATTGACTTCACCGAACGATAGCAGGACATTTTAAAGGATCCAAAACAAGTTTGGGTCGATTAATAAAAAGAATTGGATTTATGTGGAAAAAAACAGAAAATAACCGAAATACATATTTTAATAGAAACATCAGCTATTCGTTTGTTACGAATCAATTACCTAAAAAACTCCAAGATTATCGAAGACAAAATAGACCAATAATTTATACTGAATAATCGTACGTCCATGCTACACATGCAAAACCTATGGGCTGGGCTGACGGTTCTACATCAGGTCTGAAAAAGCCTATCTCAAAAGGCCAAGGAGTCGTAATTGTTCATGCCGGGTCAGAGGCTGGATTTGTGCCCAATGCATTATTAACTTTCAAGTCGGGCACAAAATCAGGAGATTATTCGAACTCAATTGGTACCCAATCTCCCACCGAATTCCGTTGTTGTGGTAGACAAAGCCCCATACCACAATAAAGAATATGATATGGCTCCCACATCTAATACCCGAAAATCCGACATGCAAGAGTGGCTAACCAAAAATGGAATCAGCTTTGATTCCAGTATGTTAAAACCTCAATTGTACGATATAATAAAAAATAACAAAGCTCGTCTAAAGAAATACTCCGTTGACAAAATTTTGATGGAAAATGGTCACGATGTTCTCCGTCTCCCACCGTACCATCCGGATTTAAATCCCATATAAATGGCTTGGGCCTCTATAAAGGGTTACGTGAGTAGTAAAAACGTAAAGTGGAATATTGGCTGCGTTATAGATTTAATTAAAGAAAACGTGAATCTGATGGGACCAGAGGAATGGAAAAAAACTATGTGACAAAGTAAAAACTATAGAAGGAAGCTACCTATATAAAAAGTGACCACATCGTGGATGTGCTTACGGAGGAATTAATAATACGTGTGGGAGAATCTGACGAGAGCGAAGATTCGACAGATGTGGATTTTAAAGAATCATCGGAAGATGAAGACTGTAGTATGGAACCCGGCCCCAGTTCCTCAAGTTCCACGATTCCCTCAAGTTCCATGATAGGAACTTGAGAATAGCGATAGCGAATAAAAATTGATTCACATATTTATAATATTTTTGGTACAATTTATTTTAATAAACATTTAAAATTACTTACGTTTGATTTATTTGCATATAACCAGCGTTTACAACATTACACAAATTTTAAACAACATTAAAATATTATTTTGTCTTAAGTCTTTTCTTCGTGAGTGTACGTGCGCAGACGGCCGCCATTTGTAGTATTCTTTCGTGAATGGAACTGTACGTATTTCTTTATTACAAGAATCGTTTAGAAGAATATTGGACAACTGGAGTTTTAGATAAATGTGATACCGCATGCAGTACACTAGAGAAGGCTAAATTAGCTTGGAGGTAGAGATACGCTAAAATAAAGTCTGACCCAGAAAAATACACTCTAGAGTCTAGAAAAAGGACTGTTCACCGCCGTATGGGATCGTAGCTTCAGGGAAAAGTTAATAGTCAAGGAAACGAATGACTATGCTTGGCAAACCATAGTCAATATGAGTGAAACCGATGGCTTCTGTTCACAATTGCGGCTCAATGAATGGGAAGAAATAACGGTCGATGAATTGTACAAGATTTTTGGCATAATACTGTACATAGGTCTATGTTACAAGAATCGTCTAGAAGAATATTGGACAACTAGAGTTTTAGGGATGCCGGAATCACGAAAAATCATGGGAATAAACCGTTTTTTATTATAATTCGATTCTTACATTTTGTGAACAACTTTGAACTAGGGTGATAGACGGCCACCGTTGGGTTTTAGTAGGTATGGCTTCGCAGCGAGACCCACATACCCCCTTGGACAGTAAAACGGCCGAAGGGGATGCGTAAAGGCATTTCCCAACGTTAAAAAAAAGGCATTAAATTGTATGATCATGGAAACGATCACAGAACAATTAAAATAGAACCCACCGGGCAGCATTGTAATGAGAAATTTGAATAGCTTTACACTCTACAAAGACACCTCAGCTTAGGCGAATCCCTATTATTATGGAAAGGAAAGCTGAATTGGATTCAATGCATAAGAACAAAAGCTGCGCACTTTTTTTAATGTTGTTTTTATTTGTATAGATAATCACAGATGATATAATACTATACTATTAATATTACCATCTACATGCACCAGTATAAGAGCGTATACGCATTATGCGGGTAGCCGCATTGCGGGTAGCCGTCCGGCTGACCGCAACCAGCAATTATGTACGTAATATTCATTTCTATGCGCACTGCGATGCGGCTACCGCAGACCGCACAGTGCGCATAGAAATGAATATTACGTACATAATTGTGCTTGCGGTCAGCCGGACGGCTACCCGCATAGTGCGTATACGCTCTAAGTCTTTGTTAATGAAGTCGTCTGGAAGAATATTGGACCACTGAAGTTTTAGCGATGCCGGAATTACGAAAAATCATGGGTATAAACCGTTTTTTATTGTAATCCGATTCTTACATTTTGTGAACTTTGAACTAGACATTAAATTGTATTCATGGAAACGATCACAGAACAACTAAAATAGAACCCATGGTGCAGCATTGTAATAAGAAATTTGAACAGTTTTATATTCCACGAAGACACCTCATCTTGCACGAATCCCTATTACTATGGAAAGGAAGGCTAAATTGGGTTCAATGTATAAGAAAAAAAACAGAGCACTTTTTTTAATAAAACCATTTATGTTGGTTGGTGGAGATGGTTATATTATTGCCCCGCAACAATTTGAATTTTAATTCATTTGTTGTGCGTGTACCGAGCGAGCAGCTGTCGACCTTCATGAGCGAGGAGTTCTGGCCCCGTGGTGTTGTGTTCCGGCGGTTTCGCGGGCGGCTTCGCAACACCCAGCCGAAGCCCGTTCAGCGCAATATGACACCGCCAGTGCCGTGAATTGTGTATAGTGTAGTGCTTAATATATTCTTAGTTTTGTATTAATTTAGTTTAGTTTTAAATTATTATATGTATGTTAGTCTGTAAGGTATTTATTCTATGGGTCTGTACAATTTATTGTCTGTTACCTGAAATAAATAAATAAAAAATAAATAAAATAAATAAATTGAAGCGTCAGGCCCATACGCAGCAACATCTTCAGACGCATCAATAATGAAAAATATTCTACGCAACCACAATGGTCCGAGGGAAGAAGTTGTAATTAATTATTTTTTGGAAGCGGGTGACGTATTTATTGTAGATAGAGGATTCCGCGATGCTGTTTCTATGCCACCTACTAAAAGCCGCGACCAAAACCAACTAACTCGCGAAGAGGCCAACAAATCGAAATTAATAACCATGTGTAGATGGGTTGTTGAAACTATAAATGGGAGGTTCAAACGTGACTTTAAAATGTTCAAATACAGTGTTCAACCGCTCGTTACATACCACCATGTCAAGACTTCAGAATAGCCGCTGCACTAATTTACTGCTTCCTACTACTGTACGAAGACAGCGATAAATACAAGAATGAATCGACCGAATCTATTTCAAAATAATCTAAACAAAGGGCGAGGTTTGTGCGAATGGAAGCCAACGATCCACAAGTGGAGGACTTTCCAACATTCACACAGGACGAATTGATTCGTTTGCTGTGGGTACGTACCACGTGAAAATAGCAGCTTTTTACTGTAGCGAGCACATCAAGCGAAGCGGTGTGTATGAAATAAAAGTTTTCGGAAACCCTGTGCCGTTGAATTTAAATGGAGTTGATTACTGTCAACTCATCAGATGTCGTATCAATTCCCGGCATGTGAGCAATAGGACGTAGGTATTATACGTACATTTTATATAGAAGAGAAAGTGGGAGAAATGGAATTGCCGAATACTATTGTTCATGCATACACGGGAAAAGTACGCTAGGTTGTTGTGTCCATGTTATGTCAGTCATATATTACCTTGGGTGGGCTAGGAACCATGAGTTCCGCCCACCCCGCCCTTTTACTGCAATATGTAATATTAGATTTAGAAAATGACGATGACATTGAATAATTTATAATATACATATAATAAATGTTTTGATTATGTATACATTTGTTTTATTATTTTATACTCGTAATATCCTTTAAAAAATTATCATTATTATCATAAACATATCAGCCGAAAAACGTCTCCTGCTGATCGATTTATAACAAAATCCCTGCCTAAAAACAAATAGCAATTTCATACATTTAGCCATCGTTTTTGGTAATGGCACCTATATGGTATTTTATTACTCATTTATATACTCTATACTACTTACTCTATAAACTGAGATACATTAAACATTTATTTTGTGCTGGGCCTGGATTTTTATTCCATACTTCGTGAGCATTCTCCTTTGGAAAAAGAAAATATAATCGTAGACTTAGTAAACACATAACAGACGAATCGAAGTTTGGTAAAAGAAAATATAATCGTAGACGTAGTAAACACATAACAGACGAATCGAAGTTTGGTAAAAGAAAATATAATCGTAGTAGACACATTACAGACGAATCGATATTTGGTAAAAGAAAATATAATCGTAGACGTAGTAAACACATAACAGACGAATCGAAGTTTGGTAAAAGAAAATATAATCGTAGTAGACACATTACAGACGAATCGAAATTTGGTATAAGAAAATATAATCGTAGACGTAGTAAACACATAACAGACGAATCGAAGTTTGGTAAAAGAAAATATAATCGTAGTAGACACATTACATACGAATCGAAATTTGGTAAAAGAAAATATAATCGTAGACGTAGTAAACACATAACAGACGAATCGAAGTTTGGTAAAAGAAAATATAATCGTAGTAAACACATTACAGACGAATCGAAATTTGGTAAAAGAAAATATAATTTCAGGAAAATAATAGTTCTTCTATTTTACAGACACACCAACACTGGCATATTCCGACACCGAATCAGACACACCGACCCCGGCAAACCGTTCTGACAGCGAATGAGCTACATCAATCGCGGGTCGTGTTCAGCCAAGACCGAAAAAAATACATTAACTGAAGATGTACTTAAGTCCGTAAATGATCATTTTTAAAAGCTTAAACAACCCGATAATAGTTTTGAGGTTTTTGGCAAAAATGTTGGGATGAAACTACAAGAGTTACCAAAAGAACAGAGAATTATAGCAGAAAAAATAATTAATGAAACTCTGTTCTACATTATAAAAAACACGCCACTGTGTTTTATTTAAATGACATTGAGGTGAGTGAATGGAAAACTGCTATCCAAGAAACTCAAAAAGGCACATAGCCTCTACACGTTAAGATCATGAACTGTAAGAGGTTTATTTTCACGAGGATGAAAGGAGATTGCCGAGGAGTAATTGTAAGGGGTGAACCATATTACAACAGCGATGTCATTTCTCGTCGCTCCAATACAAAAGCGGGTAAATATGCGTCAGACGTTAACCCAGTACCTGTAACACCATCATTAATAAAAATAAAAAGAAGCTAAAATTGATGATTGACAAACTATTAAAAAAACACTATGGCTCTGAATGGATGCAGCGACATGACTTAATATTTTATAAATCGGTGATAGAACGCAGTAGAAACATAGCTGATAATTGTGAAGAACTTAATAATGAAGATTATTCTGCCAGGAATGAGTTATGTGAAGAATTTGTAGAAGAACCCCTAGTTGATTATTTTATTGTAAGTCTTAAACATATAAAAGCTGATTGTTGATTAGTGAATTTTTATTAAATATTGTATGTATTAGTTATTACCCAAAGTATATTTTTTGTTACAAAGATACCATCTATGCTCTATTTTTTTTTTATGTCAGAGCAAGCAAAGGGGCAGGCCTTGATGTTAAGTGGTCACCACCGCCCATAAATACTGGTAACACTAGAAGTGTTGCAGGTTGTTTGCTGGCCTTAACATGTTTTTTTTTTTAAGTTGTCATTCAAATTTTTATAACTTTTATTTTTGTTAAATTGTCAAAAAGCAATGACCACAATTCTGGGAATCTCTAGGGATAGAATTCAAAGACAACATTTAATCACAATGGCAATGCCAAACGAAAGAAGAGGAGGTGATAGAAAGTCCAATCTGTATTCTGATCGCACAGAATCCGTAAAATCATATATAAAGGGACTTGAAGCTTTGGAATCTCATTATGTAAGAAGTAGATCTACTGTACAATATCTGAGCAGCGATCTAAGTATTAAAAAATTACAAAAACTTTACAACGATGACGCTCAGAATGTGCCGGTGAGATATGAATTTTTCCGATGTATTTTTAACAAGTACTTTAATTTGAGTTTTAAGTCTCCCGCTACAGATGCATGTTCTAAATGCATTCAATTAAAAAAAGGTATTAAAAGAGAACAGGACACAGCAAAAAAACAGCTGAAAATAGCTCAGCTTCGTATTCACAAGCTAAAAGCCAAATGCTCTTACACTAGCCTCAAAACACAAGGCGACAACGAAATAATTTTCTCTTTTGACTGTCAAAAGAATTTGGTTATACCAAAAGTGCCTGACCAGAGTGCTTACTTTAGCCGACGAAATCCCAACAGCTCTAAAACAAAATTAGCCAAATCCATTCCCTTTATATTCATACCTAGCCATATCCTTACTTTATAAAGAGTAATAATGATCAGAAATGAGCAAATCCGCAAAAAGAAAATCTAAAATATCTGTCAAAATTAATGATTCGGGAACGAATAAAATCTGTCAATAAAGTGGATTCAAACTTAACAGGTAAGTCACATCAGCACCATTGTTCAATTATGTGAATTATCTTCCAGGAATTAAGACACCTCGGTGTAATCACGTCATAGGGATGCACTAACTGCATAGGAAATAAAATATAAATTTCAAAGTTCACCGGCGGTTCGTGTGCGTAGTTACTTATTGAGTAACTTCAGTCAAAGCTTCTCCATTCGTGCTTTCTTCAACGACGACGACGAAAAATGCGACCTAATTCCTATATTCGTGACATAAAATTTATTATGTATTTACATAAATAACAATCAGTTAAGTAGTAGGTATGCTTAGTACCTGCCTGAAGTCTGAACTACAACTGCGAATTTATAATGTCGACTAAAAACTTTGAAAATCAAGTAAAGTGCAAAGCCATTACCTGAACCTGAAGATAATACATATTTAAATGTTAATTAATAAATAATATGTATTGAAAACTTCAATTAAACTGAATTCTTGAATGAAAATACATGATCGGATGAGTGATGACACAAACCAACAATCACCAGCGTTGTTACATTTTTCTATAGTATTTTGAGACCTCTCGTGAACTCTTTATTTTTAACATTGCAACTTAAAACTAGTAAAGTTAGAAATTAAAAAAATCTATCACTGCGATTTCGATTGTCACATTATTAATATTTAATTTCAATTTCGATTTTCGAACAATACAAATTGCAATCGCCCTATGGTACAAAGCGTAGAGTAGACATGGGTAGGTAATGCGTGTAATAGTACAAAAGTAACATCACTTTGACACGTAATGCAACATCACGCATTACGCATCAGTTACAAACATCACTCGCATCACTCACTTTTTTTTATTTTGTTTTACATTTGCTTGCGTTCATTATAATTATTAACAAACAACATATAGTACGTGGCCAAGTATGAAGGAAAATCAACTACATTTTTTAAATATTTACTTAAATTGTAATTTTACGATATGTAATAACTAATAAGTATTGCAGTTATTATTGCTATTTTTCAATATGATCTGTAATACTTCACATTTCACCATTAATATAATATAAACCTCAGATATAAACATTATAATATTATTAATGTCATCATTTCATTAAAAATCGATCGGGTAATGTGTGATGTTACGGAGTAATATCACTTCCGTGGAAGAGATGCGTGATGTTGCATTACTATTTGACGTACTGTTTTGCGCATGTCTAGCGTAGAGGCTAGAGCATAACTCTTTACTCTTTTATTAACTTTTGTCTATGGCATAAAAATCTATCCACACCGAAAAATTTCTATATTATTTCCTGAGCAAAGTTTAGTTGGTTTTCAACAAGTGATTAAATACCGTAATTAGTAATATAGTAATGTAATAATAATTATTAATCCTTTTTCATAATTTATCGAACAAACGGTGACGGAACTTCGTTCCAAAAATAATGATTTCAATTATGTGGCGTCTCACCTAGTTGAAGTAAAACAACAAAATTTCAATCAATTTATTAATAATAAAATCGGCGTTTTAACTTTGAATCAATATTTATATTGCAGGCTCAGAATATGTTTTGTAGTAATGAAGTTTTCTATGATTATTATTTATTACACAGGATTATTACGTGATTATTAACACTGGCTACATTAGGAAAACAATGGCGCCCCCTAGCCTTCAAAAACAAAAACACTCCTTTTGTCTTCTTTAATCCAATATGGCGGTAAACGATTTATGAAAGGTGCGAATTGTTTTGGTTCGAAACGAGAATCGAAAATTAGAAAAAAACGCCGAAACGCGAGAAAACGTACGAAAAATGAATTGACGCCGCGAAAATACCCGTGCAAGGCTCCGTTTGGTTTTGTATCGAAGTGAGTTTTGTGTCAATAATAGTGTTATATTTATGTGGTATTTAATTCTAATGATTTCACAAATGATATGTGACCATTTATTTAGCGAGAGATATGTCTGCTAATGATAAAAATCCATGTTTGGGCGTAAGTGATAAGACTGTTGTGGAAAAGGAAGAAAAAAGTGTTGTTGTTCGGAATGAAGGCGGTGAGAAAAAAGCGGAAAAACTAAGACGAAAGGTGTCTTTTCCTCACGATGAGCAGTTGGTTACAAAATACTTCGAACCCTACAACCCTTGGCATGAAGGTAAGGCAATTTTTTTTCGCTTTGGCATAGTGTCAAACCCCTATAGGAGCTGTCTTAACATTCAGTTATGTATGTACTATGTACTATAGTTATTTTGTATAACAACGTACCTATTATGTTAAAAACATGCGAGTATATCATATT
This sequence comes from Colias eurytheme, assembly GCF_061535395.1. Lineage (NCBI taxonomy): Eukaryota > Metazoa > Arthropoda > Insecta > Lepidoptera > Pieridae > Colias > Colias eurytheme. The sequence goes on along the minus strand of NC_143010.1, from coordinate 4,222,273 downwards.
CATACTGAGGATAAAATTTAGGATGTGGACCGTCGAGTTGGATATCAGCGATTTTATAGCAATAAGATAAGACTATGAGAAGTAATTTTACGAAGTTTCAACCTGCGACGCCGCTTATTTTTTTTATAATAAAATAAACAAATTTGTATAATTTTGTAATAATTTTCGTAATTTTGACGTTGACAGATGCCTGTCACTAGCAAAGGATTCACCTAAACAGCTTTAGAGATATTTTTATCATAATAATACTTTATAAAATACATAAATTGATAGTACCTAATATTATAAGAATTTATCACAAAGATCCTTTTGAAGAGTTATTAAAAGCTGTGGAGTATGTTTATAGAATTCAATAAATTTTTATTACATTAAAATAATTGTGGATTATTATATTTCCTCTAAAATAATTGGATAATAATAACAATGCACAAAGTTAAATAAAGTATTTTAGTAGAGATAAAGACATTACCTACACAAAACACTAGTTTACATATCATCTCGGCTATTAATTAATAATTCAGTTCAATTACATTTCATTCTAATTCAATTTAAGTTAGTAATTCTAACAATAACAATTATGGGTAATGTAACACACATAAATCCATTACACAAAAGATGAACAGTCACATAACCAAATCTGTCAACCCCGACTCCACGTGGTCCTTCCGCTGTTACCCCTAGAGTGTATGTAAAAAATCGGAAGCGCGGAGGGAGAGCAGCCCTCACCCGCTGTAGCTAAGTGCAGGCACCGTACGAGCCGAAGCGGCTGAGGCTGGTCGCCGAAGGCGACCAAACAGCCGAAGCTGCGAAGGCGAGTTAAGTGCCTGTACTTAGCTACGCAAGGGTGATAGGGCTGCACTTCCCGCAGCGCTGGAGCAGAAGCAGAAGCAGTATAGTGAAACTGGAGGGAGTTTGGGAGTGGAGGGAAGGGAAAGGTTTATCCTACCATCCATTATTTGTAACTTTAGGCCCAATTATAACCTCAAACTTTGACCTTGAATATCTCAGGAACTACTGGTCTGCGCCGGTGGGGGGTCGTACCTAGGAGTTCCCCCCGACCCCCCCTCCCCTCCCCTCCCCCTCCCCGCCCCCCCATTGACGGTCCACATTCTAAATTTTTACCATCATTTTTTTTTTCTTTCTTAAATAATATACTTAAATGGAGATTTTTTTGTACACTAGCGGTCCCGAGGTTCGCCCTTGGTAAATATTTACGTTCTCTCCATAAGAACCATCCTCGTACTTCAAGGAATATTATAAAAAAAGAATAATAAAGAAATTTGAATTTGAATTTGAATAAACAAAATCAGTTCAGCTGTTCTCGAGTTATGCGCTTACCAACACATTTTGTAATTCATTTTTATATCATAGAGTAGCAAACCCGGCGAACTCCGTTTCGCCACCAGAGAAACCTTTTCTTTGCTATAAACCTCACGGAGCCAGAGACCTTTCCGACGAATGCAAAACCGTGGAAATCTGTTCGTGCGTTCTGGAGTTATAGCGTCAGGAAAGAAAACTCGACTTATTTTTATATAGTAGACTAGCGGTCCGCCCCGGCTTCGCCCGTGGTACATATGAAAAATAGATGTTGGCCGATTCTCAGACTTATCCGATATGCACAGAAAATTTCATGAGAATCGGTCCACCCGTTTCGGAGGAGTATGCAGACTAACATTGTGACACGAGAATTTTATATATAAGATTATTTTTGCCACATATTATATCATAGATTATGTTGATACTGCATAATATTTTATATTATAAGTATATTTTTATTACTTGGTATTGCTTCACAAGCTTACCCATAAAATATTTATTAAAGTGAAACTTTTATTACATCGTCTCAAACTTTTTGGTCTGTGTAGCGCATGTCGCGTGTATCGCGGCTGCCGAGTAGGTATACCTACTCGGCACGCGACATGCGCTACACAAAGCAGTGTTCGGAACCGTTCTAACAGTTTCACTTTTACCGTGGTTACATAAAACCACACAACATTTTTTTATTTTGCTTTATGAACTAAATATTGCATTTCTCTAAAATCCTCTTCGCAAACATTTATTTGTTTGTTTATGAATTTATGGTTAGCTTCAGAACTAAATAACAGTTTTAAAACTCAATATAAAATAATAATTATCAATAAATAAACGAACCACTGTTAAGTTGTCAGATACCTATAAACCAAATTTAAATGGAACCACGTGGAAGGCTTTCAAATAATTAAATATATCATCAAAATCAGTTCACCCAGTTGAAAGTTTTGAGGTAACGAACTCAATAATAAATACTGTCGATTTGAGAACTTTCTTCTTAGGGAGTCGGTTGAAAATGGAAATAAACCGCATGTTGAAGAATGTAAAATCTTCAAATTCGAGTAGCGGATGTAAATTAAGATACGCGTTAGCATAGAACCTAGGGGCCCTAGATTTGAATCCCGCTGGAGGCGAAGAATAAAAATTGTAATAGAAAATGTCATAGAAGGATATTATTATGGAAGGAGTATCTATTTTTTAATGAAATCAATCAGTAGAGAATCAGAAACAGGTGTATGAACAAATAAAATTATTAAACACTAGCTTTTGCCCGCGGCTTCGCCCACGTTTTCAAAGAAAAACCTGCATTGTTCCCGTCGCATATCCGGGAAAAAACTCTTTCACGCAAATACTACTGAACCGATTACAATGAAATTTAGCACACATATAGTTGTTAACTTGGATTAACACATAGGATAGGTTTTATCCCGGAAATCCCACGGGAACGGGAACTATACGGGTTTTTCTATGAAAACGCGAAGCCGCGGGCGGAAAGCTAGTGTTAAATAAAGTTTTAATATAATATTTGTTTATAGATAAAGCCGCATAATAATGTATCAGTTATAATTTGTATATTCTGCACATTCTGTAACATTAGAATTGAATGCTTGCTGATGTAATTTTATCTGATTGTTGTTACCATAATAGTGAGTTCGCAGGATCGGAGTTTGTCCGCATTTTCATCCGTCAATCGTTCACATGATTTTAAAAGAGCAACAATGAAGTATCATGCCCATCCTTCTCCATAGATACTGCTTTCCGAATAGATGGTAAATGTTAAAAATATGACGATTCGAAAGTGAAAGAAGAAGTCTAAGTAATTGAATAAATATGTATTATGAATAAATAAAATATGTTTATGTTTGAGTTTTTGTGAATTTGTTCAAATGTTTGTTACTCTATAGTGACGAAACCGTTGAATACATTGCGATGGAATTTGTAGCTTAGATAGATTGTAAGTTGCTAGTGCAAGAGTTTATTATATCCTACTGATATAATAAACACAAAATTTTGTTAGAATATATGGACGTATGTTTGCTCCTCTTTCACGCGGAAACTGCTGGACAGATTTTGATGATACTCAGTGTGTGATACAGTAGCTTGTATCATATAAGCTATACAAATATAGCATATAGCCTTCCTCGATAAATGGGTAATCTAACACAGAAATAATTTTTCAATTCGGACCGGTAGTTTCTGAGATTAGCGCGTTCAAACAAACTAACAAACTCACCTTTATAATAGTAGTATATAGTATAGACTATAGATTATTATTTTTTGTGTTTGAACTCATATGGAATGGGAAGATAAATTTTGATACATATTATACTTGATAGATTTCAGTTACTGTTACTTTTTGTGGGCAATTTAGGTGCAGTAGTTATAATTCATATGTATGCATTACTATTAACCTTCATGAATCCTGTTGTGAATCACCGTTCGCGGGAAATTCAGCTTGACGCAACATGTATGTTTCGCACACACTGTATCTTGTATTGTTTGTTTGAACGCACTAATCTCAGGAACTACTGGTCCGATTTGAATCATTCTTTCGGTGTTAGATAGCCCGTTTATCGAGGAAGGCCATATATCATCATGCTAAGGGCGTTTGTCCACTACAAGGAATTTTACGGCATTCCGATTTTTTACGGTCCGGTATGGCACGCAATTAATCTAAATACTAGCTTGTGCACTATACGTAATTTTACTGTCCGACATTTTACTTTTCCCTATTCCGGATGGTTTTTTGAGTTTACGAGTCGCTGTAGGTATAATTGTTTTCGAGTGCCCACTTGCTTGGATTTTACTCTTTTTATTGCATATGCCAATTGAAAGCAAGCTCTTGTTTTACTTTCTTTTAGCTGGCAATGAGATTTGAGAAGTCGGTATTGTTATTTTATATACATTGACCAAGCATTGACCTATAATTATTATCTAAGTAAGTGTTGGTAAGTTAAAGTTCAAGTGGGAATAGATTTAGCTCCTCGTCACCGATTAAAATAAATAAGTGAAACACGCATTTTAAATCTCTTACGGAACTTTACTTTTTATTATAACGAAGTAATATAATATTATTTCACCTTCTATATTTTTACTCGTTTCTTGTAAAATGCGAAAACAATCATTTATGATAGCATTATACCGCCATACTTCCTTGAACTTTACCGCACTGATCCGAGTAAAGACGGACAGGTGCACAAGCAATTCATCGGTTTTTTCATGCCACACCGGACCGTAAAATATCGGAATGCCGGACAGTAAAATTCCTTGTAGTGCACAAGCGCCCTAAGACCAACAGGAGCGGAGCAATGCGGGTAAAACCGCGGGTGCAAAACACACATAACACATAAATACTCCTGAACCGATTACAATGAAATTTGGTATGTAGCCAGAGGCACATAGGGTACTTTTTATCCCGGAAATCCCACAGGAACGGGAACTATGCGGGTTTTTCCTTGAAAACGCGGTTGAAGCCGCGGGCGGAAAGCTAGTATGATTATAAGTATGCATTCGACAGTACATAACTGAGCCTAGGTCTGCATATTTTCTTTTTTTTTCTGTGTACAACAATATCGAATAAATATAAATTGCTAGGGTGGTAGAAATTCAACCGTCTAAATATTCAAACCCATGAGCTTATCGCGACATTCGACAAATTCGCAATGTATAGTAGAGCCATTTTAATAGGCAACATTTTGTATTTTAAGTACTTAACTCAAATTATTGTTTCTAAGTTGCTGTTCTGTTGATTTCTCGTCACTCGCAGTCAGTCGCTCACTTAGTAATTCTATCACCCAAATTAATTAATTTTGACACTTAGAACTGTAATTTAGGGCCGGCGCCCAGTGCCGGCACGGCACGGCATGGCACGGCAGAGCATCCCGCGGCGTGCAATGGCATCCCGCGGCGTGCAGTGGCATCCTGCTAAAAGCCCCACTAATGCTGCATAAGTTTCAACCTTATTTCAACTAGCTAGCAATCATAATTCCTCGACCCCAAAGTGACGCATACGCCTCGCGGGATGCAATGGCGCGCCGCGGCATTCCTTGGAATGAAACAGCAAGATACGTCATGCCGCCGCATCCTGCGGCGTGCCGCGTCATGCTGCAGCATCCTGCGATACGTCGCGGCATCGTGGCATCGAAATAAAGTAACTTGAATTCTAAACGGATTGAAATAAGATTCAAAATAACTTCATTAGTAATAAAATCCTCTGCCCTGCCATGCCACGCGGTGCCGGCAGTGGGCGCCGGCCCTTACAGTCACTCGTTTAATTGCTACCCTTTATCTTATATATAAAATTCTCGTGTCACAATGTTAGTCTGCATACTCCTCCGAAACGGGTGGACCGATTCTCATGAAATTTTCTGTGCATATCGGGTAAGTCTGAGAATCGGCCAACATCTATTTTTCATATGTACCACGGGCGAAGCCGGGACGGACCGCTAGTCTTATATATAAAATTCTCGTGTCACAATGTTAGTCTGCATACTCCTCCGAAACGGGTGGACAGATTCTCATGAAATTTTCTGTGCATATCGGGTAAGTCTGAGAATCGGCCAACATCTATTTTTCATATGTACCACGGGCGAAGCCGGGGCGGACCGCTAGTAATTTATATGTATCTTTATAGCCAAAGCGGGCGAAGCCGCAGCCGTAAAGGTAGTTTCAATATTACAACACATTCCAAACACATTTCTATATCTATCTACATTGATAAACGGGTGATAGTGTTTGACTATTTTTACAAATACTACTACAGCCGTTATCAATTATTATTTATTACTATTAGCAATGCGAAATTGTATACGATAGCCAAGGACGCGTGGTATGATGTAGGATTAACTTGATGGATATTTTGTTACGGTTATGTGTGTGCGTAAATAATAGTAAATAATAGTGAGGAGTGAGGACCATCTCACCGCTTCGAAGGACTTCAAATTGTTAAGTCAGGGGTTCGATACCAGGCGAGCATGCAGAAAGTATTGATTTTTCATTTTTCCGGGCATGTTGATAACGTCACCACGTTTCTAAACGGTGAAGGAAAATATCGTGAGGAAACCGGCATGTCGAAGAATCAAATATTCGACGACATGTGACATTTGTCAACCCCCACTTGGCCAGCGTGGTGGATTATAGCCTGAACCCTTATAGAAGGCACGTGTCCCAGCAGTGGGAACGTATATGGGTTGATGATGATGATGGTGATGCAAATTTTGTCGGAAAGCTAGTCTATACTATAATAATATAAAGCTGAAGACTTTGTTTGTTTGTTTGAACGCACGATTTGAAAAATTCTTTCGGTGTTAGATAGCCTATTTCTTGTGGAAGGCTATAGGCTATAATCATCACGCTTAAGACCAACAGGAGCGCAGCACTGCGGGTAAAACCGCGGAGCACAGCTGGTTGTATATAGACGTAAAATTATTCTGTCTCATAGGCAATATTACATGGGAGTTACGTAATACAAGAGGCAGTCGTATAGCGGGTCTCGCTGTAATTATTGGCTTTAATGAATTCTGCCAGTGACAGCGATAGACTTAAAAATTTAAAATCCAATCACAGGAGGACGAAGCCACGGACAAAAACTCTTCACCTATCTTGAAAGTTTTGCTGTTGTTTTTTTTTTCAAATACTTACCAAGCTTTTTCTGCAGACCATCGATGCTTTTCTAATCGAGTAACAGACATACATTCGCATTTATAATATTAGTATTGACAATAAATTAGATGATGAAATTATTGTATCGTCACCAATCTTTGATATATGTACATCGTTTGAATCAACTCTATCGAGTCTATAGTCATCGGTTACATACAAACGTACAGGTGAAGCTAATAAAAGCTACGGTATTGGATGCGATATGTCACGTGTAAGAAGTGGAGCGGGGTGGGGAAGGTTGCCTAGTGTCACATTCTAGCCGGGCAGACTGCAAGGCGCTTTGCAGTCTGCCAGGTATTAGGTAGGTATTATATAAAAATGAATCGCAAAATGTGTTGGTAAGCGCATAACTCTGGAACGGCTGAACCGATTTCGATATTTTTTTTTATTATATTCCTTGAAGTACGAGGATGGTTTTTAAGTAGAGAAAACGTAAATATGTACCTACCACGGGCGAAGCCGGGGCGGACCGCTAGTTATTATATACATATATTATACTAGCTGCGCTCCGCGATTTCACCCGCGTGGCTCCGCTCCTGTTGGTTTTAGTGTGATGATATATGTATAGCCTTCCTCGATGAATGGGCTATCTAACACCGAAAGAATTTTTCAAATCGGACCAGTAGTTCCCGAGATTAGCGCGATCAAGCAAAAAAACTCTTCAGCTATATAATATTAGTATAGATTAAAAATTTATTTAACTTGGGTTGCTGGAAAGGACCTGGACAGGATATTTTTAGAAAAAAATTATTATCTTGGTCGATTAAAAACTCTTCGTTTATGTAAGAAGTGTCATTATACCTTATAAGTACTTGTTAATGAAGAGATTAGCAAAGCCCGACCGGCTGGTAATAATAAATTGTATGATGTCATTCCTGAATACGAGGAAATCCTAGCTAAATTGACGTTGATCTGCTGTTAACATGTGACCCTCCCTTTTTACCCGATTGCGAAAGGAGGGGTATATTTTCGAGTGTATGTAGATGTACTATGACTACTATGTATGTATGTATGGATATTTATTTGGCCCGCGCTACAGCTCTAACTGCTGAACGGATTTTGGACTTACGAGCTGTCGTTTTTACGAGTATAGGTATGTATGTATATTTTGAATGTATATTTCTTCGGCACTACAGTCCAAACTGCTAGACGAATTTCGACTTATGAGGTGTCGGTTGTAATCATCAGAATTGTGGTAGTGACATTTTTAAACACTTTTATGAGCTTCACCTATAGGTTTGTATGTAACAGGCTCCTATACTCGATTTTGATTTTTGACCCACGTTCAACGGACAGATTTAATTCAAGCTTGGTACATTTATCAAGGATCGGTGATAATACAATAATTTCATTTTAATAAAGCGTGTTTTTAAGTTTTTATAGATATAGCCCGGTTCCAGTTGTTTTGGCACAGCCTGAGAGCAATAATAATAGAATCTCCTAGAGTTATTCAATACTAGCCGTGCCCCTTGGTTTTACCCGCATTGCTCAGCTCCTGTTGGTCTTAGCGTGATGATATATAGCCCATAGCCTTCCTAGATAAATGGGCTATGTAACACCGAAAGAATTGCACGCCTCATAAGCGAAGCGTTGAGGTGGGTACTACTGTCACTTCGCGCAAAACATCTGATTTTTCAAACTTAAAATGTCTTTATGTATCATACATTGCACTTGTAAGATAATACATACACACACATATTAAGAAAAAACACTATTTTTAACGTTCATGATATTTTTGATGTCATTTTTGTTAATTAAACTAGTTAAAAAACAGTTTAAAAAAGTTCTGTCTTGGACGTCCGTGTGTCTGTATGTGCGGATCCTTTTTCTTGTTAACACGATAGCGACCGAAATACTTTACTAATCGAGTCTTTTTTTTCTCTTACGCTTGAGTATGCTCAGGAATAGAACCCTTTCATTTTTCAGGGTCTGATTCGATGTGGTTTAATTGTTATTAAATAAACAAAAATAATAATTAATAAATATTTATTACAAAAAAAATTATGAGGCGTGCACTTTTGGATTTTCCAAATTATTTTTCAAATTGGACCAGTATTTCCTGAGATTAGCGCGTTCAAACAAACAAACTGTTCAGCTTTATGATATTAAGTATAGATTAGTACTTAAGTTCTTCACAAGACTTATTTTCAATAGTAGGTACTTATAGGTATTGTTTGTTTTTGGACCAGATAAAGTTGCTCCAAATGTCCAGTAGGTAATATATTTAATGTTTAATATTTATTATAACAACAAGCCAAAGTACGTTAAATTTAGCCCGAAATATATTTTACAGTTTTGCAGAAAATTATGTGGCAATTCTCATGTGAAATAATGCATGTGAGTAATGTGAGTATGTTAGTCATTACGCCCGAAATAGATGGCCCTGTTTCGTCTATTTCAAATATCACTGTCAAGGTGTGAAGTTTTCAAAGCCAATGTCGTTGTGATAGCTGTTTGTATGTCTGTTTGTACGCGAATGGCTGTAGCGATTTTGAAGCGTTTAAAAAAGCTTTATCGAAATAAAGGGGTAGGAGGAATATTAGTGTGGGATAGGTATTTTGAAAGTATGAGAATAATAATATAGACTGTCGATTTTTAGTATCTGAAACATGTACATAATATATAAAAACTAGCGGCCCGCCCCGGCTTCGCCCGTGGTACATATGAAAAATAGATGTTGGCCGATTCTCAGACTTACCCGATATGCACAGAAAATTTCATGAGAATCGGTCCACCCGTTTCGGAGGAGTATGCAAACTAACATTGTGACACGAGAATTTTATATATAAGATTAAAAAAAAACCGACTTCAAAAACGGAAAAGTAAAAAATAAAAAATATTTGATATTATTAATTACTAAATATTATTTAGATGCTATTTACTAAATATGTTTGATGTCGGTGCCATTTTGTTAAGTTTATTTACATTGAAGTAAAGAATGTTGATACCATTTTTTACACGCTTTATATTAGCTTCACCTGTATGTTTGTAACCGACTTCTTTGGGCGCGATTTTGACCCACTTTAAACGGCCAGATTTCGTTCAAACTTTGTAGATTTAATTAGGACCGATGACAATACACTAATTTGATAAAATAAATAATAGTTAAAAAAAAATAAAAAAACACGCGTTTTATAGAAAACCGAACTAAAAGCGTGTTTTTTAGTTTTGTTAAACTATTATTTCGTGACTGCATTCTTGTAGGTAGAGACATGATCCCATCTATAAAGGTACTAATATTGTAAAGCTAAAGAGTTTGTTTGTTTGTTTGAACGCGCTAATCTCAGGAAGTACTGGTCTGACTTGAAAATTTCTTTCGGTGTTAGATAGCCCATTTATCAAGGAAGGCTATAGGCTATATATCATCACACTAATACCAACTGTAGCGGAGCAATGCGGTTGAAACCGCGGAGCACAGCTAGTTGCTATATAAATTTTGGGCTTCTGGTCAAAAAACCGCGAAAAGTAGTTTTGGCAGTCCTATTATTGAACACGTTTTTTTACCCACTTGAGCCTAATTTTGGATATTCGCCAGACAGCGTTGTGGTGTTGAACTAGCCTAGGTACTTGTACTGTATGCCGTCCGCGGGGTGAATGAACTTGCGGAAAAGTATGGAGGCGTATTTTTTTTTTGTTTCGTCGTTTGATGAGAGTTAAAATTATTATTTTTAAATCGAGAAGAAGGAGGAAGTTCTCAACTCGAGGGTATTTCTTTGAAAATATTTAATAGCTAAAAGATTGATTTTTTTGAAAAGACCTTGTTATAATATGTATTGGTGCTGTAGAGAGCATACAACATTTAGTATAGAGTGAGTACGTTCCTCTTGAATAACTTAATCAATAGATTAAGTTATTCAAGCGGATTTTGATGCGGTTTTTTTAATAAAAAAAACCGCATCAAAATCCGTTGCGCATAGGGACAACATACATATATATATACATTACATAGGGATAACATATATTACATAGCTATATAACTATGATAACTAGCTGTGCCACGCGGATTTACCTGCGCGAATCGAAAATATTTCCATAGCTTACTATTCTGGTACACTTACGCTACATCAGTGCGAAGTATCATCAATATCCGTCTAGTAGTTTTTTCGTGAAAGAAGAACAAACGTACCTACATACCTACTTTCACAATTATAATATTTTTAAGAAGTCGAATGTTGTTGTTTATATATTCGACGTGTTAAATATTGCAAGTAAATAAATATAAGGTCAAGATCCATAGATATGAAGCAGACGGTGGTGACGTCATCTTTATTTATTTATCCTATTAATGTTACAAATACGAAAGTTTGTGAGGACGGAAGAATGTATGTATGTTTGGTACTGTTTCACGAAAAAGTTGCTGAAATATTTACATGGTTAAAAAGGAGATGACAGTTTGTACCGTGAAAACAATAAGACAACAGGCACAGATAAATTTAAAAATCAATTTATTTCCTGCACGCTCGCCTGGTCTCGAACCTCCGACTTATCGATTTGAAGTCCGATGTCCTCACCACAGCCATTGCTTATCCGTGAAAATGTATTTCCATAAAAAATAAACTATATCTTTACCGATCATGTCACCATCTGAAGCCTACGGTCAACTCATATTCCACACAGTGAGTCAGAGTGACTTCATACCCCGAAAATTACGTAAACATCACCTGACATCAAGGTGCATTTCATCGTATTTTGTTTACTCGGATTTTGTGCTTGTCCAAAACTGTTTTAGCAACGTACAGGTGACAAGGCGATACGATGTGATTAAATAAATAAATTAATTAATATTATAGGACATTATTACACAAATCGAATAATCTATATATACATATACATAATATAATATAAATATTATAAATGCGAAAGTAACTCTGTCTGTCTGTCTGTTACTCAATCACGCCTAAACTACTGAACCAATTTGCATGAAATTTGGTATGGAGATATTTTGATACCCGAGAAAGGACATAGGCTACCTTTTATTGCGAAATAATAATATGTACCACGGGCGAAGCCGGGGCGGACCTCTAGTATAATATAAAACTCAAAGGTGACTGATATAGTGATCTATCAACGCACAGCCCAAACCACTGGACGTATCGGGCTGAAATTTGGCATGCATGATGCAGGTAGATGTTAGGACGTAGGCATCCGCTAAGAAATGATTTCCCGAAATTCTTGCGGGAACGGGGAAAAGCTGGGCTGCACGTACAAAGTTGTGGGCGGAAGCTAGTGTAAAATAAATATCTTTCTATTCATTGAAATACAATTAACAACAAGTCTCACAATCACGATCAAAATTTGTCCGAAGAAAAACTCTTCCTTCGCGTGTTATTAAGCAGAGTTTTGAAAACTCCGTTTTAGTACATAGTAACTCAATGGTTTAAGGCTGGTTGCAGAGCTAGACCGACCGTCAGTGCGTACGTCAGTCGCGCTTGTCATATGTATGGAAATTCATAAAACCGTTCATAGCTAGACCGACCATACGCACGCGTATTGTCATGCGCATTAGTGTCATAGTCATACAATTGTTGATGCGTATCGTCAGGACCGACGGTACGCACTGACGGTCGGTCAAGCTCTGCAACCAGCCTAAACGTTTAATTAATAAACGTTTTTCCGAAATTTAAGTTGTGTGTTGATATGTAATTCAGTCAATCATTAAGTCGCTTTTCCTTTTACATATTTTTTTTAGGGTTCCGTACCTCAAAAGGAAAAAACGGAACCCTTATAGGATCACTTTGTTGTCCGTCTGTCCGTCCGTCCGTCCGTCCGTCTGTCAAGACCCTTTTTCTCAGGAACGCGTGGAGGTATGAAGCTGAAATTTATATCAATTACTCAAGTCTACTGTCCCTTGAAGCTGTGAAAAAATCAAACTTCTAAGCCAACGCAAACAAAAGATACAGCCGTTTATGCCGCAAATTTTCGACACTTGCAAGGGAATCAAAACCTACAGGGTGCTTCCCGTGAACTCAGAATCTTGAAATTTGGTACGAAGCAACGTCTTATAGCATAGATACAGGAAAAATTACGAAAACCATAAATTTTTAGTTACATCACATAATATATATTTTTTAAATAATTTTAAACTTATTTTACGGAACCCTCGGTGCGCGAGTCCGACTCGCACTTGGCCGGTTTTTTTAAGAAATGGTACTAGATAGATGTATTCTTTAATAATAATGAATATAAAAAATACAATTTAGTAAATTCTTATATGAATCATGATAATATAGTTTGACCAAGAAATAAACGTGCATTATCTTTATTTGAACAGTTTTTTAACATTATGTACATTTACATATATCTTAGTCTTACCATCCTATGTATACAATATAATGCCTTCCTTGTATTCTGAATGACAATTTTAACACACTGCAAAATATGTCTCAACAACTAGATTTTTAAGCTATTGCATAGCTTCTATCGCGGGCCTTGAGCGCGGGGACCGAATCCAGAAATTCCGTAACGAAAAAACCTCACGCTCCCCACTCCGACGGGCACGGAGGTGTGGCTTGAAGGCATAGCATGCAAAAGCTTTACCGCGGCAGTCCCCAAGTGCCACATGTCTTTTTTTATCAAAATTGTTACTGTATTAATATTTTTGATTATGATTTTGATATCTGTTGTTTCAGTGCCTACAACGACGCGGGCGCAGCTCGCCGCCGAGTACCTCGAAGCGTGCCGAGGGCACGGCACGCCACCGATCGACTCTGTCTTGCAGCAGATACGGGTAAGAGATGGAATGAGAAGAGAGGAGTCAGTTTTAGTTACAGAGCATTCTAATATATGTATTTACTAGTCCCTACTTAATATTATGTATAAGAAGAAAAACCCGCATAGCTCCCGTTCCCGTGGGATTTCCGGGATAAAACCTATCCTATGTTCCTCAGATCTCAAGCTACATACAGACAAATATACAAAAATTCTAAAAACTATATTTTTGGCTTTGATATCGATTGTAGAAAAATGTTTTTTATGGTGATTTGTGATTTATAATTTACTAGCTTACCGCCCGCGGCTTTGCCCGCTTTGTCTAAAACCTAATAAATTATATACTAAAACATTTCTCTTGAATCACTTTATCTATAAAAAAAAACCGCATCAAAATCCGTCGCGTAGTTTTAAAGATTTAAGCATACAAAGGGACATAGGGACAGAGAAAGCGACTTTGTTTTATATTATGAAGTGATATGTACAGTTTTGACTTTCCTATGATTTTATTATATGTTTAGATATAGATGAATATTAATACCTATAAGAATGTTTATTAATAAGATACAAAAAGCTTTATTTATCAATCACCACATCAATTAGGCAGTTGCGATCGCGTGATTGTCGTAACGACAAAACGCAAAGATATTTGGCATACGACATGTCGTTAACGACACGTGAAACCGATATTTGGCAAATATAATAATAACCATAAATAGTTCAAAAATAGTGGGCGTTTCGGTAATGCGTATTCGTTCTAGGGATTAATTTTAAATTACTAAAATTTGCAGTTTCCTATAAAAATGTCAAACTCAAACTCTAACATTTATTTATTTATTCCATTTAAAAAGCGTAAGACGGATACCATTCCAAAATATCAAACATGCTCAACGTTAATAATCAAGTTGCACTCCCGGAGTGCAACCCGTTTTTTTTTTACATAGATGAATGTCGTAACGTTCACAGGAGTTACCAGAGAACACGATAGGCGGCAGCACGCGGGCTTCCCGCCTCGCGCTCGCCTCGTGTTCGCTCCGCGGCCCCGCGCCGGTAGATGCGCTTGAAGCGTTGCTCAAGAAGGTGCAGTTTCGAAGGCTCGAATTGGACCACGTGTACGTGGACGATGAAGGCGCGGTGGGTAGATGGAAAAAGTGTTTTCGTGCTAAGTTAAATAATTTTTTTTTCTCCATTATAAATATGCCCAGATTTCTTATATAAACTGTCATCATTACGATAATATTGTAAAGAGTATTTTTTATTTGTTTGTTTATCTTTTCGCCCGAAAAAATTAATAGTTATATACATCTCACAGTTTTAAGAATTAATATTTCATAGGAATGAGATGTTTCACCGCAGTTAAATGTAGCATATATGTTACTCTCTAGCCTCCTAACTATATCCAGATACAAAAATCATATCATACTATTGCTCCGTTGCGACGTGAAAGAAAGACAACCAAACACACCTTATAAAATTAGGACTAGCTGTATCCACGACATGGGCCGCAATGAAATTGTAGTTATAAAATAATATAGTCAGCTGCCACTGAAAATCCTGTCAAAATGGGTCCAGCCATTTCAGAGATTAGCCAATACAAACAGGCAAACGGAATTAAAAAATATGCTATTTTGGTATATTTACTCTGTATATCCTTTTGTATTTAGTAAAAACACACACAGACACTACAATTTTATTTGTTTGTACGTTAATTAGATGAATACCTCAATTTTCAGGAAGCCATTTTTGATATGGTTGAATACTACGAGAGCGCTACAGCAGTTTGCATCAATGGGCCGAGAAATTTCGGCATCAGAGGGTGGCAGTCCGCTTCTAGAATGATCAAGAAGGTATATATTCAACAAGCTTTCATAAATTATAATATACTAGCTTACCGCCCGCGGCTTCGCCCGCTTTGTTAAAACCTAATAAATTATATTATACTAAAACCTTCCTCTTGAATCACTCTATCTATTAAAGAAAAACGCAACAAAATCGCGTAGTTTTAAAGATTGAAGCATACAAAGGGACATAGGGACAGAAAAAGCGACTCTGTTTTCTACTATGTAGTGATACTAAAACCTTTATACAACACAACTTCATACAACACAAAACCAGCATAAATTATATACTAAAACCTTCCTCGAGAATCACTCTAATTATTAAAAAAAACCGCATCAATATCCGTTGCGTAGTTTTAAAGATTTAAGCATACAAAGGGACATAGGGACAAAGAAAGCGACTTTGTTTTATACTATGTGATTTAATTATTAATTCTAAGTAATAGTACTGAGAAATGCATGTTGTGTTCGTCTATATATATAAAAATGAAACCCGTTTTGCGTTGTCACGGCATCACGTGTGAACGGCTGAACCGATTTCGATAATTCTTTTTTTTTAATGTTTGTGGAAGTCCAAGGATGGTTCTTATGGAAAGAAAACATAAATATGTACCACGGTCGAAGCCGGGGCGGACCGCTAATATGTAATAAATATAATTAAAAATGCTACTTGCAGAGTATAAGTGCTAATTATAAACTGTCATAACTAATAATTTAGAATTTGTAATTTCTTAACTTTGATTAAAAATTAATTTGTTTGTATTAATATCTATATTTAAGCAATAATTGCCATCTTACTATTCTGAATAATAAAAATAATCGAAAATGAATATGTTATTAAAAAAATATATTCATAAATTTTTAAGTTCATTCTAAAGCGTCTTTTTTTCAAGTATATTTTTTTTATTTCTAATTTTCAGAGCGCAGAACTATCAGAACTGGAAATATCCGAGAGTCCGTTAGAACCAGCGCACGCGGAAGTGTTAGCTCGAGCGTTGAAACCGCTAGCCTGTAGACTTCGTTCGCTTTGTTTGCAGCAAGCGAGCTTGGCTGGCGAGCCTTTACTGTGTTTGGGTGAGAAATATAGTAAAATAGGGCAATATAGGGGCCTCTGATGTGTTTGGGTGAGATGTAGAGCTATTTAGAGCTGTGTAGAGATGTAAATGTAGAGTGGTAGAGCCATCTAGAGTTGTAGAGCAGGATATTTAGAGGGCTAAATGACACTAAATTTGCCAATTTGCAAATAACAGTGTTACAGGGGAATATATAGAGCGGTAGAGCTGTGTAGAGTTGTAGAGAACTGTTTTTAGAGTGGGGTGAATCAAATATAGTGTTATAGTGCGGGATAGTTGAAACCGCTCGCTTGTAGACTTCGTTCGCTGTGTTTGCAGCAAGCGAGCTTGGCTGGCGAGCCTTTACTGTGTTTGGGTGAGAAATATAGTAAAATAGAGCAATATAGGGCCTCTGGTGTGTTTGGGTAAGATTTAGAGCAGTGTGTAGAGTATTAGAGCTGTAAATGTAGAGTGTTAGAGCCATCTAGAGTTGTAGAGCAGGATATTTAGGGGGCTCAATGACACTAAATTGGCCAATATAGTGTTACAGGGCAATATATCGAGCGGTAGAGCTGTGTAGAGATGTAAATGTAGAGTGGTAGAGCCATCTAGAGTTGTAGAGCTGAATAATAACGTAGAAAGTCTATATAGAGTTGTAGAGCAAGATGTTAGGGTGCTAAATGACACTATATTGGCCAATATAGTGTTACAGGGCAATATATAGAGCGGTAGAGCTGTGTAGAGTTGTAGAGAACTGCATATAGAGTGGGGTAGAGTAAATATAGTGTTATAGTGTGGGATAGTTAATCGAATGGGATAGTTAATATCATTTTAATCGAAACCGCTCGCCTGTAGACTTCGCTCGCTGTGTTTGCAGCAAGCGAGCTTAGCTGGCGAGCCTCTGTTGTGTTTGTGTGAGATTTAGAGCAGTGTGTAGAGTGCTAGAGCTGTGTAGAGTTGTATATAGTATAGTGGTAGAGCCATGTAGAGTTGTAGAGCTGGATATTAACGTAGAAAGGTCTATATAGAGTTGTAGGGTGGTATATTTAGGGGGCTCAATGACACTAAATTTGCCAATATAGTGTTACAGGGCAATATATCGAGCGGTAGAGCTGTGTAGAGTTGTAGAAAACTATGTAGAGAGAGTTTTAGAGCAGGATATTATGGTGTTAGGGAGAATATAGTGTTATAAAGCAGGATATTTAGGTGGCTCAATGACACTACATTGGTCCTAGCCAATATAGTGTTACTCTTTTTAACTGTCAATTTGTGCTGTTAATGTCCCTTTTTGGCCTAAAGTGATAGATGAGTGACATATAGCTAACTTCATTATACTATGTATTTTTTATATAATTGCTTAAAATTGAATAAAATTTTATTCTTTTCGCAGTGATAGCACTGAAATCGAACAATTCCCTCCGCGAGCTGCGCCTCGGCGACAATCGTCTAGAACACTCGGACGCCTGCCAACTGAGCTCGCTGCTCAGATACAACACGCGGCTGCAGCTGCTGGACCTGTCCAACAATGCCATACAGGTTTGTGTAAATGAATGAATTAATAAATGAAAACTTTTACACACCGAAATAAAGAAATAACATGTGAAATACACATAAATTGCACAATAGACGACCTTATGTCTACAGAGCCATCTCTACCAGGTAACCAAACAAATGAAAACAATAATAAATTACGAATGTGTGTCTGTGTGGCTGTCACACGACTCGGAAGTGCTCAAATTATTTACACATCTCAAAATTACTTATTTTACCATAAACAGGGCCTTTTTGTGACGTCATAGGTGTTGGTTTAAACTAATTAATAATGTTAGTTGAACAATAACGTTTGTATTTCAATTGGACGCAAGAACGTCTATATTTTTTACACGTGAACAGTACGTCTATATTTTTACTCGTTTACAGTACGTCTATATTTTTACACGTTTACAGTACGTCTATATTTTTACGTTTACAGTACGTCTATATTTTTACGAATACAGTATGTCTATATTTTTACACGTTTACAGTACGTCTTATGTTTACAGGTTTACAGTACTTCTATATTTTTTACACGTTTACAGTACGTCTATTTTGACAGGTTTACAGTACTTCTATATTTTTTACACGTATACAGTACGTCTATATTTTTAGTACTTCTACAGTACTTCTATATTTTTTACACGTTAACAGTACGTCTATATTTTTACACGTTTACAGTACGTCTATATTTTTACACGTTTACAGTACGTCTATATTTTTTCACGTTTACAGTACGTCTATATTTTTACGTTTACAGTACGTCTATATGTTTACACGTTTACAGTACATCTATATGTGTACGTGTTTACAGTACGTTTATATATTACTATGATAATTTATTATAATGTTTTAAACAATTTCAGGACGCAGGAGTGGGGTTCATAGCGGAAGCATTGGTTGCACAATCTCAACACACACCGCCCTCGGCGCCGACGTCACCGATGTCGCCGCATCATTGCCCGTGTGAGTAGAGATCAAACTCAAACTCAAACATTCATTTATTCAATTAGACTACTATTTAGTAGCACTTTCGAATCGTCAATACATAAGTATTTTTAACATTTACCACCGATTCGGAAAGCAGTATCTATCAATCAGATCAAGAAGCTTATATCTAATACAGTGGAGATTTTAGTATGAACATTAACTTGTAACAAGAAAATATGACGTTGAATGACTCCTGTATGTTTTTTTATCTCTTTCACACCTAACTTGGCATGTGGGTGTGAAAGGGATAAAAAAACATACAGGCGTCATTCAAGACCATATTTTCTTGTTACAAGTTAATGTTCATACTGAAATCTCCAGTGTATTAGATATAAGCTTCTTGGTAGAGATAGAGAGAGTGAGAGCAGAAGAGAAAGGAAGAGAGTGAGATATAAACGTAGTTTAGCTAGTATTATTTATTTATTTATTCTTTATTGTACATAATATACTAAACATAAATATAAGCTATACTATAATTACAATTAAGATACAATGAAAACACAAGGCACATACGTACTAAAAGGCGGCCTTATTGCTAAAAAGCAATCTCTTCCAGGCAACCCTGATTGGTAAGGAATGTATGCTATAACGTGACTTGGCGACTAGTAAGTTAGAAGCCGAGATAAAGATATGCAAGAATAAATAAATAAATAATTCAGGACAATTTTCACACACGGCACGATCTGATCCCATACTAAGCTTTCGCTTGTGTTATGGAAACCAGATGGCTGATAAACATACATATATAATTTTAATTAAATAAGTTATATAGTATAGATAATTAACCCAGACACAGAGCAAAAATCTATGTTCATCACACAAATATTACCCCGGTTGTGAATCGAACCCACAACCTCTGGCTTGGAAGGCAGGGTCACTACCATCCAAGCCAATTGGTCAATCAAGTAAGTATAAATAATTAATACTACTATATTATAAAGGCGAAAGTTTGTATGGATGTATGGATGTATGGATGTATGGATGTTTGTTACTCTTTCACGTAAAAACTACTGAACCGATTACAATGAAATTTAGCACACATAGAGAGGGTAACTTGGATTAACACATAGGATAGGTTTCATCCCCGAAATCCCACGGGAAAGGGAACTATGCGGGTTTTCCTTTGAAAACGCGGGCGAAGCCGCGGGCGGAAATCTAGTAATTAATATTTATGTATCAAACTTGCAATAAACATATTCAATTATTTATTCAGATATACATATTAAATTGCTTTTAAATGACAGTATACTTTTTGGATATAAACAAATGAAATACATACACACATTTTTTTGTTTTTTTTTTTTGTGAAGTCCCATGTCCCCGAGTGGGGTAAGGTGCATTATACATCCGTTTCACTGATCGATTTTCTTTAGAGACAATTAGGTGATCACTGATCAGCCTTCTGTGTCCTGTCGGACCGAGACATTTTTTCCTCGTCTCCACCGGGAATCGAACCCAGGACCCCTCGGTGTTACGCTCACGCGTCAACCACTGTACCAAGGAGGTGGTCAATACACACATACTAAATTATAATTTTACAATATTTACAGTGAGCGGATACGAATCGCGCGGTCTGGCTTTCCTTGTGCTATGGAACAATCAATTGACTAGGAATTGTACGAACCACCTGGCTAGAGTGTTGGTAAGATTACTGTTTTTTATAATCTATACTAATACTAATATTATTAAGCTGAAGAGTTTGTTTGTTTGAACGCACTAATCTCAGAAACTACTGTTCCGATTTGAAAAATTCATTCGGTGTTAGATAACCCATGTATCGACGAAGACATAGGCTATATATAATCACGCTAAAACCAACAGGAGCGGAGCAATGCGGGTGAAACCGCGGGGCACAGCTAGTAATATATTATAACCTATGAATTAATTTTAATTCTCCATTTATGATTTGCAATTAATGTATGACAGTGGGTCCCAAACTAAGTGAAATACTTGTATCTTGAGACAGTAAGAATAATAATGTCACCTATGAATTATAATTAATATATTTATACTATGCGATTCAACTGAGAATAGAACCTTTTTATGCCTTAATTGTTGAAAAAAATACGTATGTAACGATAGTATGAATGTTGTATATTTTTGTACATTGTGTATATCATAATTTTGCAACAATTTTATAAAAATATAATTACGTGACTAACGTCTTTTGAAAAATAAGATTCTTGCTTAAAAACAGTCGAAATAAGTGTCATTCATTTCAATAAATAAATAATAATGGTGATAATGATAATTAATTGCATCTCTTTGTTTTTTAATTGTATTCTCTTGTCATTGTTGACGACGCGGTTGGCGCAGTGGTAAAGTAACTGCCTACTGAGCCGACGGTCCCGGGTTCGATTCCCGGCCAGGGCAAATATTTGTGTGATGAACTCAATTATTTGTTCTTGGGTCTGGGTGTTTATCTTTATATGTATTTATTAAATATTATATTTATCGTCGCCTAGTACCCACAACACAAGCCTTAATTGAGCTTACTGTGGGACTAGGTCGATTTGTGTAATTATGTCCTATAATATTTATTTATTTATTGTATTGTACACATTACAGCGGGTATCCCAATCTCTCTGCGTATTAAACGTCGGTCGAAATTCGCTCGGTTCGGACGGCGTTAGGGCTCTAGTATCCAACGGTTCGGGAGCCCTAGTGTCGCTCGGGCTCCAAGCTGCGAGGCTCGGGGCTTCTGCTGCTAAGTGTCTAGCTGATGTCATACGGACGGATAGTAAGCTGCAGGTGAGGATATACACACATACACACACACATTCCCAAAAACATATAGGACACAGGCAAACAACACACACACACACATATACAAAAAACACAACAAACCACACAGAACACAAGAAAAATAAACTCAACATACACGGAAAATACACGACATAGGACAAACACACTCGCACACTAATCAATATATACACAAACAGGGATCCTAATAAACTTATTTTAATTGAAATTCCTTGATTAAAGTTATATACAACTATTAGACTAGAGTAGATAATTTTTGAAACAAAAAAAAATCGCAGTCGGTTGAAACCCATTAGAAAAGGAGGGGAATATGATAAAAATGTAAGGAAAAATAAATTACGGTCAATCCGAGTTTGGGAAGTGGGAGGGGGGAGCTTTTAATAGAAAAAAATGGTCTCTCTCGATTTCCGACAAAACTACAAGTCCTACGGAAAAAAGTTCAATGGCAAAGTTGTAGGTAATAAAAGGATCTACAACTTTTGTATTAACAATTTTTTCACATAACCTCAAAATTTAGGTGAAAAATTAAAAAAAACTAGTTTTTGGTTTTTTATTTTTATCTACTTCAAAATTTATTGTTTTTCTACGAAATTTGGTGGAAACTTACTTTATTATGTCCCAAATACACTGTAAATCATTTGATTAAAAATATTCATTTTTTCGCCTTATTTTGAATTAATACCAAAAAAACAACCTAATTTTCAATCGAAAAGTCACCCGTCAAAACATCAGCTTTTTTCAAAAACTGCGGGTGCCTTTTATTCATTGAAATCTCTACTTTCATATGGTGTAAAAAAAAATAAACACCACCATAGTAAATGTTCTCAGGAAATGCATACAAACAGTGTGAAAATTAGCTTTTACTAAATCAGGCACACTTCTCGAACTACCTGAAATGTTTTTATCGACATCATTTTGCTTTTGAATATGCTGTAAAATATTAAACTTAGGACAGATAATTATTTTTCTTTTGAAATATTACCGAAAAGCCGATACAAGAAAAGATATAGAGTTCGAGAAGTGTGCCTGATTTAGTAAAAGCTCATTATCACACTGTTTGTATGCATTTCCTGAGAACATTTACTATAGTGGTGTTTATTTTTTACACCATATGAAAGTAGAGATTTCAATGAATAAAAGGCACCCCCAGTTTTTGAAAAAAGCTGATATTTTGACGGGTGACTTTTCGATTGAAAATTAGGTTTTTTTTTTTTGTATTAATTCAAAATAAGACGAAAAAATGAATATTTTTAATCAAATAATTTACAGTGTATTTGGGACATAATAAAGTAAGTTTCCACCAAATTTCGTAGAAAAACAATAAATTTTGAAGTAGATTCAGTGCAGCGATACATTTTAATTATTAATGGTTGCTGCTTTGCTGACGGGGAGTCCTTTTTGCCACCATTGCTATATATGTATATATTTTTTTTCCTGTTTTGTGTTAGATTATTAAGATTTATATTTTTGTAATTGGTGGCAAATAAAACACTTTCTATTTCTATTTCTATTTCTAGATAAAAACAAAAGACCAAAAACTTGGTTTTTTGAATTTTTCACCTAAATTTTGAGGTTATGTGAAAAAATTGTGAATACAAAAGTTGTAGAACTTTTAATTACCTACAACTTTGCCATTGAACTTTTGTCTGTAGGACTTGTAGTTTTGTCGGAAATCGAGAGAAACCATTTTTTTCTCTTAAAAGCTTTTTCCCTCCCACTTCCCGAACTCGGATTGACTGTAATTTATTTTTCCTTTTATTTTCATCATATTCCCCTCCTTTTCTAATGGGTTTCATCCGACTGCAATTTTTTTTATCTTTTCATTATTTTTAAAGGCTTCTACCCCAGTCTATATATGGATATTTTATCTGAAATAAATAAAAAATATATAATAAAAATTATATTTTTCTGGTTCTGGTTCAGGGTTTTGACTGTAACATATATATTCAATAATTGATTATATTGACTGATTTATGTACTATTAATAAATAATTGACTAACATTATTTGTAATAAGTAACTTACATGCAACACTGACATACGGCTTGTTAATTTTTTTTATCGTTATCATACAGGATTAAAATATAATTTAAATTTAAACCTAATACATACTACCCAGTTTGTACATTAAACACTAATACCACACTGCATATACATCAGCAACTAATATAAATAATAATATATCTTATATATAAAAATGGATCGCAAAATGTGTTGGTAAGCGCATAACTCGAGAACGGCTGAACCGATTTCGATAATTCTTTTTTTATTATATTCCTTGAAGTACGAGGATGGTTTTTATGTAGAGAAAACGTAAATATATACCACGGGCGAAGCCGGGGCGGACCGCTAGTTTTTAATATATTTATATTTACAGAGGCTAGATCTACGCGACAATAGGCTGGGCGTGAGCGGTCTACAAGCGTTGTGCAATTCGCTAAAAGAGAATAAAACGCTGTCGCAGATCGATTTAGACGATCCTGTGGTATGTTTTATTTATATTAATTTCTTGTTTTTTTTATATATTAAAAGTATCGAAGTTTTGTCAGTCATCTATATTTAATATTATAAAGCTGAAGAGTTTGTTTATTGGACGCGCTAATCTCAAGAATTACTGGTCCGATTTGAAAAATTCTTTCAGTGCTAGATAGCCCATTTATCGAGGAAGGCTTATAGGCTATCATCACGCTAAGACCAACAGGAGCGGAGCAATGCGGGTGAAACCGCACAAAAATAGTGAATTCTTTTGTCCCCAAGTTGGGTAAGGGGCAGATGCATTATTCATACATCTGTTTCACTGATCGATTTTCTTTAGAGACAAGTAGGTGATCAGCCTCCTGTGTCCTGTCAATCCGAGACATTTTTTACTAAACTGCACAGCTAGTAAATAAATAACTTTATTCGACAGATTTTACCTAATTTTTTATCTACTCACTCGGCTATAACTTTTTCCTACTTCAGCTATAAATGTACTGTTTGTTACAGGAAACCCCCAACCCCACGGTAACAGCGCAATCGTGCACCGAATCGGCCACAATTTCGCGGCTCACGCGCGAGATCAGATCTCTGTGCGCGCGCAACGAGCCCCGCGCGCCGCCGAGACCGCTGCGCCGGATCAGTCTCACTTGCCGCACTGCGCACGCGCCGCCCGCCGGCCTGCTGGCCAAGGTGAGTGTCACAAGTGGAACTGCTTTAGTGTCAGAAGTGAAACTTTTCAGAAATGACATTTTTCTAAAGTGAAACTTTTCAGAAGTGAAACTTGTCAGAAGTGAAATTTCTTTGGCAAAGGTAGGTGTCAGAAGTGACACTTTTTTGGCCAAGGTTGGTGTCAGGAGTGAAACTGCTTCAAGCATTTTGGGGTTTTTTTTTGTCAGAAAAAGAAAATAGCAGGGCAAGTGTCAATTCAACAGCAGGCTGGCTCTGGTGTTGAATTAGTAATTTCTAGGTCGCGTCATGGTTAAATCGTCACGTCATGGGATGACGCGACGATTTTGGCAAAGACATTTAGCAAGTTGGGGGTTTTTTTGTCAGATCTACTAAAGGGGTAGATATGCCTGCTGATATCGAATGGACACCGCCACTAGTAATTTTAAGGTCGCGTCATGGTCAAATCGTCACGTCATGGGATGACCCGACGATTTTAGTATCTTATAATCTTGCCAAAGACATGTAACACGTGAAATTCGTCTATTTGAGAGCAACATGTCAAGTCGCGTCATGGCAACACCGTCACGTCATGGAGTAACGCGACGATCTCTCAAAGACACCTCACGCGTGAAATCAAATATTTAATCATATACATCGTTAATCGTCATTGTTACAGCTAGTAATGGGGCAGGTGGGCCAGCTGATGTTGAATGGACACCACTAGTAGTAATTTCAAGTCGTGTCATGGCAATACCGTCACGTCATGGACTGAGGTGACGATTGCTCGCCTCTTATAATATTATAATGAATAAATCCCGTATATAATGTTTAATTTCTAAACAATAGATAAATAGATAGACGAATAAACGTTTCATCTATCGTATCTATTGTTTAGAAATTAATATACAATAATATTTTTTTTAAATAACACGCATTTTCTATACAATTCCAGCCAACCGAGGAGGATAAACGCGTCCGTCTGCGCTCCCCAGCGCCATCCCCAGCGCCCTCGCCCGCGCCCTCCCCGGCGCCCTCGCCATCCCCGTCCCCGGCGGGCAGCCCGGTGCCGAACACGCACGCTAACACGAGATTCTATGTGAGTATAAGTGTAATTGTACGTTATTTGTCCTTCCCCCGGCATCCTCATCCTCGCCATCCTTTTCCCCGGAATCCTCGCCATCTTCAACGTCGGCACCCTCAACCCAGCCATCTTCGGCATCTCCAACCCCGGCATCCTCGTCATCCCCAACCCCGGCATCCTCGTCACCCTCAACCCAGCCATCCTCGGCATCTCCAACCCCGGCATCCTCGTCATCCTCAACCCAGGCATCCTCGCCATCCCCAACCCAATCATCCTCGCCATCCCCAACCCAGTCATCCTTGCCATCCTCGATCCCGGTATCTTCGCCATCTCCATCCCAGGCATAAATTTACTTAAAAAATATTCACTAGTAATACTTTAGTGTTTGATTTTACTCTTGTATTACATATTATATTAAAGATTTTTAAAACGGATATTAAACGCGATTTATTCCTTTAGTAAAGTAATACTTTAATTCTCAGGTGACCCGCGTCACTCCAGAGAGGGACTCGTCGACGGACAGCTCGAGTCCGTCGACACCGACCAGGCAGTCGTACTGTTCGACACCGTCGAGGTTTAAAGTTGTACAGGTAATGTGTGTTTGTATGTTTGTTTGTTTGTTTGTTGTGTTCTATGGAACGACTTGATGAGCTTTGTAATGGAGATAGATGATGAGAATAGGATAAAGGTTTTGTACAAGGATATTCGTATAAAATGATTGTGGATTAAAAATATAATACATAATTAATTAATAAATAGTAATTTTTATCAAGGAAATTATAAAACACACTAATTAAAAGTTTTTCGTTGACATATGACAACAACAACAGATGAGATATTTGTACATTGATATTTGATATATTATAAAATTAAAGTATATTGAATATTGATGAATATTGTTGTTGAATTGTTTCCTATAGAGTATAGAGTTTATAATAATATAGACGAGACTTAATTGGATAATATAGTGTGTAAAAAAATATATACAAATTATTGCACCGTTACAAAACTTATTTATATCACTAATATTCGTTTTCAGGTAGCGGAACCGCCTCAAATACAAATCCACCCGGCTCAACCAAGACGGCCGTCCTCAAGATTCTCGGTTACAAGAAATTATGATACAATATATAATCCTACACCCTCACCGACCCCCTCACCGCTCACCGTTGCTACTGAAAATGTACCTGAAATAACTATGAATGAAGAAAAGTGTGCAAAAAGTGTGTCTCGAGACGATAAAAGTGTGTCTCAAGACGATGAAAGTGCTAAAAGTGTGTCTCAAGACGATGAAAGTGCTAAAAGTGTATCTCGAGACGATAAAAGTGCTAAAAGTGATGTAAAAGACATCAAATGTGATACAAGTGACACTAAAGTTGGGGAAAGTGTTAGTAGTGACGCTAAAAATGATGTTACGTGTGTTAGTGTTAAGGATAGTAAGTGTGTCGAAATACATGGAGATAGTGTGAAATGCGACGTTAAAAATGAACAGGTAGCTGCTAAAATGAAAGAAAGCGCTGTTGAAAATGTTAAAAGTGTGCAAAAATGTGAAAATATCCCTCAAATCATTAAAAATGATGAAGTTATGATTGAGCAAAGTGTAAGTGATACTGGGAGAGCTAAAATTGATGAAACAAATAAATGTGATAAACTGAAAGAGGAAATGGGTAAAGCAATTTCTGATACAGTTGTGATAAAAGATAAAGTGTCGGAAATTGTTGATTGTATGAACAAGTTGGAAATCGAAAAGGAGGTAAAGATAATTGATGTAAAGAGTGACGTCATAGGCGTACCGGAGAGTGTTGCAAAGGATCAGAGCGCAGATTTCGGAATGAAAACAGATGAAACTAAAAGTGTTTTAAATAAAGAAACTGCTAAAGAAATTGCAAAAACTTCAGTTAAAAATAAGGCTGAATTATCGAAAAATACGAAAAAAATCGAGAGCGTAGTCACGGAAATTGTGACAGAAATTGAGCCGCTCGAAGTTTTTATAAAATCGGAATCTGTGATAGCAAATAAACACGTAGATGAAAGGACAGAACTGCCACCGATATGTTTAATAAGTTCTGCTGATAAAAATGTTTCTGCTGATAAAAATATATCTGCTGATAAAAATATTTCTTCTGATAAACATATTACTGCTGATAAAAATATATCTGCCGAAAAAATTATTTGTGCTGATAAAAATGTTTCTGCTGATAATTCTGAAACGCGGAATGTGGATAAAGATGTAAATGCGGGTGTTGTCAAAGTTACTGTAACAAATATACTCGATAATATAGATGTATGGGATCCCTTACGAAATATGTGCAAAGATACAGAAACTAAAAAAGAAGATAATTCACAAATGGTTGAATGTAACGCTAAAAGTGATAAACTGATTGGAGACGCGAAAGTGATTAGTGATAGTGTTAAAGATGTTAAACTTAGTGATAATGTTAAATTAGGAGATTTACTAAAAACGGACAGTGGCTATAACGATAAACTGGAACAAGTGTCTCACTGTGAAACAGTTAGTGATGTCGGTGATGAGAAAATCGTTAAAACCGAAACTAAATTAGTTAAAAGTAATATAGAAGTAACTGAAGCAGAAAAAATAGACGTGGAGGTAGCGGTTACGGTTAAAAGCGAAACCAATACCGTTAAAACCAAAGTACATAGTGACCAAAATGTAAATATAGCTCATAAGGAGAAGGGGGATGTAGCGATAAAACAAATAGAGGCCATCACGGCTGATTTAAGTAATTTAATACAAGAAATGCAAGATCTATCGACGAAAACGCGGAAAAAGGACGATTTAGATTTAAATAATGTTGTACCTGCTCGAGATAATGTAGTTTTAAAGAAGAATAAAAGTGAGTCGAGTTTGGATAGTCCAGATTTGGAAGTATCAAGGCTCATGAGGAAACAGATCAGTGCCTTTTGCGATAGTAGTTCATCGCTGGAAATATCGGGCAGTTCGGTGGAGAGTCTCAACGCGGAACACCGATTGAACCGGCCCGTAATAGTGGAAACGGTTGAAGCGAAACGGATGCAGTTTTCAACGGAGAGTAGTATGGAGTCGACCAGTGAAGTTACACCAGTGAATTTGAATGTATCTATCAGCTCGAATGAAAGCGTGTCACCTATTATTTTTGGTGGTTCAAAGAAAATTCATGATTCGTTATCGAGTCTGGAAGCTAGTGTTAGTTCTATAGAATCAGCGAGGCATGAAAAAATGATGGTCACATCAGCCGATTCTGGTATAGAGCATTCATTGAACCCGTCAGAGATTAAAGAAGATAGTTCTTCCAATGAAGGCACGTTAACTAACAGCTCAAGTTTAAAAGACTCGGTTAAAACCTCGCAAGATACATTAACATCGCCGAAACGCACTTCGAGTCTGTTAGATGTGCCAGCTTTGAAATCTAAAGGGTTAGAGAGAATGAGGAAAATATCCTGGGTAGCTCCTTCACCGAGTTTCCATATACCAAGGCCAGATCCAGAGAAATTGGAAAATAAATTCCCAACGAATTTGGAGAAGTTACTAAGCCTGTTCCAACATCCAAGCAGTTTGTTCTCAAGAACAACATCAGAAGAAGACAAGAAATCTACATCCAGCACTCCGCCTAGAAAAGATTCTTCTCTAACAAGTTCGTTCTGGTCCTGGGCTAGTTCGTCAGATAAATCGGACAAAGATGACAAAGATTGTGACAGCCTTTCCGAAGCTACAGACTCTACTCTATCAGAAAGAGTGCAAGTGTCTTTCGTTGATGAGTCTTTTTCAAGGAAACTCGATAGTAAAACACCGTCAACAGACACTGAGAATACGCTAAGCGAATTTCAAAGCTTCCCAGCAGGGGATAACGTAGTTACCGCTAAAACCACCGATGAAAATTTAGTACAAACTTTAGATGTAAGCAAAACGGACGCAGCAGCGTGTGATATCAAAGATCTCAATGTGCCCAACGATTTGGAAAAATTGTGCGAGAAACAAGATACAGTTGAAAGTGACGCGAAAGAGTGTAAAGTTATTGTTAAGTTAGATGAGAAGCCAGTAGATGTAAGGCCCAGATCTTTCGCCTCAGTACTAAAATCTACGGGATCGGAAAATTCGCTAGAAAAACAGAGTCCTGAATCGGGACATCCTGTAGATAAATTCCCTAGTAAAGTGATTCGAGGTATAAAGGAAAATGTAAGCCCGGAGAATACTATAACAGCTAGTATGTCAACTAAAGCGTTGGCATACGAATTGACGGATCGACAGATTAAAAATCAGCCCATAGTCAGTACTATATGGGAGATTAAAACGCCAATGCTCGAGAAAAGTGAACCTAAACTAGATGAAGTTAAGGCGCAAAGTGATTTGGCACCGATCGCAAATATAGACGAAACGTGCGATGTGGCAGCGGACGATTGTATACAACTTGCGTATATAGATGACGTTAAAGTCGACGATGAGAATAAATTTATCAAAGAATTGGGTTCCGTAGATGTAGCTAAAGACGCACTTTCGTACTTGGAATATGAAAACAAAGAAAAGCTGGAAGTCAAAGCGGAATCTTCGTTAGCGCAAGAGTTGCAAGACGCAGAGAAAAAGGAACAAACAGTGGATCTTTCCCCGGAATTGGTTGTTGATGATACAGTAGTGTTGCCAGATTTGCTAACTGTCGATATTAAAGGCAAAAAAAGTTCGCCAATAATACCAGAGCGGGCGAAACTAAAAAAATCTAACTCGCTAGAGGATTTGACGAAACGCATAGAAAAAGAGAGTCCCAAAATGAAGACGATTGCCTTTAAAGTGCCGGAAAGTACAACGCCGCGTGATATACCAGAGAGACGGGGGAAATTACGATCCAGAAGCGGTTCCAGCCCGAAATCTCTACCAGAAAGCTTGAATAAACCCTGTCCGCTTTCTAAAATGGATTCCATATTGAGTAAAAAGAAGAAAAAGGTGACTTCTCTCGGGAAAATGGCAAGAGATTCCCTTCTAGCGCTGAACATGAGCGAGGAAGAAATAGCGGAGTTTAGACGATCCTACAAACTCACCTCAGTGGAGAGTTTGAGGTCACTCGAGTCGGTTTCTGAAGACGCCAACTCACAGAGTGGGACGTCCATAGACTCCAGATGTAGAGCATGTCTACGGACGAGCCAAGAGAGCCTAATATCACTTGACTCTATAACAGAAGATTGTCGATGCTCAGAGTTTTGCGAGCGGCGAACGCATTCGAATAGATGAACTTTTTTAAACGGGTATTTCGTAATATCATAGAGATGTAAAATATATGATAGTATTATTGTAAAAATATGTATAGTTTCAGATTTTATATGCCGCGTTTGAATTGAAGCTACGGTTGCGTTCGCTCGTTATAAAAACAGACAAATTTTTTTAACACGTACCGTCTTATTACAAAAATTTAGTTTAAACCCAGATCATTAAGTCGTGGTTTAACTTTAACAGAGGTTTAAACTTCTAATCATCCTTGTCTATGGTTTAACGCTAAAACATGTTTTTAATGACACGTAATAAAACAGTTATTACAAAAACTTGGACCTGGTTAAAACCCACTTTTTCTATGGTCCTTGTCTATGGTTTAACGCTAAAACATGTTTCTAATAAGACGTTAACTTAGAGCATGCTTTTAATCTATACTTTTTTTTATAAAGCTGAAGAGTTTGTTTGAACGCGCTAATCTCGGGAACTAATGGTCGATTTGAAAAATTATTTCAGTGTTAGATAGCCCATTTATCGAGGAAGGCTATAGGCTAGACCAACAAGAGCGGAGCACTGCGGGTAAAACCGTGGAGCACAGCTAGTACGTGTTTTGTAATAAGACGGCTAAAGTTGAAAACATTTCTTCAATATGTCTTTATTTACGAGCGAAGTAACCTCTATATAGTCGAACGGCTTCATATTACACGGACATACATACATGTTAATATATTTATAGATGTTGGTATATCAAATTGATATACTCTGTTTTCTCATAAAAGTATATCTAAATATTATCATGCAAGATTGTGTTATTTAGTTTGTTTTTTTTGGTCCTTCGAAACGGATCGAGGATACATTTTGGGATATTTTAGGCTAACATATGTACTAATTGTAGGCGTTCTCTTTGCATACATGAGATATATAAAATTTCGAGTTAAATTTATATTAATATACAAAATTTATCATGTAATACAATAATATTGTAAGTAAAAAGGTGTAGATAGGTAATCAAAACAACATTTGATAAAAACGGCACACTAACGCACACACGATTAGGCGTCAAAGTGAGATGGCATGATTCAACTATCGCGAGCGAATGACAAAGTAAAACGTGGCCAGAGCGATAATAAACTACCTACACCGTTTTACTTATAATATCATTGATATTATACCTACAATCTACGTAAAAATGTAATCAAAATAGGTAAAGCAGTTTTACAGTGATTGAGTTTCAAACATAGGTTACAATGGTAAAGATATAGGAATCTTATGTAACAGAAATTGTGCAATAGGTTAAGAAGCAATGGAAATTTAGAAATTTATGTAACTAAAAATATTAAACACAACAACCTTAGATATAAACCACAGTATACAGATACAACCAGTAGGGAAACTTCATACAACACAAACAAGCGTTACGAGAATCGTAAGGGTATACTTATATCTGTCAAATATATCGAACGTTTTGTATGAAGTTTCCCTACTGATTGTATCTGTATATTGTGTATATACCGTGCAATATTCCATTAGTGTTGAAAATTATTAGGCATAAGTTGAAAACCGGTTTTTTAACGCGATTTAAAACTTATTATTGGCGATTGGTTGCGAAGTTTAAAATGTTATGTATCACTTATCAATTTTGATAACAATAATCGGCTTTTAGTGTGACAAGGATATTTTTGCATGTGGGGTATATTTAAAAATTATTCTTATATTTATTTTTTAATTTTTATCAAACTTTATTTTTCGTTGAAATTATTGGTCATGCTAAAATATGCTCAAATTTTCTTTTCTTTCAATTTTAAAAATTGAATCAAGTATCGCCATGGCAAAAAAATCTTTGTGACGCTATAAATTAATCAATTTAAATCAAACGGCATTTCAATAGTGTTGCTATATATAGAAAAATATTTTCTGTTTATATGATTGTAATTATGATTGTTTTTTATTGGTTTTTAAAAACGTCACATTTTGTGAAGATTCCCGTGCCATTTTGTTTCCATTTTCATTTTTGTACTAACTGTAGCCAGACGTAAGCTCATCAATATTAATTAATTAAAATGATTCATATATTAAAAATAATCTACCCTCAATAATGTAGGTATTAGGGAGCGTTCAAGTATTACGTAACTTTGAAGATTTTTGACCCCCCCCCCCTATACTTGTAACACAATTTTGGCCCCCCCCCCCCTCCCCCTTGTAACGCACTTTTCTGTACCAACGTAACGCATCGTTATGAGACCCCCACCCCCCAAATTGCTTTAGGTAATACTTGAACGCCCCCTTAATTAAAAATACATGGGGATTTATTTGGCTTCTGTAAATGTACTGAATAAATCTTATTTAACTTTTAAAAACAGTGACTCCCATCCTTTCTGAATGGTTCTTTAATAATTCAGTGTTGGCAGAAAAATAATCATTTGTATTTAGCTCCCGATTTAAAAAAATAACGTTGTTTTTGAGTGTATTGTTCCATATTCTCCTTTATTATAAATTAGAAAAAAAAACTTCTTAAGTTTCTATATTGTTTCAATATAAAATTGGTTGTATTTTGTACTTAAGTCGTATCAAAATGAAAGGGGCAGTACATAATTTTGTTGAACTGAACTGATGAATAAAAACTTAATATATTTTTTTATTGACACGATTGTAGCTCGTTATTCGCTGTGTCGAAATGAGTACGATTTTTTCTTTACCGGTATGTGCTTAATTTTTATTAGCATTAAATCGATGTGGCAATATTTGTTTTTAATTGTGAAAAATGTTTTTTCCATTTTTAAGGGCGTGTCTACATTATCTATAAGCACAGATAATGGCGAATGCTGTAATTAAAATAAAAAGCAAGAAAAATAGTATAATTTATTTAACAGATAACCTTTGAACGCAGCCCACTAAATGCTTAATAAGCTATGGTTGACGCCATTTTGAAAATAAAACTTTTTGGCGGGAATTTTATATGTCAAAGTCAAGTTCCGCCATTTTTTGTATATTAACTGTAAATATCGCATAGGCTTAAGCCCGTGGGACAAGATGGATGCGTTGTTTTTTTTTTATAATAAAACGCAGGGCTTTGTTTTTGTGTGATGAAGTAATATAATTTCGAATAATGTACATTAAAAATATTTGAATTTATAAACTTGTATTATTTCTTACCATAGAAATCTAAATAACAAGACACATAGAAGTGCTATAATGTCATAATTCGTATGAGAACCGCTGTCGCCAAAATCAACACATTCAAACCGAAAGCTAAACAGTACACACAAGTAAACTATGCCTTTTATTGGACAGCTTGATTTTAGTGAAAACTAACTTATCTATTAAATTAAGCTTTTGAATATGTATCCTAACGCACGAATTTACGGTTTATTTTAGAATAACATCCCTAAGTATATGAGACTTTTTGCTCCAATACGAACAAACGTGATAATAAGAATGGTCGACTGTGTCATTCATTGTTATTTCGATTACTATGGTGACACTCGTAATACTTGTAAATATTCTATAATTTTAAGGAAAAACGGCATTATTTCTAAAAAAAAATATTTTCCGATGAAATATTATTCCTTTATAAGTATAATTACAACTTGTGGAAGAATTTCCGCAATGGGAATTGCTGAAACACACCATGTATACACTCATACGTCTCCAGAGCAACTGAACAGTGACGAATGCACTGGTGATGTGCAAATCACCTGAGTGGCGACAAGGTCACGCACGCTTACGACTTCTAGTGTCTTGTTATTTAGATTTCTATGTTTCTTACCCTTACCTTTTATCTATACTAATATTATGAAGCTGAAGAGTGTTTGAACGCGCTAATCTCAACAACTACAGCCCCCCTAGACAAGTAGTTTTCTATTAGCGTAAAGTTCAATAGAATAGATTATGAATGTATGAGATTGACGTAATCAATCGTCGCCGTCGTCGTAATCAAACGTCAATCTCATACATTCATAATCTATTTTATTGAACTTTACGCTAATAGAAAACCACTTGTCTAGGGGGGCTGGTTCTGTTTGAAAAATTATTTCGGTGTAAGATAGCCCATTTATCGAGGCAGGCTTTATATCATCAAGCTAACACCAACAGATAGGTAAACAGTGTAGCAATGCGGGTAAAACAGCTAGTGACTATACCATAGAGTTAAAAAGTCGCATATTTAAAAGAAGTTATTGCCATTTTACTCATTTGGTTAAGTACTTTCGATATCATTTTAAAGTTTTTTAATATCTGCAATAGTTACGGAATAATCGCCTGTGCACACTTAACGATTACACCCTGTATAGCTAAAATTTTACATATATTAGTAAATTAGTAATTATTGTTTATAGGCAAATTATCAAACGATAAACTTTTTATAATCACCTATTGTGTGATGGAAAATGCGTCGCCAAATTATATTTTGGAGTATGTAAGAATTTACATTATTATATTATTTTTATTTTTAATTCTACTTGTACACTGGTTAGCAGACTACTAACTAAAACGAACTGTTAAAATATTCTCTGTATGCTTTTCTGTTTGATCGAAGTCTATGGAATTGCTGAACCGATTTAACCCAAAAAAGATAATCGTATTTTGATATGCACAAAAGATAATCATGCGTAAAATTGACGCACATTTTTAGCTGTATGTCGGAAGTAGGTGATGATGAGGTTTGCTTTTGTTCAGGTTTGTTCATCGTAACGGATCAACAGCAAATCTATGACGAATGGTGGCATTCTAATAAGGTAATTAAATCCACACTAATATTATAAATGCGAAAGTAACTCTGTCTGTCTGTTACTCAATCACGCCTTAAATACTGAACCAATTTGCATGAAATTTTGTATAGAGATATTTTGATACCCGAGAATGGACATAGGATAGGTTTTATCCCGGAAATCCCACGGGAACGGGTACTATGCGAGTTTTTCTTTGACTGCGCGGGCGAAAGCTAGTAAATTATAAAAGCCTAAAGGTATCTTATGATAAATGATGAACTTTGGTCCTTGAGAGTTAGGTGAGCATAACATATAAAATTTTCAATGCTTCGCAAAAAATAAAATAAAATTTACTACGTACTTAAATAAGAATACGTAATAAAAATATTCAATTGATTCTTTTAAATATATCGAGTAGGCTGTTGAATTAAATACCTACCTATTAAAGTTCAAAATCAGACCGAACTAGGCAAAACTTTAAAAGGAACAAGCGGAGAGCCATTACCATCTTGCAAATAAAAAGAATCATCAAAATCGGTTCACCCAGTTAAAAAAAATATTTTCATTTTATGACAATACCTAATTATATAGTTTATATTCATAATTTTTATTATTCATTCATTCATTCAAGGTGTTCGATAGATTGTTGATAAACATGAGAACTTACGCTGAAGAGACGAACGTAAGATACGCAAGAATGACTCCAATGCGGGCTAATTATGAAAAATCTGCGCATTTCGAAATGGGGTATTTAATGTCTGAGATTTTAGAACGGTAGGTACATGCTTTATCACTACATAGTATAAAACAAAGTCGCTTTCTCTGTCCCTATGTCCCTTTGTAAATCTTTAAAACTAAGCAACGTATTATGATGCAGTTTTTTTAATAGATAGAGTGATTCAAGAGGGAGGTTTCAGTATATAACCTATTAGGTATTAGACAGAACGGGCGAAGCCGCAGGCGGAAAGCTAGTTATTTAATAAGAAAGTGCTAAATCTCTATCTCTATATATTTTACTATCTGTGCCCCGCGGTTTCACCCGCATTGCTCCGCTTCTTAGCGTGGTGATATATATAGCATATAGCCTTCAATAAACGGGCTATCTAACACCGAAATAATTTTTCAAATCGGACCAGAAGTTCCTGAGATTAGCGCGTTCAAACAAACAAACTCTTCAGCTTTATAATATTAGTATAGGTAGATTATTGAATAAGAAAGTAGGTAGTCTAAGTGCTAAATCGATATCACTTTTATTACTTACTACAATTACCTTACAATTACCATACTCCTCCGAAACAGCTGGACCGATCCTTCTTAAATCATGTGTGACTATTGGATAGGTCTAAGAATCGTACCCCTAAGTGATAAGAGTAAGGCAACGTTTGCCGGGACAGACAGTAATAATATATTTATGATATAAACTGCTAGAGTCGTTGATGTTGTAGTTTTTCAATTTTGATTCCGATGACCTAAAACCATTAAAATCTGTTCAGTCGTTCTTGAGTTATATACAATATACTAGCGGTCCGCCCCGGCTTCGCCCGTGGTACCTACATGTTTAAACTATCCTATCTCTCAAGTTGGATCGAACTGCACATGGTGTACGAATTTTATTATAATTGGTTAAGTGGTTTCGGAGTCCATTGAGGACAAACATTGTGACACGAGATTTATATATATATTAAGATTAAGATGATAACACGACCATCTTATTGTGAGGAATCGTAACATAGGTACATAATATTCAGAGTATAATATTACCAATTAAAAAGGCTGCTTGGTTACTTGTTCGTAAAGAAAATTAATTTTTAAATTCACTGATCTATTACTAGCTGTGATATTATTATTTGTTGAGTTGTTGATACATGATGTTATTAGCCTTTCTCCGTAAATGCACTATAATATAATACTGAAACAATTTCCAAATTGCACCGGTTGTTCCTGAGAATAGCGCGTTCAAACATACTCTTCAACTTTCTATTATGACCCAGTACCTATTTAAATAATGACAGTAAATCTAAATATATTTCAGCTAATAAAGATTTTTAATTTTAATTTTTTTAATTTAATATTTCAGCTATCGAAAAATGGTGCACAGTCTCAAGGGTCCAGCTGATCCCAAAGCCCGCCACAATTCGCTTTTCATTACAATAAAAAGGCTCGAATTTGTTCAGAAACTATTCCTCGAGATTTACCATTTAGTGAATATGGTGCATGAAATAAATAGGAAATATAAGAATTTATTACTTCAGGAATCTGCTATAATGGGTGGAGAGACAGACTTGACTGAAGTTAACAGGGCTTTGGAGCAAATCGAGTATAATAGGAAGTTACAGGTAATATTTTTCACTGTGGTGTGCGGTTTTACCAGCAGTGCTGCGCTCCTGTTGCTCTTAGCGTGATGATACGTGTGAGAGAATCATAACAGAGTAGTTGTTATGTGGCTATACCTTCCTATTATAATGTACTCTATTGTGTACAACATAATGTCGATATTGAATTGATATGAAATGCATGGGCTTACGGGCCATGCTATGGTTTATATTCCTTGAGTCAGTAGCTCGATGATATAGTCTCGGTACTACCATCGACCGCGCAAGGTGTGCGCACTGAGTCATTATTTAATATTATTTCACATATTATCTACCTAATTATAATTAATAATGGAGAGTTATTTAAATTCTCTGACAGCAGCGGTATATAGCCTGTAGCCTTCCTCGATAAACGGGCTATCTAACACCGAAATAATTTTTCAAGTCGGACCAGTAGTTTCTGAGATTAGCGCGTTCAAACAAACTCTTCAACTTTATACTATTTACTAGCGACCCGCCCCGGCTTCGCACGGGTGCAATGCTGATACTAAATACACTACAGAATAAATGATAGTTTAAAAAAACTAAAAAACACGCTTTATCAAATTAGTGTATTGTCATCGGTCCTCAATAAATCTACAAAGTTTGAACGAAATCTGGCTGTTTAAAGTGGGTCAAAATCGCGCCCAAAGAAGTCGGTTACAAACAAACATACAAACATACAGGTGAAGCTAATAAAAAGCGTGTAAAAAAAGATAGCCGGGCGGCCGGCCGGTACCGCCGCAAACGCTACGTCCCGCAATTTTTAAATCTGTAATATCTTCGAAAATATTCACTTAAATCATACGGTGTAAAGGGCCATATAGATCTATATTAAATGAACAATGTATTCAAGGTATTTAATTGGTTAAGGATTTATGCTGTATTGGTTAAAATCGTTTCAAAAATTAGCCATTATTTGTCGTAAAAAGTAAATGACAAAAAAAAGTTATTGTGGGTTATCCATAAGAGATAGACATATACCATCGCGGACTTTTCTGTAGACCTTTTCAATGTGTATAATACTTGGTACATTATTTTGATAAAACTCGGAGGATTCAGCCTGCGTTTGCAATGTAAGCGAAAAAAATGTAATTTTTTACGACATCACATTAGAAACCTCAAAAATAACAGTACTTCTACACTATTAAATGAATGTTATTATACATATAAACCTTCCTCTTGAATCACTCTATCTATTAAAAAAAACCGCATCAAAATCCGTTGCGTAGTTTCAAAGATTTAAGCGTACAAAGGGACATAGGGACAGGGAAAGCGACTTTGTTTTATACTATGTAGTGATGATAGTATCTAGATAATATTATTATGGTGTTTAATGTAGCTGTAAAATAAGAAGTGTAGTATCGTAGTTTGAAGTTTTTTGCTAGTTCTTTGCAGCCTTGCCGGTGTTTTTTAATATTAGGTATAATTAAATTCAATATACTTGTGTTTTGGAATTTAGCTGTTAACTATCTATAAAATAATTAAACATTAAGAAGTATAGTATACTAGCTTTCCGCCCGCGGCTTCGCCCGCGTTTTCAAAGAAAAACCTGTTCCCGTAGGATTTCCGGGATAAAACCTATCCTATGTCCTTTCTCGGGTATCAAAATATCTCTATACCAAATTTCATGCAAATTGGTTCAGTAGTTAAGGCGTGATTGAGTAACAGACAGACAGACAGAGTCACTTTCGCATTTATAATATTAGTATGGATTTAATACACTAATATTAGCTTCACATGTATATATTTGTATGTAACCGATTCCTATTTCCGACTTGATTGTCCAC
Source organism: Colias eurytheme (assembly GCF_061535395.1). Lineage (NCBI taxonomy): Eukaryota > Metazoa > Arthropoda > Insecta > Lepidoptera > Pieridae > Colias > Colias eurytheme. The sequence goes on along the minus strand of NC_143010.1, from coordinate 4,182,149 downwards.
TTTCATCGGACAGATTTTATTCAAACTTTATACTTTAAGGATCGGTGACAATACAATATTGTCATGTTTTATTAATCCGTCAGTCCTCGGATCACAGACACAATAGAAAATCTATTGTGTCTCGGCCTGATCGGGCCGCTCGGTGGTCAATGGGTTAAAGCGTGTTTATTAAGCTAATTCATAGCTTCTATCGCGGGCCTTGAGCGCGGGGACTGAATCCAGAAATTCCGTAACGAGAAAAAACCTCACGGTCCCCACAACGGGCACGGAGGTGTGGCTTGAAGGCATGCTATGCAATAGCTTTACCGCGGCAGTCCCCGAGTGACACACGTCTTTTTAAATTATATTTATTATTTTAGGCAAAGAAAAGAAAGAAGCAAATGCAGAAAATGCAGCGGCAAAAAAAATACGGTTACATTGAGATTAATTTTCCAAGTCCAAAAGGGAATAATAAATGGTGGCCCTTGGATTATGGGTGGGAAATTGATTATTATTGGCGATAATAGAAATAAATGTTTTATAATTATTATGTTTTGTTTTATTTTTTCCTTCCTGTATTTTTTATGTTAAAGTTGTCAAACAAGCTCTTTCATTACTTTATAAAATATATCATTAAATTTTTATCTATGTAGTACTTTATCTTAACTAGCTGCGTCCCGTAGTTTCACCCGCGTGGCTGTGCTTCTGTTGGTCTTAGCGGGATAATAGGTATATAGCCTTCCTCGATGAATGGGCTATCTAACACTGAAAGAATTGTTCAAATCGGACCGGTTCCTGAAATAGCGCGTTCAAACAAACAAACTCTTCAGCTTTATAATATTAGTATTGATTAGATTACCTTGTAGAAAAAAGGAGTACCTACTTACAATTTTTTTTATTTCTCATATCGTATCTCGGCTGTGGCTGTACATGTAGATAGTTTTTGTTAATAAAAATAAAGATTTTGTTGTTATTAGTATGTTATTGTTTTATTTTTTCCTTCCTTTATTTTTTAAGTGAAAGCTGGCAAACAAGATCTATCAGTTAAACCAACCAATCGGTCTTTCTGTTTTAGAGATTAGATAGTTCGAAGGCAAACATAAAATTAATGTTTTCAAATACATATTCTTAATTTCTTAACCCTTAACACGGCAAGCCCTGAAATAATGTACCCAGATATGACCTGAATTGGTTTTAGTGATAGTTATTGATTAAAAAATACTATAGTAGAGAAAAAATAAAAAAAAATTTCCTGTAAGTAGGTTTTTCAGGATGTCCGTTAAAACGGCCTTTGCCAAGAACCCCGTCTTCATTGTTGTCTCAAAAAACGGACAACGCTGCCATACAGCTTATAAAATAAGTATGAAAAAAAATAAAATTCACTTAATATAACACAATTGAAAACAATTTCAAGTAGCATTTTATTGTTTTATTGTATCACAGTATTTTCACTATCTATTATAACAAAAAATTCTTCAATTTTAACTAAATACCTAACAAATGATAATTGAGCCCTCTCGAGCTCAATCACACTATTTAGTTGTGTGGAATGTTATATAACATTTATTATTTCGTGTCAAGTAACCGTTAGTTTCATTTAATACAAATAATAATGGTTTTTCTAAAATGTTAAGTGATATTTTGGCCGATGATTAGGACATTTAGACGAAATGCATGTGGAGGTCGAGGAACTCCCGGTTCTACTGTAGACCCAACAGATTTAACTGGTCTTAGATTATATTCGTCATTTTGAACTTAATTAAAAATAATTCTACACATAATTAAAGACTCTAAAGCAAGAAAATCCAATAAAAGTGATATTTTATTAAAGTACGAATCATGGCAACGTCCGTTTCTTGGGACATGCCAATGGGTTCTTAGTTACCTGTATCTACGGCACTGTCCTAAAAAACGGACCAGCTATATTTCGAATATTTTGTCATAGAATTATTTGAATATTTAATAATCTTTATAGCAAAAACAACAGTTTATCTCACCTGAAAGTTAAATCAATATCAATCAAACATGGAAACTATTTCATTAAAGCTATTATTGACCAGAAACACAAACCATCACTAATTCCGGGATTCCCTAAATTCAACAGTCACCTAGCACACGAATTTAATGTTTTCTATAATTGGCATGTAGGAGAAAAATAAAGGATTGTTATCGTACTCTCTCCAACATAGTCAATTTTCTAGATTTTTTGGAACGTTCAAGATTTACACGGCAATAAGTACATGTACTAAAAAAGTGACAGAAAAGCTTTAAGGGTTAACCAGCTCTCCGCGGGCGTGGCTTGGACCGCTTCAATTTCTAAAAAACTTGGTACTAAAACCTTTCTTTTGAATCACTCTTATATTTTGAAGAAGTGTATATATGTATTTTATATTATATTTCAGGACAATTTTCACACACGGCACGATCTGATCCCATACTAAGCTTTCGCTTGTGTTATGGAAACCAGATGCAAGCTGATAAACATAATTATCTACATATATAATTTTAAATAAATACTTATATAGATAATTAACACCCAGACACAGAGCAAATATCTATGTTCATCACACAAATATTTGCCCCGGGTGGGAATCGAACCCACGACCAGACGTGGCTTGGAAGGCCACTACCAAGTACCAACCACGCCAACCGGCCAATCTTTGTTCCTGTACGAAGTAACTTTGATAATAACTTGGGGCTTCAATAAAAAACCATTCAACAAAAAAAGTTATTTATTATCATATTTAAATACATATATGTATAATATGTCGCAGGCAAATTGTATAAGTAATCTCACCGTTTAAAAATGCTCGGCATTTTGTAATATGCTGAGGATTTACTTTTTCCAAAATTCTACAAAAAGACGGTCGCGAGCCGACGGAACCCCACTATTTCAGGTAACTTGGGTTACCTGGAAGATATGGCTCTGTAGCCATAAGGTCGCCCATTGTGCAATTTATGTGTATTCTATTTTATGTAATGTCTGTAATTTGGTGTGTACAATAAAGTCCTCATTCATTCATTCATTCATTATTTCTGTGTAGTTTTAAAAACACGAACCTAACCTAACCCACCCCCATATCCATTACGAATTCTCGACATATTACAATATGTCGAGTTTTTGTAAACGGCGAAATAATACAATTTGCCTGCGACATATATAAAACATTTGATTGAATCATGTTATTACATACTTATTAGCATATCGTCTTGATGCATTTCATCTAAATGGAACTAGCTCTATGTTTACTTCATGACGGGTCCTATTAAAAAAACAATAATAGTTAAATAAATTATTTAAAACAAAATCAATATAAAATCATGGTATTTTGACAAAAATAAAATTCATGAAAATCGCGGCTTCGCCCGCGCTTTCAAAGAAAAACCCGCATAGTTCCCGTTCCCGTGATATTTCCGGGATAATACCTATCCTATGTGTTAATCCAAGTTACCCTCTACCTATATGTGTGCTAAATTTCATTGTGATCGGTTCAGTAGTATTTGCGTGAAAGAGTAACAAACACACACACACACACATCCTCACAAACTTTCGCATTTATAATATTAGTAGGATAGGCTAGGATATGATACTTACGAAAATTAGGCATTGGCGGTAACGTAAATCTCGGTTTTATTGAATCGTCCAGACTCATAGATTGCAATATATAGACTAATTGATTGATATCTATTTCTATGCCACGAATAAACTCCAATCTGCAATTTAAAATAATTTAATTATCACTACATATTATAGTAGTATCAAACAAAGTCGCTTTCTCTGTCCCTATTTCCCTATGTCCCTATGTATGCTTAAATCTTTAAAACTACGCAACGGATTTTGATGCGGTTTTTTTTAATAGATAGAGTGATTCAAGAGGAAGGTTTTAGTATATAATTTATTAGGTTTTAGACAAAGCGGGCGAAGCCGCGGGCGATAAGCTAGTTCTGTATAAACTACAGTTAATATGTTTGTATACAGTAAGAGCATTCTTTCGTTGTTCTTAGTGCGTTCGAAAAGATTCTATGCAATGTTCTAATACTGAACAACACTGAATTCGAGTTTTCGAATGCTCTTGTTCTAGCTCTATGTTCGTTTGATCTAAATGCACCATTATTATAAATATAAATTATTATATATACTATAATATTATAAATGCGAAAGTAACTCTGTCTGTCTGTCTGTTACTCAATCACGCCTTAACTACTGAACCAATTTGCATGAAATTTGGTATAGAGATATTTTGATACCCGAGAAAGGACATAGGACAGGTTTTAACCCGGAAATCCTACGGGAACGGGTTTTTCTTTGAAAACGCGGGTGAAGCCGCGGGCGGAAAGCTAGTATCTAAATAATATATTTTTATAATTTTAGTTGATTCTATCATTAAAGCATGTTTATTAGATTTTTTTAACTGTAATTATTTACTTATACCTCACTATATAATGTACGGGTCTTCTTTTCTCTATATGAGGTACCACCATTGTGGATGCTCTAGTAAATTTATTGTTTGTCATTCTATACAATTCTAACATGCTTTTATATTTCTCACGGATTGTACCTGAAAAAGTAAATAAAATAGGGAACGGATGTACTGATATTAATAAGTTAAAGACATAGTGATAAGTTAGAATTGAGTTTTATGCATGTACGGTTTGGCGTATGCCGTAAATAAAAAATGATAGAATTTCACTGAATGATAGATGAGTCTGTGCGGCGTATATTTTAGAAGTAAAAATTTGTGTGCCGAGTACACGTGTCAGAAGTGAAACTTCTTTAGCAAGATTCAAAGATACCAAAATCTTCGTACTCCATGACGTGACGGTATTCCCATGACCTTGAAATTTTGCTCTCAACGCGCCTAAAGAAGTTAGTTTTTCAATCTTGCCAAAAAAGTTTCACTTCTGATTCTAAGATACTAAAATCGTCGCGCCATGCAATATTGCTATGACACGAACTTGAAATTAGGTACTACTAGTGTTGGTTCATTATCAGCTGGCCCTTTTCTTGCGGTGAACTCAACGCGCCTGAAATAGTTTCACTTCACACCCCACCTTTGCCAATCTTGCCAAACATAACCATACCAAGAAGCTTATATCTAATACACTGGAGATTGCACTATGAACGTTTACTTGTCACGGGAAGGTGTGACCTTGAATGACGCCTGGTTGTTTTTTGTCCCTTTCACACCTAACTTGGCAAGTTGGTGTGAAAGGGATGAAGGCGTCAGTCAAGGTCATACCTTCCCGTGACAAGCCAACGTTCATAGCGCAATCTCCAGTGTATTAGATATAAGCTTCTTGAACCATACCCATTAACATGCCAACTTCAAAAGGCAGCATGTGGCATATCTCGTCCCGGATTCTGTCAACCTGACGCATCGCCATTTTAGCCTCCACCGTCAGCTCTAGCGCCATTTTTCTGAGTTTATCCTTCTCTGCTTTTCCCATCCAATCTTGGACATTCTCGTATTGCTTTTGTGCAGATATTTTGGTTATAACTGGAGATGAGTATATTTATTTATTACATTTATTTCAGGTGACAGACAATAAATTGTACATACCCATAGAATAAATACCTTACAGACTAACATACATAATATAATCTTAATCTTAATATTATTATAAAGGCGAAAGTTTGTATGGATGTTTGTTACTCTTTCACGTAAAAACTACTGAACCGATTACAATGAAATTAAGCACACATATAGAGGGTAACTTGGATTAACACATAGGATAGGTTTTATCCCGGAAATCCCACGGGAACGGGAACTATGCGGGTTTTCCTTTGAAAACGCAAGCGAAGCCGCGGGCGGAAATCTAGTAATTTATAATTAAAACTAAGAATACATCAGAGGCTTGAGTGGAGTGGTGCAGGCGGGACACGTACAGAGTCGTCGGTATGGCGGGCCGCAGCATAGAGCAGGCTCCAAGGAGATGTTCGTTTGCAAAAATCGCGGACCTAAATCTGACTTCTGATATATATTGTATAGATCCCAGACATCCTATAGACAGATGTTGCCAACCAGTTTTGTGGTCCCCCTGCCCGCACCCCGGTAATTAAATATGGCATACAAAGAAAAAAATAAAAATTTCCAAAACATGCCGTGTGGGGTATCAAATGAAAGAGCTTATTGAGTAGATCACGAATATATAGCATACTGTATACATTTCTTACACTTTCTCTAAGATTTTTTAGAAAATTTACGAAAATGGTCCATTTTTGAGTTAACTTTAAACCACTATAGATTGAAAACTCATGAATATATTTTTTAAATTATTATTTTAAATAATTAACAATAGTCCATTGTTTATGATTCAATAGTTCGTAATATAATATAAGTGAGCTATGTGGTGGATTTGATGAAAATAACTATATACTATATGTACTTGAAAATATACTCGCCATCTTTGAATGCTCCCCCCACTCCCCCATGTAACTATTTCACTGTATGAAATATTGAATCGTAAACAATGGACTATTGTTAATTATTTAAAATAATAATTTAAAAAATATATTCATGAGTTTTCAATCTATAGTGGTTTAAGGTTAACTCAAAAATGGACCATTTTCGTAAATTTTCTAAAAAATCTTAGAGAAAGTGTAAGAAATGTATATAGTATGCTATATATTCGTGATCTATTCAATAAGCTCTTTCATTTGATACCCCACACGGCATGTTTTGGAAATTTTTATTTTTTTCTTTGTATGCCATATTTAACACGTTCACTGCGGCACCTAAAATGCCAAACTTACCGTTGTTGCGGCATGTCTTCAATACTTCACATCGGCAAGTTCACCACTGTGCGTCATGAGCCATTTTTATCACATCGCACCTACTGACTTTGAAGGTTAATAATTTCATGAAATTTCAAGATATTTCAAAAATTTTTTTTTCGGATAATAGTATATATAGTCTTGTATATACCGCATAAATAGCTTTTAGTTTGACTCAATAGTTTAAAAGATATGAGGGAAAATGTAAACCCCTGATTTTGTGAAAAATTATTTGCCATCCCGCACTGCGTTGATACGGCATGTTTACAGTAATAGCGATGGGAAACACTGTAAAATAAAACATCGATATCGATATAAATCAATTTTGTATATTTCAGTCTGTTTGTTAACAGATAACGAGATCGTCGATACAAAAAAAAACACATATAAAACAAGGTAGGTACTTGATAGAGTACTATCAGGAAATTGTTCAGTAACTTTTGTTTTAATTTGTTCAGTAACTTTTGTTTTAATGTTTTATATTATTTTCACAACTGTCATCACATTTTTGCATTTATGCTACGAAATAAAAGAAAGTAAAAAAACTAAAGCCTCTAAGGTATCATTGTCATTTAAAAATTTGATAACGACGCGTGCGGTCCTGGTACATCACTATGCGAGATTGACACGCGGCGCGCTCGCAGTACAGTGCGGCATGAGGTGCTTGTCCATGGCAAAATATTTGACATGCCGCACACAAAAGAAACGGTTTCTTTTCTATGCGTGTGTCCAATATTTTGCCATACGATTTTTAAACGAAATTGAGTCCTACTTCAAACTGTGATCACAAAAATATATTTGTCTCTTTTCTAGTCATTGATTAACATATAAAAAACCTCGCCGCACCACGGTGAAAACTGCGATTTTGGGCGCCGCACTGTGGTGTAGTCGCTGATGGCCCGATACTGGACATGCCGCAGTGAACGTGTTAATTACCGGGGTGCGGGCAGGGGGACCACAAAACTGGTTGGCAACATCTGTCTATAGGATGTCTGGGATCTGTACAATATATATCAGAAGTCAGATTTAGGTCCGCGATTTTTGCAAACGAAACTCCACTGAGAGTCCGGTCTAACCGGTCGGGGCGGTACCGCACTTGTTGGAGGAGGGCTTCTTTTTCTTCTTCTTTGTATTTAGTATGCTTATCTTTCAAGAATGTGCGAGGATGTGTAGCGAGGAATGTTGAAAATAACCAATCATATCGCTTCATTTAATTTGAATATTGGAGCGTTTAGCGTTTGAATTGATACTATTGGTAATTACAAATACATTCCTCGCGCATTATTGGTTGAAATGTACTCTTCATGTTATTAACACGCTTAAATTAGTATATAATATGTCAAATATTTAAACTTAACACGCTAGGTATATATTAGCTTCACCATTGGCTTCACCTGTATGTTTGTAAGCGACTTATTTAGATTTGAATTTGACTTTAAACGGACAGATTTCAATCAAACTTTTTTACACTTATCAAGGATCGGTGACAATACAATAATTTCATAAGTTTATCTTATCACTACATAGTATAAAACAAAGTCGCTTTCTCTGTTCCTATGTCCCTTTGTATGCTTAAATCTTTAAAACTACGCAACGGATTTTGATGCGGTTTTTTTAATAGATAGAGTGATTCAAGAGGAAGGTTTTAGTATATAATTTATTAGGTTTTAGACAAAGCGGGCGAAGCAGCGGGCGGTAAGCTAGTTGTATATAATATTATGTAATACTAGATTTCCGCCCGCGGCTTCGCCCGCGTTTGCAAAGGAAAACCCGCATAGTTCCCGTTCCCGTGGGATTTCCGGGATAAAAACTATCCTATGTGTTAATCCAAGTTACCCTCTATATGTGTGCTAAATTTCATTGTAATCGGTAGTTTTTACGTGAAAGAGTAACAAACAGAACAGTTAGAAATATTAGAAGTAATAACCCTTAAATATAAATCAAATAATTTATGATTATTGATATTATTGATATTACATACTTACAGCATATTATCATCAAAACTCTTAAATTATTCATTTCTTCAGAAACATTAATTTCTTGCAACATTAAAATTTTATGAAGTTTTCATACTATAAAATAATAATAAGCACTGAATAAAGTAGGTACTAAAAAATTTTATTTAAAAACACTAGATTAGGTTCTATGCTTATAGATTTAAACTTATAAAAAAGAGCTTGTGTGCCGAGCACACGTGTCAGAAGTGAAACTTCTTTGGCAAGATTCAAAGATACCAAAATCGTCGCCTTACTCCATGACGTGACGGTATTGCCATGACGCCACCTTGAAATTTTACTCTCAACGCGCCTAAAGGAGTTTCACTTCAAAACCTCAAACTGTTAAAACAAATTAAAATCATTTCTTAAAAATGGACACTATTAACAGGTGATTAACAGATTGTTTTGTCCTATACCTATTAATAATTTATACAATTTAGTTTTTAATTATTATTTATTAATCTTATCTCTATTCATAATAATATGTAATCTGTTCACATTTATTTAACTGGTTTCTGAATTTATCGAACAAACAAAAAGTATAACCAAGATTTAAAAATTTTGTACAATTGTTAGGAAAAACTACTGTTTTAGCCTTGAAAACAGACAATTATTTCATAAATAACTCTTAAGAAAAATCTGCATAATATAAACGATATTTAAACATTTTTTTTCTAAATAAATGTTTGTGTGTGATTCAGTTCTATAAATATTATTTTTAGAACTCGACATAAATCAAGAAAATCATTAAAAAATGTCATAAAATAAAACAAAATAAAGTTACTTTCACAGTAATTTTAATATCAGAAGAACTTGATAACATACGGAAAAGCAAAAGATAGGCATTTATTAGCAACATAAAAGACAAAAGGATGAACCTATAACGGGCCCTTAACACAATGGGCAGCGTTGGCCCAACAAATGATGGTCGATATTTGCCGACATTACGGCGATTATCAATCAAACATCTAACGGCCGATCATAGACATAAATGGTTTTACCACAAACAATTTAAACACAGTCTAACTTTAAACCAGGGATCTGCACTTTTATAGTTGTCTATGTGAAATACGACAAAACCAGATTAAAGAGAACCCGCGTTTAAAGTTAAACCCTGTCTAAAGTTTTTTGTGGTAAGACAGTTAGGCTCTACACTATCGTGATTGCCTCTACTCGCCCAACGCTGCCCATTGTGTACCATAAGAATAATTCTAAAAACGACGCAAATTCAACAAAATCCAACATTCCAGGCAAATAGAAATGCAGTTGAATCCAGATCAATCCAGTTAAAACCAGATATCACAAACGATAGGTCTTCTTACTTCTTAAATCGGCCGGTTTTGACAGCGCCTTTTTCTCTATGACTCTAATCATATCTATCAAGTTTGTGATTTCAATTGCCTTATTGGCGATTTGCTCGTATGCATTGATGTGTTCCATAGGTTTCCAATCGTGGTAGAGCCGTTTTAGAGTGAGGGATATGTCGGTCATAATATTGTATTTGTCTGTAATGTCGCCTATGATGAAACCTGGGGAAGGGAAATAAGTTATTTTTAAAAATTATCTATGAATTTGTTAATTTGACAAGTTGATGTGAATCTTCTAAGTCGTCCGTAAGACGGATATCATTCCAAAATATCAAACATGCTCAACTTTAATAATCAAGTTTTCACTTCTACCTGCACTCCCGGAGTGCAACCCGTCTTTTTTTTATTTTAATGTTAATGTCAATACCGTCACGTTATACAGTCAGGCAACGGTATTGGTATCTTTGAATAGTGCCACAGAAGTTTCACTTCTGACACGTGAGCTCGGCTCTGATATTTTTGCTCTAAAAAATTGTTTACTTTATGTATATGTGTGTTATACATTAGAAGTATGTGCTGTAGAAATACTTTTTACCACGGATTCGTCCGCGGGTGAAATTGCGGAGCGCCTATAAAGCATATTCCTACCAAATAATATAGCACAGCAAAAACATAAACAAACCCATATCAAACGCTGAAGAATTGACGTAATGTCCCCTTATTAACTCTGCTCTTCTCACTTTCAAGTCGCTATCTCTTACTGTCTCATACATAAGCCTAAATAGCTTCATCTTCATGTTAGAATCTTCTGATGTCAGTTTCTCTGGCCCTTGTCTCAAATGTTCAAAGCCTACTCTTCTATTTTCAAGGTTGTCTCTAAGAATCTTCAGTTTGGAAGGCCAGGATAAATCTTTGATGATGCGGTTTTTTGGTGATAGGTTCGGAAGGTAGGCGTCGAGATCTGAATAATTAAACATAATTTTAGATCTGGTATTATTGTGTAGATTTTTGTTCTCTTACAGTGTATTTCAAGAGGTAAAAAAGTGATATTAGTGATTTAAGAACTCTAAGATCTAAACTAATAAACTGCTAGATTAGGACTTCATGGCCATTAAAATAGAGGCTGAAAACTTAGATCATACTAGCTCCGCGATTTAACCCGCGTTTCTCCGCTCCTGTTGGTCTTAGCGAGATGATATATAGCCTATAGCCTTCCTCAATAAATAGGCTATCTAACACCGAAATAATATTTCAAATTAGACCAGTAGTTCCTAACATTAGCCCGTTCAAACAAACAAACTCTTCAGCTTTAAAAAAAATAGTATAGATTAGAAAAACCAATCGTAAAACATAGGAACATAAAAGAAAGATTTAATAAAACAAGAATAATTTAACAAAACATTTATTTCTCATCATTACCACCAATAATCAATTTCCCAGCCATATTCGATCGGCCACCACCACCTCGTCGATTTTTTCGGCTTATTCAGACCCAAGAGCTTCTCATAAATATACTGTTTATCTCTCTTTTTCGTCTTCTTAGGTTTTGGCGGTCTGTACGACGTAGATTTCTGCTTCCTCCCCGTCCCTGTACTACTCCAACCTTCGCTCGTGGTTTCTATATAATCATTTATTTCCTCTTTCTCTTGGACGTGATATTTCCTCTCGATTTCATGGAACATACCATATAAATGGTCTATTTCCCAATAGTGATGTTCTATTTCTTCCAAATACATTATGAGTTCCATGGTATAAAGGCGTGTCTTCATGTAATGGCTGACGTTGTACTTGTCGACCATTCGTCGGTATTTCTCCTGTATCACGCAGGCTACGAATCCGACTTCGAAGGGTGCAGAATTGTGTACTTTCTTCTTTATATAAGTTATGGTTGATATGCGACGATTGGTATCTTTTATGATGTCGTCTGTTGTGTTGAAAAGCATCTTGGCTGATACTAGCTCTTTATGCCCCAACTTTTTTAAATTTGATTGGGAGAGACCTGCAAAAGTTTGTTTTATTATATTTTCCTTGATCATCATCAAGAATCATTTAGAAGTATAAACCTGAGGGTATTTTTTCACAATTGGTCATTTATAGATATTTGTTTTATGATTTTTGTTTCCTTATTGTTTTGGTAATAAATTAAAAAAGTATGCACGGTTAAAAAGATAGGTCCATTAAAATGGAGTTAAGCTTTTTTGTTCGTTAAAAATGTCAGTTGTGTTGTCAAGGAAAATATTCCTTCTTTCTTCTTTTTATTATTCTTCTCTCATTCTTCTGTCTTCCTAATAAGATGGTATTTCACATTTGTTTCACTGATCGATTTTTTCTTCAAAAAAAGATGGGTAATCTACCACGATATATGACTAATATCTACGTATTTTTATTAACTAAGGACCCCACTTTTTACGCCCCAAAATAAAATTTAATTCAAAAAAATTATAAAAGCTACGGGAATGAATTTTTAATAAAATTTTCAGTTCAAATGTGTGCAGCGCATAACTTGCGAATTACTGAACCAATTTGGATAATGTTTGAAGCATTAAATAGAAACATTAAAATACTTACATGGTGAGCATAATGCGAAAATTATTAATACTTTATAGAACATTGCAGTTAAAAATGTGTTACTTTTATAGCGTAATAAACTAAACAGTTTAATTAAATTTAAAAATCTACCAAAAATATTTATTCCTAGACTAGTACGCGCCCGTGATTTTGTTACCAATTATTTATTTATTTTATTTTGAACAATACAGCTATTTGTTAGTTAAATTCCATCAAAATATGTCCAGAAGCTTGACTGGCCCAAAAAATACACGGCCAAATACTATCTAGTTAAAATACCATGAAAATATGTCCAGAAAAAGATAGACTGGCCCAAAAAATAGACAAACAGATAAACAACTCTCTTATAATGGCGAAATGAATTTTCATAATCGGTTAAATTACTTGGGAGCTTATTTTCACAACCTAGTATAAAACAAAGGCTTACTCTGTCCCGATGTCCCTTTGTATGCTTAAATCTTTAAAACAACACAACGGATTTTGATGCGTATTTTTTAATATATAGAGTGATTCAAGAGGAAGGTTTTAGTATATACTTTATTAGGTTTAAGACAAAGCGGGCGTAGCCGCGGGCGGAAAGCTAGTGTACTATAAATAAATAAATAAATTGGTATAAAATAAATCTTCCTAAAAAAATTTTTTTTTAGATTACAATATGTTATCTTTTAACTGTAGTTTAGTATCATTAAAATATTAATTACTTGAATAAATTAGACATTATTGTTTAGTAGTTGCAGTTTCAGTATGTTGTTTTTGTTAATATACTTGATTATCGGTAAGTTTTTCATAAAATAATCTTAAATAGGAAGAATGAATGTGTTTATAGTTTGTATGTGTGTTTGAATGTTTGTAAGAACGTATGGACTATGGATATTTGCTACTCTGTGTGTGCATTTTGCCACATAAATGTTTCTTATCAAATTTCCACTTATACATACTTGTTTATTGGTTATAGATTTATCAGGAACGAATGGACAAGTATATGGACCAAAACCAGTGGCCCCAGAGGTGAAGTACTGGGCCTGGAGGTTAGAACAACGGCATATATTGAATATGACTATAGAACTTATTAGAGGTAAGTATTTTTATTTATACTTCACTACATAGTATAAAACAAAGACGCTTTCTCTGTCCCTTTGGAGGCTTAAATCTTTAAAACTACGCAACGGACTTGGATACAGTTTTTTTTTAATAGATAGAGTGATATAGTGTTATTCAAGAGGAATACTTTAGCATATTATCTATAATTTATTAGGATTCAGTCAAAGCGGACGAAGACGCGGGCGGAAAGCTAGTCTACTATATTATGATTTAGAATTTTTCAACGCGGACCAATCGGTGCTGTTAAAAATATGTAGTGATACAAAAGTGCTTCTAGAAAGTCTTATTGAATAAATAAATGTTTGAGTTTTAATAGTTCCTAGAGTAAACGCGTTTAAACAAACAAAATCTTAATCTTATATATAAAATTCTCGTGTCACAATGTTAGTCTGCATACTCCTCCGAAACGGGTGGACCGATTCTCATGAAATTTTCTGTGCATATCGGGTAAGTCTGAGAATCGGCCAACATCTATTTTTCATATTATGTACCACGGGCGAAGCCGGGGCGGACCGCTAGTATTTCTTATAGATTCATAGATTTGATATTGTGTATTATTAATTTTTCATAGATACAACATACAAACTGAAACACGCTGAGCGAATACAAGACGAACATAAACACAGCATAGGTTATGAACTAGGAACTATAGCTGCAGGGATCTTGGAGCGATTTCTATACATGCTCAAATTGTATAGATACTACGCGCAGATAAAACATTTACAAGCCGACAATGTGTTGGTGGAGGATTATATGATTGCTCTGCACAGTTGTCGTAAGTATAGACTTTTTTGTACTATACAATAGGGGAGCGCTTGGCCACGATCTCGCCTGCTGAGATGTGACCTAAAATGGAGCGCGGAAGCGAATGTACCTGTTCATGCTCCTCTTCAAGACCTTCATAATGTACCCATCGGGGGACACAGATTCAGGAAGCATGTTCCAGTCCCTAGCGGAGAAGGCGAGTAATGATAGCACAATATAATATATAATATATTATAAACTTCCAGAAGGCGCCTACCACTATCTGCAGTAGCGACACTGCGCTCTGAATCACGCAAGTGAAATTTGGCCGCTACAGAGCCTATAATAACTTTCCGACAAAAAAATAGAATCGATTGAGTTTTTTAGTTAAATGGTATCTAACAAACAAAAAAAATCGTTCCTGTTTATAATATTAGAGTAATAAATCTAAGGTTATCAAATAAGGTCAGTTCGTACGTCTGTTTGCCGAAGATTATGTTTTATATAGAATTAAATATTTTTGAACATGATGTATATAGAATTAAATATTAAAGACACAGATTACTAAATAATTATTGGAGGGAAATTTCTTTAGGCGCGTTGAGAGTAAAATATCAAAGTCGCTTAATGGCAATACCACACGTCATGGACTACGGCGACGATTTTGGCATTTTTGAATCTTACCAAAGAAGTTTCACTTCTGACACGTATGCTATGGCATTAAAATAAATGTTCCTTCTTTCTTTCATAGTAACTAGTATTATATAATATGTAGTAAATATAGGTATACTAGCGGTCCGCCCCGGCTTCGCCCGTGGTACATATGAAAAATAGATGTTGGCCGATTCTCAGACTTACCCGATATGCACAGAAAATTTCATGAGAATCGGTCCACCCGTTTCGGAGGAGTATGCAGACTAACATTGTGACACGAGAATTTTATATATATAAGAGATTGTCAAGAAAATCTTAATAAAACTTCCAGAAGGCGCCTACCACGAGATCCAACTCGAGAAAGACATGTTCTTCAAAACACTACAAGCACATAAACATATAGACCCCAAGAAAAGAATAGAAGATATGATACGAAAGAAGTTAACCAAACATACCATGGGCACCATATCTTGGTTCACGAAAGGGCATCGACGCATGATGAATAAGGTTACCTGGAAACCAGCGGCGGCAAAATTTGATGTTGATTTTCAGTTGAAATAAATGGTTTCTTAAATTTTGTTGTTTTACTAGCTGCTCCCCGCGGTTTCACCCCCGTGGCTCCGCTCCTGTTGGTCGTAGCGTGATGATATATAGCCTATAACCTTCCTCGATAAATGAGCTTTCTAACACCGAAAGAATTTTTTAAATCGGACCAGTTTATCCCGTGATTAGCGCGTTCAAACAAACAAACAAACAAACAATCAAACAAACAAACTCTTCCGCTTTATAATATTAGTATAGATTTATCCTACTTATCCTATCCTCCTATTATCCTACTTCCTACTTTAGCCTACTAATTCCTACTAATATTATAAGTGCGAAAGTTTGTGAGAATGGCTGTATGTGTATGTGTATGTTTGTTACACTTTTACGCAAATTGTACTGAACTGATTACAATGAAATTTAGCACTTAACACATAGGATAGGTTTTATCTCGAAGCCGCGGGCGGAAAGCTAGTGTTCTTATATTATTATTTGAAGTGATGTACAATATGTTCTTCTCTTTTTAAAGTATTATATTTCACTAGATTTCCGCCCGCGGCTTCGCCCGCGTTTGCAAAGGAAAACCCGCATAGTTCCCGTTCCCGTAGGATTTCCGGGATAAAAACTATCCGATGTGTTAATCCAAGTTACCCTCTATATGTGTGCTAAATTTCATTGTAATCGGTTCAGTAGTTTTTACGTGAAAGAGTAACAAACATCCATACATCCTTACAAACTTTCGCCTTTATAATAATATATATTAGAATAAATATTAGATATTAGATTGTTAGTTACTGCATTAAAATTAATAATATGCTGCTGCGATAAAAAGCATTTTACATCTATACTCTTATACTAATACTAGCTTACCGCCCGCGGCTTCGCCCGCTTTGTCTCAAACCTAATAAATTATACACTAAAACCTTCCTATTTAATCACTTCTATGTTTAAAAAAACCTCATCAAAATCCGTTCCGTAGTTTTAAAGATTTAAGCATACATACACACATACTACAGGACATGGGGATTAGGGAAATAGGGACAGAAAAAGCGGCTTTGTTTTATACTATGTAGTGATGATGATAGTATGATACTAGCTCACAAATACCTCACAATATACATATTTTCTGCATGTTTTTAGTTATTTTTTCATTCAACTACTAAAACGAATACATTAAGAAATTCATGATCGGAATATACAATCAAGTTATTATAGTTAACAGCTTCATAAAATGTACAAGTGTTTAGTAACATACCTAAGGCGCGCCGCACACCAGCGCCACATGCTACATGCATTGAACATTTACGTCGCCACAATCAATGCGCTACAATTCAGCTTGTAGGCCAGTGGAAATTAACATTTAATTCGCAAAGCACGATGTAGATTTGAATTTTTGGTATGTTGTTTGGATCAGTTAGGGTGATGTAAATCCCAATTTGCAACTTCGAAAAAGTTGTGCTCGCTGCGCACCACGTGATAAACTGCGAAAATTTTGGACTTTTTTCACTTTTTGCTCTAAAAGTCATAAACTATGCGTTTCCGACAAGTATGATTCAGTACATAAATTAAGGTTATTAAATTTGCAACAATTTAAGCCTAACCGCAGCTCTCTAAACCTTATAACGAGTAAACTGTGGCCATTCGAAGATGGTTAATTTTTCCGGAAATATTGAAATTTTTAGTTTTGCTCCCGTTTGAAGCAAAATATTGGCAAAAACCGCTCGTTCTATGAGAATTTCGTATAATAAAGTTGTAGTGCATTTAATTTTCTTTCATAAGAGCATAGAACAAAGTCTGTGAGACAAATATTTCACACACAATATCTGAAAAACACAAAGAAGGTAGAAATAAATTTTTAAAGAATTGAAACTGAGAGCATATAAAATCATAAAAAGAATAATACTTTTTTATTTGCAGGATAGGTAATTAACAAAATTACAAAATTTGGGAAAGTAGGAAAAAAGATTATACGCAAATAATAAACTGCGAAAATTTTGGACTTTTTTCACTTTTTGCTCTAAAAGTCATAAACTATGCGTTACCGACAAGTATCATTCAGTACATAAATTAAGTTTATTAAATTTGCAACAATTTAAGCCTAATTAAAGCTCTCTAAATCGTATAGCGACTAAACTGTGGCCATTCGAAGATGGTTCATTTTTCCCGAAATATTGAAATTTTTAGTTTTGCTCCCGTTTGAAGCAAAATATTGGCAAAAACCGCTCGTTCTATGAGAAGGTCGTATAATAAAGTTGTAGTGCATTTAATTTTCTTTCATAAGAGCATAGAACAAAGTCTGTGAGACAAATAGTTCACTCACAATATCTGAAAAACAAAAAGAAGGTAGAAATAGATTTTTAAAGAATTGAAACCGAGGGCATATAAAATCATAAAAAGGATAATACTTTTTCATTTGCAGTATAGGTAATTAACAAAATTACAAAGCTAATTAAATTTGCAACAATTTAAGCCAAACCGCAGCTCTCTAAACCTTATAACAACTAAGCTGTGGCCTTTCAAAGATAGTCAGTTTTTCCCGAAAATTTCAAATTTTTAGTTTTGCTCCCGTTTGAACCAAAATATTGGCAAAAACCGCTCGTTCTATGAGAAAGTCGTATAATAAAGTTGTAGTGCATTTAATTTTCTTTCATTAGAGCATAGAACAAAGTCTGTGAGACAAATAGTTCACTCACAATATCTGAAAAACAAAAAGAAGGTAGAAATAAATTTTTAAAGAATTGAAACTGAGGGCATATAAAATCATAAAAAGGATAATACTTTTTCATTTGCAGGATAGGTAATTAACAAAATTAAATTTTCTACAACTTTATTTTATGACCTTCTCATAGAACGAGCGGTTTTGCCAATATTTTGGTTCAAACGGGAGCAAAACTAAAAATTTGAAAATTTCGGGAAAAACTGACTATCTTTGAAAGGCCACAGCTTAGTTGTTATAAGGTTTAGAGAGCTGCGGTTAGGCTTAAATTGTTGCAAATTTAATTATCTTTGTAATTTTATTAATAACCTATCCTGCAAATGAAAAAGTATTATCCTTTTTATGATTTTATATGCCCTCAGTTTCAATTCTTTAAAAATCTATTTCTACCTTCTTTTTGTTTTTCAGATATTGTGAGTGAACTATTTGTCTCACAGACTTTGTTCTATGCTCTTATGAAAGAAAATTAAATGCACTACAACTTTATTATACGACCTTCTCATAGAACGAGCGGTTTTTGCCAATATTTTGCTTCAAACGGGAGCAAAACTAAAAATTTCAATATTTCCGGAAAAATTAACCATCTTCGAATGGCCACAGTTTACTCGTTATAAGGTTTAGAGAGCTGCGGTTAGGCTTAAATTGTTGCAAATTTAATAACCTTAATTTATGTACTGAATCATACTTGTCGGAAACGCATAGTTTATGACTTTTAGAGCAAAAAGTGAAAAAAGTCCAAAATTTTCGCAGTTTATCACGTGGTGCGCAGCGAGCACAACTTTTTCGAAGTTGCAAATTGGGATTTACATCACCCTAACTGATCCAAACAACATACCAAAAATTCAAATCTACATCGTGCTTTGCGAATTTAGGGTTTTTTAGTGTCGATTTCTACTGGCCTATTGCTACAAATGTATTGTATATGCGCACATCGGAAGCACATTTGTAGCGTGGCACCGCTTTGAGAATGTCAACATCATCGTCTGATGACGACGATTTCTTGGTGTGGCGCCACAATTATCGAACGTGTTCGATCTTGAATTTGTGTAGCGCGGACAACGTCTCGCCACAAAGTGCGCCCGCTACAAATGTTTCCTCGGTGTGCGTGCTCGCGTACAAATATTAAGGGGGCGATAAATGTGTCGCGTTTCAAATGTGGCGCCACAATTATCGAACGTGTTCGATCTTGAATTTGTGTAGCGCGGACAACGTCTCGCCACAAAGTGCGCCCGCTACAAATGTTTCCTCGGTGTGCGTGCTCGCGTACAAATATTAGGGGGGCGATAAATGTGTCGCGTTTCAAATGTGGCGCCACAATTATCGAGATACGAGTGTATGCCTGGTGTGCGGCGCGCCTAAGTATCTATACCTACATACATAAGTGAACAATGTTCAAATAATAATGAGGTATTTTTTGTATCTTGGTAAGTTTTTATAAGCTTTACAAATCAATAATTTAACAAAAACCGGCTTCAAGTGTAGAAGAGATAATTTAATAATAATCGGCTTTTCGCCCGCGGCTTCGACTGCTTTGTGTAATCTGGAGAACCGCTCTATCATGAAAAAATGCATCAAAATCCGTGTAGTTTTAAATATCTAAGCATATCATATCCAGGCATATCCTACTAATATTATAATTTATGCGAGTAGGTATGTGAGGATGTGTGTGTGTGTTTGTTACCTACTCTTTCACGCAAATACTAATGAACCGATTACAATGAAATTTAGCACACATATTATAGACAGAGGGGAGTGACTTTGTTTTATACTATGTAGTGATTGACTAGCTTTCTGCCCACGGTTTCGCCCGCGTGGTCTTGTATATTTTTTTGAAGTGAAACTTCCTTAGGCGCTTTGTGAGTAAAATTTCAAAGTCGCGTCATGGCAATACCATCACGCCACGGAGTAAGGCGACTATTTTTATATCTTAGCTTTTATTTCTTGGACATGCCTGTTTACTAACGATGTTTTCCTTCACCTGTAGATGTCTTTCTTAATATATTATGTATATATTATTATTTATTACTTTATGTATTAGAATTTGTGTCATATCTATGGCTAAGTACCACTTTGACGAACTTTTTGGTCCTCTTACATGACGGTTTCATCAGAAATCGTTCTCTGATGGTGTGATGTGAATAAAAAATCTATCAATAATATTTTGCAAGTTCATCTCTTCTATAAATTATTGAGTCATTCAGTTATATGATGACACTCGCAGATTTCACGATTTTAATGATGTATAATTTAAGAGTCGTTATGTGTACATGTGTTGTTATGTCTGTCAGTTTTTTGCGTGATTATGATAGACTACCTACAGGCCCATATTGAAAAAATTATGGGTCATTTGAACCACCAGCCCCCCTAGTCGTAGATACGTTTATCTACAGCTTACGTCAATCTCATATTCGTAGTCTATTCTATTGAACGCTACGCTAACAGAAAGCCACTTGACTATAGGGGGGCAGGTGACCTATCTAGAACGATATAAGGGCATAAATTAATAAGATTCAGCTATATTTAAAACTAGTTGTAACAGATATAGAATTTTCAGTGTGTATGTCCGTAAAAGTGATGGCTGAAGAGATGCCATCTTACATAGAAGAGATGAAAGATGAAATGTCGCCAACTGTATACACACGATTTGACGACAAAAGCAAAGGTAGTTTACATACAAATAATGTGTGCGTGTACACACGTAAGAAGTGAAACTTCTTTATCACCTTATTTTTCAAAAAATAATTTACTATATGCAACTTTACAGAAATACGTCAATCACGCGTGGTAGGGATAAAATCGATATGGCGCGTAGCGGAAAAATGTCACGCGTAACGAAAAAATGTTACACTAAATTTTTTTCCAACCCCGATAAAGAAGTTTCACTTCATAAATCACCTGTTTGTTTGTATGTACCATCTTAGGCCACATCTTGGCTTTCCATCAGGCGAGATTGTGGTCAAGCGCTTCCCTATCTAGAATTAAAAAAAAATGTAACCGTCTCCAATAGACTCGATTTTGATCCATTTTAAAAGGACAGCTTTAATTCCAACTAGAACAAGCCTTATGTATGTTAAATGTTTGTATATTTACTGAAAAAATAATAATAATAATTCTTATTTTATAATTAACATTAACCCTCAGTATACAAACCGAAAACATTAGAAGAACTGCTGGGAGACACACGTCGGTATTGGAAAACCCAGCGATGGGGTACAAACCAATACGGAACATACGGGAATAGAGGCCAAGTGTGTGTCTACATACAGATGTCTTATAAGAACGCGTAAGTAGGTATACATTAAGTGGCAAAACAATGAGTACCGTTTTCATGGCATAACATTCTGTTTATGCCAGTTATGTGGCAACAATTACGCGGCAAAATATTGTTTGATGTTTACATGGCATTAAATTCTGTTCATGCCACTATTGATGCATACAATAAGTAACGTTTACACAGTATAGCATTGTGTTACGCGCCATTTATTTGGCGACAATTACGACAATTACGGGAAGACGAAGCGTGGGACGACCTCCCACAAGATGGACAGACGACCTGGTCCGAGTGGCCGGGAGCCGCTGGATGCAGGCCGCCGGTGACCGGTCGTACTGGAAATCCTTGAGGGAGGCCTTTGTCCAGCAGTGGACGTCCCACGGCTGATAAGAAGAAGAAGAAGAATTACGACAATTATTTTAACATGGCGTAACATTGTTTTCAGTATTATTATTGATGTTTCTTGAAGTAATAAGTAGTGCTAACTGAATAATATAGCTGTTTATTAGTTCGAATCACTCCAAAACGTAACGTAAACTAATATTGAGAGAGTTGTATTTATGATTATTATAGTACTGTTAATGATGGTGATAAATTTAATAGTGCTTCTAGAAGAAGTCTAATTGAATAAATAAATGTTTGTGTTTGAGTTTGATGACCATTCCAGTATCACCAATATGAAGCGCTATTTCCGCATTCGAGGTACATACGCTGAAAATTCGGAATACGAAATTGGCTACGTCACACACGAAATAATATTCCATTACCAGGTAAACCATTATTTATTACTAGCTGTGCTCAGCTGTTTTACCCGCAGTGCTCCGCTTCTGTTGGTCTTAGCGAGATGATAGCCTATAGCTATCCTCGATAAATGGACTATCTAACAGTGAAAGAATTTTTCAAATCGGACCAGTAGTTCCCGAGATTAGCGCGATCAAACAAAAAAATCTCTCCAGATTTATAATATAAGTATAGATTACAAAAAAAACGATGACGTAATAGAATTATAATCAAAATCACAATATTCATATAGATTTATAATTATAAGCCTCGAGCTCAATCTCCCTCACTGTGGTATAATATAATAAATAAATAAATAAATAAATATTATAGGACATTATTACACAATTCTACCTAGTCCCACAGTAAGCTCAATTATGGCTTGTGTTGTGGGTACTAGGCGACGATAAATATAATATTTAATAAATACATATATGTATTTTATAAATACATATGTATTTAATAAATACATATATATAGATAATAACACCCAGACCCAAGAACAAATAGTTGAGTTCATCACACAAATATTTGCCCTGACCGGGGATCGAACCCGGGACCGTCGGCTCAGTAGGCAGTTACTTTACCACTGCGCCAACCGCGTCGTCAATAATGGTTCTTTCGTGGTTATTAGTTATCATACCATGGTTCCAGATCCTTCTAGAACTTTACCAGCTAATCGAGAAGCGGTTTCTCCTACACCCAAAACTCAACGCCGCTCCAACAGAGCTCATGCTATACTTCTATTCAAACATCGTTGAGGAAAGCAGAACAATAATATACTTGTGTAATATGCTGCATGAGGTCGAACTGAAGTACAAGGGCAGAGGCTCGAAGAAGAATGCGTTTGATGATTATTTAGGTAAGTAATTATCTATATACATTAGGCCCTTCGCTCATGGAGCTACTCAAAAAGAACTAGTCACAAACTCAAATTACTAACGAGTTGCCTGAGCGTCACAGCCCATACATGTTCTATGGAGATTCGCACACGACGCGACTAGTTACTAACTGGTAAGTAACGCGTTAGCAACCAATCACGCGCGACACGTCGTGCCGGTCTCCACTCTCCACGCTACTGGTTTCCCGAGTTTCTTTGTTTTTTATGATAAAAATGAACGAGCAAATAACAGAAGTGACTGAAACCTTATAACTTGAGTAGCGTTGTATGCGAGATACAATTTGTAACTGGTTCGTAATCGTAATTACTGATTAGTTCAGTCATTTTTGAGTAGCTCCATGAGCGAAGGGCCTTATACATATATAAAACTCAAAGGTGACTGATATAGTGATCTATCAACGCACAGCCCAAACCACTGGACGTATCGGGCTGAAATTTGGCATGCAGGTACCTAGATGTTAGGACGTAGGCATCTGCTAAGAAAGGATTTCCCGAAATTCTTGCGGGAACGGGAAAAATGGGGATGCACGTACAAAGTCGTGGGCGGAAGCTAGTTTTTTTATAAAACTAAAGTCAAAACTTAACCAAATAAGGGGACCAAATAGGAGACAGTTTGCAAATATTAAACGAATTAAAGTCGAAAGTCAAATCAAATCAAATCAAATCATTTATATGCAATCAAACATGGCTACAACATAACAAAGAACGTGGTACATTTGTTGTGACATTTTGAACAATGTCCTATGCTAGGAAAAAACCTGTCTTAGGTAACAATTAAGAAACAGGCGTATTCAGCAGGTACCTACTTTTATTGAAGTCGGTTGATAAAGCTATTAAGCTTGGGATGCTCTGCAGAAGTGATAATTTAAGTTGCTGGGCTGGGAGCAAGACAGATTGGCGCCGAAACGCGATAGGTAAAAAAAGCGGTTTATTCACCACGCCCTTCTATAAGAAGGTATCACGCAAAAATGAGTCGTGAACCTTTTATTAGTCGTTATCAATTCTGAAAATGGCTCTATGTTGGCCACAACTGTGCATTATGTATTTTGTTGCTAAATGCCGTTGTAATTAGTTTGAATTCTGTTTTGTCCACAATTAAAACAAAGACGTGTGGCACTCGGGGACTGCCGCGGTAAAGCTATTGCGTAGCATGCCTTCAAGCCACACCTCCGCGCCCGTCGGAGTGGGGAGCGTGAGGTTTTTCGTTACTTAATTTCTGGATTCGGTCCCCGCGCTCAAGGCCCGCGATAGAATCTATGCAATAGCTTAAAAACAATCCATAAAGTTAAAAAAAGTCTAACCCTTGAAATTATTGTATTGTCACCGATCCTTGATGAGTGTATAGTTTGAATTCAATCTGTCCGTTTAATGTGGGTCAAAATCTAATATAAAGGAGTCGGTTACATACAAACATACAGGTGAAGCTAATAAATAAATATTTTTATGCTAATAAATAATTAGAACTTTATCAAACAGATGAATCAAGCAAAAGGGGCTCAAAATCAAAATCAAACGTGCCACTAACAAAAGAAGAGCAGTACGAAGAGTATATTAAGATGAAAGAAAGAGAAGCAGCTAGGAAGAGAAGACAGTTAGCGAAGCAGAGAAAGCAGATGGAGAAGTATGGAGTGAGGACGCGGCCATCCATATTCGTTACTAAGAAAGGGTACTAATTTCTTTCGATTCTATTTTTAATATGATCTATACTTAATATGTATTATAAAGCTGAAGAGCTTGTTTGTTTGTTTGTTTCTCAGGAACTACTGGTCCGATTTGAAAAATTCTTTCGGTGTTAGATAGCCCATTTATCGAGGAAGGCTATATATAATCACGCTAAGACCAACAGGAGCGGAGCAATGTAAAAATAGTATAATCTTATTAGATATTGGTAAAGTTCGACGGCATGTGACACTTGGCTTGACTTCGCACTTGGCCAGCGTGGTGGATTATGGCCTGTACCCTCATAGGAGGCCCGTGTCCCAGCAGTGGGAACGTATATGGGCTGATGATGATGATGAATAGATAAAAGTATTGTTATTTGTAGAAAATCGTTAAGGGGAATAGTTTATTTATAATCTAACTAGCGGTCCGCCCCGGCTTCGACCGTGGTACATATTTCGCAATAAAAGGTAGCCTATGTTCTTTCTCAGGGTCTAAAGATTGTCTGTGCCAAATTTCATGAAAATCGGTTGAGAGGTTTATGCGTGAAAACCATACATACATACATAATTACAAACTTTTCCTGTTTATAATATAAGTATAGATATAGAAGATAGAGCATATTTGATGATTTGTTTGCGTCGATTTAATTTAAAAAAATACTAACCTGAACTAATTTAAAAAAATATAAACAAAGTCGCTTTCTCTGTCCCTATGTATGCTTAAATCTTTAAAACTAAGCAATGAATTTTGATGCGGTTTTTTTTATTAGATAGAGTGATTCAAGAGGAAGGTTTTAGTATATAATTTATTACGTTTTAAAAAAAGCGGGCGAAGTCGCGGGCGGAAAGCTAGTATGTAATATAATTATCGATAAGATAGATAGAATACTGGGGGATATGTTTAGTTTTTATAGAAGGAATCATAATAATGATTTGTGTAATGTAACTAAAATCCGACATCTATTTAATTATAATATGCTAGTGTCTCATTATGACGAGTTAAAGTCGTAATAATATTTCTTTTTCCAGTCGTTTCCCGCTACATTATGGATGGTCAATAGAAGAATGGTAACTTCGATTAAAATTTTAAATACATACAAATTTTCTTTTATTTTTAAAACTACCCTCGTTTAAAAAGTATTGTTGTCTTGTTAAGTTGTCTTGGATACTTTCATAGACTCTACATACATGTATTATACTAGAGAGATGCTTTGGCGAAAAGCTATACATATAAAAAATTAAATAAATCATTGAAAAAAATACATAAATAGCATGAATTATATTGCAGTTAGCTAGTTTACAGATTTATATCTACTTATGCGATTTTCGATTCATTTTGTTATGTAAAAATCCAACTTACAAAAGAAGAGGTACTTACACTAATTTTAATTTGTATTTGAAAAACTTGTTAAATGTATTCAAGTACA
Organism: Colias eurytheme; assembly: GCF_061535395.1. NCBI lineage: Eukaryota > Metazoa > Arthropoda > Insecta > Lepidoptera > Pieridae > Colias > Colias eurytheme. Next base: position 4,155,725 of record NC_143010.1, on the reverse strand, counting down.
GTAGTGTAGTTAATTAATATACGCAGTTCTTGTCTCTATAGATAACAATTAATGTAAACAATACAATACATTAAAAGACGATTCGCGATTGTCTCAGAAATAAAAGATGTTTGCAAAAAAATTATTAGCATTCAGTTTCTTATCAGTAACCTTCTACATAACCTAACATTTTTGAGTCGAATCTGCATGATTTTATTGAAATATTTGCCTTACTTCTTTGCTCTACAAAAAGCTATTTTTAATGCAAGTTTCAGAAAAGGCAGTCCAAAAATCACGGCTTCATCTTTTTATTTATATAATAGAAAACGTGTTATCAACAAGCTATCACTGTATCACATGCTAAAAATAAATCATTCACTTTGACGTAATTGCCAGCCAGTCGTTTAGTGTCCGCCATATTGGCACGTCGCTTGTAACACAAGTATAACCCGGCCAAATTGTGTGTACGCGTTTTCCCGCTGTAGTGTACCGTGATACGCGCGTTTCAATTCGGTTGCATAATACCGAGTCGATTGTTTGTTTTTTAATTTTTTTTTTCGGAATTGCCCCGTGTGTGTTCGTAAACAGCCAAGTGATTTGTGAAGTGTACTGGATTGCGCAATAAATCATAGTAAGTACAAATTCGCGCATGATGTAATCGCAACTCTAGGAATTATTTACGATTCTGTACAAAATTATCTTCTATTTGCGACTCATTTTTAATCTATAAGATATAACGCAATATGTGATTATTTAATATACATACTTTCACTTTTCGCGCGCTTTTAGTTTGAAATGTCACGCAGAACTCCAAAATTCGACTGAAGGCAGCAAACTTTTTGATTGAGGAAAATGTTTGCTTTATTACCTTGGATATAAAAACTAAAAAGGTTTTTAAAAATAGTTTTTGTTTATGGCGTTTTATAAAACACTAAGTTTCAATAGGCTTTAAAAGATTAGAATAGAGTAGATTATAATTGAATGATCGCGAAAATGCGAAAATATTATTTTTATATTCGCAAATAAATGGCGGGAAATTCAAAATATTAGTAAAGATTTAATTCTGTCATTTCTAATTATCTATTATTATTTTATGAGTAGTAGTGACAATTTTTTTTTTCAAATCCTATTGAGAATGATATTAAAATTATTTAAAAAGAAATAGCGCCATTTGTGCACATATTCATGTTGATAATAAAAAAGTTTAAAGAATAAATAGGTAAATAAATAATAAACCTATACTATTATAGTTTCAATGGACGCAATTTAAATTAAATCATAGACACGTGGAATTCAATTTAAATTATTAATAATTCAATTTCACTGGGGTTAGGTTAAACCGCAGCATTGTTATTCGAAAATTATTTACCTTATTATGTTTGTTATAATGTTAAGGTATCTATATAATATATATATAAAACTCAAAGGTGACTGATATAGTGATCTATCAACGCACAGCCCAAACCACTGGACGTATCGGGCTGAAATTTGGCATGCAGGTAGATGTCATAACGTAGGCGTCCCCTAAGAAAGTATTTTAGAAAATTCATCCCCTAAAGGGGTAAAATAGGGGATGAAAACTTATTCCATGAAAATTTATCTTTTCCATGCAAGCGAAGCTGCGGGCAACAGCTAGTAAACTATAAAGTTATTAACCCTACAGTCTTAACTCTAAAGGCAAGGCAAGGCAAGGTACACGGGTAAAGTAGACGGTAGAGTAGAGTGGTAGAGTAACTATCCTACTTAGTACTTACTATATTAATGTGGACACCATTGTTAGAGCAGAGAACTAAAATTTGGTAGAGTAGCTAAGCAACTCGGGCAAGCTACTAGAGTGGTAGAGTAACTATCCTACTTACTATACTAATATAGACACCATTGGTAGAGCAGAGTACGAAAATTTGGTAGAGTAGAGTAGTTCAAGGTTCTTTTTTAAGTATATTTAAATTGTTGATTTTGTTTATATTAAGAAAAGTTTAAATGTCAGTTTTACGACTTGCTGATAAAGATACTGATAGCAAGCTGATAGCATTTAACACTTTGGTTTGTATTTTCATACATTAATTGTCATTCTGATAGATAAGTTAACTGAACTTTTCTAGTATTTATGAAACTGCTGCATAATATCTATACTTTCTAATACTAAGTTGAAGAGTTTGTTTGTTTCAAACTCAAACCTACTGGTTCGATTTAATCCTTTCCGCCCGCGGCTTCGCCCGCGTTTTCAAAGAAAAACCCGCATCGTTTCGGTTCCCGTGGGATTTCCAGGATAAAACCTATCCTATGTGTTAATCCAAGTTACCCTCTATATGTGTGCTAAATTTCATTGTAATCGATTCTGTAGTATTTGCGTGAAAGAGTAACAAACACACCTACATACACATTACACATACCCATACATCCATCCTCACAAACTTTCGCATTTATAATCAAGTAGGAAGAATAGGATAGGAAAGATATCTATTTACTATAATTAAATAATTGTAGGTACTTATAATTGTCGTTTGTACATTAATAAAAAAAATATGCGTGTACTAGTAGAGTACACACGTAAGAAGTGAAACTTCTTTATGACCTTAAAAATGTCACGAGTATGGCGTAACGCAAAAATGTCACGCGAACGGCGTAACGCAAAAATGTCACGCGTACGGCGTAACGCAAAAATGTCACGCGTACGGCGTAACGCAAAAATGTTACACTAAATTTTTGTCCAACCCCGATAAAGAAGTTTCACTTCAAAAAGAAACAAAACAATATATTTATTATCAAACTTAACACCTAGGTGGTAAATATACTCATAATAACAAGAGCACTTTACTTATCTAAAAATCACGAATTTTCCATATATATTGTTATTATTTCTAAGTATTAGTACCTATTAAAGTTATTAGTTATTAGTATTAAAATAAATATTATTTATATCCTACTTCCTACTTTATTATAAACGCGTAAGTTTGTAAGAATGTATGTATGTTTGTTACTCTTTCACGCGAAAATAAATGAACAAAGTTTGTATTCAAAATCGCGTCTAAAGGAGTCGGTTCCATACAAACATACAGGTGAAGCGTAAAATATACCCAAAAGTATAATCTACACATAAAACAAATATTTTCATTATCTAGCTATTAGATAACACGAACAAAAATGAATTTTTATCTTTACAAAAGTCGCGAATGTAAAATATTGAAGTCAATGAGGAAAATTATAAAAAAAAATTGGAAAACACCTCAATTTCACAATATACAGATACAACCAGTAGGGAAACTTCATACAAACGTTCGATATGACTCACGCACACTAGCAAGCGTGTTGACGAAAATCGTGAGGGTATTCTATATCTGTCAATTGTCATAATACCGGAATACCCTTATACGATTCTCGTAAACACGCTTGCTTGTGTGCGTGAGCCATTTCGAAGTTCGAACGTTTGTACGAAGTTTCCCTACTGGTTGTATCTGTATACTGTATCAATATTACAAATTGGAAAAACTTACCCGTCTAGACGTTTTTGTTCATAGCAACATATATGTGCGATTTTATTCATCTCTATACCTATTTATATTATGTGTTTAGTATTACAACCATACGTATATTATAAATCTTCTCTATATCTCCTATATCTAGATTATAATATATAACTAGATTTCCGCCCGCGGCTTCGCCCGCGTTTTCAAAGGAAAACCCGCATAGTTCCCGTTCCCGTGGGATTTCCGGGATAAAACCTATCCTATGTGTTAATCCAAGTTACCCTCTATATATAATATGTGTGCTAAATTTCATTGTAATCGGTTCAGTAGTTTTTACGTGAAAGAGTAACAAACATCCATACATCCATATATCCATACATCCATACATCCATACAAACTTTCGCCTTTATAATAGTATTAAGATTAAGATATACAATATTATAAAGCTGAAGATTTTGTTCGTTTGTTTGAACTCGTTTATCTCAGGATTTAGTGGTCCCATTTTAATAAATTCTTTCGGTGTTTGATAGCCCATCGAGGAAGGCTATAGGCCATATAATATATCATCACGCTAAGGGCAATAGGAGTGGAGCAATGCGGGTAAAACCACGGGGCACAGCTAGTAATATATAAAATTATTGGAATTTTTTATATATGTTTTGAAGTTTACTTATGTATATCAATATTCTATTTATTATTTACATGGCAATATAAAGTGTAGATAGTTAAATATATGTATAACTAGCGGTCCGCCCCGGCTTCGCCCGTGGTACATATTTACGTTTTCTCTACATAAAAACCATCCTCGTATTTCAAGGAATATAATAAAAAAAGAATTATCGAAATCGGTTCAGCCGTTCTCGAGTTATGCGCTTACCAACACATTTTGCGATTCATTTTTATATATAAGAAGATGATTATTTTAGTCCTATAACTTCTATACAAGTTTTCCTTAAGCATTGACGTCAAGCGATGGTATTTTATGAAATAACCTACATTAGAAGTTCCGTTGTTATATTATATGATGGCAGACGTTGAAATAAGTGGTCACTTAAAAAATTTCATTAAGAATAGGTTCACAATAGTTTTTTGTGATATCCAATAATTAATACACCAATTTAATAGGCAACATTTGAAGTCTATCAATTTTATCTTCAAAGAGAGGTGACCTGCTTAAAAACATCGATTAAAGTTGACGCAGTTGACGGCTTGAAGCGGTCGCAACTGCTCGAAGCTCGAGCAGTCATGTGTACGGCGGTGAATGAATGTCTAGTTCACCATGCGGGCGCGGCTTCAAGCCGTCCGCGTCGTCGGTCTCAACTGCTTGAAGCTGTCCGTGTACGGCCGCCCTTACACTTTTCAACTCATGAAATTATTGTATTGTCTCTTGATAAATCTGTCCTATTAAAGTGGATCAAAAACAAAAAGAATAAATTACCAACAGGTGAAGTCAGTTAGTGTTAATATAAAAAGAATTTGTTTGTTTGAACGGGCTAATCTCAAACATAGTTGCTTTTTTTTTCTAAAAAAAGTTGCGCAACAATAACTCAAGCCAGTAGTTCACATTAGCTCATACAAACATTCAGTTTGATTTATTATATTAGTATTGAAAATAATTCGGTGCGTAACAGGAAAAACATTTGCCAGTGTCTGTGATTTCCTCTGACTCATCTTGGTGTTTTAATTTTATTGTTTTTTAAAATACATACATGTTGTATACGTGACTTTGTCCATATTCGTGTATTAACTCTCCAGAAATATATGTAACAAGCTGTTCCCCGCAGTTTTACCCGCATTGCTCCGTTCCTGTTGGTCTTAGCGTTATTATAATACAGCGGCTATTGTAAATCACCAGCAACCTCGCAGGAGAGGATAGCTAACATCATAAGTAACAACATTTGTTCTATGACTATTGGCATAACGCAATAAATTATTTTTAAATGATTTTTAAGCTTTTATTGTACTCTCCTAACATTTGATTGTATAAAAACTACGCAAAAAATTAAGATCAATATTGACATAGACATTTTTTTCCAAGAACCTTTACATAAAAACGCCTACATGGAATGCTAATTTTTTTCCTCAAAAAACTATCGCTATAAATAAAGACATATTTGTATGTATTTATTCAAATTGTTAACCGAATCAACGCACTATGAATTTTGTTGAGCCACAGAATACATAATATGTAGTAGCTAACTGCCACACTCAGAGACGTTTAATGGTTACTTAAGTCGTTCCTTAGTACAGATTTAAAAAAGTTCGCTCTCAGAGACAGTTAACGGTTCATTACCGTCCCTTAATGACAATTAAAGTTAAGTACAGCAAAACCTTTACTTAACTTTTTAATGGTTGATTTTGACATTTGCGTTTGCGGACTTGAGGTTATATTTTTATTTTTAATAGGTAAAAAAATCACATTAGCATTAATTAAAAGTTTTTTCAATATTAAAGATCGGTAAAGATGTCTGATCTCATAGACTTTATTGACTTTGTGGACTATGCCAGAAGGAATAGAGAAGTCGGGCCGAGGCGGTATTTACGAGATACCTAATTATGATCCCTTCACAAAATACTCTGTTCAGGAATTCCATGCACGATATAGATTCACACAAGATTCTGTAAAAAATGTTACTTATATTGCCTTTGCTGGCACCCGACCTAAGGAAACCAACGAAAAGAGGATTACCATTTGCTCCGGAAATAATGTTGCTGCTGACATTACGCTACTTTGCTCTTTTTTATCAAATAAAGCTAAAAAAAAATATATAGGCACGACATCAGCGTCTAGTAAATCGGAGTTTAAAGAAGGATGCTGTGAAAAAACATAATGATATTAATGAGGATTCATTAATCCATTCATGATCCAACAAATTGAAAAAATTCATTTATAGAAAACATAAATAATTAAAATTGATGACACTAATTCAATGTAAACTTATGGTTAATTCTTTTGTTGCACACAATATGTAGCCATGTTTTTTAAGCCCCGCCCACTGGTCCATTGTCAATGGATACTTAAAGTTGTCATTAAATAATGAACCCTTAAATTTTGTCTCTGGGATGTAGCGTCAATTAGCAGATTTAATGATAATTAATAACTCATTAGGACTAATTTAATGAATCTTTCTGAGTGTGGCAGTAAACGCTACAGAACGGACACTCTCCACCTCCCGCCAAAATTAAACTTACCTCACCCCCGCGCGATCAGACATAAAATGGGCCATATTTTTCTGCAAGGACGATACGCAACGAAGATTGACAACATTAATCAAATTGACTTAAAGTAATTTTATTATTTTGGATTTGTGATTATCGTTTTTCGTAGAAAATGGTTAGATATTGTGCTGTTTACGGATGTATTTCATCAGAAAAACGCGAATTTTTTTTACGCTAGTCACAAATGTGCCAACCATAAAGCGTTAACACACACATTTGCAGTCTCTACAGTTTGACTGTCAAAACGATAATTTTTATGGAGTGTCCGGAGTGTGGTTGAGCCTAAACATAGTATTACAATATTTATATTGTAATACTGTGGCCTAAAGGTAGTAAAATTTAAAATTAATGTAATTTTTTTTTGTATTAATGAATAAATTGTATTGTAAATTTGACCTCCCTATCGCATTGGGTAAACTGTAATGGTAGGAATGGTTTTATTTAAATAAATAAAAAATAAAAAATTATAGTTCCGACTTCGTTCAGCGACTCATTTTACATGCTTGACGTCCGCCCCGGCTTCGCACGTGGTACATGTTAACACTTTCTCTCGATATGATCGAGATATATGTATGTACTACATATATCTCGATGCTCGATATAACAACCATCCTCGTACTTCAAGGAATATTATAAAAAAGAATTTATGAAATTGGTTCAGCCGTTCTCGAGTTATGCGCTTTCCGACACATTTTGCGATTCATAATAATCCATACTAATATTAAAAATGCGAAAGTAACTCTGTCTGTCTGAATGTTACACAATCACGCCTAATCTACTGAACCAATTTTCATTAAATTTGGTATGGAGATATTTTGATACCCGAGAAAGGACATAGGCTACTTTTTATCCCGGGAAAATAACGCAATCCCGGAAATCCCACGGGAACGGGAACTATGCGGGTTTTTCTTTGACTGCGCGGGCGAAGCCGCGGGCGGAAACCTAGTATTATAGATATAGACTAGCTGTGTTTAGCAGTTTTACTCGCATTGCTCCACTCCTATTAGTCTTAGCGTGACGATATTATAGCCTATAGCCTTCCTCGATAAATGGGCTATCCATCACTGAAAGTATTTTTCAAATTGTACCCGTAATTCCTGAGATTAGCGCGTACAAACAAACTCTTCAGCCTTATAATATTAATCAATTTTATGATCGTAAATAATTATCTTTGATAAAATTATTTATTTTGTTAAAGATTCATGTTCTGTTCAGGGAAAAAACATCTCAAATTCACGTAGATACAGTTTTTTGCGTCCATGTTTAATTTAGTTAACAAAAACTGTAGTCAAAGTGTTTTGTAGTGACTCAAACACACAAACTAGCTGAAGATTTTTTTGTAGAAATAAAGCTTGCTAAGTAACTTGGATTTTGTTGTACAATTAAAATACGAAAAAATATAAAAAAATAAAAATTGTTTATTTCTTTTAAACATTTAAGTGATAAACACTTGTGTTAGAAGGCGCTTCTCTTCCATAACAATTACTAGGCATTAACAATTAAAAGAAAGCTATGACAACAACAGTTCTGTGTGTGTGAAACAATTAACAGTGAAGTCCCCCTAGTGGGGTAAGGGTAGGGAATGCAATCCCGACTCGAGATTGCAAATTCGGGATCCCGCGGGATTAGAAATATCAATCCCGCGGGATCCCGGAATTTTCGGGATCCCGTCTAATTAAAAAAAATGTTGAATTCAGATGACTGAAAAAGCTAATAACTGCTTGATTGTGATAGTGAGGTTAACTAAAATAACATATTTGATATTACTCGAAAGAAAATAAAAACCTTTATTCTTTAATCTTACCAACTAAATAATATAATCAGGTTGTAAGGAAATTAACGTAGGTAAATTAGGTAATCAAAACAATAAGCTTATTTCAAGGGAATTAGGAAAAAGAGTTATTTTGAAAATGACTCCTTAAAAAACAAAGGATATTAATAGTTTAATGTACTAAACGGCATCTAATGTCCGTTGCAATGTACCCCGCTGCTGAGAATGCCCTCTCCGACTCAACGCTGGTTGGCAACAGCGTGGCGAAGCAATTATATGCAAACTGCAAAAATCGCCCCCTTGTTCCTCCACACTCAAACAAATTCATTTCTTTTGTAATGGTAGGTAGATTCTAATTTGTCTAAGCTCGTGGACGTGGATATACGTGCGAAAGGACTTTTAGAAGCTCGCAGAGTTTCTTCTTATTCCTCTTGAAGCGATTTATTAGTTTGTGCAGCACGTAAATTCAAATCTTCTGCAATCATTGAAAGAGGCAAGTCATCTTCGATTAGTACTGCCGTATTAATATCTGCTTGGTTTAGTTCTTTATAATCGTGTGATTATATTTTTTATTTCTTTTCTAATAAGATACTTGCTTGGTAATTGATTAATCCCGTTGCCTCTCCTTTGCTCCAAGTCCTCTTGATAATTATTCGGATTTTTCAAATATATCAGCACTGCAGTTGCTTTTGTGCGACGCCCGGAGATACGATTATTCATTGAAGAGACTAACTTTTCCTTGCCGCCCAATCCCGTCAATCTCGAACGGGATCTCGTCATATGATGCGTCGGGATTGATCCCGAAAAATTACACGAGATCTCGCGAGATCGGGATCCCGCGGGATCGGGATTGCATTCCCTAGGTAAGGGGCAGATGCATTATACATCTGTTTCACTGATCGATTTTCTTTAGGGACAAGTAGGTGATCAGCCTTCTGTGTCCTACCAGACCAAGACATTTTTTTTCTTTGTCTCCACCGGGAATCGAACCCAGGATCCCTCGGTTCTACGCTCACGCGTCAACCACTGTACCAAGGAGGCAGTCAAACAGCACTTGTATTCAAATTCAAATTCAAATTCAAATTGCTTTATTTGCAGAATGTAGAATTTGCAAAATTGTACAAACAATTTTCGAGAAAATTATGTTATGGGCCCTCTTTAGATAGATAGATAGATAGATAAAACGTTTATTCATAGAACACAATCACACTTACAAATAAAACACAAAAGACAAAAAGCAGTAAAACAATACAGAAAACACTCATACACACAGAAAAATTACCTACAATGCGCAGCGTTCACGATGGTAGAGGGCCTAAATGTCTCAATACTATAATATACTTGATATTATAAAGCTGAAGACTTTGTTTGTTTGTTTGAACACGCTAATCTCAGAAACTACTTTTTTCGATTTGAAAAATTCTTTCGGTGTTAGATAGTCCATTTATCGAGGAAGGCTCATCACTACATAGTATAAAACAAAGTCGCTTTCCCTGTCCCTATGTCCCTATGTCTCTTTGTACGCTTTAATCTTTGAAACTACGGAACGGATTTTGATGCGGTTTTTTTTAATAGATAGAGTGATCCAAGAGGAAGGTTTATATGTATAATAAGATCCATTAAGTAGTGGAGAAGTACTGTTATTTTTGAGGTTTCTAATGTGATGTCGTAAAAAATTACATTTATTCCGCTTACATTGCAAACGCAGGCTGAACCCTACGAGTTTTATCAAAATAATGTACTAAGTATTATACACATTGAAAAGGTCTACAGAAAAGTCCGCGATGGTATATGTCTATCTCTTATGGATAACCCACAATAACTTTTTTTTGTCATTTACTTTTTACGACAAATAATGGCTAATTTTCGAAGCGATTTTAACCAATACAGCATTAATCCTTAACCAATTAAATACCATGGATACATTGTTCATTTAATATAGATCAATATGGCCCTTTACACCGTATGATTTAAGTGAATATTTTCGAAGATATTACAGATTTAAAAATTGCAGGACGTAGCGTTTGCGGCCGCCCGGCTATGTATTTTATACCCGTGCGATGCCGGAGGCCGGAGCGGGCCGCTATATTTTTATACCTATACAACGTTCACAATTTTTCTGTAGTGTATTTAGTATCAGCATTGCACCCGTGCGAAGCCGGGGCGGGTCGCTAGTATTAGTATATAATATATTATACTGTTTAAGAAAAAAGGCTACATCTGGCTTGTCTATTCCCACCCAATAAACACTAAGTGAAACTTCTTAGGCGCGTTGAGAGTAAAATTTCAAGATCGCGTCATGGCAATACCGTCACGTAATGGAGTAAGGTGACAATAATTGTGGTATCTTTGAACCTTGCCAAAGAAGTTTCACTTCTGACACGTTTGCTCGTCGCACATGCTCTTTTTTGTTTCAGTGTTTGTACAGAACGGCTACATAAAAATGCGGGAATTCGTCGAACCATATTTTTTTTTAAGATATAATGGACGTCTATTTTTAAATCTGTCCCACATTGTAGATAATTCAATTAAGGCACATGCAAATTGAAGACACGTTCCATGAGATTAAAAAAAATACAAAAAATAAAAGACAAACAATTTCAGTAATATAGTTGACTAGCTGCGCTCCGCGGTTTTACCCGCGTGGCTCCGCTCCAGTTGGTCTTAGCGTGATGATATAAATAGCCTATAGCCTTCCTCGATAAATGGACTATCTAACACCGATAGAATTTTTCAAATCAGACCAGTAGTTCCTAAGATTAGCGCGTTCAAACAAACAAACTCTTCAGCTTTATAATTAAATTTAAAAATATTAATTAGTATATTGCATTCGAAGAATTCCGGATGTGAGGTAATATTTTTAGCCGACTTCAAAAAAGAAGGAGGTTCTCAATTCGGCCGGTATATTTTTCTATAATAAAATTGTGAATAAAGTAAAAATACTTCAGCATCGTTTTCTATATCGTGAAGTATCGCATGAAAATAAACGGGTTTGATAATAAAAGCATTCAGATTTGTAAAAACAATCACTAATTACGTATCAATTTACCATTATTTCATTTACATTTACCAGCCCTGTAATTTGAAAATACCCTTAATGCACCATAAATCATAATCTTATATATAAAATTCTCGTGTCACAATGTTAGTTTGCATACTCCTCCGAAACGGGTGGACCGATTCTCATGAAATTTTCTGTGCATATCGGGTAAGTCTGAGAATCGGCCAACATCTATTTTTCATATGTACCACGGGCGAAGCCGGGGCGGACCGCTAGTCTATCATATATCATTAGCTAAGACCAAAAGGAGCGGAGAAATGCGGATAAAACCGCAGGGCACAGCTAGTGTCTATATATGATCGGCCGTGTTGTAGATGTTTATTCAGAATCGCCGTTCATTTAAAAACAAAACAAATAAATAACAGCAAAAATTATCTACTTATATAATAATCGTATAGCTTAGATAAAAAAGTTAGTCCTTTTTTTCTAACACATTATTGGTATCAGTATTACATAATTGAAACATAAACAATATTTATTTATAATATACCTTTTACATTTCCTTTATAATCTCTTGCTATCTCTTATCAATATTGATAACAGCGCAACCAATGATCTAAAAGATTAGCGTCATATTCCTGCTCTCTGATTGGTCTATTTTTAACTGGGTAAACACTGATGTGATTATTATACAATGTTCGTCTGATGCTGATAATTTTTACAATAGATTGATAATTACTTATAGTTTAAAAAACTATACGCTTTTATAAGATAAACTCATGAAATTATTGTCATTTGTCACCGATCCTTGATAAGTGTACAAAGTTTGAATTAAATCTGCATGTTTGAGAATCTTACAAACATACAGGTAAATATGTTCTTATCGCGTTTAAAATTATTTCAAAAAACGAATTATCCTATCCTTCCTAGTTCCTACTAATACCTATTATAAATGCGAATGTCTGTGAGTATGGATGGATAATTGTTACTCACGAAAAAACTACGGGAGAGATTCAGATGAAATAGGTTATACATCAAAATAACACATGAGCTATAGAAATAGGTCACAGATCACAGAAACTAAAGGGAGATATGGTTAGGGGGCGGGGCTGGTGTCGCAGCAATATGTACAAAAAGAGAACAAGCTGTAGCGGTGCTGTATACGTACGTCACTTACAATCTAGTGTGCGAACGAATAGTCGCTCTCATATTTTTGTGTGATGACACGCACACAACGCGAAGTATTGTTTTGATTTTGATTACTGCAGTTGTGTGCGTAAATTTTTTATGAGACACGGTTTCGTACTCAGCGCAAGCGATTGGCATCTCTCTAGATCTCTATGAAATAGGTACTCGATTTTGAATGTGGGTTCGTCCGTGTATAACGCGGCACAGCTAGTTATCTCACAAAATCATTACCTATAATTACATATTTCCTAAATACGCACTCTGTAAATTATATTATCGGTAGTGTTTGTTATCTATAAATTATATTATCTGTGCCAATCGTAATATCGCTTTGATAAAAAACACACAAAAAATTCGCTATTTATCAGTATATAATTACTAATTAGTATCACGTAAAGGCATTTAGAAAGAAAGAAACATTTATTTATCAAGATCACAAACAAAAATAATATATAAACAACAGATAACATTAAGAAGCAAGTCAAATAAATATAGTTTAAAAAACTAATCCATACTAATATTATAAATGCGAAAGTAACTCTGTCTGTCTGTCTGTTACTCAATCACGCCTAAACTACTGAACCAATTTGCATGAAATTTGGTATGGAGATATTTTGATACCCGAGAAAGGACATAGCCTACCTTTTATTACGAAATAATAATATGTACCACGGGCGAAGCCGGGGCGGACCTCTAGTAATTTAATAAAGATGCTTTAATAAGATAAACTCATGAAATGATTGTATTGTCACCGATCCTTGATAAGTGTACAAAGTTTGAATAAAATCAAAAAGTCTAAAACATACATATAATAATAGACATGAGTTATTAATCTATACTAATATTATAAAGCTGAAGAGTTTGTTTGTTTGTTTGTTTGTTTGTTCGCACTAATCTCGGGAACTACTGGTCCGATTTGAAAAATTCTTTCGGTGTTAGATAGCCCATTTATCGAGGAAGGTTATAGGCTATATTTCATCACGCTACGGGCAACAGAATTTGCACACCATGTGTTCGATCCAACTTGAGAGATAGGATAGTTTAAACATGTAGGATGTAGGTACCACGGGCGAAGCCGGGACTGACCGCTAGTATCATCACTATCACTATCACTACATAGTATAAAACAAAGTCGTTTTCCCTGTCCCTATGTCCCTATGTCCCTTTGTACGCTTAAATCTTTGAAACTACGCAACGGATTTTGATGCGGTTTTTTTTAATAGATAGAGTGATTCAAGAGGAAGGTTTATATGTATAATAACATCCATTAAATAGTGGAGAAGTACTGTTATTTTTGAGGTTTCTAATGTGATGTCGTAAAAAATTACATTTTTTCCGCTTACATTGCAAACGCAGGCTGAACCCTACGAGTTTTATCAAAATAATGTACTAATTATTATACAAATTGAAAAGGTCTACAGAAAAGTCAGCGATGGTATATGTCTATCTCTTATGGATAATCCACAATAACTTTTTTTGTCATTTACTTTTTACGACAAATAATGGCTAATTTTCGATGCGATTTTAACCAATACAGCATTAATCCTTAACCAATTAAATACCTTGAATACATTGTTCATTTAATATAGATCTATATGGCCCTTTACACCGTATGATTTAAGTGAATATTTTCGAAGATATTACAGATTTAAAAATTGCGGGACGTAGTGTTTGCAGCGGTACCAACCGGCCGCCATTGCACCCATGCGAAGCCGGGGGCCAGGGCGGGTCGCTAGTGTATATATAAATCTCGTGTCACAATGTTTGTCCTCAATGGACACCTAAACCACTTAACCGATTATAATAAAATTTGCACACCATGTGTTCGATCCAACTTGAGAGATAGGATAGTTTAAACATGTAGGTACCACGGGCGAAGCCGGGGCGGACCACTAGTATACATATACATGTCGATTACATACAAACATACAAGTGAAGATAAGGCCTGTAAAAAAACCTAGTTTTAAAACCGTTAAATATTCCACGCATACTAAATACGTCGCTATTGTGAAGTCCGGCTGCCTATGTTTACATAAGGTGTTATTCAAAGGTCACAGACCGAGAGCTAGCTGGAGATTTTATTATTTAATACTAGCTTTCCGCCTGCGGCTTCGCCCGCATTTTCAAAGAAAAACCTACTACTGCTGTTACTCGTGGATAATGTAGCTTTCTAATGGTGAAAGAATTTTTAAAATCGGTCCAGTAGTTTATGAGCCTATTCATTACAATCGAACAAACAAACAAAGTTTTCCTCTTTATAATATTAGTGTAGATAGTGTAGATGGTTATCTATAACTTAACTTTACGTTAACTTTGTTAATAATATTATAAAGAGGCAAGGTTTGTATGTATGGTTTTCACGCATAAACTACTGGACCGATTTTTGATGAAATTTGGCACAGATAATCTTTAGACCCTGAGAAAGAACATAGGCTACCTTTTATTGCGAAACATGTACCACGGGCGAAGCCGGGGAGGACCGCTAGTCATACATACTGTAGTAAATCGTGTAATTGTGAAAAATTAATCATGTGTACATTTAAATAATTAGACTAATTAACTTTCTATTTTAATATTTGCACACCCAATCGATGGGTAGAATGTATTCGCCACATAATATTGTAATTAAAACATCTATAATTTGTAACTACATTCTTGCAAATAAATATAATTTGAATTTGAAAATATATAGAAAAGGTTTATTCCACCACATGCGTCCAGTGCACACATTTTAAACATACAACACTAACGATACAATACTATATTATAATTTATAATACAAAATAATATACTACCTAGTTTCTTACCAAAAATATGGCGCAGTATTCTAAAGGTATAATTTTATATATAAAATTCTCGTGTCACAATTTTAGTCTGCATACTCCTCCGAAACGGGTGGACCGATTCTCATGAAATTTTCTGTGCATATCGGGTAAGTCTGAGAATCGGCCAACATCTATTTTTCATATGTACCACGGGCGAAGCCGGGGCGGGCCGCTAGTCTATATATATATTAAAGTCAAAGGTGACTGATATAGTGATCTATCAACGCACAGCCCAAACCACTGGACGTATCGGGCTGAAATTTGGCATGCAGGTAGATGTTAGAACGTAGGCATCCGCTAATAAAAGATTTCCCGAAATTCTTGCGGGAACGGGGAAAAACGGGGATGCACGTACAAATTCGTGTGCGGAAGCTAGTGATAAATATAAGCGTAACCTTGAAAACAAAAACTGATTTGGAGTAGGTCGGATAAAAATATCCTGATACACAAAAAAACAACCTTGAATTATAAATAGGTGTTGATCAGCCTATTTATTGAAACCTGTATACTACGACCCATAGAAGCGGAGTAAAAAAATGTTACGAAAATGGTAGAAAAAGCCATCGAAGTACATTCGAAGTAGCAACGGTCAGACTATACGAATCGTTATGTATACTGTAGTATAGGTAGTAATTAAAATAACTTACGTACATTAATAAAATTTTACTTTGTAAATAATATGTAACTGCATATAATCTATCATAGATCAAATAGGCCAACGACGATTACGACGATGACGTCGACGACGACGATAGGTAGTTAGTATAGTATGACAAAAAACTCAGTGTTATCTTGCAATATGGAATCTATATCTACAATAATATCGTTGTATTAACATTTTTTAATAAATTGGTGGTCCATAATTATAATATTGTACGTACCTATAGTAAAATGAAGAATAATTAATTTTAAAAATAAATTATTGCAATGCGAACGGTACAAGTTTTTCTTAGTTCTGTACTAAAAAAAATTACATATCTATACATCTATACAAATATTATAAAGAGGAAAGGTTTGATTTTTTGTTTGTTTGTTTGTTTGTATGAATATAATAGGCTCCGAAACTACTTGGCAGATTTGAAAAATTCTTTCACTGTTGGAAAGCTACATCATTTCTGAGTGACATAGGCTAGGTTTTATCCCGGAAATCCCACGGGAACGGGAACTATGCGGGTTTTTTTTTGAAAACGCGGGCGAAGCCGCAGGCGGAAAGCTAGTTATTAATGAAATAGTAAATTCAAAAATTTCATAAGTTCTGTTCACTCATCTGTCAATTAATATCACAAATAATGTATCTAAAATCAAAAAGTGGTTAATAACAGTGATTTTATCAGGAATTCGTACAACTAAACTAACACGAAATCATTAAATTCAATATCTAAAAAAACTAAATCAATACTTAATTTATGAAAATATTCAACAAATAGTGTTAAATTTGACTGGCCGGTTGGCTTGGTTGGTAACTTGGTAGTGACCCTGCCTTCCAAGGCAGAGGTCGTGGGTTCGATCCCCACCCGGGGCAAATATTTGTGTGATGAACATAGATGTTTGCTTTGGTCTGGGTGTTAATTATCTTTAGAAGTATTTATTTAAAATTATATATGTATGTTTATCAGCCATCTGGTTTCCATAACACAAGCGAAAGCTTAGTATGGGATCAGATCGTGCCGTGTGTGAAAATTGTTCTGAAATATTTATTTTTGAAATATTTATTAATACATATTATATATTATTAAAGTGAAACTTTTATTACATCGTCTCAAACTTTTTGGACTGTGTCGCGCATGTCGCGTGTATCGCGGCTGCCGAGTAGGTATACCTACTCGGCAGCCGACCGTCACGCGACATGCGCTACACAAAGCAGTGTTCGGAACCGTTCGAACAGTTTCACTTTTACCGTGGTTTCATAAAACCATACAACATTTTTTATATATATATGTATTTTAATTAAAATATATTTAATTCGATAAAATTAGCAAGTTGTTACAGATTAACTAAATCTATAATTAACTAGCAGTCCGCCCCGGCTTCGCCCGTGGTACATATTTACGTTTTCTCTACGTAAAAACCATCCTCGTATTTCAAGAAATATAATAAAAAAAGTATTAACGAAATCGGTTCAGCCGTTCTCAAGTTATGCGCTTACCAACACATTTTGGGATTCATTTTTATAAATATTATTATAGATATCTTTAGAAATATGTTTTAACCAGCAACCTCCCGGACTATAATCAATTGCAAGCGTCGCGTCGTATCACTTTGCTAGTACGTGATTTTATATCATTGCAAAATCGACTTCAATCTTAATATATGTATATTGTATATAAATCTCGTGTCACAATGTTTGTCCTCAATGGACTCCTAAGCCACTTAACCGATTATAATAAAATTCGCACACCATGTGCAGTTCGATCCAACTTGAGAGATAGGATAGTTTAAACATGTAGTTATTTTTAAGCACTTGAATCATTTTAAACTACCTATATAAAATAAAAATAGGAATGATTTAATTTTTCCGCGCGGACGGAGTCGCGGGCGGAAAGCTAGTACCAAATAAACTTTAGTTTGTACGCGCTCTTCTCAGGAACTACTGAACCGATTTCAAAAATTATTCTCTTCTCCGTTAGATATGTATTTTATCCCTGAGTGATATAGGCTAATGAATATTATCACAAGCGAAACCGGAGCGGACAGCTAGTTTTACAATAAGTTTTAAGCACGCTGTGTCCCACGGTTTTACCTGCATTACTTCGCTCCTGTTGGTCTTAGCGTAATAATATATAGCCTTCCTCGATAAATGGACTATCTTACAGTGAAATAATTTTTCAAAATAATTTTTTGACCCGTGGGTGTTAGCGCCTTCAAGCAAACAAACAAAAACAAACTCTTCAGCTTATAGATAGACTAAATATTTGATATCTCACAGATAAGACAATATAATAATCGTAAGTACGAATTTATTATCTATATATTTTTAGCTATTATTATTTTATCGAATAAAACTGGGTCATGATGCTGTGACACTATAAAAAAAGTGTGCGTGTACTAGTACAAATTATATATGTACTAAAACCTTCCTCTTGAATCACTCTATCTATTAAAAAAACCCATCAAAATCCGCTGCGTAATTTTAAAGATTTAAGCATGCAAAGAGACATAGGGACAGAAAAAAAACCGGCCAAGTGCGAGTCGGACTCGCGCACCGAGTACCGTACAAATAAGTTTAAAATTATTAAAAAAATATAATTATATTATGTGATGTAACTAAAAATTTATGGTTTTCGTAATTTTTCCTTTATCTATGCTATAAGACGTTGCTTCGTACCAAATTTCAAGATTCTGAGTTCACGGGAAGCACCCTGTAGGTTTTGATTCCCTTGCAAGTGTCGAAAATTTGCGGCATAAACGGCTGTATCTTTTGATTGCGTTGGCTTAAAAGTTTGATTTTTTCACAGCTTCAAGGGACAGTAGACCTGAGCAATTGATATAAATTTCAGCTTCATACCTCCACGCGTTCCTGAGAAAAAGGGTCTTGACAGACGGACGGACGGACAACAAAGTGATCCTATAAGGGTTCCGTTTTTTCCTTTTGAGGTACGGAACCCTAAAAAGCGACTTTGTTTTTTTTGTATAATATGTACTATGTAGTGAGTAGTGATGAAGATATGAAAATGGCTATCAACTTGTATTTAAAGATAAAATGATGAATTATTTCCTGAACTATCAAGGTTTCTGAAAATGATTTTATCTCTATTATCTCTTTATAAATAAAACAGTAATGTTAACATTTATATAATACTAGCGGTCCGCCCCGGCTTCGCCCGTGGTACCTACATGTTTAAACTATCCTATCTCTCAAGTTGGATCGAACTGCACAATATGGTGTGCGAATTTTATTATAATCGGTTAAGTGGTTTAGGAGTCCATTGAGGGCAAACATTGTGACACGAGATTTATATATATTAAGACTAGCATTCCGCCCGTTGTTTTGCCCGCGTTTTCAAAGAAAAACCCGCATAGTATTTATAAGTAGTAGAATAGTTTGTGTGAAGTCCCTTGTCCCCTAGTGGGGTAAGGGGCAGACGCCTGATGCATTATGCATACATCTGTTTCACTGATCGATTTTCTTTAGGGACAAGTAGATTAGCCTTCTGTGTCTTGCCAGACCGAGACATTATTCTTCTTAGTCTCCACCAGGAACCGAACTCCCCCCCTCGGTTCTACACGCGTTAACCACTGTACCAACGAGGCGGTGTAATGTGTATAGATAAAAACAATTTATCATCATTAATATTTATATACAGATAAAAAAATTATTTAATTATAATTATTTTTAGTCTGTACTCGATACAAAATATCCTGATTACAGATATTTTTTAGTATCGTTTCCGTTGTAGTAGTAAGTTTTTTTGCAAACAAAATTGTATTTTAATGAATGTACTATTTGATATGTTGACGACCTTGTCATTTTGAATCTAAATTGTGACTGTGATTGTTATATGAATTGAATGTTTATCCGACTGCGTCAAAACGGGTCATGTTTTTTAATTACATGTATGTGATATACAGTATTGTCGTCATAGATTTTTTTGGCTGAGTTAATTTTAGGTTTTCAATCTTATAATAAAACTAGCTGTGCTACACGGTTTTACCCGCAGTGCTCCGCTTCTTTTGGTCTTAGCGATCCTAGATAAATGGGCTATCTTACACCGAAAGAATTTTACAAATCGGACCAGTAGTTCCCGAGATTAGCGCATTCAAAGAAACAAACTCTTCAGATTTATAATATGTATTAGTATACTGTATAGAAGTAAAGAATATGGATAATAAAATAAAATCATAGTGTCTCTATCCTTTGAAGTTTAAACAAATCTCTATCAGCGGAGACAATTTGGTTGTTTCATACTTTTTAGAGCGTGTTTTAGTTTTTAAACTTTATTTTTATTCTCAATTCCTATTAAAGTACTTACGAACAAAAAAAAATCTAAATCGGTGATTCTAAATTGAGCAATTTTTTTATTTTTAACAGATAAAAATGGAGGAAGTACTGCCAACGATGAGAAGCTTAAGCCCCGATCCTATTGCTTTAGCGGCAGTTAATAAAAAATATCATCAGGTATGTATTTAGATAATTACGCCTTTTAAAACATTTTCCTATACTTTGGTTTTCCTAATTATGGTCCCTCTTCACAATGGGCAGCTTTGGCCCAATAAATGGTCGATGTTTGCCAATACGGCGATTATGAATAAACATCTACAATGACGGCCGATTATAGACGTAGGCCGTGATTGCCTCTACTCGCCCAACGCTGCCCATTGTGAAGAAGGTCCATTATACTTGTAATAATTATCAATAATAATGGTCTTTTGCAGCTTCAATTTTCTGTTTATCTACTATGAAAATATAGGTTAGGTTTACACGAAAAAGTGGCAAATACGAGATGAAGATTGTTGATAAAAGAATTAAATCTATGAAAAACGCTAGCTAGTCGTAATATTTCGATTTACATCTATTAATTTAATAAATATTGTAGTTACTTATAATGGCATTCATAAAAATATAAATAGGACTAGGTTCTTTAGGAACGTTGACCGCCTCCTTGGTACAGTGGTTGACGCGTGAGCGTAGAACCGAGGGATCCTGGGTTCGATTCCCGGTGGAGACGAAGAAAAAAAAAATGTCTCGGTCTGGCAGGACACAGAAGGCTGATCACCTACTTGTCCCTAAAGAAAATCGATCAGTGAAACAGATGTATGAATAATGCATCTGCCCCTTACCCCACTACGGGGACACGGGACTTCACTTCTTTAGGAACGTAAAATTATCATGAAAATAATAATACCTACCTACTTCAGTATACACTTACTACCATGGATCAATATACCTACAGGGTGTCCCACCGTCGGTATTCTAAACTCAATGGAGGTTATAGTTTTGCATACGCTGAGTACGTAAAAAATACTTTAAAATTCCAGATGCATTTTTTCTATGCGACTACTAGACCATGCTACTACTAAACAACTTACTACTTAAATATATTGATATCTACAAGAAAATATAACTTCAGAGACGAGCATTTTATTTAATTTGTTACGTCGCGTAATTTGAAATTATTATCTCCATAGGTACTAGTTATCACTTAAGTTTACACTTAACGTAAGTTTTTATACTTACCATTTTCATCGGAGGCCTTTCCCAGTATCCATTTGTAAACCATTTCATTAATTAAAAGTTACGACAAAATATCTTCGTGTGAAAAATTGAGCCGGTTTTAGAAAATAATTATTTCTGCAAAAAAGAATAATTAATGAAAATTACCCTCCTAAAATATCACAGATAAAATATCAACAGAATGCGACGAATTAAAAAAAAAAATTACCTACAGATTAGGTACATAGTAATTCAAATTTATTTTTAGAACTATGTACAACAATATTCGTTCTTTCAAATATTAAAAAGAAAATAACAAATATGTAGGTATTATAGCCATGATCTGTTTAACTTGACAGTTGACACTGGCAAAAATTCTTCGCCAAAAAGGCAACAATTGGCAATTTCCCGCCAAAACATGATAATTTAGTAACACGGAAATGTAAAATTTATAATTTCAATGTTTATTTTGTTATTGTAATGTTTAAAAAATAAAGGCAACACAGGCAAAATGTCTTCACTGTAATAACTATTATACTCTAGGTCTTCACCCATTGCCATAATCGAAAAAAAAAACAACGGCAATTTCCCGCCAAAACATGCTAATTTAGTAACACGGAAATGCAACATTATTTTCAATGTTAATTTATTTTTTCTATCTAGACGTCTTGTATGTCGAACATCGATGGTCGAACATAATATTTATTATGTGAAATATACCTAATATCACAGACTAATAATAATATACTACGTATACAACTAATATCTAATTATGGCATTTTCCTCGATAAAATAGCAAATCTTTTGAATAAACATGATATGAAAGAGCAGTTTGTGTATGAATTAAGATATGACACTGGGCGCTTGTCAGTTTTCGCAAGTTTTTTATAATTTATCAAGATTACACTGTTCCACGTGTTTTATTACCTGATTAGGTTCTAATAGAAAGAAAGATACCTAAGGATATGAACATTCTTTAATTTGCAATCCTAGTCGGTTAAAGATCAATATTTAATTAAACACGCTTAAAGATTAAAGTTCAAGGCAGTAGTATGAATGATTAACTACATAATACATCGTGATATTCATTACCCACCCAGTGTATTTGATTTGCACCATAATTAATGTTTTTACGTCACGTTCGCGTTGTACAAACTAGGTACCATATGACAATTGACAATGCGTATATATGTAGTGGTTATAACATATAGAAAAGTTACTTCAATTTTACAATCATAGTCAATTGGAATAACCTTGATAGATAGGTATCTAATCTTTTATCTTTTTGTTTGCAAAATTTTTTATCAGCTCGAAGGCGTGCGACATCTAGTGTTGTCTATAATGACTAAAACATCTGCCAGTGACATGTTTTCGTTTTAGTTCCACTACTTGACACAAGATGGCGCTGTTCACAAAAAAGATAACTCACGAATATTACAATGCAATATTATATAGTATGGGATTTTATCATTACAGATAAACAACAAAAAGCACTTAGCACTTGTGTGTGCTCGTGTGTGTGATTCACGGATTAATAATAATTATTCTTGCGAAAACATACGAAATCGTGTCTCTCTATCTAACTTATAGCGTTATCTCGCTCGAACTGTCATCCGGGAATGACGTGTCGTCAGTCGGTTTTAACCAAAGTGAAGTCAGACGCATATTAAATACCGTATAGTGTAATCAAGTTTATTGTTAATAAAACTTTGAAATTATTGTGAAATTGCAATAACGCAAATAAAACAATTATAATAGTGAAAACAGTGATCTATTTAGTGAAACAATTTGGATCTCATAGTGCTGTGAATTGGATTTGCAGTGGATTCTTTAAGTTCATGAAAAGCAGTTGATTTTGCTGTTTTTCCTCTTGTTTTACGTATAAAATGTGTTTTATCCGTTATTAAGAGTAACGGAGCGTAACTTGAGAAATTTATAACTCAACTATCTTGAACAGAGAAACGGTAACGTCGCAAAATACTTTTAACCTCTCTAACTTTAACTTCGAGGGTATTCCTAGCCGACAAGTATTTTGGCTGTTTGGCTGTAATTCATGCAACCACTGCCTTGAAAAAATTCGTAATTTAAACATTGTTGTATTTTTTTTATCTGTACCTAGTACAAAAAAAAACATCTAACCGGATTCTTATTGGATTTTTTGTTATAAAAACTTCAAGCATATTTTTACGATATTATCCTTGAATTACTTTACTTTAGTCAATTATATTTACGTCTCATATCCTTTAATGCTATAGGTTAATTATAAAGATCGCATTAAAAACACAGGTATTTGTTATGAAAATTCATAAATTAATATTAAAAAACTTACCTACACCTGTAATTAAATGTTTTAAATAAGTAATTATTAATTTATAACAAACAAAGAACATTAATTCATTCTTTGACACTAATCTAACCTACCTTCATTTTTCGAAAACAAGATGTATGCGCGATGTCTTGCTACAGTAGACTGTAGCGTGTATAGCTTACATAAGTTTTATCCATGGGTTTTGAAGAGTTATACAATAGGACACATTCAGTCTTAATATTATAATAACTACCCATATAATTCAATGTTTTCATTACTTCTAAAACTAATAGGACTAATTTTATTGTTTACTTACATATATTATAGCCTTCTTCGATAAATGGACTATCTAACAGTGAAATGACCTGGGATTCCTGAGATCAGCGCATTCAAACTAACAAACTTTTCAGCTATATAATATTAAACTCAAACTCAAACTCAAACATTTATTTATTCAATTAGACTTCTTAGAGAAGCACTTTTGAAACGTCAATACATATTTTTACATTTACCACCGATTCGGAAAGCAGTATCTATGGAGAAGAACCGGCAAGAAAAATTAGTATAGATAATGTTCCAATTTGTTTTCATTACATAAAATATGTGCTTATCAACTGTATATCTAATGTTATCAAATCAATATTGTTTATCAAGATCTTGGTTGAGAATGAAAATGTCATAACGATGGATTGCACTTTGGCTTTATAATTATAACTAGCTTTCCGCCCGCGGCTTCGCCCGCATTTTCAAAGATAAACCCGCATAGTTCCCGTTCCCGTGGGATTTCCGGGATAAAACCTATCCTATGTCTTAATCCAAGTTACCCTCTATATGTGTGCTAAAATTCATTGTAATTGCTTCAGTAGTTTTTGCGTGAAAGAGTAACAAACATCCATACATCCATACTTACAAACTTTCACATTTATAATATTAATAGGATTATACTAGCTGTGCTCCACGGTTTACCCGTGTCTAATCCCAACTTATATTATAAATGCGAAAGTAACTCTGTCTGTCTGTTACGCTTTCCCGCTTAAACCTCTCAACCGATTTTGATGAAATTTGGCACAGACAATCTTTAGACCCTGGGAAAGAACATAGGCTACCTTTTATCAAAACACCACGCGGGCGAAGCCGCGGGAGGAAGCTAGTACCTAAAAAATTATACATATACATACTAAAACCTTACTCTTGAATAACTCTATCTATTAAAAAAACCGCATCAAAAGTTGCATAGTTTTAAAGATTTATATCACACACATAGGGACAGAGAAAGCGACTTTGTTTTATGCTATGTAGTGAATAATACTAGCTGTAGTTGTACCTTCATTGTTCTGCTTTCTAACAGTGAAATAATTTTTCAAATCAACCCATGGTTCCTGAGATTAGTGTGTTCAAACTAACAAACTCTTCAGCTTTATAATATTAGTAAAGATTATATTAAACGTGTATTAAGATATTAATTAGCAATGTTTGTTATGTATATTACAAATATTAATTTTAATAACATGGATGCAGCTGCATAATTGAAAATAATTAAATGCAACATTGTTTTAAACTCAAAGAGATAGAGATAAAAATAATTTGGAAAATCCAAAAGTGCACGCCTCATAATTTTTTTTTAATAAATATTTATTAATTATTATTTTTGTTTATTTAATAACAATTAAACCACATCGAATCAGACCCTGAAAAATGAAAGGGTTCTATTCCTGAGCATACTCAAGCGTAAGAGAAAAAAAAAGACTCGATTAGTAAAGTATTTCGGTCGCTATCGTGTTAACAAGAAAAAGGATCCGCACATACAGACACACGGACGTCCAAGACAGAACTTTTTTAAACTGTTTTTTAACTAGTTTAAATAACAAAAATGACATCAAAAATATCATGAACGTTAAAAATAGTGTTTTTTCTTAATATGTGTGTGTATGTATTATCTTACAAGTGCAATGTATGATACATAAAGACATTTTAAGTTTGAAAAATCAGATGTTTTGCGCGAAGTGACAGTAGTACCCACCTCAACGGTTCGCTTATGAGGCGTGCAATTGATTTATTAAGTACTGAGTGTGGAAAATTTCCAAGGTTCAGTAAAATCAATAGTTATTTACTTAAATAATAAAATTGTATGAATTTCAAAATTGTATATGGAATATAATAATTGGGGTGTGATCTATAATCGATATTGAAGCTATAAGTATAGTTTTATAGACTTTTTGTCTGTTTGCCTGTATCTATGTCCAGGCTAAACTCAAAAAGTGCTGCGGGCTAAACTCAAAAGCATGGATTAACTTCATTTTACATCTTATATATAAAATTCTCGTGTCACAATGTTAGTCTGCATACTCCACCGAAACGGGTGGACCGATTCTCATGAAATTTTCTGTGCATATCGGGTAAGTCTGAGAATCGGCCAACATCTATTTTTCATATGTACCACGGGCGAAGCCGGGGTGGGCCGCTAGTAATATTATACATATATTACTATAGGGTCAACATATAGGCTATATATATCATCACGCTAAGACCAATAGGAGAGGAGCAATGCGGGTAAAACCGAGGGCACAGCTAGTCTATGAATAAAGGTGTTTTCATAAATGCTAAAATAAGTTTTATGAAGCAAGTAAGCAAGCAAGCTTGTAAAAGCAGTATAATTTGACTTTGAGTCATATCTTAAAAAATCAAATGATTTAATTTTGTTGTTGCGAATTTTATGACGGGCCAGTGTATTGATTGTTTTTTCAACTGATGTGTTGAAGGTATTTTTAAGTGGTAGTTTTTTTATATGGCATTACTATTTGCCTTGATTTTTTTTTATAAGTATGTACATAATATATTATAACTTTTATCCATACCAATATAATTTTTATCCGTATTGTATACAAACAACGATATTCTAAGTAAATAGGTGTATATACTTACGCTATTAGCGCTACGGGAGCACCGCCCGAACGAAAAGTGGCTAATTACTAATTAGCCACATTTTACTTCAGATGTGTATTTCTTGCTCTGTTTAACATAAAATATAATATAAGCTTATATAAGCTTATATAAGCTTATATAATATAAGCTTGCGTTATACATAAAAGTACTTTACCTACTTGCGATGTTAACTTGCGATATGGAGGGTCAATTGCGTACCTATCGAATTAATAATAATTATAATGCAAAAACCCAAAATAAATATTGTTTATTTATGAATTATTACTTAACTTAGACGTAATACGGTGGCAATTACGTTAGAATCTTAATCTTAATACTATTATAAAGGCGAAAGTTTGTAAGGATGTATGGATGTATGGATGTATGGATGTTTGTTACTCTTTCACGTAAAAACTACTGAACCGATTACAATGAAATTTAGCACACATATAGAGGGTAACTTGGATTAACACATAGGATAGGTTTTATCCCGGAAATCCCACGGGAACGGGAACTATGCGGGTTTTCCTTCGCGGGCGGAAATCTAGTATTTAATATTTCAATGTTTTTCAGCAAATACTGGACAGTAATTATAGAATAAGGTCAAGATAGTCGATTACATCAGTATTTTATGATGCTGACATCACAGATGTTTATTCTCTATTTGCTTATTTAGATTTAATTTGATTTCTATTATTACGGTTTTACGTCTATAATAAGATGACCGATTTGTAGTGGTTTTAATGTAAGCGTAATGTTTTCCTGTGAGTTCCCGGCTTAGATTAGCAAAACTTATAAATATTATAAACTAGCGGTCCGCCCCCGCTTCGCCCGTGGTACATGTTTATGATTTCAGCCTGGAAGAGATCGCTGATAAGCGATAAGGTTGCCTTATGTGCTGTGAATGTTTCCTTTTCTGTTATTAATATTATATGATTGTAAAATTTGTAATGGTACATAAAATTGTTAAATAAAATAAATGATTTATTTCCATAAGAACCATCCTCGTACTTCAAGGAATATTATAAAAAAAGAATTATCGAAATCCGTCCACACGTTCACGCGTGATGCCGTGACCAAGGGAAATAGGGATTCATTTTATAATATAGAGATAGGTAATACGAATCTGAATAAGGAAATAATTTTTTTTTTGTTTTTAAATTGTTTACCAGTAAAATGCTACTTACATATTTATTATTTACTTAGTAACAAGAATAACTATATTTTTTCTGAATTAATTAGCGTCAAATTAATTAATAAATTTTCCCACTATATTTTTCTAATTTGACGCTGTCAAAATACCCGCCAAACGGCGCGGCCGTTGTTCCCTTTTTTTTAATAGAACGTCCTTGTCAAGGCGTTTCGGTCGCGCGCGGTCGACGATCCGCCGCTGTATAATCGCTAAAAATATATTTTCTTAGATATGTATTGAAACATAGATAAAAATTCGTTTACAATAATAATGCGGAGTTTTGTATACATATATTGCGTAGCGCAATTTTAATCCTATAGAAATCTGTTACAGAGGCTTAGCTTAATTCATTGCAAGGTTTATAGGTTTTATATTTTATATAAACGATAATATTATGCACCTAGTATACAGTATGTAATTATAATTATTTAATGTTAGTTTCATAATTATACAAAGAGGTTTTATATAAGGCAGTCGAACTGCGTATAAAATTCCGTAACATAATATAGTTTATATATAATTTAATTTTCATAATTAAGCTGACTAATACGATGCCTAAAAAGGCGAAGGTAGCAAATAACACAGAATAAAGAGCATTAGCGTGTCATCAAAATAATTGTCCAATAAATGTTGAATCAAATGATCGGTCGATTACCTGCGTAATGTCACGTGATCTCAGACTTATTTGTTATGCAAATTAGTCAGTAACGAATAATGACCCCGCTTCGAATTGCAAAATTCGGCGCGATTTATTCTTTTTAAATTTTAGAAAAAGTTAGTTTACGCGCGAAATGGTACGGGCTAGAACTAAATTTGGATAATTTAATGATTGAGTAGCGTTATAACTTATAAATGATTAATTGCAATTAATATACCTACTTACGAATATAAAATATAAATGTGTCTATTTTATACAAAATAATGTACATGACATACTTACTAATTATATCATCAAAGATAGGTACTATAAAAATGCACTAAAATTCCAATATAGTTACGCGTAAGCGTTTCTTTATCCGCACATAATTTATTACCTAATAAAACATTTTAATACATAATAAATTACCACTGAAAATATTCTACAGTGAATGCAATCGAACAAAGGCGGTTATTTCTGCCGGCTGAACAAAGATTGTTTATTACGGGAACCGATGCATGCATGTCCTTTCGTCTCGACGCCTACGCGCGCATTAACCTTACGAACGTAGTCTGTGGTTCGCGTGGGCATAGATAATGAGTAACGTATAGACAATAGAGGAGCCTTTGCCCCGTTGCGTCCATAAAAAAAGTTACGTGTAGAGGTGAGCCTTTGCCTATAGTAGAGCCATTTTAATAGGCGACATTTGACAGTTCAACAAAATTCAACAACGTAACCTAGTAACGACGACATAGAATAACATGATATTTCGTTTTGTTAGAACTGCACATTTGCTTAACTTTTTTTCAATTACGATTACATATTTATAACAATAATGACCGATACAAGTAATTTTAGGATTTGATTTTACTCATAAACCATTCTAAACATAATAAACAATTTCTGATTTAAAGATCAGACGTCGCTACAATTTTGTGTCAATAAACGTTTTTTCTTTTTAAATACCAGAGACGTTACTCTAAAAATCGAAAACTGACATCTAGAATCGAATGCATTGATTACTTGGGAATAAAAATCATCATAAATTATTGACATGTGTTTCAAGTTCGATTGACAAATGTTTCAAGTCCGTATCGATTAATTCACTTTAATCGATGTTTTTAAGCAGGTTACCACCCTATGAAGATAAAATTGATAGACGTCAAATGTTGCCTATTAAATTGGCTCAACAATAGCTGCATTATTAAAAAAAAAAAATTGACAACCTCCTCTGTCGGTTTAAAAATAAAGACAATGTCAGATGGCCTAATTTTATCTCCTTTTTGTAAAGTCATAAAGCAAAACAGCATCGTACATGTCCTTTATTTTTATGGTTGCCTGGAAGATATTGCTTTAAGCAATAAGGCCGTCACTTACCATGTTCTACATGTTTACACGATAAATATCCTTCTATAGTCTATATCTATACTAATAATAAAGCTGAAGGGTTTTTTTTTGTTTGAACGCGCTAATCTCAGGAACTACTGGTCCGATTTGGAAAATTCTTTTGGTGTTAGATCATCGAGATATACCTATGTACTACTGTTAGATAGCCTATTTATCGAGGAAGGCTATTAGGCTATATATCATCACGCTAAGACCAACAGGAGCGGAGCACTGCGGGTAAATACCGCGGGGCACAGCTAGTATTATATTACTAGAAACTATTAAAGTGTCATAAATAAATAAATAAAATGTAGCAAGTGACCTAGTAACTATTTAGCAGTTACTAATTTCAGCATTCCGACCTTAGCTCCAGCATTCTAGTCGTTTAGTGTGAAATTAGATTTTGATTACTCTCAAACAGCTTTACCGCGATTACTACCAGATGTACATTACAATAATAAATAAATAAAATAAATAAATAAATATTATAGGACATTATTACACAAATCGATTTACACAATCAATGTAATTATTATTATTATATATGTAATTATTATATAATCATTATTACACAATCAATAATCGATCAATCAATAATAATTGATCAATCGATATCAATTATCGATCAATCGATATATCTATCGATCAATTAATCAATAATCGGTCAATCAATAATCGATCAATCAATAATCGATCAATCGTTATATCGATCGATAAATTAATCAATAATCGGTCAATCAATAATCGATCAATCAATCAATCGATCAATCGATCAATAAATAATCGATCGATCGATCAATCAATCAATCAATAATCGATCAATCAATAATTGATCGATCGATATATCGATTGATCGATTGATTGATTGATCGATTGATCGATTGATTGATTGATCGATCGATCGATTGATCAATTGATCGATCGATATATCGATTATTGATTGATTGATTGATCGATCGATCGATTATTGATTGATCGATTGATCGATTATTGATTGACCGATTATTGATTAATTTATCGATAGATATAACGATTGATCGATTATTGATCGGTCGATATATCGATTGATCGATTGATTGATCGATCGAATGATTGATTGATTGATTGAATGATCGATTGATTGATTGATCGATCGATCGATTAATCAATTGATCGATCGATATATCGATTGATCAATTATTGATTGATCGATTATTGATTGCTCGATCGATCGATTGATCGATCGATATATCGATTGATCGATTGATCAATTATTGATTGATCGATTATTGATTGATCGATTATTGATTGATCGATTATTGATTGATCGATTATTGATTGATCGATTATTGATTGATCGATTATTGATTGACCGATTATTGATTGATCGATTATTGATTGATTGATCGATTGATCGATCGATATTTAGTGGACAGAGCCAGCCTCAGCCACTCCGGGAGTGCCGGCAGAAATGAAAACTTGATTATTAACGTTCAGCATGGAATATAAGGATGGAATATAAGGGCTAAAAAAAAATCCGTCTTACGCTTTTTCGATCAGGCGACGTGTCCTGACGCGAGTTTAAGATTTTATACCCAACGCCGCTAAAGAAGTTTTCACTTCAAAAAGTTATTGTGGGTTATCCATAAGAGATAGACATATACCATCGCGGATTTTTCTGTAGAACTTTTCAATGTGTATAATACTTAGTACAATATTTTGATAAAACTCGTAGGGTTCAGCATGCGTTTGCAATGTAAGCGGAAAAAATGTAACTATTTACGACATCACATTAGAAACCTCAAAAATAACAGTACTTCTCCACTATTTAATGGATGTTATTATACATATAAACCTTCCTCTTGAATCACACTATCTATTAATAAAAACCGCATCAAAATCAAGTAAATTAAGTAGTTTCAAAGATTTAAGCGTATAAAGGGACATAGGGACATAGGGACAGAGAAAGCGACTTTGTTTTATACTATGTAGTGATACGTATTTCTATTCTAATTTTCTCCATAAACGTTATACTGAACATATCAAACTTCATCGAAATCTATTCAGTTGTTTAGACGTTATGAAGTAACAGACAGACTGCAGATTAAATTCACTTTTATATATATAAGTATGGATATCGAACGACTGAGTCACATTGTCATATGTAACTGCAGACTGACCTACTTAATAATAAACCGGGGTTTAAATCCGTTGCAAGTTTATAAATAAGCATAATCCTACTTAAATGATAAAAAAAAGATGGGTTGCACTGGGGGAGTGCCGGCAGAAGTGAAAACTTGATTATTAACGTTGAGCATGTTTGATATTTTGGAATGGTATTTTACGCTTTTTCGGTCAGGTCACATGTCCTGACGCAAGTTTAAGATTTTATGTACCCATTACAGAAAAAGTGCTCAACGCCGCTAAAGAAGTTTTCACTTCAAATAGTTATGTGAAATTTTGTGAGGATGTGAATTGTGATTGTTCCCCTTTCACGGGAAAGCCACTATTTTGATAAATAATAATAGACTGTTCTAAGACTGTTCTAGATACCTAAGGTCGGTGACAAGTGACAACACAATATTTGCAAGTTTTTTTACTAGCTGCGCTTCGCGGTTTCATCCGCGTGACTCCGCTCCTGTTGATCTTAGCGTGATGATATTTAGCATATAGCCTTCCTCGATAAATGGGCTATCTAATACCGAAATAATTTTTCAAATCGGACCAGTAGTTCATGAGATTAGCGCGTTCAAACAAACTCTTCAGCTTTATAATATTAGTATAGATAATATAATATATCTTGTTTACACAGTAGGCAGGTAATAAAACACAAAAAACATTAGAAACGACACGTCCTCGCAATTTCTCTTAATAACTGCAAGTTGCAACGGCCAACGAGGCAGTTGAAATATTTCTCGCCGACCTCACCTTGGAACAGCGCATTTGAGGTCATACATACATACTCGTGTAAAACCATTTTTAGATATGATGCGGGTACTTGTAAAACGTTTACGTATCACCATGGTCGAAATATATATTTTACCAAACGGACTCTTAGATACGTTCATAAAAATTCGTTTAATAATACTTTTATAAACAACTAGCTTACCGCCCGCGGCTTCGCCCGCTTTGTCTAAAACTTAATAAATTATATACTAAAACCTTCCTCTTGAATCACTCTATCTAGGTATTAAAAAAAAACCGCATCAAAATCCTTTGCGTAGTTTTAAAGATTTAAGCATACAAAGGGATATAGGGACAGAGAAAAGCGACTTTGTTTTATACTATGTAGTGAAGTATTTGTTATCAAATTATGATGGGAAAAATAAATAACCACAACTGATAAAACACTATAATTTTATTATGTACTAACAAAAATGTCAGTTTAAACTATAACATAGCAAAGATAATAAATTGTATTCAGAAAATATTTGTAACAAAGTTTATTTTATTATTTGAAATATTAATTTTCTATATTTGACTAGCTGCCGCGACATACGTCGTCTCCGTCCGATTAGGGCCCTTCTGGCCTCCTCCACTCAAGCGACAGCTCAAGCCGAGGGGACGCCCTTGTGCATGTCGCTACCAGGGTGAACCTTCAGTTCACCCCCGCGTCCGCGTTAAAATGTAGAAGCCCTTCTGGCTAACATTGAGAGACACCACACAAAAAAAAAAGACATACGTCGTTTTGCCCTATTGCCCCTTTTTCGTGTTTTCTCCATAAAACCATTCTTGTGCCTTAACAAAAAGGATAAACAAAAATTGCAGAATTCATTGTTATATTTTTTTTAATGTATTATATTATGAATTGAACGCCACACAACGCGAATTTTAAATAAATTACCACAATATTATCTATGGTAGGTATAGAACCATAGATAATTAAGTATTAACACCAAATTCAAAATCTATTCTCTATGCACGAATGCCTCTTCTAAATTTAAATTTTGACGCCGCCGTCAAAAGGTCATTGATCGCAATTTATTTTTAATTATATTTATTAAATTTAATTATATTTCGGAATTATCGAATAAATACGTACGTCAAAAGTGATCCAGATCCTGTAAAAGCAATTTATTTATTTCGTTCAAGGTATTAAAAGTCGCCCTGATTTCGTTATGAAAATACATTTTATGCAAGCGTAAAATAGAGTCCAAGGTAAGCATTTTACGAACATACAAAATGTGTGAATTACTCTTTAAATGTGAACTTCACTACATAGTATAAAACAAAGTCGCTTTCTCTGTCCCTATGTCCCTATGTATGCTAAAATCTTTAAAACTACGCAACGGATTTTGATGCGGTTTTTTAATAGATAGAGTGATTTAAGAGGAAGGTTTTAGTATATAATTTATTATGTTTTAGACAAAGCGGGCGAAGCCGCGGGCGGTAAGCTAGTAAGTTTATATGTATATATAAACGAGATGTGCGACGCGGTTTTACCCGCGGACGAATCCAAAGGCATGGACGTATAAAAAAAGACGGACGGTATATCGCCTAAACATTGAGTGAAGCCTAGTAATGGCGGCGAAACATCCATGTGTGTGTGCCATGTTGCCATGGCAACAGCTGTGTTGATGACAATGGCGGCTGTATTTTTTTCTATAAATTTTGCCGTAATAATTTTGTCATTAAAACATAAAAGGAATAACTTGCTTCCCAGTGGAATGTAATCCCTTGTGTTTTGTTATTTAAAATTGTACTGTTGCGACACCATTTACCACGCAAGACGGCATTTTAAATATTTTTTGTGAAACAGTGACGCAGTTAATCAGTCGGTAGTTCACGACGTAATGGCGGCCGACTAGCTTACTATGGTGAGAGTGTGTGCGTGTTTATTGTCTTTACACGATCGCTAGCTTACTATGGTGGCTTCACGTTGTTTGTTCGTAATACGGTGTCCGTCTTTTTTTATACGTCCATGTCCAAAGGTATTTCTATAGCTCATATATATTATATCATCGAAATTCGTTTAGTGGCTTACGTGTAAAAGAGGAACAAACATACATACATCCACACTTATACGTTTATAATATTAGTTAAGACTAGTTGTGCCCATGGTTTTCCGCGTTAAAACATAACCGGTTTGAATTTGAAGCCTTTTTTTTAAAGTAGATTTTTGAATCTAGCTCTTCAACGATTTTCATTCAAAATTTCACCCAAATTACTGCTGTGCTAGTAATAGCGTAACAGACGAACAGATGTTTTTGAAAAAAATGATAAATAAGATTATAAAATCCGATCTATGTAATATTTTTCCGCACATAGTTATGTGATATGTTTTACTGAGTCATAAAATATTTTTTTATCCCATGTATATTTGCAACAAAATATATTTCTGGAAAAAAAATTATGAATCTTTGAAAATTATATTATACATTATTATACATATTTTCAAGAACTCGGTAATCAGACAAAATAGTTGTTCTTTTTGATTTCATACATTTTCTTAAACCGTATTTTATAAAACTGACCTTAATATTATATCAAACGCCTTTCACAAAGTTCAATATTTAAAGACCATAAATATTAAAAAACTTTGTTAAGTTTTCACCCATCATTAAATTGTTCGTGCTATTAGACGCTTTACCACCTGATCGCTTGAAGGTGAGTCCAACTGGCCATGAGAGAAAGGACAGTATCCATGAATACACGCAATGAAGTTATATTGTAGATAAATAATTGTATATATACTTAGTTTTAAAAACTAACAACACGCTCAAACTCTTGAAATTAATAGTAGAGTGGTTAAAAATTAAAATACAGCGCACGGGGAATGGCACGTCGAAATATGGCCAATTAGCCACATTTTACTTGACTTTACATGAGGTGAATCATGTCGTCAGTGCAGTAGTGTGTCATTTTCGCAAATCGAGTGTTGTGTTGGTACTTGCACCTTTTTAATTATAATATTCGTTTCGATACACGCGTTCTAGAATAATTTCGAATTCTGGAATTTTCCCGTTCGCCATTTGAAATTTGAATTTCATAACGGCCCCGTTTAATTTGAATTGTCGAACGAATTCGTCCCGCGATTCGAATTTTAAATCTCACGTTGACAGCTCGCGTGAATGTTTGCGAAATGCTGTTCTAATTCTAAATATTTTCAACCAATTTTCAATTCGACTGTATTTTGTCGATACTTTCGACTGGGTGAACTGATATTGATGATTCTTTTTTTATTTGAAAGCTCGTGCTTCCCATTTTAATTCGGCTAAGTTCTGACAAAGTAAAGGCGCTTTAGTTTTATGTTAAAAATACGTTCTACGTATTACGTCTTCTGTTATCGGAACTAATGCTTCTTATTCAATTTAAAGAAGTATGTCGCCTTTAAAATTTTGTAACTATCTAGTAATTACACAGTATAAACTATAAAGTATAAACCATAGACCATATTATGTTTGACCTAATAGTTCAAATAAGGAAAACTCCACGCACCATAAACAAGTATAGAGCGCGTATATGGTGTTGATACTTGCGCGTGTTGAATCAATCATTATTTCTTTTATCAACTTATATACTATGTCGTGTAACCAAGAGGTCAGATAACATCTGTTCTACTATCTATACTAATATTATAAAGAGGAAAGGTTTGTATGTATGTATGTATGGTTTTCACGCATAAACTACTGGACCGATTTTGATGAAATTTGGCATAGATAATCTTTAGACCCTGAGAAAGAACATAGGCTACCTTTTATTGCGAAATATGTACCACGGGCGAAGCCGGGGCGGACCGCTAGTCTACTAATAATATAAAACTTAAGAGTTTGTTTGTACGCGCTAATCAGGAACTACTGGAGCGATTTCAAAAATTATTTCCACGTTTTTATCTAGCCATTGCTCCGCTCCTATTGTTCTAAGCGAGATGATATAACGTAACGGCACCGGTTTCCGACTAGCCTCCTCTATCCGACCATTTTGATTTTTATTTGATAAAACGTTTAAAATACGCGCGACATGCGTGAAACTGAAGGCTTTCGATCCAATCACTTATCGTACGTCATCTGTCCAAAATTGGGTTTCAAATTTTAACCGACATTTCGTCAATCCAAGAAAAGCTAGGCGAGGGTGTAGTTTGTATTGGATTGAATGCGAAAAAAACATAAAACGGTGAAAATAAACATTTGGATTTTTACGCTAAATACTCTGGTAAGTTTGTGGTTAATTTACTTTAAACGTTTTATTGGTGTTTTAAATTATTAATTTTAAAATATACATGCAAAGATAGCGTGTTTTTATAGGTTTTTTTGGACAAATAATTATGGACGGAATGAGGAGCTTGTCAAAATAACAACATTCCGAAATCCGACCGAATCGGTCGGTAAAAGGAATTTCGCACTTTTTAAAAGAAGGTAATTTTCTATTATGCATGTTGTTTTGTGGAGGTTTCGTATTAAGTTATTTATTCTAAACGCTATGCTTATATACAACACCTGTATGCGACCAATGCTTACTTTAATGGATTATTTGTAATATTCGTTTTAACTGACACTCTTTTTTGATTTTTTTGTTATTCATTTACAAAGACCGGTCTGGTTTAAAAACCCTATATTTTACGTTTATGACACATAATTGCATAACTACGAAATTGTGAGATCTTTATAAGTGTACATATGAAATAGAAATGAACTAAAAATGAATATCAATTTCGGTTTAGAGGCTTTATTACGCAAATGTAGGTTTGGTCGGAATCTAGGTGCGATATAATTCCCTGTTTCCGTCCAACTGGGTTGCTTTTGCTTGCGCTGTGCTTGAGTGAAATTGCATGCGTTTATTTCAGGTCATCATCATGAGTGATAAAAAAGAGGCTGAAGTATTCTCATTAGCTGAAATAATACTTTTGGTGAAATGGGCAAAGTAGTCAATGGGACATTCTAAATTAGTGTGGATGACCAGTGAGGCATTTTATGAGTTTGAGTTTGAGTAAATGTAATTTTAAACTACTACAGTCTAACATAGAGTTAGTTTTTGTTATTATAATAAATGCTCAAATATTATTTAAAACTAGCGGTCCGCCCCGGCTTCGCCCGTGGTACATATTTAAAATTTCTCTCCATAAGAACCATCCTCGTACTTCAAGTAATATAATAAAAAAAGAATTATCGAAATCGGTCCACGCGTGATGCAGTGAAAAGACGAAACGGGTTTTTACGAATTTCCATTGTATTTCTATTATCATAAAGTTGATTTTAGTAGAAAATATTTGGCTGGTCGGAATCTAGCTACTCAGTGGTCGGAAACACGTGCATTTGTACTCAGTCGGTCGGAAAATGGTGCTTTCAGTTAATTTCCAGTCGTGACAGTTAAAATCCAAATTTAGGTAATAAAAAGCCATTATGAAATACAATTATGTGCATATTTTAAAATATAAGTTCGTAATCTTTCATAATATCATTTTTTCTTATGACCTCTAGAGTATTTAATTTATCTTTTAAAGGATTCATTTAGCCGTATCAATCAGTGGTCGGAATTCGGTGCCATTACGTTATAGGCTATTGCCTTCCTCGATAAATCAACTATCTAATATTGTAATAATTTTTCAAATCGGACCCGTGATTCCTGAGATAAGCGCGATCAAGTATAAACAAACTCTTCAACTTTATAATATTAGTAGATAAAATCATATTATGTTAGAAATGGTTAGATCTAAGGTTGCTTCAATGGTGGTCGTCCTTACTATTCTAAAATAGGTAAATAGTTGTCTCTCATAAAAGGTTTTGATAAATGTAATTTATTCTTATTTTATATTTATTACTTGTTGATAATACTAGAATATTATTGAAATAGGTGCAGTAGTTTGGAATATTGTCCTTAACATACATACGTACATGCTCTTTATGTTTTAGATATTCTCATGTTTCTTTAATAAATGCAAAAGTATTTATAAGTAGTAGTTTGTCCTTTACTAGTAGTTTCTTGCCGATTCTTCGTGGTAGAAAAGACCTTAAGAATCGGTTGTAGTTTAAATAAAATTCAAATATACTTAAGTTAACACGAATAAAACAATTTTGCATTGTGATTTAGTGTGAACTGTGAAGTTACAAAGTATCAAGATTTTTTACTTATTATCCTATATTCAATTTCAATGTTGAAAGTTCAATCTCACAGCGAAAAGACACTCAACCTATCAACTATCAAATACATAGGTACTAAAAGTCATTATTGAAAACACAATCCAACATTTCAAAATGCGTTGCAATCGTCCAAACAGGTCATCCGGCCACTGTCAAGGGCGTCTAAGATGTAATAAAAACTATTCTCGTTCGAAAATCTTGAAAACATCGCGCCGCACCACGAAATAGATTTCCAGATTTTCGAACGCACTGACCGGCGCGACCTTGAACCTTGCGAAAAAACAAGATGGCGGTGACGTAAACCGCGGGAGTCGTAACAGCCGAATCTACAATTTTTCGATAAAGTTCAATGACATTTGTAGTTAGGTGATTAATGTTATGTATTATCACTAGATAGTAGTACAAAGACTCTTCCGTCTGTCTGTCTGTATACGAAGGTATTTAAAAGTACACAACGAATTTTGATGCGTATATTTGAAGTGAAACTTCTTGGCGCGTTGAGAGTAAAATTTCAAGGTCGAGAGGGTAACTTGGATTAACACATAGGTTAGGCTTCATCCCACGGGATCGGGAATGATGCGGGTTTTTCTTTCAAAACGCGGCCGAAGCCGCGGGCGGAAAGCTAGTCTATTATAAATTATCGTTAATTATACACGTTTTGTAGTTTTACCTTAGAAAATAAATGTAAAAATAAAGTATATTTCCTAGACTAAGGTTGATTAACACGGATATTTTTTATTGTATTTTTAATCGGGGAAAATGCGAATAAATAAAGATTATTATCTGTTTTTTTTTTCTTTAATTAGGTAGGTATCTGATGCAAAAATGATATTTAAAAACAAAGATGTATCTTAGGCAATTATTACTAATTTTTGCTTACGGCTATATTTTCTTGATAAAATGCCAAATTAGTCATAATATATTTTATATATTAAATTGGTGAAAACTGCATTCAAACCGACCAGTGGAGCGTGTAGAAACAAATATTTAGATGAATAAAACAAATCTTTCATTTTTATTGATATACTAGCGGTCCGCCCCGGCTTCGCCCGTGGTACATGTTTACGTTTTCTCTCCATAAGAACCATCCTCGTACTTCAAATAATATATTAAAAAAAGAATTATCGAAATCGGTTCAGCCATTCTCGAGTTATGCGCTTACCAACACATTTTGCGATTCATTTTTATATTATAGATTATGTACATACTTATACATATATTATGTACACATATAAAATATTATCCTTTTATTTTTACAATCTCGTTCCCGCCATAACGCATCTAATGTCACACCAATGACGCGGCCACAGATAAAAAATGGCGGTTCATTGCATTCTATATTTTTGGCTTGTTTATGGTCGTTAATCGCTTTTTGATTTCGCCTGCAGCTGATGGATGCCTTTGAAGATGACAAAAATACATGTTTATTTTGCTCAATGTCATGTTTCTAAACGTTGATTTAATTTTATTTAAGCTTTTTACAGAGAATGAGTGCAGAATTCGTATTCGTAGTGGAAAAATTGCATTTATTAATGAGACAGGAAAATTTATTAATTTTCACAAAAATCCGTAACTAAAAAGACAATGACAATAGTACTTAATACTTTTTAATAGATATAACTTTCCAATACACGAAACGCCGGGCAGCACAAGCCAGCCAGAGTACAATAATTAACAATAACAAGTAAACAATTCTTAAAATACAATAAAAATATCTCAAAAAAAAAATAAAACTTTTATGTGCCATGCAAATAAACAACCATAAATAACGTACACATTTCTTTACATGTATCACACACATTATCAACGTACCGCAGCTGCAGCCATGACACAAAAAACAATGCATAAACACGATTATATTATTTAACTAGATGTGCCGCGCGATTTCACCCGCGTGACTCCGCTCCTGTTGGTCTTAGCGTGATGATATATAGCCTATAGCCTTCCTCAATAAATGGGCTATCTAACACCGAAAGAATTTTTCAAATCGGACCAGTGGTTCCCGAAATTAGCGCGTTCAAACACACAAACTCTTCAGCTTTATAATATACACACCGGCACAATTAGCGGAACAGAAAAAAAAGTGAGACTATGAGATAATAACGCATATTTTTTACGAAAATGTAATTAGACACTAACTAACAAATTGATTAACATCTTTTAACAACGACTTTGAAAAGACTTCGTTATTTTTTATTGAAAAAACAACATGTTCTTCTAAAATGTCTCTGATGTATCGATCTGCTGTCATGGTCCCTCCTGTGACTATCACTAACTCCGTGCGAGCTCCCAAACATATCCCTCCCCAAACCATAATCAAGCCGCCACCATAAGCCACTGTGTGTTCAAAATTAGACTGTATGTTGCGTTCTCCTTTGCGTCTCCATATTCGCTGTCTCCCATCGATCTGTTTTAAAAGAACTCTGCACTCATCAGAAAGAGAAAACCTGCTGCCATTCGTTCAAATCCCAGACGATGTTCTCGCACATCGGTTTGTGTTCCGCTAATTGTGCCGGTGT
Source organism: Colias eurytheme (assembly GCF_061535395.1). Classification (NCBI taxonomy): domain Eukaryota; kingdom Metazoa; phylum Arthropoda; class Insecta; order Lepidoptera; family Pieridae; genus Colias; species Colias eurytheme. The sequence goes on along the minus strand of NC_143010.1, from coordinate 4,114,104 downwards.
GTGTATTAGTATAGATTACGTCTTAAAATGACGGACGAAATGGCGCGAAAGTACAATAGACAACGCTTTCCCTGGCTGCGTGCAATGTATGCTTTCTTTTTTTTATGTTCGCGAAAAATTTTGAAAGTGGAATCGCAAATCTGTACATCTTACGCCATTATTGTAATATTCTTTTTGCTTAGAGACGAACATTTTTAAACTCAACTACAAATAAAAAATCATTCATAATAAAAATTAAAAAATAATGAAGAATTTGAAAAAATAAATTAAATTATGTACTTATTGTATTGATAATCTTACTTCCCACTTCCTGCTAATATTATAAAAGTGAAAGTTTGTGAGGAAAGATGTACAGTGGTGGACGTTTAATTAGAAACAGGTAACACGATGAAGTAGTCATCAAGTTTATTTAACATTTGTGTATTAAAGTATTAGAGATTAAGCACTATTTCATATGTAATAGAACACCCGTTTATCTAGTTTTATAATAAATTGCTTAATTTTAATCAAACGTTAGCTTAAATTAATAAAATCAAACAACTTTAGGTGAAGTCTGATTTCCGCGTATTTTCAGTCTGGACAACAAATTAGAAACAGCATGTTTCGAGTGTTCTAAAGTCAAAACCTATTAAAATGCCGTCAATATTTTTTTCATCTATAAATATTTGCACCGTTTTTTAAACATTCTATCTAAAAGTTTCTGAAAATTAATTTACTTTGCAGCAAAAATGGGTAAAAGTAAGATTCGTGACCCATCAACAAGAAAAATAATTTTAAGTTTACAATTTGACAAAAGCTGGAGTTACAGGAAAATTGCAAATCATTTAGAGTGTTCGATAAAAAGATATTCAATGTTACAGTCTATTTCAATAAGCATGGTAGTTCTGATCAAGTGTCTAGAAAAGCTGGACCATGAAAAATCACTGCTCGCGAGGATAGGCAAATGATTCTTTTGGCAAAAATGGATCCATTTAAAAGCTCAAATTCTATTATAAAATTAGTTTTTTCCGAAGATGAACCACGCCATGTGTCGATGAGATCGGTTTTCGGGTGGTAAGTCGAGGCAAAATTGTTTGTGAGAGATGCCAGGAAAGTACAGCTTCTTATTAGGCAGGGAACGACGATTTGCATTTACTAAGAAATATTGTTTGAGAACAGTCTGCCAGTGAAAAAGTTTTATTTTGGGACGAAACAAATTAATTTAATCAATTCTGATGGCAAAAGATACGCGCGTCGTCCAGTTAACCATACCTTAGATAATAAATTAAAAACAGTTAAGCAAGGCGGAGGAAACATTATAGTATGGGGTTGTTTTTAGATTGTTATAATCTTTATAGACAACAACGGCTTTACAACGTCGTGGCTCAGATTGTAAGAGATTTTCACACGTTTGCAAAAACATATTTCCTAATAGAATTGGAACCTTTAAATGGATCTATCTTTGCGAAAAGAATAATTTACCTATCCTGGCGAGCAGTAGTTTTTCATGGTCAAGCTTTTCTAGGCACTTAATCAGAAGTACCATGCTCTTTGAAATAAACTATAGCATTGAATATCTTTTTATCGAACACTCTAAATGATTTGCAATTTTCCTGTAACTCCAGTTTTTGTCAAAATGTAAACTTAAAATTATTTTTCTTGTTGATGGGTCACGAATCTTACTTTTACCCATTTTTGCTGCAAAGTAAATTAATTTTCAGAAACTTTTAGATAGAATGTTTAAAAAACGGTGCAAATATTTATAGATGAAAAAAATATTGACGGCATTTTAATAGGTTTTGACTTTAGAACACTCGAAACATGCTGTTTCTAATTTGTTGTCCAGACTGAAAATACGCGGAAATCAGACTTCACCTAAAGTTGTTTGATTTTATTAATTTAAGCTAACGTTTGATTAAAATTAAGCAATTTATTATAAAACTAGATAAACGGGTGTTCTATTACATATGAAATAATGCTTAATCTCTAATACTTTAATACACAAATGTTAAATAAACTTGATGACTACTTCATCGTGTTACCTGTTTCTAATTAAACGTCCACCACTGTATGTTTGTTATTCCTTCACGCATAAACGGCTGATCGGATCTCTATGCAATTTGGCAAAGATATAGTTTACCAATACATTTTTATTGGTGACGATTTATTTGATCGAGCTAGTCTATACTAATCTATACTAATATTATAAAGAGGAAAAGTTTGTATGTATGTATGTATGTATGTATGGTTTTCACGCAAAAACTACTGGACCGATTTCAAAAATTCTTTCACCATTAGAAAGCTGCATCTTTACTGAGCAACATAGGCTATATTGCATTTTCAAAAAAATTAGAGATCCTTACCAAAAATGCAATAATGTAACCCAAGGTGTAAAAAAATCCTCAATAAAACTTCTGTCATCGCGTGCGCTGCGGAATCTATTGAAGATAGAACAAAAAAATGTTCTACGGTATTATAGAATGGATCAATATCTATAAGAAAATCCGCGATACCTACCATATGTCCAACTTCAGTAGTTATGTTACTACAACTTTTTTACGTTTTCAAAGTAAATAGAAGTGCCGACAGTAATCAAACCATGTTATCCATACACATATATTAATCCTTATCCCATTAAATGATGTTTTATTATAGACTGTTTCAATACCAGCAAAATACTTTTTAAATGAAAAGAATTGGATATTCCATTCAAAAGATATAACGAATTTTTAAAAGTGTCAATCTACAGAAAATAGTAGGTAGGTATACCTACTGCAGTTCGAGCAGGCCGTAGTGCGGGGGTCACGGTCCACGGAGGAATTCTACCAATATGCGTCTTGACGGAACACAGTGGGGTTTTGGTCGGTAGGAATCCGACATAACCCACGGCCCCTCCCCCGGAGGCCGTGGGTATCTATGAAAGATTTCCCCACTAAAACAAAAAAAAAAAGTCCGTAGTGCGGGACGGGGTAAAGGTAATTTTCATATGATTAAAAATTAAACCTACCTATAGTCCGACCTTTAGTAGAATTTTCACTGTAATGATATCGCTATCTATGCGGGTGAAACCGCAGGGCATTGCTAGTCAATATATAAAAGTTCTTATTTTCAATACAGACAAAGTCGCGGTTATAACCTAGTATCTCATAAATATGAACAAGTACACGTGTGGAAGATAAACAAATGTGACGTCACAATTGCGTTTGAAAAATACATTGTAAAAACAGGTATAAGATGTTATTAATTCTATCCGGTTGGTGTGATTATAAATAGTGTCTTTGAAATCTAAAATAATATTATAAAACTGAAGAGTGTGTTTGTTTGTTTGAACGCGCTAATCTCAGGAACTTACTGATCCGATTTGAAAAATTCTATCACTGTTAGATAGTCCATTTATCGAGGAAGGCTATAGGCTATATATCATCACGCTAAGACCAATAGGAGCGGAGCAATGCGGGTAAAACCGCGGGGTATAGCTAGTCAATTATTTAGGTCTCTCGTGTGTTATATTACTATTCATATTTATAGTGCCAATGTCAACATATAATGAATTAATTATTAATTATTAATTAATTATTAATTCATTTGTAGACCATGAGTTCATCGTATATCGGTCGAGAAACTATAGTCGATAATCCTATTCTGTGATCCTATTCTATTATTTCCTACTAATATTATAAATGCGAAAGTTTGTGAGAATGGATGTATGCGTATGTGTAGGTGTGTATGTCTGTTACTCTTTCACGCAAATACTACTGAACCGATTCCTATGAAATTTAGCACACATGTAGAGGGTAACTCGGATTAACACATAGGATTCAATTATCCTGGAAATCCCACGGGAACGGAAACTATGCGGGTTTTTCTTTAAAAACGCGGGCGAAGCCGCGGGTGGAAAGCTAGTATAACATAGACTACTAGCTTTCTTCCGGCTTCGTCCTTTTTGTCTAAAACCTTATAAATTATAAGTAATGTTATAATTTATAAATTATATACTAAAACCTTTCTCTCTATTAAAAAACAGCATCAAAATCCGTTGCGTAGTTTTAATACACAGATAGACAGACAGATATATACCTAGCGACTTTGTTTTATATTATGAAGTGATATAAACGAAGTATTGGTTTGCATTGCTATCCGTGTTTTATAATAATTGGCGCGATTAAATGCAGCGAGGAAAGGAAAATTACATTTTTATGCATAAGTAATGAATTTTGTTTAAAATTCTTTTAGTAGGAAAATACTGTTTTTGCTTGAGTGGCATTGTTCTTGTAGTAAAAAGTATCCAAACCTTTGTCGTATTTCTGATATGAGTAAATTTTATTTTTATGATCCTAAATAAAATAAAGTATCATCACAGATATTATAAAATAGTATTATAATACTTCAAAAGGTTGAAACTAAAAACAGTTTGACTCTAAGCACCATCTGTTAATTTATCTATGATTGCTGCTATAAATCAACTGAATTTTATTATAAATCTATCAATGTATAATAATAAATAACAATCCATTTTACAGCTCAACGCTCAATTCAACGTAAAGTTATAAAAATAACAACATGCAATTATGGCATATTTTCTCAATACGAAACTCTTTGTTCGTACAGCCAAAAATATTTATGCAACGCTCGAGAGAAAAAAGAAAAAAAATTGGCGCGTAATAACTTTATAATTCTGTTTTCAAATTTTGGCGGACGCGAGCGACTCGCGTCCAATTTGTAAAGAATAAACACACGTTTCTGGTCAATGAACGTGTGACGAACGAGGATCGTGTATACGCCGCAGTAGTTTGCGGGTCGTCGTTGCAGGCGTGCGGCCCGCGCGTTCTAAACAAAAAATTTATCGTCTGTGCAAATTCGCGCGCAAAAGCGTATTCAAATAAAATTATTTTTAATTTCGTGTGCCGTTCGAAATTTAATTTCTGTTGTTGTTTGTGAAAATAAATTTGTTTCGTAAGTTATTTAAAATTTTAATGGGGCGCACTGGCTTTCTTTAAATGTACTGATTAATTATGTATTTAAAAGTCAAGTGTTAATTTAATTCAACGTGCGATAGCTCTGTTAATTATTCGATTTACATTCAAATGTTCTTTTTGTTCTTGATTATTATTGCCATATACTCGTCGCTATAACGCTAAAGTAAGGTAAAATCCGTTTCTTTGTTCAAGATAGCCCTTCAAGGATATTTATTCTATTTTAATAGATACAACGGCCTACAGTGGTCTAATTGGCAAAATCTCAAGTGAGTCAGTGACGATGCATTCTAGCAAAATGTGTTTAAAAGTGAAGCAAAATGTGCTAATATCGTGACAGTGTGTCAACATGTCGCCTGACAAACGGAAGAGAAGAACCGTAAAAGTCAGCAAAAGGACTCGTATCTAGCGAAGGCGTAAGGGTGAATGATCTCAGTATTTTAGTGCTCAAAATAATAAAAAGACTGAATAACCGTTAAGCAACCAGCGACCGTGACGATGATCGCCTTAAAGAAACTCTACGGGGACGAGCTGCTCCGCCTAGCTTTAGTTTTAAGCCTTCTCAAGGCAAATCCGGAAGAGTACCTCGAGATAGAAACGCAGCAGTTGCTAACTGGCCTGAATATATCCAACGGGTCTGATTGGTCTCTCGAGCAGGAGGCCAGAACGCTGATCAGACCAAGATTCGTTCACCCGAAATCACTGGACAACATACTAGTGAACTACGAGCGGCAGCTCTTCGAGGAGCTCAACTCCCTCGGCCGATATAATTATCGGGTGAACAATGACCGGATGTGGCATAATCGGGCGATACACACGTATTTGGTTAATAACGTCGCGACCACAGTCCAACCCGTGCCTCCGAGCGATACGGAACAAAATGACTCGCAGGACGCCGTGGCGGCGGACGACAATGTAGCCCAGGAAGTCAAGATAACAGAGGAGGAATCTACAGATGCTGATCCTCAACCGGACGCAGTTGTTACCCTCTCAGCGGATTTCTTCGAGAACAGAACTGAGTCTGATATATTTGCTGAAATCGGGACACGGTCGTTCGACGTCAACGAGTTTCTGGTCAATAATACGGAAGAGATGCAGATTAAAAAGGAGCAGCAAGACGATATGCTAGATGTCATTGTGAAAAAGGAAAGGGATGAGGATCTATACAGTGACAATGCTATCGATGACTTCGTGCCGTATTTCACGGCGAAAGCAGAGAAGTTGGAACTGGGCGAACCTAATTCTGTATTCCATCAGAATTTAGCCGATCTTCAAGACTATGGAGAGCTGTTCGATGACGTCAAAGAGCTACGGAATGATCTGGAATATCTGGACGTTAAACAGCAGCAAGAGAACTTGGAACAGTATCTATTAGAGAATACACCTTTGGACACAGAAGTATACGAATTAGCGCCTATCTTCGAAGAGGAGCTTGTGCTTGACGTGAAGAGGGAGAGAGCGAGCACAAGTTTCACGGCCAGTTCTAGTGGTGTGAGCGAGATGGATGTATCCGATGTTCCTGATGTGAAGATGGAGCCAGATGAAGGGAATCATACTGGGGATGAGCTGACGCAAGAGGTGAGTCGTAGTTATAAGCTAACTTTGTGCATTGTCTTTGCGTGTTTTTCATGTTATATAATTTTTTTGATTACTGATAGTTTAAAGTTGTTTTCTATACACATTATGATGCTCTTAGGGTTTAATTTTATTATAATAGTAGTATATAAATCGTTCTTATAGTCTGTTTCTACATCTGTGCAAAATAGGCCATATTTCAGCCATATAAAGTATGTTCTGAATTCTGATAGAAGCAGCATGTTCTTTCTTTTCTCAAATTCTATAATATTTGCATTCAGTTTCATCAAAATCAGTTCAGTGATTCGCGATTGATATAGAATATGTGCTTTTTGATAACAGGATTATTTTGAAAATCGCATCAAAATCAGTCCAGTTGATTTTGTGCTATAGTTGACTCATACTCACTCTAATTAATTATATTAGATGTTATTGCCAATGTTTTTGTTGATAACTTAAGTTAATAATTAAGATTTGCCTGCAGCTGTATAGGATAGCAAAAACATATGAACTTTTTAGCTGTTTACAATTTTAAAAGGGGAGGGGGGGGGGGTATGTTATTTAAAAGGAATATTAGATATTTTGTACTAGGTACGCAAGTAATTGAAATTTTCAATTTAAAGTAATAGTTATTTTTTACTAGATGCATACCTCTTGAGGGGGTGAGGAGGGTTGAAATTTGAAATTAATAAACAAATACAATAAAAACAATAGTTACTTAATAATTATTATGATTAGGTACTAAATAATAATTATTCAACGATTGGCGCGTAAATTTTTAAAATATGTACAGACCTGTGACCTTATTGTGTATTTTTACTGGAGACGAAGTTCATTGTAGTATGTACATATATATTAGCTTGTTTGATATAACACAAGTTTTAAATTATAACTGGCTTATATACTTTTATATGATTTTCTACATATGGAAGGGCTGGACCGATTTTGATGATATTAAAAGCGGAAGAGGTTAACCTCTAGCTTGTTAATTACTCTAAATAATTGATTTTAAATTAAGTGTATTGTGTCTCGAATTGCATCGATGATGATGATAAATGATTAATGTAATCTCGAATTATACGTTACGAAAGTAATCTATCTTTACACAAAAATTCATCAAAATCGCTTCAGCCGTTACATAACAACAAGCACACAGTACAAACAAACTTAAATTTATAAAGAAGCTTTGCGCATTTTAGTGTAACAAGTTTAAATGTTTTTCACATTAATGGGGTCATTGACTCTGCTAATTTGGAGAGGCAAGGTCGATAGGTGTGGTGTTAACTTTTTACGATGTTTTAAATATTTATCTTATTTATTAACCGACTGCGAAAGAGAGGGTTTTTCGAGTGTATGTGTGTACTTACATATTTCTTTTCTACGCCATACAACAGCCTGGATATTATGGTACCTACTTACATGGTTTCGTTGATGTTAAAACATAATTGAAGTGAAACTTCTTTATCGGGGTTGGAAAAAAATTTAGTGTAACATTTTATCGTCACGCGTGACATTTTTCCGTTACGCGCCATCTTTTTCTTATCCCTACCACGCGTGATTCGACGTATTTCTGTGAAGTTGTATAAAGTAAATTATTTTTTGAAAAATAAGGTCATAAAGAAGTTTCACTTCTTACGTATGTACACTAGTACACGCACACATTTTTTTATTTATTACTAGCTGTAGCCGTCGGCTTCACTCGCGATATACAGGCTAATGAGAAGCCTTTGTAATTTAAACTAAATATGTAGTATCTCCGTACCTACAAAATTTCATACAGATCCGATCAGCTGTTTTTGCGTGATACATAAACAAACACACCAACAAAAGCTAAATACCTACCAACTAGTTTTTCCCATGGTTTTGTCTGAGCCTATGAGACTACTCTTAGTAAATAAATCCATACTAATATTATAAATGCGAAATTAACTCTGTCTGTCTGTTATACTCAATCACGCCTTAACTACTGAACCAATTTGCATGAAATTCAAAAATCCATGGAAAATGCCTGGAAAATATCCGGAAAATGCGTGAAAATGTCCGGAAAATATCCGAAAAATGCCCGGAAAATGCCTGGAAAATGTCCGGAAAATGTCTGGGAAATGCGTGGAAAATCCCCGGAAAATGTCTGGGAAACATCCGGAAAATCCCCGGGAAATGCTCGGAAAATCCCCGGAAAATGCCTGGGAAATTCCCGGAAAATGCCTGGAAAATCCCGGAAAATAACCGGAAAATGCCAGGGAAATGTCTGGAAAATATCCGGAAAATGTGTGGAAATGTCCGGAAAAATCGTGGAAAATGCCTGGAAAATCCCGGAAAATGCTCGGATATTCCCCGGAAAATATCCGTAAAATGCGTGAAAATGTCCGGAAAAAGCGTGGAAAATGCCACTTCAAATTTGCGATGTAATTAAAGCAGAAAACCAAAAAAGAAAAAGAAAGCTAAAATCTTTCATATTAAATGTAAATGGGATATTCATATTTCATACTTAATGTATGGGAGGGTTAAAAGATAATTTTTTTGATATTTCTTGATTTATTTTTAAAAATTTATTACCGCAATTTTACTCATTAGGTTAAGGCTGCAGTCTAGCAAAATTGCGTTTTCAACAAGTTATTTGACAATTTTTTCCCGGCTAATGAAATGATAAACTGAATTTTTTTTGCTTGTTTATCAATTAGTGTTATATACGCAATGCGCGTGAATTTTTTCACATTAATTATAAAGTTACTTTATGTTACCTTAATCAGGCCTTAAAGATAAGTCTCTTTCCCCCAAAGACATTTCGAGCTAAGTTTGTGCACTCACTACGTTGCAACCGATTACAATTTACACAATCTGATCAGCGCATTATTATCCTTATATAGTCGTTATTAAAAACTGCTGAATACAATTGCCGAAAAACTTATGATTTTCTTAATTAGGACGTTATAAATTCATTAAATTTCCCATTTTTTGCCTTACAAAATCGATTGATAAATACTGCTAAAAGTTATTTTTTCCATTAATTTATTCGAGTTGGTTGAAGACCAATGAGTATTAATCCTTTAAAAATTTTTTTTTTTTGAATTTTGATAATTCTTTAAATATTAAAAAAATATTTAAAATAATAAGTAAAAATCCTAGCGAATTTCTTTAGTCGCGCTCCTTGGGCCGGAGCGTTCTGACGTGTGCTCTACGCTCGATTTTCCTTCATACCGAAGTGAAAGTTGCTCTACTTCATTAAATTTAATATTTTTGTTAATTGATTATTTTTATCTTAGTTTTGTGCAAATATTCGTATTTTTAAACATTTGATTTCGATATGGAAAATAAACGAAAAAAATACGCGTGTAACTACTAGAAAAAAAATTATCTTCGAACATAAAGTTAATGAAACCAAATAGATTGCAAAGGTGATTGGCAACAATTTCTTTATTTTACGGGGTGTCAGTAAAGGGATGTATATTTCTTTAAAACTAAAGTAAGCTCATAAATTTTCTTATAATATAATTTTTTTGAAGTTCCAAAAATGTTTATTTTTCGTTTGAGAAATACGAAATATAATATAAACTTGTATTGAGAACTTGAACTTCCCAAGTTCATCCGGGGAAATCCCCATACGGGGAAAATGATTTGTTTACTCCAAAATTGATCCGAGGTGTTTTAATTTTTTCTTCTAGTCATTTTCAACGTAGCGGCATGTTGTTTGATTATTAATTTTGTAACTTAAATACAGGATATTGGTTTTATATTCTGATCTTACAGACGCGCTGACAAATTTAGTCCACCATTTCTAGTTTAGTCTACCAACTCTAAGTACCAATATTAAAACGAATGGATTATCATCACATCATCAAAACTCAGATGTAATGGAAGATCACAATAACATAGAAAATTCAGTGGGGTTGAGAACTAAACAAACAGAAGTAACAGAGACGCGAAGAATAAAAAAAGAGGACGAAAACGATAATTCGTTGATGCTTTCCCTTTTCGACGTATTGTTAGGGTACATCACCAATCTGCAAAAAACAAAACTGATAATTCCCAATTGCTGATTAAAAATGAAAAACAAATAATCGACAACAGTGGTGAAAATTTGCTGATCACAATGAAACATCCTTCAGTGGTAGCAGATTTACTCATTTAAAATGTATCGGTGAACAGCGTAAAGGAGAGGAGGACAGGAAAACATTATGAATGTGGATGGTGGATTGTATACAGGGTGTAATCGATAAGTATGTGCAGGCGATTATGACGTTATTATTGCAGGTATCAAAAAACTTTAACTTTTACCTAATGAGCAAAATGACAATAATAACTTTTTAAAAGTATAACGAGAAATATCTAAAAAATTTACTTTATACACTCCCATATCAAAAAGGGAAAATGGGACTAGTAGAAGTTAAATGTCTAATTCCGGCAAAAGACATGAATGCGGAAGATGCGGTTAAAAAATATTTAATATTTGAAATACAATGCAAAAAATAACACTTTTGTCATAGATAAGAATCATGACTATTTTTTCAAATTCAGGGACAACTAAACGTTGCAGAAGCAGAAGTCTGCTTATTTGCTGTTTGGACTGGAGTGAATCATTCGTTAAAAATAGAATATATAAAAAAGTATGTAACGTTTAGGCAAAATAAAATGATGGACCATTATCAAGATTTTACATAAATTGCCTACTGTCAGAATTGATTGATTCGAGACTTCAGCATTCGATGCCCATCAAGGACCCATCCTATATCATTCAAGCGATTGAAAAAAAAGAGATTAATCCAGTGCAACCGATAAAGCATCAGAATGCTAGCAAAAGATTTATTAGGTTTATCAATATTAATCTATATATTATACATAATATAATAAATCTGTAGAAGACGCGAAGACTGGCATCCGCGCGGACGGAGTCGCGGGCGGAAGCTAGTCAGTAATAAATATCTTTTGTTTTCATTTGCGTATTTTTCTATTTTATAATTTTTTAACACAAACATTACATTTTTTTTATTAAATACAAAATTTGTTTATCCGTTTTATTAGTTAAACTGAATAACTTTCACTAAGAAACTTAGGTCGAAAAAAATGTATAGAGTTATGCATTTTGTATGGAAAGCTTATTTTTTTTATATTTCGTCCAAATTTCTTTGTAAAAGTTGATCAGTTATATAAACATGAAGTTGAAGATATCAATAGAAAGTATTCGCAAATTTTGTGTACTGATAAAAAAAAATCACCCGGTGTAATTTTCACGAAAATTGTTTCAAATTGTCATTTTTGGTACTTATTACGAATATTAAATTATACGAATGATTTAATTTTTAAAAATTAAGTGGAGCAACTTTCCCTTAGTACATTTGTATTATTTACATATAGGATGACAGGATGCATTTGTTTGCACTACTAGACCAAGCCCTTAAGTACTTTCGATATCAGTTTAAAGTTTTTTGTTATCTGTAATACTTACGGAAAAATCGCCTGTGCACACTTAACGATTACACCCTGTATAGTATACTAGTCACGTGCTATAAAAAACATAGTTTAAACTAAACAAACAGATTCGCACAATTCATTCCATATGTATTGAGAGACAAACATAAAAACTGATTAGATAACAAACGCAAAGATAACGCGCCGGTTGTTCAACTTTCTTAAATTACTTTTTGATAAAAGAATTGCCTTTTTAAAATGTAGGTATTGGCATGTTGCTAACTTCAGTATTGATATGAAAATAATAAAAATTAACGTGTGTGCTCGCGCGTGCTCGGCGCACACGTGTCAGAAGTGAAACTGTATTCGGATTCAAAAATATGTAGTTATAAAAATAATCAAAACCGTGCTTTATAAAAAACTAGCTTTCCGCCCGCGGCTTCCCGCAACCGCATCAAAATCCGTTGCGTAGTTTTAAAGATTTAAGCATACAAAGGGACATAGAGACAGAGAAAGCGACTTTGTTTTATACTATGTAGTGATTACTAACACGCTTTTATTAGCTTCACCTATATGTTTTACAACGGATTTTGATGCGGTTTTTTTTAATAGATAGAGTGATTCAAGAGGAAGGTTTTAGTATGTAATTTATTATTAGGTTTTAGACAAAGCGGGCGAAGCCGCGGGAGGTACCTAAGCTAGTTTTTAATAAGAACCAGTACTTCCTGAGATTAGCGTGTTCAAACAGACAAACTTTCGCAATTATAACATTAGTAGGATAGGTTATCAATAAGTACGAAGGTTGAATGGCCAGACCCAGACGTGTAGCAGACGTCTGGTTGTACCCTAAATATATAGACTTCGAGGTCGAAGAACTAACGTCCTAGGGACACTACAGGACCTAGGTTTTTAGCTCTTTTAGATTCGATTAGAATGAGGAAAATAAAAATGTAATATAAATAGCTGAAGCAATATCACAAAATACAAATGCTACAGTTAACAGAAATAATATTTATAGTGTGCTGTGTGTTTGCGGCATCGTAGCCACGGATGAACCGATTTTTATTATGATTGTTTTAACTTTTAAGTAACAAAAATTACCTATTATACATACATACTTACATTTTTATTACGTTATTTATAAAACACAATAGTTGCAGAACCACGCGTTATGCATCATTTAATCAAAATCAGTTCAGCAGTTCTGATGCGATTGATTAACGAACATCCAAAGTTTTACATATACCGTGGTATTTAAAGAATCATCCATCCATTTTGCCATAGTATGATTATTTATTAAGATCGATAATAGATACAAATCACATAAATAGAATAACATGACGCAGTTATACACGTGCGTAAACAATGTATGTGCTAGTGAAGTGAAAGTTGCACGTGTTTCTTGTATTGGAAACGCATTTGTTTTATTGTTGGTGGTAAATATGTTTATGTGGTGAAATATTGGGTAATTAATCAATTTAGGGCTGATTTTTCAATCGTTGGTTAAAACTTATTCATCGAATAACGTATTATACTACCATTTCAAAAATGTATTCTAATTGTCCGTATTTGACAGTTTACAGGTGACATTTTAAAATGTTCGCCCGCTTTGTATAAAACCTAATCCATACTAATAATATAAATGCGAAAGTAACTCTGTCTGTCTGTCTGTTACTCAATCACGCCTGAACTACTGAACCAATTTGCATGAAATTTGGTATGGACTATGGAGATATTTTGATATCCGAGAAAGGACATAGGCTATCTTTTATTGCGAAATACGTACCACGGGCGAAGCCGGGGCGGACCACTAGTAAATTATATACTAAAATTTTCCTCTTGAATCACTTGTTCTATTAAAAAAAACCGCATCAAAAATGATCGAAATCCGTTACGTGGTTTTAAAGATTTAAGCATACATAGGGGCATAGGGATTAGGGACAGAGAAAGCGACTTTGTTTTATACTATATGTAGTGATATTTTTTTAAGTCCTTGTAAGTAGTTATGTATATCTGTTTATTCTGGGCTGATTTCAAAATTTTTAGATAATAACAGCATACAGCTGAATGCTTTAGTATACATGGATGCAAATGTCTCATTCGTATTGGTAATTTTAAAACGCACACAAAGTCATCTAGATATCAATCAGTCATACAACGTAAAACCGCGTGTGTGTAATTAATGTACATCGATTTGTATTGTAATAGATAATCTATCAATAGTTATAAATATACTAGCGGTCTGCCCCGGCTTCGCCCGTGGTACATGTTTACGTTTTCTCTACATAAAAACCATCCTCGTACTTCAAGGAATATAGTAAGTAAAAAAAGAATTATCGAAATCGGTTCAGCCGTTCTCGAGTTATGCGCTTACCAACACATTTTGCGATTCATTTTTATATATAAGAAGAAGAAGAAGAAGTAGAAGATATAAGAAGAAGATTGTAATGTTTGATTCTCTCTCACGCTATCCTCAGAGCCGCAATCCACTGCACGTATCGCGATGGACCTAATGGAATCGTAATTAATAAATAGTTAATCTATATATCTTATCTTCTTATATATAAAAATGAATCGCAAAATGTGTTGGTAAGCGCATAACTCGAGAACGGCTGAACCGATTTCGATAATTCTTTTTTTATTATATTCCTTGAAGTACGAGGATGGTTTTTATGTAGAGAAAACGTAAATATGTACCACGGGCGAAGCCGGGGCGGACCGCTAGTATGTATATAAAATTCTCGTGTCACAATGTTAGTCTGCATACTCCTCCGAAACGGGTGGACCGATTCTCATGAAATTTTCTGTGCATATCGGGTAAGTCTGAGAATCGGCCAACATCTATTTTTCATATGTACCACGGGCGAAGCCGGGGCGGACCGCTAGTACATATATAAAACTCAAAGGTGAGAGCGGGGGCACACGATGCGTTGCGGCGGCGGTGCGGCGCCGGAGCGGTGTCGCTGCGTCGTCTTACATAGAAATATCTGTGGCATGTCACACGATGCGCTCCGGCGCCGCACCGGACTTGTAACCACCAAGACGAGGCGGGGAGGGATGAATGCGGTGCGACGTCGGAGCGGCACCGCTCAGTTGTTTTGCATCACAAGGAAGGACACGCTGTGCAACGCTGCTACGACGCGGCTGCGACAGAACAACGTTACGGCGCCGCACCACTCGTATGCCCACTGACACGGTGAAATCTTTGCGGTGCGGCGCCGCAACGCATCGTGTGCCCGCGCCCTGACTGATATAGTGATCTATCAACGCACAGCCTAAACCACTGGACGTATCGGGCTGAAATTTGGCATGCAGGTAGATGTCATAACGTAAGCGTCCCCTAAGAAAGGATTTTAGAAAATTCATCCCCTAAAGGGGTAAAATAGGGGATGAAAACTTATACCATGAAAATTAATATTTTCCACGCAAGCGAAGCTGCGGGCAACAGCTAGATTATGATAAAAACAAAAACACGATTTCAAATTTGACTACTTATTACTTAGAGCATTAAACCATTTAACACGCTTTTATTAGCTTCACCTGTATGTTTGTACTTTGTAGTTTGTAGGTATGTAACCGACTCCTAGACTCGATTTTGAACCATATAAAAAGGAAAAAAAAAATAATAATAAAAAGAAGAAATATAAAAAATAATATTAAAAAGGACAGATTTACTTTCTACATTTATCAAGGATTGGTGACAACTGACAAATGACAATAAGTACAATAATTTCATGAGTTTATTGCATGTTTTTTAGATGGAGAGTTGTGTTTTTCGATTGTATGTTATTTGTGCCTAAACGGCTTGTTGTATGTTTATGTTTTATGTATTGCGAAAAAGTACCTAATAGAGCATCTTAGCTTAGTTCCAAGCCCACTGCGTATTATCATATCTATAGATAAATATTATAGGGAGATTTATGTGACATTGTAAGCTTTACAAGTGAACACGTGTTTTCTAAATTTCGCGAGATGCAAACAACCCGCCTTGACCGACACTGACCTTGTCAATAATACGTCACGCCGTGGGATGTTCTAGAATATTTGGCGTTTTTGTTTCAGCGCCATCTAGCGGCCACTAGACGCACTATATTTTATCTTATCCCTATTGGCTATTTCCGCGTTAGTTGTGCGAATCATGCTAAATAATTGTACTTCGCAATGATAAAGTTATTATTCTATCTTCCTATCGTGTTGATTGTTTGTTTTGATTATGCAATATGCGTGATCACGACTCGCGTTGAAATAAAGATGCATGTTCAGTTTATTTTTCAACGCCCTCTATCGGCAAATAGTAAAAAACGAATTAGTTTAGTCTGTTTCGTGTAGATGGCGCTTTTCTCAAATGTTAAAGCGCTATCTATTTCTAGGATATAATTTTAATTCTTCTTCTCGAAATATGTTTTGATAGCGCCTTTGTTAACAATGTTTTGTATTAACACTAGATGTCGGTAAAGTCTTTTATTAGTAATTAGTGCTGCTTGAATTTAGATAAAAATATTATATTTATAGTTTCCACGTGTATCTTTTTATATTTAAGTACAAATATAATTAGTTAAATAGTAATAAAGTTGAGGACGGGATGATTTTGCAATTATATTATAAATAGCATTGAGGTACTATTACTACGTAGTACATGGTAACTCAATGATAAATAGCGAATGTTGTGGTGTAATTAGACAAAATGTGTTCTTGTATTACGTATTTTATATTATGTTTTATGAATGCCATTATAATATGATTCTATACTATTTATAGAATCAAACTATTAATAATTTTAAATGACATATCTATTATGTATAAAATTTCAGAGGGAAAATTATTGAAACAGCAATCTGTGAAAGCTTTGAATTTTACTCCAATGAAACTAAATAAAATATAGCGATGCCACTCAAAAAATAGCTATCTACTGAAGAAAGTTTCTTCAAAATATGTCAAGCAGTTTCGATCGTTCTATCATACAAATAAAATTTTCTTTATTTTATTATAATTGTATATATTAATTATTTATTTTGTTTCAGGACATGGATCTTATCGAAGTGCTGTGGAAGCAAGATGTCGACATGGGGTTCTCGCTCGAGGATCCCTTGCATATCGTAAGTTGATATTTCTATAGGCATTTATATTAATATTGTTTATTTTATGTATTGTATACTCTATAAATTTGATATATATTTATGTATTGTATACTACAGTATAAGTATTTATATAGTACAATTTTGACCGGATTATAACATAGCTATTATACTAATCAATCGTTAAATTTTCAATAATACTATAAACTCAAGTTTTGGACAATATTGTTTAAGTTGATAGTATACAAGTTAAGAAATTATTTAAGTAATCGAATTTACCTTGTTATACAGGAGATAAATTCAGTTGTAAATCTACTCATTAAATGAAATATGAATTTTAACAATCAAATCTTACCACAATACCTATTTTTGTTTAATATCTTATCGATGTATCGATTTTAACAAAGTTATACAAGATATTAAATCATTTATAAACCAATTTATGTACAAAGTTACAACATAGTACATACCTATTGTATTTTATACTGAATTCCTTACAATACATATTTTAATTCATTTCTACATAAGCCTGCTGTCTATATCGTATTATACAAAGTTATACAAGAAATAAAATAATTCTTAAAGTAAGATATTTAAACGCTAAGGTATTTTTAAACAGTAGCTAAATTAGTTGCTTATATTTTACAGTTTTTTATGACACTACTTACCTTATACACAATTATACAACAAATAAAAACCATATCACCTAATACGATATTTTTTTCGTAAAAGACTACTGTAATTATCGAATGTATACATAGTTATACAACAAATAAAAACCACATTTATACACATTATACAGGAGGGCCCTCAAGCGACGAAAGTGGAACTCGCCAAGGAGTTGGACAAAGATCCTAAAGTACTGGAAAAGAATATAATTGAAGATAACGAGAAAATTGAGAAGGTCAAGGCGTCTCTGCTTGATGCTGATAAGGTAAGGATTTTATTTTTCATATTTTTTAACATTAAAATACATATGTAGTAAAAAATAGGCTTTAATTGTAACTTATACGAAATATATAACATTAAAGAAGATTGAAGTTTGTTTATAAATTGAATTTTTTACTATTTGTTGTTTTCATTATCTATTTTTCAGGTAGGGCTAGATAATAAGAATAAATCAAGTTTTAAATCTGTTCAATAGTATTAATTACTTAAATAAATGAATTTGTAATAAGGCAGAGTTTTAACCATTCAGTCATTGAATTTTGCTCGAAGATTAGAGAAATTAATTTTTAATTATGTATAGGCTAATGTCATCATTGTCTATTTCATCATAAAATATGTTTATCAATATAATTATTGATAAACATATTTTTTATAGAGATACATTTTTCAGGACGACCTATGGGCTGGATTGTCCTACACCGTCGATACAGAGACAGGTCAGTGCTTTTTTATAATATGTATACTTAAATAGTTGTAGATTTATTTTCTGTATAATTGCTGAATTAATGAATATAATTTTAATGTTCATTGATTACGTTTTAGCCGCAAATATGCGCGTTTTATTTATCTATACTAATATTATAAAGCTGAAGAGTTTGTTTGTTTGAACGCGCTAATCTCAGGAACTACTGATCAAATTTGAAAAATTCTTTCGGTGTTTGATAGCCCATTTATCGAGGAAGGCTAAAGGCTATATATTATGAATTATCACGCTAAGACCAACAGGAGCGGAGCAATGCGGGTGAAACCGTGGAGCACAGCTTGTTAATAATTTTTAGTGAAATTAATTTAAATATTTGGCTCTTTCGTGAAAACACGTCCAAATTAAACTTTCCTGGAAAACTACTTTTCAATCGATTGTAGATTAATAAAAGTAATAGGTTCGAGTAATATCAACATTAATTATTTTAGTTTTCGTTTTAAGAATTACATTTTTTCTAATATATTAAAATATATACCTACCTTCTCCCGTGGCTTTGTTCGCATAATAGCAGTTCAAGATACCTACTTATATTTATACAGGTTATAACTTACGAGTATAATCTATCTCCATTATTAATTTTATCCAAACCGATACAATATTTTAACCTAAAACACAAAAATGAAGCTACGATAGTAGTATCGTTTTTACACAAAAGTATATACTACACGTTTTTTAAAGTCGGTTAAAAAGTTATTTTCATAGAGGAAGTAAGTAGGCAGTATTATCATCCCCTAAGTAAATAAAACACCCTTATATAACAAGGGTGAATGTGATATATTTAATTTATATGTATACAGCCAATGCGGGAGGGTTGATAATGATGGGTAAGGGTAGTTACGCGCGGTCGGTTTTTGGATGGGCAAAATATTATTGTGAAGTTGTTTTAATAGTTTTTATTGGAATTATCAAATGGAGTAGTTGTAGATTTAAATCAAGAACAATTTTTATGATATAAAAAAACATTTCTCTAATTATCTTAGTAATAAAAATGCTCAAATTAACTTCGCATCGATACTCTATCAATGTTAAAAAGACGATAATTTTGCGTATTATGTTTGTAATGAATAAACTCATAAACTACTGAACCGATTTTGAAAATTCTAACATCAGTAGAAAACAATTATTCAAACATTCATTCAATTTGACTTCTTCTAGAAGCACTTTTGAATCGTCATGACATATTTTTAAAATTTACCACCTTTGAGCACTATAGTTTGTATTATCTAACAAAATAAGAAAAAAGAAAAATATGTACTGATATTGTAAACCTCAAGAGTTTGTTTGTTTGCTCGCGCTAATCTCAGGAACCACGAGTCCGATTTGAAAAGTTATTTCATTGTTAGCTAGCACATTAATCGAGGAAGGCTACAGGCTATATATCATCACGCTAAGACCAACAGGAGCGTAGCCACGCTGGTGAAACCGCGGAGCGCAGCTAGTAACCAATACAATCACACAATTCGGCGGAACAAAGTTAATTTTTTATCTACTCAATAGATATTAAAATAAAAACGCACAAACTAACGATCTGTCTGTCTGTCCGTCTGTTTTTTTTATATATTTTAATAATTCAAAGAGGGTTTGGCGCAGCACGATGCTAAGTCGATATCGATGATTCAGCATGTATTGGATTGAATCGAATTTGGGGTATCTGCCCCTTGGATAAGGGCAGATTTGATTAAGAACGAAATATTATATTATATATAATACAAGCTTTTCGCGTGGCTTCGCCTGCTTTGTCTAAAACTTAATAAATTAAATGCTAAAACCTTCATCTTTAATCATTCTATCTACAACAAAAATGCGTGTGTGCCAAGCACACGTGTCAGAAGTGAAACTTCTTGGGCAAGATTCAAAGATACCAAAAACGTCGCTTTACTCCTTGATGTAACGGTATTGCCATGACGCGACCTTGAACCTGTCCTTTACGTATTCTCTCCATAAGAACCATCCTCGTACTTCAAGGAATATTATAAAAAGAGAATTAACGAAATCGGTTCAGCCGTTCTCAAGTTTTGCGCTTACATCACTGCCAAGCATCATCAAAATCTGTTCGGTCGTTTTCACGTGAAAATACATGCAAACTTTCGCATGTATAGGTATATAAGTTTATTTAATATATTTTTCTAACTTAGAAATTTAAATAATGAAATACCAACTACATACAAAGGTTTTTAAATTTGCAAATTCGAATCAAATTTAGCTCAGCATCTGTCTATCAAGCTGTTAGCAAGCGAAGCATTTTTCAAAATGTCATATTTTAACAAAATTCATAAATATTAAATATTCTATAGCCGATACAAAAAACTACAAAGTATATTATTAATCATATCGACCGTACGATGACGATGTAATTTCAGAACGTTCTTTTTTTTAATTTAGAATTTCAATTTTTGAATTTCGAATCGAACGCCCAATTGACGTCAAACTCTCGATGAAGGCGGACGTGCGGATATGAGGATGTTTTTTAAATGTTAAAAAAGAGGGTAATTATTTATTGGTTTTTGCGGGGTCTTACTAATATTATAAATCCGAAAGTTTGTGAGGATGTGTGTGTGTGTGTTTGTTACTATTTCACGCAAATACTACTGAACCGAACACAGTGAAATTCAGCACACATATAGAGGGCAACTTTGATTAACACATAGGATATGTTTTATCCCGGAAATCACACGGGAACGGGAACTATGCGGGTTTTCCTTTGAAAACGCGAGCGTAGCCACGGGCGGAAATCTAGTTTTATATAATTGCTTAAATTGTCGAGTAATATTATGGTAATATGAATATTTTCTTTGGATTATAAGTTGGTTGATCTGTACCTACCTACCGCCTAAATCTTAAATTGCAATGTCATGATAAAATTGTGCCCTTTTACAAGCATAATGTAGGTACGTGACTCTTTTGAAGTTTTTGAGATAAATCGTACCCGCCCTTTAGTTAATCCATACTAATGTTATAAATGCGAAAGTAAATCTGTCTGTGTGTATGTCTCTTCTTTACGACTAAATAACCGAACCGATTTTGATGAAATTTGGTACATATTAAAGAAAAGCTTTCCGCCCGCGGCTTCGCCCGCGTTTTCAAAGAAAAACCATCATATTTTCATTTCATGCAAATACTACTGAACCGATTACAATGAAATTTAACACACAAATAGAGGGTAATTTGGATTAACATATAGGACAGGCTTTATCCCGGAAATCCCACGGGAACGGGAACTATGCGGGTTTTTCTTTGACGCAGGCGAAGCCGCGGGCGGAAAGCTAGTTTAAAATATAATGAATAAATTATAAGTTTGAATTGCTTTTTGGAAGTTTAAATTTGTTTTCCATAAGTTATTTTATTTGAAAATAATGTGAGTTGAATGATTTTTAAAATATTTGGACTGCAAATGAAAAATTGGTGTAAAAATTATAGGCCCGTAGATAGGAGACATTTTCGACTATTTCTGATGTAAACTGCATCGGTATTGATTCATCCGTTAGCAAACTATTCTTGTAGATTATGTAAAAATGGGTATTGTTGTTATCATATCATCAAGTTGCATCGGAAATGTTTCAGTCATTTTTAGGTTATAGGTACTTACCTATTATGTAAAAACCAGCTGATAATCTTAATCTTATCATTTAGAACCAACGATTACAAAAACGTAACATCTATTTCGGATATCGTGACAGACGAACAAAAAAAAATAAGCCATGCACCATAATCACTACATAGCGTTCTAAAGCAAGCCGGTACATAAGTAAATACATACGTACCTACACAATGGCTGAATCGATTCTGATGCAACAAAAGGTTTATTAATGATGATAGTCCCCACGGGATTGAGATGTTGTGGGACTATTAATCAATGCCTGCAATGTAGTTATTGTTGTATGGAGTGCATGGAATTAAATGGAGTTTTTTAAGGGTGGATTTTTGACGGGTTTAAATCGTGATTTAAAGCGGGCGAATTAGTAGAAATATACTCTACTAGAGGTCCGCCCCGGCTTCGCCCGTGGTTCATATTTCGCAATAAAAGGTAGCCTATGTCCTTTCTCGGGTATCAAAATATCTCCATACCAAATTTCATGCAAATTGGTTCAGTAGTTTAGGCGTGATTGAGTAACAGACAGACAGACAGAGTTACTTTCGCATTTATAATATTAGTATGGATTTGGATATTAAAGTTTATGTGTAGTATTTTTCGGATTTTTCCACGTAGTATAGAAGTCTTTTTGACGATACCATGTAGGTACTAGCTGTGTCCCGCGGTTTTACCCGCATTGCTCCGCTCCTGTTGGTCTTAGCGTGATGATAGGTATATAGCCTATAGCCTTCCTCAATGAACGTGCTATTTAACACCGAAAGAATTTTTCAAATCGGACCGTTAGTTCCTGAGATTAAAAGTGAAGTCCCGTGTCCCCGTAGTGGGGTAAGGGGCAGATGCATTATTCATACATCTGTTTCACTGATCGATTTTTCTTTAGGGACAAGTAGGTGATCAGCCTTCTGTGTCCTGCCAGACCGAGACATTTTATTTTTTTTTTTCGTCCCCACCGGGAATCGAACCCAGGACCCCTCGGTTCTACGCTCACGCGTCAACCACTGTACCGAGGTAGGGAAGTGAATAAATAATCGATTATTATTTTAATCGATTTTTTTTTTCCATTGTCGATTTTTTATAATCGATTTTATTAATGGTAAACATCGATTTTTAATAAATCGATTATAAGAATTACACAATTTAAAACGATTTTTGTAAATAGTGCTATATCTGTGCGATGGATGACAAAATATGACACTTAAGTTGATAGACATAAAAAAAATGTGTGCGTGTACTAGTGTAGAGATTGTCTAATCTAAAAATGAACGCCCCTCCACTAAACTTAATTGTTTCAATGTGTGAGGACAAATAATTATTGAACCACTTTATATGTGTGCGCGCGTCGATTCTACTGCAAACTTTGACACTCGCGCACTGATTTGTCAACTAATCGGGCGATCTGGGCCTGTAGACAAAGTAACAACTACAAAACGATAACGAAGTTAGAAATCGCAAAAATGTATGGGATTGACATACGCCGCGTTAGATCACGTGGTCTATCTAATGTCAATCCCATACATTTTTGCGATTTCTAACTTCGTTATCGTTTTGTAATTGTTACTTTGTCTAAGGCCCCAGTTCAGGTGCCTAGCATTGTATGGCGGGGAGAGCGCGCTATGTACGGAATGACACGTCCGTTCCGTCGTGCATCGCGTCATTTATGCACTAGTTGGCCAACTGGTCCTGTCGTTCGGGCATGGACGGGACTGGAGGACTGAACGACCAATGAGGCAGACCAATTTGTGTGTATTGCGTCTATACACGTACTTTGAATGTGAGCGTAAACACAGTGGAGGGGCGTTCATTTTTAGATTAGACAATCTATACACACGTAAGGAGTGAAACTTCTTTATGACCTTATTTTTCAAAAAATAATTTACTATATGCAACTTTCCAGAAATACACGACAATACAACTTTCGAATCACGCGTGGTAGGGATAAGAAAAAGATGGCGCGTAACAGAAAAATATCACGCGTAACGAAAATAAGTTACACTAAATTTTTTTACAACTCCGATAAAGAAGTTTCACTTCAAAAAATCAATTCAAAAATTTCACGTGAAAATTAATAAAAATTACAAATGAAAATTTTTAGAAGCATTTTTTTACTGTTATTAATTTGTGATAAAAAAAATTTAAAATTTACACCTGACAGCTAACTTCAGTATAATGAAAAAATTGGTAAGTAAGTTTACTGAACAAGTCGATCAAAAAATCAGCGCCAACTGTACTCCATGTATTTGTATATATCTATATTCCCAAATATATATATACAAATGCATGGAGTGTTCCGGTACTGGTACATGGTCCGGTATTGGGGCTTTTACCTTACATCGAATAGGTTTTTTCGCATAAAAAGTAGAGGTGAAAACAAAAATCGATTATTTAAAAGAAAAATCGATTTTTCACAAATCGATTTATTTCTAAACAAAAAAAATCGATTATTGAGTAATCGATTTTTCTGAATCGAGGTCACATCCCTATACCGAGGAGGCGGTCCAATGCGGTTTTTCAAATCGGACCAGTAAGTTCCTGAGATTAGCGCGTTCAAAAAAACAAACAAACTTCAGCTTTATAATATTAGTATAGATTAGTAAATATTAACAGGAGTTTTTCTTCTTGCGTCAACCCGGTTGACCAAGTTCAACGCTCGTGAACCACTTTGTGTTGTGATGATGTGTCAAAAAATGTGTAGTGACAGAAAAGCTGGGTCTCATCGTGTGCTTGCGTTTGTTGTGACCTTGGTGTATCATGCTAGTTAAAAATAGAAAGATAATTATTTTCTTTGTAAAATAGTTAATCCATACTAATATTATAAATGCGAAAGTAATTCTGTCTGTCTGTCTGTTACTCAATCACGCCTAAACTACTGAACCAATTTTCATGAAATTTGGTATGGAGATATTTTGATACCCGAGAAAGGAGGCTACCTTTTATTGCGAAATATGTACCACGGGCGAAGCCGGGGCGGACTACTAGTAAATAAATAAATATTTCAGGACAATTTTCACACATGGCACGATCTGATCCCATACTAAGCTTTCGCTTGTGTTATGGAAACCAGATGGCTGATAAACATACATATATAATTTTAAATAAATACTTATATAGATAATTAACACCGAGACACAGAGCAAACAATTATGTTCTTCACAGAAATATTTGTCCCGGATGGTAATCGAACCCACGACCTCTGACTTGGAAGGCAGGGCCACTACCAACCAAGCCAACCGGTCAGTCAAAAGGGAGAAAAACTTTCCGCCCACGTTCACTCAATCACTCTATCTATTAAAAAAAATTGGTTGTCTGTAAAGTCGGTTTACTGACGATAGTTGAACGTGACAACGTCCGATTGTGCTTCTTTGTCGCTAGTTCGGGAAAGCTCTAGAAAAAAATAGAGTCTTGAGTTCTTTAAAAAATTCGTTTGTTTGAATGCGCTTATCTCAGGAATTACTAGACTGATTAAAAAAGTTATTTCACCGATTAATGCAATAGTAGGTTTGTGTGTTTGTCTTTACTTCAAGACGCAATACAGCGATTTTATATGATTTTTGTGCCAGCAGATTGTTAGCTGGCTAGCGACCTAAAAGGCTACTTTTTTCCGGGATGAAACATGTCATTCCCCTGGGAATTACTTTTGACTATGCCGCTTTTGAGTGGACTCTATACATTTACTTTTTATGGCGACCTTATTGCTACTTAGACCTTATTGCTGCTTACTTATCTGCCAGGCAATTTTTGGGTAGGATTGTTTTATTTATAAAAATAGTAAATGTTTAAAGCAATTTACAAATAAAATTTTTATTTTTTATCTTCGAAAAAAAAAAGAATCAACGAAAAGCAATAACAATATGTACTTACCTAGTATAGTAATCACATTTTGACAATCGGTAGCTTTTAAGCTATTGCATAGCTTCTATCGCGGGCCTTGAGCGCGGGTCCGAGTCGAGAAATTCCGTAACGAAAAAACCTCACGCTCCCTACTCCGACGGACACGCAGGTGTGGCTTGAAGGCATGCTATGCAATAGCTTTACCACGGCAGTCCTCGAGTGCCACACGTCTTTTTATTATTAGGTATACCAACCTATGTATAACTATACTTAAATATCTAAAGCCTAATGACCTATGCAATTATTATCCATTAAAAATTATTATAGTACTATATACCTACCTAAATAAATAAATAAAAAAATATGTATATATCTAAGTAGGTACCTAACAGTTATAAAATCGCTTTTCCAATCTTTCTCTTTCATTTAGATAATAACATAATATTACTTAGGTACCTTAAGTTATTATCATGACTGCAGCTTAGCTTATGTCAAAGCAATCTTCCTTCTAGATTCGATATTAAAAAATATACCTAAATTCGACAAAATCAATATCTACGCGTAGTTACATTGAAAACAAGATGGCCGCCGCGCGGGAACCGTTCCCGCGGTTTCATTAAAATAAAACAGGGCACCATTAATAAAAGGGAAAAGATTAATGTCGGCGGAGTACAATGCGTAATAAATTAGTGCGCTACGTATAAATTTTCAACAGACCCTTGCCGCCATTTTGCTTTCACACCGCCTCCCATTGGCCGGTTCTTGACTAATCAATAATATTCCTTCCGAATATAGAAGGTTGTATGTTCAAGTTTTCTAGATGGCAATTTGAACCTTATCTCTTATATGTAAGAGAATGTTTTCGTATGAAAGTGGTGTATCATTCGAATGTGGGATTCGAACGCTCAGTATGTTAACGTGATATTTGATTTTCGACTTTATGTACAGTTAATATGGAGTTATTTGCTCTGCGTTTTACTTGTATTGTTTTAAGTAATTTGAATTTGTTCGAACATTGTATTGTGTATCTTATTTGCTAAATGGTAAGGTTGATTTTCGTTTGGCTGATGGAGTGAAATGACGGCTTTGGAATGTTAATTTCTTTTTTTTTATTTATAGGTAACTAGGCAAAGGCGATGCCGCTTTTTAAATAAGTTATATTGATAGGTATGGTCAAAGCGGTTTTACACAATTTTATATTTAGCTTTAAGAAATATGGGTTTTCATTTATAGGTAGGTAGGTATATGGGGTATGGTAGGTGCCTATTTGGGTTTCAGGAATCTTTTATCTTAGGTACCTAGGTACTATTTTAAATCTATTATACTATATTTATTCAATTATATCTAATGTTACCTAGACCTTAGGAACGTAAAGACGTGTTGTTTATTCATGTTATTAAGGGCCGATTTTTCAATGCTTGGATAAAACTTATCCGACCAATAAAGTATTACACGATAATATTAAAATGTCACGTAAACTGTCAAATACGGGCAATTAGAATACCTACGTTTTTAAAATGGTAGTTTTATACATTACTAGCTGCTCCGCGCCGTTTCACCCCCGTGGCTCCACTCCTGTTGCCCGTAACGTGATGAAATATAGCCTATAACCTTCCTCGATAAATGGGCTATCTAACACCGAAAGAATTTTTCAAATCGGACCAGTCGTTCCCGAGATTAGTGCGTCCAAACAAACAAACAAACTTCAGCTTTATAATATTAGTATAGATTCGACGAATAAGTTTTAACCAAGGATTGAAAAATTAGCCCTAAGTAAATTAATAATTATTATCAGTGAAATTACATACTTAGGTAGTTACTAAAAGAATTACCTAATTCTAAAATAATATTGCTCAGGAAAATATACATTTGCGATTTAGATATCAAAATAAAAAATAGAATTATAGTTAACAAGCTTACCTACCAAAAATATATTCAGTATTCACAATACCTACGATACAATATTTCACGCTTCATATTCCATATTATAAAGAGTTAAAATCCCATCATAAATTACTTAAACAATAGATACATTTTGTCCACAACTACCTAAGAAGTCAAAACTTCAAATTTGTAATCCCATTTTTTTTGCCCATCCAAATCCCGGCAGCCCTTTCTCGCGCTTGACCACAATAATTACAGAATATTAACACTTTAGATAAAACTACCTGAGGCATAAAGGAGAGGCTTTTAAGCTTAATTTGAACAAAAAATATTTGTACCTACGTAAATGATGTAGAGAATGCGGTGAGATTTTATGATTTCGGTAGTTTGTCATTAGTGCGGTTTGACCCTTTTAAAAGTCAGACATTTATTCAATTAGACTTCTTCTATAAGCACTTTTGAATCGTCATGATATATAGTTTTAACGTTTACCACCGATTCGGAAAGCAGTATCTACAGAGAAGAACCGGCAAGCAACTCTGTAGGTAGTTGGTTTAAATTATGAAAGGGTTTATTAATCTTTGCTAATGTTATAAATTAGTGAATCTGTCTGTCTTTAAGCTTTCACACAAAAAGGAGGTTAAAAGACTATGTTATTATTAATTAAAAAATAATTATATTTGCTAAATAGATATTATATTATTATTTATTTTTAAACATTTATTTCGATAAATAAAAATCGCTTTGAATCGAATTGCACAATTTAGATAATGTTAACATATCTTCAAATAAGTAGGTACCTACATTTATTAAATACAATTCAAAATAATTTCAAAACAATCTAGCTTTAAACATTCACAATAATTCGGAATAGGTACATATGCTCTCTTTACCTTCTCTATCAGTTAAAATGACAAAGAATTAACGAAAACAACAACGTCTAGGTAATAGTATCAAGTAAGACTAGCCGATACTTTTAAATACAAATGTTAACAGTAATTTAAATTCAAATGTCACCAAATTAAAATCTTATAAATATCCAAAACCGCTGATTGGCCGTGACGCGGCGGCCATGTTGTGACGTCATCGTGACGTTTGCGCGGCGAAACCGCAAGGCGGCGTGAATCGTGATATGTGTTTTGGTAACCACCTGATGGTTTTAAATATATTCATTGTTATTAAATATTGCATATAATATTAAGCATAAAATATAATTTTGAAATGACTATTTTAGGTGCGTTGAGTGAAAAATTTCAGCAATTTATATGTAGCTTATCACTTGCTTAGTTGCTTGTACTTTCTATGGGCTTATAAAAAGAAAACATTATAACATATATACCTACAATGGATCATAGAACCTTTTGCCATTTCAAAACTTAGAGCCTGTCTACTAGCCTTGCTATTTCACCCACATTGTTCCGCTCCTGTTGGTCTTAGCGTGATAGCCTTATATAGCCTTCCTCGATAAATGGACAATCTGAAATCATTTTTCAAATCGGACCCGTAGTTCCTATCCAATGAGGAAACAAACATACAAACTATTCAGCTGTATAATAGATACCTATTAGAATAGATTTTGTAAAGATGCTGCAGCTTCGGAATGGTGAAATTATTGTTAAAATCGGTCTAGTCGTTTTTGTGTTATAATTTATCCATCAAACGAACACGGACATTCAGTAACATATTAAATTTATTTAACAACAAATCGCATCAAAACCAGCTCATCCATTCCGCACCCACCCACACACAGACTGTTTAAATAGTGCACCTAGTTGCACTACAAGTTTATACTTTCACTGCAACAATCACAAACTCATCATGATATTGACGATTTACAGTGACTTGGCCAAAATGGTAGAAAATGAAAGTTCAAAAAACATTTGTATAAATAAATAAACTATTTGAAGAGTGCAATGAACTGAGCATTTTTCGCGCGTATTTCTTGTAATAGAAATTTTTAGAAATACCTACATTAAAATATCTACTAAGTATTTTTTAAACTTTTAAAGCATAGAAAGTAATTTATATTTATATAAAAGCATTTGAATGCCATAAAACCAAAAATATAAATTCATACCTATTACAAAATAAAAAAGAGCGTGTGTGCCGCACACGTGTCAGAAGTGAAACTTCTCAAGCAAAATTCAAGATACTTAACAAAATTACTCGATGACGTGACGGTATTGCCATGACGCGACCTCGAAATTCTCAACGCGTCTAAAGAAGCTTCAATCCAATAAATTAAAAACACACTTTAATAAGTGATTCAAAATGGTTGGTCATGAAATTATTTATTTCACCGATTCTTAATAAGTGTTTATAATTTTGAATTAAACCTATACTAGTTATCTATACCTACTTAATATTATAAAGTTGAAGAGTTTGTTTGAACGCGCTAATCTCAGGAACTACTGGTCCGATTTGAAAAATTCTTTCGGTGTTAGATAGCCCATTTATCGAGGAAGGCTATAGGCTATATATCATCACGCTAAGACCAACAGGAGCGGAGCACAGCTAGTACAACATAACAACAACAACAGAACATGAAGACTGGGTCTGGATATATAGTTCCTATACTATCTGTTCAATTTTCATATCCGAAGTTATTACGTAAATAAAAAACTCTACATTTTCACCTTGAAATAGTCATAATGTCTATCTATTTATATGCTTTAGTTTTTATATATGTGAAACATACGCGTTCAAACATTAAGATTAGGTACATACCTGTAGGATATTTTATTACCTACTAGACTAGATTTCCGCCTGCGGCTTCGCCCGCGTTTTCAAAGGAAAACCCGCATAGTTCCCGTTCCCGTGGGATTTCCGGGATAAAACCTATCCTATGTGTTAATCCAAGTTACCCTCTATATGTGTGCTTAATTTCATTGTAATCGGTTCAGTGGTATTTGCGTGAAAGAGTAACAAACAAACACATCCTTACAAACTTTTGCATTTATAATATTAGTAGGATTTAGTCAATTCTTCTTTTCATTGTGATAAAATTGTTCTTTATTCAATAGAATAGGTACCTATAATGTATTATAAGTAAAATAAAATTCGTTTAACAATGCCTTTCGATGTGGGAAAAAACACTAAAATCGGTGCAGTATTTTTCAACGTTTTTCCCCACAAACAAACATAGGTACAATATAACCTATACTAACAAAAATAAATAAAACCTACGGCTACACCAATATATAAAAATATATCAAACGTATTTTCCTCAACCCAAAACGACCGCGCCGGTCAATAAAAAATCCAATCAATTCCGATTTATGTTCCCTGTGTTATATAACACGCACACACACTTATTATATCCTGCGAATATACCTGTCTTTGTCGCACACGATATACGCGGTAGGTTAGAAAGAGATGACTATATTCTGTGGCCACGCCCAAAGTGGGATGGACAAAAAATGAGCAAAGGCAGTTTCAATCCAGTTTGACTTCGACTCGGTGTACGTCGGATCCTTGGCAAGGAATAAATTTTAGTGTAAAGTGTCTTAAGTGTCAGGATAGTGTAACGGATAGTGTTCTAGTGTCGCAAGTGTACGTGGTATGTAAATAAATAAATATTTCAGGACAATTTTCACATACACGACACGATCTGATCCCATACTAAGCTTTCGCTTGTGTTATGGAAACCAGATGGCTGATAAACATACATATATAATTTTTAATAAATACTTATTTAGATAATTAACACCCAGACACAGAGCAAACATCTATGTTCATCACACAAATATTTGCCCCAGGTGGTAAATTTTCATGGTACAAACTTTCATCCCCTATTTTATCCCCTAAGCGGTAAGATTAATCATAATCCGTTCTTACTGGATGCCTACATTATAGTAGCTACCTGCATGCCAAATTTCAGCCCGTTCGGTCCAGTAGTTTTGGCTGTGCGTTGATAGATCAGTCAGTCATCTTTACGTTTTTTATAAGTAATGGATACCTATAATGGTGCATTGAGATTAAACGCGCGAATGCTCATTCTAACCCCACTATGTTAAATTATTTTAGTGTAAACAGGCGTAGAGCATTCTTTCGTTGTTCTTGGTGCGTTCGAAAAGATTCTACGCAATGTTCTAATACTGAACAACACTGAATACGAGTTTTCGTTTATAAAAGATCACGAAAGAATACTCTTGCTCTAGCTCCTATCTCTATGTTCGTTTAAATGCAACGAAGATGTGGCGATTTTTGTATGGGGGTAGATTTGAAAGAAATAAATTATGAAACTAAATTTATCCAACACACACAAACACAAAACAATAGCATTGTAAATCTATAGGTACTTAATATAATAAAGCTGAAGAGTTTGTTTGTTTGAACGCGCTAATCTCAAGAACTACTGGTCCGATTTGTAAACTTCTTTCGGTTTGATAGCCCATTTATCGAGGAAGGCTATAGGCTATATATCATCACGCTAAGACCAACAGGAGCGGAGCAATGCGGGTAAAACCGCGGGCATAGCTAGTAACATAGATACTGCTTTCTTCTCCATAGATACTGCTTTCCGAATCGGTGGTAAATGTTAAAAATACTTATGTAATGACGATTCGAAAGTGCTACTAAATAGAAATCTAATTGAAGAAATGAATTTTTGAGGAGTTTGAGTTTGAACATAATATGTTGCCTATTTATAGACCACTTACTCACAAAAAATTTCTTCACGTTTTTTTATTATTGTTTCTTATAAAGTCAAATTAAAAATAATATTCGTCCGCCGTCGGATTGAAATGTTATGGTTTTTAATTTTTTTATGTTAGGTATTTGTTCTATTTATAAGCCTGTAATGTTTAAAAATAGATTCTTTTTTTATGTGTTTGTACATGCAATACTACTTAACTACCTATTACCTATATAAAAATGAATCGCAAAATTTGTTGGTATATTAAATATTTACTCGAGAACGGCTGAAGCGATTTCCTTAATTCTTTTTTTTATAACCACTGATACAAATTTTTAAGCATTCGTCTTCCAATGCAGAATAGCAAATAATACAATACATAATTCTTTGTTTAACACACACATACAGAAGAAAAGTAAAAGAAAAGAGAGAAACATGATAAATATGCAAAATCATAATAATTGAGGAGCAAAGCCAATTCTGTATAAGAAAATACATTAACACTAGCTTTCCGCTTGCGGCTTCGCCCGTTTTGTCTAAAACCTAATAAATTATATACTAAAACCTTCTTCGAAAATCACTCTATCAAAAGAACCGAATCAAAATCCGTTGCATATTTTTAAAGATTTGTAGATTGATAGGGATATAGGGACAGAGTAAGCGACTTTGTTTTATACTATGTCGTTTTTAAAACTAAGCTCTCGTTGAAATCTTTTGTATGCTGAGTATAACTCTGTCATTACTAAGTCAAAACTACGGCTTTGCTTAAGTGGCACTTGAGTAAAACTTGCCTATAGGTATGTTAGTCAAGGATATAATCTATCAACATATCAAATTTCATACGTATCGGTGCAGTAATTTTTATGTGATTGAGCAAAAACTAAAACGTAACTTGGTCATGAACCATCGCAGTTATATATAATATTATATGCTTCATAAATACAAATTCATATCAATCTATTTAAAAGAAAGACGTGTTAGTTACCAGTAAATACCTACATCAAGAACGGCTGAACAAATTTTAATAATTTAATAATAATAACTAAAAACGGGCGTTGTATGTCGAGCACACGTGTCAGAAGTGAAACGTCTTTGGCAAGATTCAAAGATACCAAAATCGTCGCCTTACTCCATGACGTGTTGGTATTGCCATGACGCGTTCTTGAAATTTTACTCTCAACATGCCTAAAGAAATTTTACTTCGATAATTTAAAATACTATCAAAAAACCCGGGCGGAGTCGAAACATCGCTTGTTTTAAACTTACAATACTAACCACGATCACACCCAAAACGACTGACACGTAAACGATGGGAATTTAAAAAAAAGAGCTCGAAATCGTGTAGAAAAAACGTAAGCATTGTTACAATAAAACCAGACCTCTGAGGGCTCTTGAGGTCCTCAGAGAGGGTCATTGTGTTGCTCGGAGCGTGTTTTTATAATGTCCTGAACGTATTTGAATTTTAAATTTTGTCCATCTTTTTAACCGACTTCAAAAAAAAGGAGGAGGTTATCCATTCGGCCGGTATGTTGTTTTTGAAGTGAAAACTTCTTTAGCGGCGTTGAGCACTTTTTCTGTAATGGGTATAAAATCTTAAACTCGCGTCAGGACACGTGACCTGATCGAAAAAGCGTAAGACGGATACCATTCCAAAATATCAAACATGCTCAACGTTAATAATCAAGTTTTCACTTCTGCCGGCACTCCCCCAGTGCAACCCGTCTTTTTTTTTTTTTTATTAAATATCGAGTGAAATCCGTGAGCTAAAGCATGTATTTCTACAGCTTTAATGTGTTTGTACGTATAAACATTTATTTATTTACTAGCTGCGCCCTGCGGTTTCACCCGCATGGCTCCGCTTCTGTTGGTCTTAGCGTGATGAATGATGATATATAGCCTATAGCCTTCCTCGATAAATGGGCTATCTAACACCGAAAGAATTTTTCAAATCCGACCAGTAGTTTTGAGATTAGCGCGTTCAAACAAATAAACTCTTCAGCTTTATAATATTAGTATATAAATAGATATATAAACATAAGCTACATCAACGCCAAGTAAATAATTAAAATTCGTTCAATGGTTTTCGCGTGAAAGAGTAACAAACATACATTCATACTGCATTCTAAAAATTTCGCATTTATATTAGAAGATACCCACTAGCTTTCCGCCCGCGGCTTCGCCCGCTTTGTCTAAAACCTAATAAATATCATACTAAGACCTTTATCTTAAATCAATCTATCTATTAAAAGAATCGTATCAAAATCTGCTGCGTAATTTTAAACACAAACACAGACGGTGGAAAGCGACTTTGTTTTATACTATGTAGTGAAGTTAGGATTTTTGCCCAAAAGTATTTTTATGGCAATCCATCATAAACTAAACACATAAAATAAACACAATATACAAATAAATCAATTTTAAATGTTACCCAAGCAAATCAAATCAATATTTTGAAATCAAGTCACATTTGATTTGTTGACAATACACCTACCTATATAGATACCACAGATACTAAAATGTCTCTTGACGGCTATCGATCAAATTTTGACATATTAAATGTCAAAATATAAACTATAATATACGAATGTCCTCAGGGACATCTGTAGATTTGATACAATGAAATCGTTGGGTACAATTTACAATTTGCAATACTAGCTGTGTCCCGTGGATTCACTCGGCGACTAAAGGAAGAAAGAAAACATTTAAATATAAACCAATAATATATTGCACAAGACAATAATTAACATTAATAATGGTACAGAATATTTGAATATTATATCAAAAAGAAAACGAAGCATATGTCGACTCTAGGTTTCAAACTCAAACTCAAACTCAAACATTCATTTATTCAATTAGACTTCTTCGAGAAGCACTATTGAAACGTCATTACATATTTTTAACATTTACCACCGATTCGGAAAGCAGTATCTATGGAAAACCGGCAAGAAACTCCATAGTTGCTGTTTTATCATGTCAGTTTTACAATTTAATTTTACAAAATACATGTGTAACATCATAAGTATATTTTAATAATTAGTTTCTGAACAAAATCGCATTCAAAAACTTTATTCGCTTATAAATAGTGAAACTTCACATACCTTTAATGTTATTTAGCGTTATGTAAATAGAGAAGGAAGTGTACACAAGTTGTTATATAAATAACTAGCTGTGCTTCGCGGTTTCACCCGCATTGCTCCGCTCCTGTTGGTCTTAGCGTGATGATAAATAGCATATAGCCTTCCTCAAAAAATGGGCTATCTAACACTGAAATATTTTTTGAAATCGGACCCGCTGTTCCTGAGATAAGCGCGTGTAAACAAACTCTACAGATCTATATATTCGAATAGGTACATATTAATGTGTATAGATACTAGATAAAAATAACTACGTTAAAAAAACCGACTTCAAAAACGGAAAAGTATAAAATAAAAAGATTTGATATTATTAATTACTACATATCTATTATTTAGATGTGCTATTTATTAAATAGTTTTGATGTCAAGCTAATGTATAACTTACCGGCTTACACGGGCTTAATACTGAGTGCTTTTTTTTTTGAAGTCGGTTAAAAATTAATAACTTTCAAGGGGAGTCGAACCCCACATATTCTATTTCAAATATATATATAGGTAATGGTGATGGACGTCAATGGAATAGATAGGGGTTCGTTAAACATAATTTAAATTTCAATTGATAGCAATTAAACTATTATTGAAGTTAATAGATATTATACCTACTTATATTATAACAGCTTATCGCCCGCGACTTCGCCCGCGTTTTCCAAGAAAAACCTGCAAAGTTCCCGTTCCCGTGGGATTTCCGAGATAAAACCTATCCTATGTGTTAATCCAAGCTACCCTCTATATCTGTGCTAAATTTCATTGTAATCGGTTCAGTAGTATTTGCGTGACTGAGTAATAAACATATACATGCACACACATACATCCTCACAAACTTTCGCATTTATAATACTAGCTTTCCGCCCGCGGCTTCGCCCGCGTTTACAAAGGAAAACCTGTTCCCGTAGGATTTCCGGGATAAAACCTATCCTATGTCCTTTCTCGGGTATCAAAATATCTCTATACCAAATTTCATGTAAATTGATTCAGTAGTTAAGGCGTGATTGAGTAACAGACAGACAGACAGAGTTACTTTCGCATTTATAATATTAGTATGGATTAGTAGGATAGGATAGATATTATTATAAAAAGTGATACTACAATAACGCGCCGATTTCGATATCCACTTTCAAAGTCAATAGCACGAATCATTGTCAAGGCTCTATTATATAACTATGAATAACTATTGTGTTATGAAACGACCGTGCGAAATTAATCACGGTTTAATAGAATTAAACACGGTTTAAATCTGGTTTAGTTTAATTCTTATTATTAGTTACTAGCTTTTCGCCCGCGTAAAGGAAAACCCGCATAGTTCCCGTTGCCGTAGGATTTTCGGGATAAAAACTTATTTGTTAATGCAAGTTACACTCTATGTGTATGTGCCATGTCATGAAAATCGGTTCCGTAGATTTTGAGGGAAGGAGTAAAAAATTAACAAACATACAAACTTTTCATTTGTAATATTAGTAGGATAAAATTCATAAATATAGGTCAAGATTTTTCAAAATAGTTTGGTTATAAATACATTGACACGATATTTTCATATTTAAAGGAACTTGTAAGTTTTGATCTGGTAACCTTTTACCCTGGTTGCCTGGAGGAGATTACTGCTGTTTGTGTGAAATGCCTTGGTTGCCTGGAAGAGATCTCTGCTAAGTGTTTAGGCTGCGTAATAAACTGTACCGTGTCTTTCTGTAAAATTGTAACAAAATTATATACCTATTGGCCCAGTCATTTAAAATTAGGTAAAAAAAATGAAAACAAAATTTGTAGAGAATTTTCTATCCTACAATATTGATAATAAATACAAATAGCAAAAAACCCATAGGAAATGAGATATTTCCAAATTTTTGTGACCTTTGACCTTGAAATTTAATAGTTGCTTACACCATATGTAGGTATTTAGACAACTTTTAGGGTGTCAATATACAAGTATTTACAGACTTAGACAGTGCGCGCACGAGCAACTTTGTCTCCGCAACTTTTTTGTCTCCGCAACTATTTTGTCTCTTCAAAATAGTTGCGGAACTCCCCATACAAATTGATGGGAGAGACAAAATAGTTGCGGAGACAAAGTTGCTCGTGCCGCGTGCGCGCTGGCTCTTACAGCTGGGTATCTCGAATTCCGAGGTGAACTTCCTATAATGTCTGGATCATATAGTTAGGTATATTGAGTTAATTAAATAGAGAGAGGCTTTAAATCGGAAGGTCGATACAAGTCACCTATATATGTACTTTTAACCTCGATAAAAAACAAGTAACTAACAGAAAAAGCCCGCCAAAAATTTGTTACGGAGCGTCCGGTCGGCCATTTTGATTTGAGTTACGGTTGACCAATCACAGGCGGTTCGGTTTTTTGATAATTGATACAATGTTTAACACGCTTTTATTAGCTTCACATGTATATTTATATAAATAAAATAAATATTTCACACACGGCATGGTCTGATCCCATACTAAGCTTTCGCTTGTGTTATGGAAACCAGATGGCTGATAAACAAACATATATATAATTTTAAATAAATACTTATATAGATGATTAACACCCAGACACAGAGCAAACATCTATGTTAATCACACAAATATTTGCCCCGGGTGGGAATCGAACCCACGACCTCTGGCTTGGAAGGCAGGGCCACTACCAACCAAGCCAACCGGTCGGTCAGTATGTGTGTATGTAGTCTTTAGGACAGATTTAATTCAAACTTTGTATCATTTTTATAACAAATATATTCATTCAACTATATATCTCATCACAATATTCAAATCTATCACGCCACAATAATCCATCAAAACCCGCTAACCCGTTGCGGCGTAATCACACCCGCACTACAATATTTACCCTAAAACCTACCACCGGAAGACAATAACACCTTAATCGGTCGTAAATCTGTACATTTTTTTTGAATTTTTTTTATCTGTCAACTGGTTTTTTTTTGTCAATTTTTTTTATCTGTCAACCCTTCAGCTACCGTTATGTTGACGATTCGGGTCCGTAAGACCGATAATAGGGATTAAAAGCTTTTGTAGGGTTAATTGTTACAATGTATGACTTTAAGTGTTAATTTTGTGATAGGATTTTGATTTTTGGGGAGATTAGTGGCGCCATGTTTTTGCTGTGGGTTTGGGATAATAAATATTATATCTAATATATATATCTATTATAAAGGCGAAAGTTTGTAAGGATGTATGGATGTATGGATGTTTGTTACTCTTTCACGTAAAAACTACTGAACCGATTACAATGAAATTTAGCACACATATAGAGGGTAACTTGGATTAACACATAGGATAGGTTTTATCCCGGAAATCCCACGGGAACGGGAACTATGCAGGTTTTCCTTTGAAAACGCGGGCGAAGCCGCGGGCGGAAATCTAGTTGTTAAATAAAACAGTATTTCCTCTCTTTTCTTAATGAAAGACATTTTAAACATAAAACCCATTGTGTAAGATTGTCTTAAAACCAAACATTAGCTAAAAGCGTAAATAATTTACACATCCCCTACAAATAATTATTAATTAACAATTTCTTAGAAATGTCAGACCATTATTATGATTTACAAGTAAGCTACCGTTCGTTAGACCCAAGGGAGTTAAGCCCTAAGTTGTATGGACTTACTGTTAAGTTATAATAAAAAGGGTTAAGTTAAACCAATTATTGTTCGTCTGTCCCTTTGTGGTGCTAGCTTTGTGGCCGCGGCTCCGTTTGTTTTATGCGGTTTTTGTATTATTATTTATTAATAGTGTAGTTGTAAATTAAATTTTGTCACAGTTTTTAACCAAAGCTGTAGTAAGAAATGAAGTGAATGAAAAGATAGATAATGTTTTGAATTTGAGTTTGAGTATAACAGTAGTATAGATGAATATAACTAGCAACTTCGTCTTCTCTAAAAAACAATATCTTATGATTGCGTTGCGCGTTTATCCAGCATCGTACATTTTCTTTATTTTTATGGTTGCCTGGAAGAGATTGCTTCAAGCAATCAGGCCGCGTATTGTGCACTTACCATATTCATGTTCTCCATGTTAAATTATATATGTTTTTATTACTGGTATTGTACAATAAAGTGTCATAAATAAATAAATAAATAATATCTTTTAACAAATTTTGTAATATTTTGAAATTCTGTTGTTGGGTTCGTATTGGTCGTATCGTGATGGGTTTATAGCTTTTTAATTCAGCAGATCCTGAGATTATCTCGTTCAAACAAACAACTTATATTATGTACTAGCTGTGCCCCGCGCTTTCACCCGCATTGCTCCGCTCCTGTTGGTCTTAGCGTGATTATATATAGCCTATAGCCTTCCTCAATAAATGGACTATTGGAATGGAAAAATTATTTAGATTTACTATTGAAAAGCGGATTATTGTTGTTTCAAATGTGCATATATTACTGATCAGTTAAATATGGTAACCCAAATTAAATTTATGTTCACTGTTACCTATTTATTACAAGCCGCGCTCCGTGGTTTCACCCGCATTGCTCCGCTCCTGTTAGTTTGAGCGTGATGATATATAGCCTATAGCCTTCCTCGATAAATGGGCTACCTAACACTGAAATATTTTTTCGAATCGGACCAGTAGTTCCTGAGGTTAGCGCGTTCAAACAAACTCTTCAGCTTAATATTAGTAGGTATAGATTAAACGTATTGCCTTTTTTTCTTTTTACATAATATAAGTTTAAATAAGATGTAGTATTAATATATTATCTTCCTCAGGTGAATGCGTGCTACAAAGTGACCTACCAAGAGAATTAGAAGAGGCCGAAGAATCCAGATTCGATCTTCTTGAAGAAGCTCTACAATTGGTTGAATTGAGAGACGAAGATAAGAATGTACAGCCTGAGGTATATTATTTGTTTATGTACTAATGTAAAAAAAAAACTATTGTCTGTATGATAGAACTTATGTAGATGAATATATTTAATTGAGGTATCTATTAAGTAATATGTCTAATATCATTTGAGGTAAATATTGAGATAGTTTAGAACGAAAATTGTTTTTTTTTATGAATTTAAATTAAGTTCGTAGGTAGTAGGTACCTATTTCAAGTTTGGGTTGACCTGTACTAGCTTTTACCTTTTACGAACAATAATGTTTTGTATGTGACATTGCTTTCTGTATATTGCAAATCTATTGTTATTTATAATTATTATCATAGATAATATAAAATAAAGCTTTAAGTTTGAGTACAACTTTGAGTTTGAGTTCACCTTTAACTCACGCATTCTTTAAGCGGCAGTGGTGTAACCTACAATTTCTCTTCCTATTTTAACATTAGCGGTCCGCCCCGGCTTCGCCCGTGGTACATATTTCGCAATAAAATGTAGCCTATGTTCTTTCTCAGGGTCTAAAGATTATCTGTGCCAAATTTCATCAAAATTGGTCCAGTAGTTTATGCGTGAAAACCATTCATACATACAAACCTTTCCTCTTTATAATAATACTAGCGGTCCGCCCCGGCTTCGCCCTTGGTACCTACATGTTAAAACTATCCTCTCTCAAGTTGGATCGAACTGCACATGGTGTGCGAATTTTATTATAATCGGTTAAGTGGTTTAGGAGTCCATTGAGGACAAACATAGTGACACGAGATTTATATGGGTGATTATACAAAAATGGGGTAACTCGATGTCATCAGCCAATTTAAACAAAGTCTTATTATATTTTACTCAAATAACAATCTATTTTAAAACAATGAAGCGTCCTTTATTTGGTCACTCAATTTCACTTCTTTATTTAAAATACAAATGAATAAAAAAAATAAATTAATACCTCAAACGTCAGTACTTTGGCATGTCACAACTCCGAAAACCAACAATCAAGTGACTATCGTTTAAACATTATCATCGATTTAAGAAAACTTACTAATTCACTACAATCTTTGATGTACATAGTATTATATACTACAACTTTCATAACGCAATGTTTTCCATTTTATTTAAAAAATAAAATTAAACTTTGTCATCGTTTTCACTTGTCAGTCCGTTGTGTGTTTTTTAAATTCGTAATTCTCGCTAAATATCACCAAGTCGAGGTCAAATCCCTGTCTAAGTATTAATGTTGGTAATGAATTTACTTGTGCACCGCATATTTTGACGGCCGTCATAACTGTACCAGCGCTAGGGTTGTGTTTGTCCTCTAAAATCTTGCTGCGCCAGTCAACATTTCAGTCCTATGGTGAGTCGTTATTTTATTGTTAATCCGATTTTTATTTTCATTTATAAATGGTTAACTATGATTTGTAAAAATATAGTTTGTTGATATTAGAAATTAGGCAAAAAAACATAATTTGTGATTATAACCTCATATTAAGTCCCTTTTCATCAATCCGCTGGCATCAGTCCTTTGTCAGATATCGTGCCAGAGGACTGACGCGACCCCATAGTACTGATGATTCTGTCGTTTTTGAGAACTTTTATCTTGATTGCTATTAGTATAAGCATTTCTATTTTATATTTCAGTTTAAAACATCCTGCGCCACGCTAAAAGAACCTGAATTTGACTAGGGAAGAAACATTTAAGAAAGAGTAGCAAAGAAAAGAGCTATTGAAACAAACTACTAATAATTTTATTAAAAAAGATCTTATTTTATTTTAATTATTGATTTTGATGCTTTCAGGGCATAGCTTTTTATATTTATCAGATAAATACGTATACGTATATTACTGTGAAGTAAAATTACCTCAAAATAACATAAAAGTTAATTAATATACTTAATAACATTATAAAAATGTCAAGGGGCTCTTATGAAAACTCAGATGAGACTTTCATTCGAGACTTTGGTTTTTATTAATTTAATTTTACTATAATTAGTACTTTTAACATAAATATTGGTAGATTTTTAGGGCTCCGAACCTCAAAAGGAAAAAACAGAACCCTTATAGGATCACTTTGTTGTCCGTTTGTCTGTTAAGACGTTTTTTTTGGAACGCGTGGAGGTATCAATCTGAAATTTA
The DNA here is from genome assembly GCF_061535395.1 of Colias eurytheme. Lineage (NCBI taxonomy): Eukaryota > Metazoa > Arthropoda > Insecta > Lepidoptera > Pieridae > Colias > Colias eurytheme. The sequence continues at coordinate 4,071,643 of NC_143010.1, read as the reverse complement.
TATTGGATACTCAAGATTAAGAACCCTTGGGGCTGTAAAAAAATCAAACTTATAACGCAACGCAATCAAAAGATACCTCAATCCGTTAATACTGCAAATTTCCGCAAAATTCAATATTCGCAAGGGAATAAAAAAACACACAGGATGCTTGCCGTGTATACAGTCTACTATAAACTGCTATATAGTTTACTTCTACTTGGTAAATAGCAACGTCTTATAACACAAATAAGGAAAAATTGCTAAAAGTGTAAATTTTTAGTTACAAACATAATAAAAAATAGGTTTTTTAGGACTCCAACTCGCACTTGGCCGTTTTTTTGTTTCTATTGTTTGTGAATTACTTGAAATATCAAGTAAAACTAAGTCAAAGTAGAAAAAGTTAAGTAAGAGAGTAAGAATATTCACGTAGCGTTAAATGTCAGAAGGCTGTTTTGAAACTTGAGACATTGTTTTTTCCCAGTATCACAATTATCATTTTTAAACGTAAATTATCATTTTTAAACGTAACTAAGTGATTTTAATACTTAAAAGACATGTGCCTTTATTAAAACTGAGAGATTTGTAGTAATTTTCATTCAATTTCTTTAAGAATATTACAAAATTGTGTTTTTTATCAGTACCATGTTAGCCTCGTCAGTCCCCTGGAGGCCAATTCCAGAAAATTTAAAATATCTCACAATCTACTTAAAAAACTGGCTGGCCCGATTTGGAACAATATATTCATTAGATTAGCTATCATATACACCCTAATTTGTAACAATCTGATATAAAAAATATAGTAAACAAAATATCCTCAAAAGTTACCCCATTTTTGTATAATCACCCATATATATAAAGATTAGTATAGAAGTACCTATAGATTAAGTACAACATTGAGTTTGAGTTTGAGTTTGAGTACCCCCAACAGGCGGTAGGCGGCAGCGGTGGAGGGGCCGACATGCTGCACCCGGCGGTGCGGCACTTGCCGCATCACCCGCTCGCACACTATCATAATCAGGTTAGTAATTAATTATTATTATAAATAATAATAAAAAATAAATAAATATTTCAGGACAATTTTCACACGCGGCACGATCTGATCCCATACTATGATATCGCTTGTGTTATGGAAACCAGATGGCTGATAAATACACATATATAATTTTAAATAATTTGGAAAATCCAAAAGTGCACGCCTCATAATTTTTTTTTAATAAATATTTATTAATTATTATTTTTGTTTATTTAATAACAATTAAACCACATCGAATCAGACCCTGAAAAATGAAAGGGTTCTATTCCTGAGCATACTCAAGCGTAAGAGAAAAAAAAAGACTCGATTAGTAAAGTATTTCGGTCGCTATCGTGTTAACAAGAAAAAGGATCCGCACATACAGACACACGGACGTCCAAGACAGAACTTTTTTAAACTGTTTTTTAAATAGTTTAAATAACAAAAATGACATCAAAAATATCATGAACGTTAAAAAAAGTGTTTTTTCTTAATATGTGTGTGTATGTATTATCTTACAAGTGCAATGTATGATACATAAAGACATTTTAAGTTTGAAAAATCAGATGTTTTGCGCGAAGTGACAGTAGTACCCACCTCAACGCTTCGCTTATGAGGCGTGCAATAAATACTTATAGATAATTAACACCCAGACACAGAGCTAACATCTATGTTCATCACACAAATTTTTGCCCCGGGTGGGAATCGAACCCACGACCTCTGGCTTGGAAGGCAGGGCCACTACCAACCAAACCAACCGATCAGTAGATAGCAGTAGTATTTGATGAATTTCAGGTGTGATACATTTTTAGAATAGAAAAAAAGAGTGTGCCGAGCACATGTTGCAGAAGTGAAACTTCTTTCGCAAGATTCAAAAATGTCAACATCGAAATAAATCGAAAATATAATTACATATTTTTAACATTCACCACCGATTCGGAAAGCAGTATCTACGGAGAAGAACCGGCAAGAAACTCCATAGTTGCTCTTTTTAATCATGTCAGTCTGTTACAAACATACAGGTGAAGCCAATAAAAGCGTGTTAAAAACAACTAACATTCATATTTTGACATTTAACACTAGAACCATTATTTTGAACTGTTATAGTAAAAACAATTTTTCATCCATTTAAAAATAACTTAGAAATTTCGTCGGCGACGTCTCAACTCTCAAATATCAAGAATTGATGAACAAAAATTGATTAATTGTTGTGTCGCGTAAGTCAAAAAATGCCACACACGGCGGTGGACGGGTTGAAATTTAAATGTATAGGAAAATAGTTCTTTTTTTCATAGTAATAGAAACTATAGTAGAATAACAATGACATTTAGCTCTTTAGTTATACGAATTTGAATCTATTGCCGTACGTAATAAGTGTTAGTTTTGTTTAAAGTTCTTGAAATATAGGCACGTATCAAATGTCGATAAATTTCTATCTTGTAATCGCGTTTTTGTGACAAATTGTTTGATTTGGTGGTTTTTTTTTTGCTTGTCTTTAAATCTTGGTTGAATCTTATCAAATAGGGCTTAGGGTAATGTGTAGGAATCGATCTTAGGATTAGTAATTAATATCTATCTTAATATATATAAATCTCGTGTCCCAATGTCTGTCCTCAATGGACTCCTAAACCACCGATTATAATAAAATTCGCACACCATGTGCAGTTCGATCCAACTTGAGAGATAGGATAGTTTAAACATGTAGGTACCACGGGCGAAGCCGGGGCGGACCACTAGTAGGTATAATAAAAATGTTTCGCTAAATGTCAAGCGCAAAACTCGATATCGGCTGATTTCGTTATTCCTGGACGTATGAGGATGGTTCTTATGGAGAGAAAACGTAAACATGTACCACAGGTGAAGCCCTAGTATAAAATATTGGTACAGTAATCGTTTATTGGTTTTCGCGCCTAAATAGGTGAACAGAAATTGATGAATTTGCATAAACATGGTAAATTGTAAACGGATACATGGATTAAAAAATAGATTGTTTATTCAGTAAAGTAAAATAAATAAAGTGTTTTTCTGTTACTCCGTAAAGTAGAATAAACTAGCTTTTCGCCTGTGGCTTCGCCCGCGTTTCCAAATAAAAATCTGCATAGTTCGCGTTCCCGTGAGATTTCCGGGATAAAACCTATCCTAGGTATATGTTAATCCAAGTTGCCTATATGTGCGTAAATATCATTGTAATCGGTTCAGTAGTATTTACATGAAAGAGTAACAAACATTCATACTACATCCATCCTCACAAACTTTCGGATTTATAATATTAGTAGGGTTAGAAAAAGTCCTTACATTAAAAGTGATTTTACTCAGAAAAGAAGAATTTATATACTTATAGAAAGAATTATCTTATATATAAAAAACCGGCCAAGTGCGAGTCGGGCTCGCGCACAAAGGGTTCCGTAGCAGCAAATATAATAAATTACAGTTAAATCAACCTATCTCAAAAACTATAAGAGATACTTTGATCAAACCAAAAATCGTTGAAAGAGTTAATTAGCATGCATCACCTCTATTTTTTTTAGAATTTTATACCCCGTAGTTATAAAAATAGAGGGGGGGGGACATACTTTTTACGACTTTGAGAGCTGATATCTCAAAAACCGTTCACTTTAAGAAAAATGTTTTTTAGAAAACTTTATATCATTTTAAAAGACCTTTCCATTGATACCCCACACGGGTATGTACATCGAAAAAAAAAATTTCATCCCTCAGTTACATGTATGGGGGGCCCCACCCCCAATTCTTTTTTTTACTATTTAGTGTCATATTTTTGTAGCGGTTCATACAACACATATTCCCATCAAATTTCATCACTGTAGTACTTATAGTTTCCGAGTAAATCGGCTGTGACAGACGGACAGACGGACAGACGGACATGACGAAACTATAAGGGTTCCGTTTTTGCCATTTTGGCTACGGAACCCTAAAAATGAATCGCAAAATGTGTTGGTAAGCGCATAACTCGAGAACGGCTGAACCGATTTCGATAATTCTTTTTTTATTATATTCCTTGAAGTATGAGGATTGTTTTTATGTAGAGAAAACGTAAATATGTACCACGGGCGAAGCCGGGGCGGACCGCTAGTAATTAGAAAAAATTGAACACAAAAAATTTGTGACAGATTTTAATTCAAGTACCTACCTGTCACTTGAGTGTTTATTTTAAGTAGGAATTTTAATATTTTCCCTACAAGTGTACGGTAGCTGAGTTTTAGTGATGTACTTATGTATCGATAAAAATATTATTTAAATAAGTGTGCAAAAAATGTATGTTTTGTGGGAAAAGTTATTATTCGATTATAAAAAAGAAACATACATATTTATGATTAGTAGGTGCGTTGTAGGTTGCCTCGTGCGAAAATATCGCATTCAATTCATATAGGCTTGATTCATTTTGAATATGTTTTATTTTCCTTCACTTATATTTTGCATTTCTTTCCTTGCAGCAACTAAGTGCTCAGTAAGATTTATCATTTGAATTTTATATATGTAATTGAGAACTAAGTAGAATTAAAATAATATATTAACGTCAACAGAAGCTTTATTTGGAGCAATCATGATCACCCTAATTTCTGTCACAGTATAAAGGACAAATAAGCACATTTTTTTATCGATATCGATACACAAAAAATATCGGTAGATACCCCACATCACTATGCGATCACCAAATTCATATTTTAAGTTAAGGAATGTAAGCAATGTTTACTTAGGCTACACTTGAACACCACAGCGCATGCGCAGACATATTGTGGTCTACTTAAATTGGAGAGTCGCATCATAATGGGTATAGGAATTTTGTAATTTATTCGAAAAAATAGATGTCGGTCGTGATTTTAAATTGGGATGATTCATGCTATGTTTTTATAAGAATTTCGGTTTATCTGTTTGGTGGATTACCTATATCAAAATGGGTAGAGCATTTTTGGGTCTAATCAAAGTCGTAGTATATTTATTTCCTATTTAACAAGTATACCTAATTGCGAATATTATTAGTGCTTACTGCTTTATAGTTTAATTCTTATTCTGGAACATAAGCTTCAACACTGTTGATTTTCATCAAAATCGATTTAGTAGTTTTAGCGTGATTAATAAGATAATAAACATCCATACATACAAACTTTCGTATACATGACAAATAATATAAAATTCTCGTGTCACAATGTTAGTCTGCATACTCCTCCGAAACGGGTGGACCGATTCTCATGAAATTTTCTGTGCATATCGAGTAAGTCTGAGAATCGGCCAACATCTATTTTTCATATGTACCACGGGCGAAGCCGGGGCGGGCCGCTAGTGACAAATAAAATCCTTTTAGTTTGGTCCTAATTTCATATTAATTTTGACTGTAAAAAAAATCATACATAATTGACTGCTATAGGTACGTTTTCCTTTTGTCATAAAGGGTATTGAATCATGCATTTATGTTTATGTATGTACATGCATATATAGCGAATAAGTTAATTGCATTCGATAACATGACTCGACGGTAAAGGGCCACGCCTTGTGTCAATCTGTCTGTCTGTCTGTCTGGAGATAGCGATCTGCGGTACACATTATGTTTAATATGGATTTTATAGATTTATTGAAGGTATTGGGATAAAGGACTAAGTAGGTAGGGCTAGTTATTGTTTCTTTTTTTTAATAGCCTATAGGAATTGAAGTTGATATAAGTGTACAGAAAAAATAAAATATCCGATTTGTATGCCTTGTCCTACGTAATATTATGCGAAAGTTTGTGAGGATGTGCATGTGTGTGTTTGTTACTCTTTCACGCAAATACTACTGTATTACTACTATGTACTATGTATTTTCTGTATCTAATGTACTGTATCATTTTTTTGGGAATAAATGTGTTTCTATTCTATTCTATTCTATTCTATACTGAACTGATTACAATGAAATTTAGCACACGTATAGACGGTAACTTGGATTAACACATAGGATAGGTTTTATCTCGAAAATCCCACGGGAACGGGAACAATGCGGGCTTTTCTTTGAAAACGCGGGCGAAGCCGCGGGCGGAAATCTTGTAAGTGAATAAATAGAACAATTAGGTGTTCGGTATTTTCTAATGTAAGCAAGAGAGTCGAAAATGGCCTGAATTGCTTCGAGAAAAGGATGGTCGGCCGTGCAGTTTTTTTACCGGACTTGACGGGAGCACTGCTGCATATAAATCGAATTAACATTGATGATAACAAACAATAAAAAAAGCTTGCACTTTCCTATTTATTACATCTGTATAGGTAATGTTGTTGACTATGTTTGACTGACCAGTGACCGGTTGGCTTGGTCGATAGTGGCCCTGCCTTTCAAGCTAGAGGTCGTGGGTTCGATTCCCATCCGGGGCAAATATTTGTGCGATGAACATAGATGTTTGCTCTGTGTCTGCTGTTAATTATCTATATTTAAAGTATTTATTTAAAATTATATAATATGTATGTTTATCAGCCATCTGGTTTCCATAACACAAGCGAAAGCTTAGTATGGGATCAGATCGTGCCGTGTGTGAAAATTGTCCTGAAATATTTATTTATTTATTTATTGTATCTGCAATTCTTACAAATAAAAACGAATATACTTTAATTGATTGGAATTTGAATTTCCAAAAATCATACAGAGTCAGCTATGCTTTTAACTATACGCGGAAAACAAAAGTATACTACACTATATTATTTATTATAATTCCCAGAGATGTAATGATATGATCTTAATATAAATAAATTGAACAATGGGATGAATTTGATCGGATCCGGTCGAGCATTTTAGGGTTGACGCGTGATAGTTTGAAATTCAAAATATTATATATGGCATTACTACTTTTTACGTTTAACCAAAATCTACTGCACTTAATTCGATGCAGTTTTATTTGCTTGAGATTAAGTAGTTAACCAAATGAAGTTTTTATTTTTAACCGACTTCAAAAAAAAGGAGGAGGTTATCAATTCGGCCGGTATGTTTTTTTTTATTTTATGTATGTACACCGATAACTCCGTGGTTTCTGAACCGATTTTCGTGATTATTTTTTTGTTCGATGCGGGATGGTGTCGAATTGGTCCCATAAAAATTTTATTCGGATAGGCCCAGTAGTTTTTATTTTATGAGCATTTTTGTCTGTATTTGTAAATGTTGCAAGTGCAAGTTTGAAGTCGGTTGTTTTTAACGCAGTTATTGACTTGTTCGTTAATAATATGCGGTAATTAACATTACAATTACCCTAATTTATTTATTTATTTATGTATTTATTAAATAAATTAGGGAAGTTTTCACTTGATAATATTGTCCCCGATAGTTTATAAAACACTTATTTATTCGAAAATTATTTGTCATATTAACTAACAGATAGGGTAAACACAGCATTAACTAGTTATGCCCCGCGGTTTCATCCACTTTGTAATGTTGTATATCGTATAGCCTTCCTTATAACGAGACTAATTAATACGAGAAGTTCCTGAAATAAACGAGTTTAAACAAACAAACAAATTCAATATATTTTTCATTTATTATTTCATTCATTATGATATATTAAATCTATAGAATAGATTAAGTAAATGAATTACATTTAAAGTAGACAAATAAATATATATTATTTAGGGCCAATTTTCCAATCGTTGGTTAAAATTTATCCGTCCAATAAAGTATTACACGAACATATTAAAATGTCATCTGTAAACTGTCAAATACGGACAATTAGAATACATTTTTGAAATGGTAGTTTAATACGTTATTCGATGAGTAAGTTTTAACCAAGGAATGAAAAATCAGCCCGAAATTTATAAAAAAAAAATATAAATAAAAACTCACGTTACACAGCCCTACATCAAGAGCATCGGCCCCACAATTATAGGAACGCTTTCATCTCCGCCGCCATCTTTAATTGAAAAGCGAGTTTTTGGGTGGGACTGTCTTTAGGTAGAAATATTATATACTTATGTATTTACTTAATTTATATAATAGCTGTGCCCCGCGGTTTTTCCCGCATAGCTCCGCTCCTATTGGTCTCAGCGTGATGATATATAGCCCATATGTTGATCAGACTTGTTAGTAATATTCATGCAAAATTTTAAGTAAATGCATGCAGTATATTTTGAGCTTAGTCCGGATATACATACAGACAAACAGACAAAAATTCTTAAAGCTATAGGGTACCTATTTTTGGCTTTGATATCAATTGTAGATCACGCCCCAAGTATTATTTAAAAAAAAATATTGAATGTTTGACTTCCCTAACGCGCTAATCTCAGGAACTACTGGTCCAATTTGAAAGATTCTTTCGGTGTTAGATAGCTCATTTATCGAGGAAGGCTATATCATCACGCTAAGCCCATCAGGAGCGGAGCAATGCCTGTAAACCGCACAGCACAGCTAGTATTTTATTTAGTAGACCCATAAAATTGCTACACAATTTCAAGTAGAACTCCTGTTAGCTTGTAGCTAGCAATTTGTAACGCACGAAGCAGGTGGGCTTCACCTGTCGTAATAGTATAAAAAATAAAATTAATGAATCCGTCTGTTTGTACCTCGTAACTGACAAGTTGTCTTATAGTGGGGCGCGGTTTTACTTGCCTTTGGTTTAATAATGTTGAAAAAAATCCTACTAATATTATAAATGCGAATGTTTGTGAGGATGTATGTATGTTTGTTACTCTTTCACGCAAATACTACTGAATCGATTACAATGAAATTTTGTATGTAGGTAGTTGAAGACCCAGAATAAGACAAAGGCTCCTTTTATCCCGGAAATCCCACAGGAACGGGAACTATACGGGTTTTTCTTTGAATATAATACATTTAGTACTTCCTATATTATTGTAAGGATCATAATGTAATTGTTTATAAGACAATATAAGTAACTTTATCTTTGCGAAAGTATCATCAAAACAGGACAAGCTGTTCTCTACAAAAAACTTACCAAACTCATCAAAACCACTACATGAAACTACAAAGAAACAAACCACTCAAAACAATCACCAAACTATTCGATAGTTACACAAAACACCATCGAATTCGGTTCAGCCGTTCCTCACACCAGTCGGCATTACATAGAAACAACATGACAAATGATTATGTTGACAGTTTGCGGGTAGGGACAGGTAGATGTTTTTCTTATAGATTTCTTTGTTATTTTAATGTTATATTTTCTATTATTTTCCCGCCTTTAACCGCTAAGCTAATTGGTTTTTTTATTGTTTTTTCGTCTGTGGTAAATTTATTGATTGTATTTGTTTTTTTTTTGTGTAGTTTTTCCGTTTTCCGTTTAGTATTTTGCTTTACCTGTTTGTTTGTATGTGACCGACTGCTTTAGACACGATGTTTCTTGCCGGTTCTTCTCCATAGATACTGCTTTCCGAATCGGTGGTAAATGTTAAAAATATGTAATGACGATTCGAAAGTGCTTCTAGAAGAAGTCTAATTGAATAAATAAATGTTTGAGTTTGATGGTGACCCTATTTAAATATATTTCAGGACAATTTTCACACACGGCATGATCCGATCCCATACTAAGCTTTCGCTTGTGTTATGGAAACCAGATGGCTGATAAACATACATATATAATCCATACTAATATTATAAATGCGAAAGTAACTCTGTCTGTCTGTCTGTTACTCAATCACGCCTAAACTACTGAACCAATTTGCATGAAATTTGGTATGGAGATATTTTGATACCCGAGAAAGGACATAGGCTACCTTTTATTGCGAAATATGTACCACGGGCGAAGCCGGGGCGGACCTCTAGTTTTAAATAAATACTTATATAGACTGGCAGATTTAATTCAAACTTTGTACACTTATCAAGGATCGGTGACAATACAATAAGCTAAATTTTTAGTTAAAATAACTATATTTATTATATATAATACTAGGTTTCTGCCCGCGGCGTCGCCCGCTTTATCTAAAACCATAAAAAATTACATACTAAAACCTTCCTCGAGAATCGCCCACCTACATCGCTATTAAAAAAAACTGCATCAAGCTGCAATCTGCTGCGTAGTTTTAAAGATTTAAGCATACAAAGGGACATAGGGACAGAGAAAGCGACTTTGTTTTATACTATGTAGTGATTGTATACTGCATTTCTTTATTTCTGACTAAGACAAGCGGTTGGTGCTGTGGTTTTTCCGTCAAAGCGTAACTGACATACATACATACATTATTAAAATCTTATATATAAAATTCTCGTGTCACAATGTTTGTCCTCAATGGACTCCTAAACCACTTAACCGATTATAATGAAATTCGCACACCATGTGCAGTTCGATCCAACTTGAGAGATAGGATAGTTTAAACATGTAGGTACCACGGGCGAAGCCGGGACGGACCGCTAGTATATAATAGATTCTCAAAATAGAGATTTCTCATGAGAATAACATACAGATCGGTAAAGATTAAAACATTTATTTAAGTCTGTCCATTTGTCAAAAACTATTATTGTTCGAACGTTGAAAGAACGCCGGCAACGGCTGAACAAAAAGCGATGACGTTGCGCTTCTCTGATATTAGTTAAAAGGTGCAAGAGTGCAGTGGGACGCTTGTTTTTAGTTTTTTTGTTATATATGAAGAGTAATCTCATCATTTTCGGGTCAGACGCATAATTTGTTTCAAGTTACATATTTTTTTAAATAGTTAAATATTTTTTGAATATACGTCTGTTTATTCTCCTTAGGGAATAACACTAAGCGGTAGTAGATACATCGATAGTTTGACTTCTTTAGGCGCATTGAGAGAAAAATTTCAAGGTTGCGTCATGGAAATACCGTCACGTCATGGAGTAAGGCGACGATTTTGGTATCTTTGAATCAACGAAGTTTCACTTCTGACACGTGTGCTCGGCACACACGCTCCTTTTTTAATAATTATCCTTTTCTAATAGATATCTCTTCAACACGAACATAATTCAATTAGAACAAGTAGTTCCTGAGATTAGCGTGTTCAAAAAATTCTTCAGTATTAACAGCATAGATTAAATGTCCGCCCGCGGCTTCGCCTGCGTTTTCAAAGAAAATCCCGTATAGTTCCCGTTGCTGTGGCATTTCCGGTATAAAAAGTAGCCTATATCTTATTCTGGGTCTTCAGCTACCTACTAAATTTCATTGTTATCGGTTCAGTAATATTTGCGTGAAAGAATAATAAACATATATAAATCCATCCTCACAAAATTTCGCATTTATAATATTAGTAGGATTAATTGTTAATACAGTAGCTTCAAAAATATTCACTCAAATAACAAATTATCTACAATGAAAATAGGTTTAAATCCGGTTATAAACCCGTTAACTTCAAAATTTCTAGCATCTATAATAATATTAGCACAAAAGAAAAAACAAATTTCCAATATACAATATAAATAATAAACATGCCAACTCCATTTGTAGAAATACAAACTTAGATTTAAATTCGAAAACTTTCGTATCACTTATCGATCATTGATCTATGGATCTATAGATCCGTGGATCGCGGGGTCAGCGCAATTACGGTCCTATTCACCTGTGTATGTTGTGTTGCGGTTAATGTGTGAATATTGGATGAATATAAAATGACTGGTTGATTTTCAGTTAGATAGGAAAATTTCTAGTTATACTTACACTAAAACACTGCAATTCTAATTCGATTATAAGACACTCTATCTAATTAATAAAAGAAAAGCGTGTGTACCGAGCACACGTGTCAGAAGTGAAACTTCTTTGACAGAATTCAAAGATACCAAAATCTTCGACTTACTCCATGGCGTGATGGTTTTTCCATGACGCGTCTTAAGAATTCTTAAGAAGATGTCTTTTAAAAAACTATTATTTCTATTAAATAATAGTAAAAATAAATAAAATATATTATTTACATAACATTACACAATAATAACGCAACAATGAATGAAAACAAAACAGCAATCACACATTTACCTTATCGTAAATCGTAATAAATCTTTATTTCCGTATTATTGTGTGTTTTACGAATTTATCTACTCGTGTTCGTGTACTGAGACATATCATTTCTATAATAGATAAATATTGCGTAAGGATTATATGATTATGATAGTATCAGAGAATGTTGATTTGATGTAGCCCAAGGTTGTCTGGAAGATATTGCTACGGAGCAATAAATTCGCTATTTGTGTGTAATATCTGTTAAATATAATTAAATAGCCAATAAATATAAATAATTATAATAATAAGATAAGTAATATACTTACCAGATTCGAAGCTCAAAAAAGTCATTAATATTTCTCAAATTTTAATAGTAGTAATATTATGTATCGAATTGCTATTATCAATCCTGTATCTAATGTTTCTAACCTTATAATATATTTTCTGTCCAATAATCTAATATAAATTGAGATTTGCCGCCATCCACTCAAATCCAATAGAAATTTATTAAAATTCTAGTCGTTTTCTAAAATACCATCTTTTCGCACATTAACCGTAACACAGTACAACTATACTTTCTTTAACTGTTCATACTTGTCAGTGTGTGCGTCTAGTTGCATGTATGTGTAGCTTGCTCATGTGTGTGTGAGTAATATCGATATTGGCTTAATAAGTTCGAAAACTTAGTGACTTAGCTTCACTTGAAGTTAAGTTAAAAGTAAAAGCAATAAGTTACTAAGAAATAGTTATTGGTAGTCAATTTGGCTTTTGAATAGATGTAAAAATATATTGTTTATTTATACTAATATTATAAAGCTGAAGAGTTTGTTTGTTTGAACGCGCTAATCTCGGGAACTACTGGTCCAATTTGAAAAATTCATCATCACACTACAAGACCAACAGGAACGGAGCCACGCGGGTGAAACCGAGCGGCAAAGCTTGTGTTATACATATATAAAATAATAAATTGTATTATTTTAATTTAAAATAGTTCGATTTCCGGCCGAAGCAAGTGAATTTACGAAAATCTTTGAACGCAGTTCTTTTTCTTTTTAAAGGAATGTTCTCCTTTCAGCAAAATCTTATCTCTAATGAACAGTATTTCAAGTAATTTACAAGGCCCATCGAAAATTTCCACACTGTATATGAACGCGAAAAATATTCCTATATCTGTAAGAGCTTATATATACACCAATTAACATGTATGTATGTGTAGTGTATCAATTAATTATATTTAAACTGGAAAGTTTCATCAAATTCGGTTCAATAGTTTAATAGAAACAGATGTTAAAGTGTAGAAATTGAAAGTTTCAACAAATTCGGTTCAATAGTTTAATAGATACAGATGTTGATATGTAGAAATTGGATTAGTGATGACTATGCGAGTATGCATATGCGAGTCTCACTCGAAAAATATTTATTTGTGTATAATTACTTGACCGCGAAAAAAGATGTACCTAGTTTGTGTTTTGTTTGTGTATATGTTTATGTGTAGGTAAAGATAGTATTATTTGGATTTTCCTTGTGCTAAAGGTAGAAAGAAAGAAAGAAAAAGGCTTAAAAATTTAAACACACACAATTGGATATTCAAGGCTAGATAAATAAAGGTGTTAATATTCTAATTCATCACAATTATTGAAGTGAAACTTCTTTATCGGGGTTGGAAAAAATTTAGTGTAACATTTTTTCGTTACGCGTGACATTTTTCTGTTACGCGCCATCTTTTTCTTATCCCTACCACGCTGATTCGACGTATTTCAGTAAAGTTGCATATAGTAAATTATTTTTTGAAAAATAAGGTCATAAAGAAGTTTCGCTTCTTACGTGTGTACACTAGTACTTACATGCACACATTTTTTTATTAATATGCAAAAAACGACACTTATTCAATCAAATATAATCCAATACATGACAATTTATTACCAATATCGTAAATTTAAAAACATTTTAACATAAAAACTAGTACAAACGTCACAAAAACAATTTGTCATACAAAATTAATCTGGTCATTATACAAAATGCCATATTTATAATTAATAACTGTGACACATAGCTGCGGGCTAGACGTTTTCCACTTTCGTTAACTGTTTTTAGAAATGTTTGACCGACTGCGCAAAGAGTGATTATCGGTTGTTAATTATGTAGTAGAACCTACTACATTCTACCGCCTCTTTGGTACAATGCTTAAAGCGTGAGCGAAGAATCAAGGGGTCCTGGGTTCGATTCCCGGTGGAGATGAAGAAGAAAAAATGTCACGGTCTGACAGGAAACAGAAGGCTGATCACCTACTTGTCCCTAAAGAATATCGATCAGTGAAACAGATGTATGCATAATGCATCTGCCCCTTACCCCACTTGGGGACATGAGATTTCACACACTACATAGTATAAAACAAAGTCGCCGATGCTGTCTAGTATTCATTCAGCCGCGGTTTTTCCCGCAGTGCTCCGCAGTCCGCTCCTGTTGGTTTTAGCGTGATGACATATAGATTCATTGAAGTTTTCTCAAATGTCACAAAGAAAGTAATATTATTTTTTAACCATTTCTAACCACTACCAAATTTATTAATCCTTTAGCTTACAACTGATATGAGTCACATTTGTATATGTACGTACTTGATTTTTAATGTAGAAATATAAATCTATATTTAACAGATAATCCTTAAGATCATTAAAAATTATCTAATCATATTTATTCATAATTTTAGATTAAATATTATGAATCATAATTTTATTTATTCGTGTACCTACTTATTAGTACATTTCCTAAATAATCTTATATGAGAAAGAACTTAGGGTTTACTCGCAACACGCTTATATATGTATGTAGATATGTAACCGACTCCTTTAGAAAAAGCAAAAGAAGAGTTTGTTTGAACGCGCTAATCTCAGAAGAGACTGGTCCGATTTGAAAAATTCTTTCGGTGTTAGATAGCCCATTTATCGAGGAAGGCTATAGGTATCATCACGCCAAAGACCAACAGGAGCGGAGTCACGCGGGTGAAACCGCGGAGCGCAGCTAGTAAATTATATACTTAAGTATATAATTTACTACCTTCCTCTTGAATTACTCTATCTATGATAAGAAATCGCATCAAAATCCGTTACGTCGTTTAAGATTTAAGCATACATAGGGACAGAGAAAGCGACTTTGTTTTATACAATGTAGTGATGATTAAAATCCTAAATTATTATCATTTATCCCATACCCCACAAGGGGACAAGGGACTATACTGTTATAAAATTTTACCATCGCGCGGCATCAAACCCGTTACCTGTCTCAAAAATTAAACCGTCGACAATGTCATTATAATGTCATACATAAGTATGTGCGCAAAAAGTGAGCGCAATCATCGATCAATAATGATCCATGGATCGTTTGCGATCTATACAATGCGCTTGATACAAGGAAATCATATTTTTTGTGTGCACCACTTTGTGTAGAAAGGCTTTTTATTGATCGCGTTTTAATATTTTTGATCGTTATATAAATCCATTTTTTTACCTTGTAATAATTAAGTCAGTTGTTTCGGAGCTTTTTCAAGACAAACAAACAATCAATATTTCCTAATATTAGTAAAGTAGGCGAAGCTGTGAAAGAAAGCTAGTAGTCTATAATATAATCAAAATGAATCGCCAAATGTGCCAATTCGGCTACTTTTTGATGTGAAACTTCTTTATCGGAGTTGGAAAAAAATGTAGTGTAACATTTTTTCGTTACGCGTGACATTTTTCCGTCACGCGCCATCTTTTTCTTATCCCTACCACGCGTGATTCGACGTATTTCTGTAAAGTTGCATATAGTCAATTATTTTTTGAAAAATAAGGTGATAAAGAAGTTTCACTTCTTACGTGTGTACACTAGTACACGCACACATTTTTTTTAACGTTTCTAGAATCTATATAAAAAAACGTAGTTGTCTTAGGGCTGATTTTTCAATCCTTGGTTAAAAGTTATTCGTAGAATAAATAATCCATACTCATATTATAAATGCGAAAGTAACTCTGTCTGTCTGTCTGTTACTCAATCACGCCTAAACTACTGAACCAATTTGCATGAAATTTGGTATGGAGATATTTTGATACCCGAGAAAGGACATAGGCTACCTTTTATTGCGAAATATGTACCACGGGCGAAGCCGGGGCGGACCTCTAGTAATGTATAAAACTACCATTTTAAAAACGTATTCTAATTGCCCGCGTATTTGACAGTTTACGTGACATTTTAATATTATCGTGTAATACTTTATTGGACGGATAAGTTTCATCGAATCATTGAAAATTCGGCCTATAACTCAGGCCGGGGCCTGAGACAATAGTAAAATATATTGTGTCTGGGACCGATCGGGCCGCTTGGGGCTCAATGGGTTAAAGATTTAAGCATACATAGGGACAGACAGACAGCTACTAATTTTTATACTATGTAGTGAAGTGAAGTTTCAAGTAAAGCCTGGTCAAGCAGTTAGTTAATCTAACATTCGTATAAAATCAATTAAAAAACTTAACAAAGACAATACTGGGAAATGGAGTTTTTGCACTTTATTTTTAGGATTCTTTAAATTTAAGTTTAATTATTTTCCTGTTCATTGAATCACTAAGTTTATATTTTACATACTAGGTGTTCACTCCGACTCCGCTCGGATTGAAAACAAAATTGGTTGTCTGTAAAGTCGGTTTACTGACGATAGTTGAACGTGACAACGTCTTAAGACCGATTGTGCTTCTTTGTCGCTCGTTCCGCGCTCTCGCTGCACTTCAAGCCTTACATGGAACGCCTCAGAGCGAGGTAACGCCGCATGAGTCATGTTTTTTCGTGCGTGCAACCGGCGCTATCGAATTATAAGACGTTGTCACGTCAAAAATAAATAGTCTAAGAAATACGTATAGTCCAGTCTGTGGGGAAATGTAAAAGCCTCTGACTTCGTCGATTAAATTTACTTTTTATTGATAACTTTACGAATCGTTCATATCGGATATCTTCTAAGGATTCCTTATCCATGTCCCCTCCGTAAAAAGTTACTAGAAAGCGTGCTCCAGCGTCTTCGATTTCTTCTGGTCATGATGACAAAATTTCATGGTTGGAAACTAAAAATACAGACAATGAAACAGAAAATTTCAGCGACGATAATGAAGAAGCCACCATTAACCAGCCCGGGCCATCAAAAAGAATAAAAAAAGGTTGCTGCACAATTTTTAAACAAAATTAAAATTATATGATTTCTGTAAATATTATTATTTCCGTCGCTTGTAACTTTTTACCTTTAAGACTTACAGAATAATAATGTATATAAAAAATGTAGGTAATTTTGTCTTCTTTGAACCCCTCATAGACATTTTTGTGATTTAGTAAACAATAGAGAAGTTATTTAAAATATACCTAATTTTAGCACCTTTAATTCAAGATGGCGGCTAGCGCCTGGGTCCGTCAAGGTCGAAAACTTGGATTTTGATTAACCTTTCATACCTAAACAATATCGTTTCAAAACATTTTCTACGCCACCTTTTGTAGAGCATAAATACCTATAGTCCGGGATCCATCGCTCATTAATTTTGCAAGTGATTACTATCAAGCTAATTTTTCGTGAGTAGCTTTATTTTGATGAGATGCCCAATAATTTCATGTACGAAACTCTCGATTGTGGTAGCTAACAGAGAAAACAAGGATAAAATATTTTGATTTGATGGTTCTCAAATATTAATTACTAACTGAATGTTTTTTTTTGTTCAATCTCAAGATAATTATCTAAATTATTCGAAAAAAATATTTGTCCTACAAAATCTATGGTTTGATCAAAGAGTCCCCCTTTCCAATGTGTATCGATAACGAGGTCATCATAAATGATTACTAACCAGCTGATTTTTTTATTTTCACTTATTTAATACTTATATAATTCAACAGACATATTGTCCTACAAATTGCGTAATAAATATTTGAGAACCGTCAAATCAAAAATTTTTATCCTTGTTACCTCTGTAAGCTACCACAATCGAGAGTTTCGTACATGAAATTATTGGGCATCTCATCAAAATAAAGCTACTCACGAAAAATTAGCTTGATAGTAATCACTTGCAAAATTAATGAGCGATGGATCCCGGACTACTACAGACTGGATTAGTAGTTTTCAAAAACGTCTCTTAGGATGCTTTTCCGCCAATAATGTGCGAATTATATCGCTTCATTTATTTTGAAGTTTGAAGTATTTAGCGTTTGAAGCGATACTATTGGTTGATTTACAAACACATTCCTCGCTACACATCCTCGCACATTATTGGTGAAAAAGCACCCTTAATATATTAATAACTAGAGGTCCGCCCCGGCTTCGCCCGTGGTACATATTTCGCAATAAAAGGTAGCCTATGTCCTTTCTCGGGTATCAAAATATCTCCATACCAAATTTCATGCAAATTGGTTCAGTAGTTTAGGCGTGATTGAGTAACAGACAGACAGACAGAGTTACTTTCGCATTTATTATATTAGTATGGATTGGCTAAATTAAGACGCCCTTTTGCAAAATTATATCTTATCATATATTATATATCTTCTTTTAATTATTGAATAGGCGGGGTTTTTTGTATTAATCACTATCCTACTAATATTATAAATGCGAAAGTTTGTGAGGATGTGTGTGTGTTTGTTACTCTTTCACGCAAATTCTACTGAACCGATTACAATGAAATTTAGCACACATATATAAAGGGTAACTTGGATTAACACATAGGATAGGTTTTATCCCGGAAATCCCACGGGAACGCGAACTATGTGGTTTTCCTTTGATAACGCGGGCGAAGCCGCGGGCGGAAATCTAGTTATTCATAATCTTAATACCTACCAATCTTAACAATATAAAAATGAATCCCATAATGTGTTGGTAAGCGCATAACTCGAGAACGGCTCAACCGATTTCGATAATTCTTTTTTTATTATATTCCTTGAAGTACGAGGATGGTTCTTATGTAGAGAAAACGTAAACATGTACCACGGGCGAAGCCGGGGCGGACCGCTAGTACTTAATATATATATAATCCAAATTGTACACTATTAGTTCCGTATATAACGATACTTATACATACAAAAAAGCTTATATAGCCTAAAGCGCTTTCTAGATCTATTCTCTCACTTCAACACTAATGAAATCAAATACCAATTTGTTATGTTAACAATATGATTCGAATAAACTAACTGTAAAAATATCAGAATTATTGATGTAACAAACACGCAATTATCGCCTTTATATACATGGAATTAAAATGCAAAATACTGTGGCGTGTACAGAGCAATTTTTGACACATACACTCATTTCTAATTGCGCGCTCAAAAGCTAAAGAAAGTCAACGGGACGGTGGTCCGTTATAAGAAAGAAGGCTTCGCAACTAAAATCGAAAACCTCCGTACACAATGTATGAAATGCGAAAAGTTTAGTGAACACCATCGCGTCTGGCGCGCGGACGCGCGGTACGGCGGGAAAAATGTGACGTTTGACAGTTAACTTTTTTTTTCGATGAGAAAAGAAAAATGCCGCGCCGGCCAGTGACAGTTTAGGCATAGACAATGTAATTAAAAAAAGTACCTGATTATTATTTTTTTTGTGCAATAAACCACGTTGTGTGGACAGTCTGAATAAGTGCAATATTCTTAGTTTAAGTTTTTAATAGATTAGTTTTTAATTAGTATTATTTAGTTAAAAGTGTTATGGATTTTCTTGATTATCAAGTGAGTATGATCTTAGTTATTGCGTCATTATTTTTGATATTTTAACACGCTTTTATTAGCTTCACCTGTATGTTTGTATGTAACCGACTCCTTTGATTTTGACTCACTTTAAACGGACAGATTTAATTCAAACTTTGTACACTTATCAAGGATCGGTGACAATACAATCATTTCATGAGATTATCTTATTAAAGTCACTTTTTACACGCTTTATATTAGCTTCACCTGTATGTTTGTAACCGACTTCTTTGGGCGCGATTTTGACCCACTTTAAACGGTCAGATTTCGTTCAAACTTTGTAGATTTATTGAGGACCGATGACAATACAATAATTTGATAAAATTTTCTATTTTTTAGTTCGGTTTTCTATGCAAAGCGTGTTTTTTAGTTTTTTTAAACTACATATTATTATTACCTTAATTTTAGCTCTAATGCTCTAGTAGAGTTATAAATATACAGGTTTAAAATAAATCTAGTTGAAAATTAGGTTTCCATGTTAAATGAAATCGTAAACCGCATGTGTTTTAGTGCTTAAGTCAGTAGTTAAGTTAACGTTTAAGTTTAAGTATAATTCTCAATAGTTAAGTTAGAAAATTATAATAGTTTGTTAGAAAATAGTTTATCTAGGTCAACTTGAAGTAGTAGTAATTAGTAAACGCAGTAGTTGTTGTAACATTACTATAATATAGTGTAGATTCGATACCCAGCTTTGAAATTTTAAGATGAAATATATCCTACTAATGTTATAAATGCGAAAGTATGTATGTTTGTTACTCTTTCACGCAAAAACTACTGAACTGATTTACAATGAAATTTAGCACGCATATGTTATGCGGGTTTTTCTAGTTAATAATAAGAAGGTTAGGGGCAGATTCACGACTTGCTGATAAACTAACTGATAGTCTATTCAGCACCTTTTGACAAATTGCTAAGTTAACTGACAGATAAGCTAAAAAAGAGATTATCGAGAAGTTAAGATATACCTGTTATCTGATGGATCGGTAAACCCAATTGTTACATAATATTTTGCAAGTCAAATTTTAATGATATACCTATCTATAAATATGCAGAATAGATTTTTTCACAGTTAATATTATTTCGCTACTAGTAGAAAGCTATATTATTGTCTGATAGGCAAATCTAGTACATATTTCTATAGCACATATTGTGATCATTTATAATATTAGTAGGATAGGACTAGCGACCCGCTCCGGCTTCGCTCGTGGTACATAGCCTATAGCACTCAGGGATCCCGTACATATCCCATGGTGAAAGTATTTTCAAATCAGACAGGTAGTTCCTGAGATTAGCGCGTTCAAACAAACAAACTCTTCAGCTTTATAATATTGTTTTTGTTAGGATCATTAGGATAGGAATCTTGTCCCTCATCCTACTAAATATTTAACCACTGAACTATAGTAACTTCCGCTCAATTAAACGAACAATCAAAGGTAATGGCGGACAAAAAAACACAATTTGATAGTTTTTTGTTAAAAACGTAACAAGCGAATTATGTGAATGCGAAAATTACACACGTCGGGAACCGAACTGCGGACCTTGAGGTGACCGTGCGCCAAATTATAGGTTCATTGATAAACTGTGGTTAGTTAAACTCTGGTTAAGTTAAACTGGTGGTATAAGTAACGTTTAGTTTGTATGAAAGTTTGTTGGTTTGGCAATAGTGTAAATAGATGAATGATTTTTGATGCAACTTGTAGTCTTGTAGATTTAAACAGTAGAATATAAAAAATGGAAATACTGGTTTTGCACGTGGTTTTGTCCGTAATATGTAGGTTAGGTAGTCTATAATACAATAAATATATATTTAATAAATTTTTTGAATATTAAAATTATTAGAAAATACAGTCAAATTGAAAAAACAACAAACAACTATACCTAAAAGAAAATAATGACTGATTATTTGTTTGTATTCGAACCGAATACATCATATTGGAGATAAATTTTAACCACTGAACCACTTAGGTTAAAATCTATACTAATATAATAAAGCTGAAGAGTTTGTTTGTTTGAACGCGCTAATCTCAGGAACTACTGGTCCGATTTGAAAAATTCTTTCGGTGATAGATAGCCCATTTATCGAGGAAGGCTATAGGCTATATATCATCACGCTAAGACCAACAGGAGCGGAGCGATGCGTGTGAAACCGCGTGGAACAGCTAGTCATCACTGTATAAAACAAAGTCGCTTTCTCTGTCCCTTTGTATGCTTAAATCTTTAAAACTACGCAACGGATTTTGATGTGGTTTTTTTTAATAGATAGAGTGATTCAAGAGGAAGGTTTTAGTATATAATTTACTAGCTTTCCGCCCGCGGCTTCGCCCGCGTTTTCAAAGAAAAACCCGTTCCCGTAGAATTTCCGGGATAAAACCTATCCTATGTCCTTTCTCGGGTATCAAAATATCTCTATACCAAATTTCATGCAAATTGGTTCAGTAGTTAAGGCGTGATTGAGTAACAGACAGACAGACAGAGTTACTTTCGCATTTATAATATTAGTATGGATTAGGTTTTAGACAAAGCGGGCGAAGCCGCGGGCGGTATGCTAGTTTAACATAATTCTGACACTTTCTCATACTTTTGACACTTTTAGCGACATCCATATAAAATATTATTAATTTTATTCAAATAAAACCACTTTATTTTTATTATGCTGTTAATTGGGAAAGTTTATACATGTATGTATTAATTGAGTTTATTTGCGTTGTAAAATTTGGTTAAAATGTGTTGGTTGTAATATTTAAATTTGGTTGGTTGGTGAATTTTAAGGCTAGTTTGCGAAGGTGGTTTTGTTCACGTCTTTTGAATGAAGGGAGATGATTTTTTAGTTTTTTTTTCAATAAAATAAGTGTTGAAGTGAATCTTATTTAGACGCGTTGAGAGTAAAATTTCAAGGTCACATCATGGCAATGCCGTCACGTCACGGAGTAAGATGACTTTGGTATCTTTGAATCTTGCCGAAGAAGTTTCACTTCTGGCACGTGTGCCAGATAGCCCATTTATCGAGGAAGGCTATAGGCTATAATATATCATCACGCTCAGACCAACAGGAGCGGAGCAACGCGGTTAAAACCGCGGGGCGCAGCTAGTATATAGTATATCATATGGATAGTATAAAACAGTAAAACACACATTATATAATATGTTTTTAATTCAGACATTACGTAAATAAATACTTGGCCCAAGACCTTGGTGTCTTCAAGGTGTAATAAAATTATTATGTTGGACAGACGGACGGCAATTTCGTACACGCGATATATATAAGTATCTATCTGGTTTTGTATTTAATAACTGTGTATTTATCTGTTTCAACTATGTGTAGTTTGCAGTGACATATTATATCCTATACTAGTTGCTCTTCGCGGTTTCACCCGCTTTGCTCCGTTTCTGTTGGTCTTAGCGTGATGATATATAGCCTATAGCCTTCCTCGATAAATGGGCTACCTAACACCGAAAGAATTTTTCAAATCGGACCAGTAGTTCTTGAGATTAGCGCGTTCAAACAAATAATGTCTTCAGCTTTATAATCACTACATAGTATAAAACAAAGTCACTTTCTCTGTCCCTATGTCCCTTTATATGCTTCAATCTTTCAAACTACGCAACGGATTTTGAAGCAGTTTGTTTTAATAGATTGATTCAAGTTTTATACAAAGCGGGGTAAGCTAGTTAATAATATCACTAATGTAGTTTTTTTTATATATTCGTATTTATGTATTTAAGGTTTCTATTGTGAATTATGCAATCTATATTCAAAAGAAAGAAAGTTTATTAGCAACACAAATAAAAATAGACACATTAAAAACATGAATTTGATATTTATGGCGTTAAAATGCTATAAATTTACATTAAAAACATGTTAACAAAACAAATTAAATAATTAAAAACACAACTAAATCAAAGTAACATTAAAAATTATCACAATTACATACCAATTGTTTGATATTTACACATTTCCTCAAATATTAGGCGCCATATTGACATACCGTGTTCCCGCCAATATTGATATTTGACAGAATAAACATGGCCGCGTTAGAAATTCGAAAAACGTTTAAAAATTTCCAATTCGAATGAGTGACGCGTGCCATAGACTAAATAGACTAGTTAAGATGCAGTTATGGCATTTTAAATAATATTTATTTGAATACTAGCGTTCCGCCCCGGCTTCGTACATGGTTGCTTTTTCCCTCCATAAGAACCATCGTACTTCAAGGAATATTATAAAAAATAATTAACGGTTCAACTGTTCTTGATTTTTGCACCTAGCAACACATTTGGTGATTCATTTTTATTCTGTATAAATGAAATTCGTCTAAATCTAGTTTTAATTATTTGAAACAATTTGTTATACTACATAATATTCTTCATAATTTGACGTGTGAAAATGTGATATTTTAGTGTTACAATAAAGTGTAATTACTTTGTAAAGTAATATCTAAAAAACTATCACACATATTCGCATGAAACTGACCATCTAAAAACAATTTTATGACATGTTAACACGCTTATATTAGCTTCACCTGTATGTTTATAACCGACTCCTTTAGATCTGATTTTGATCCACTTTAAACGGTCAGATTTAATTCAAACTTTGTACACTTGTCATGAATCGGCGACTTTACATTAATATCATGAGTACATCTTCTTATATATAAAATTCTCGTGTCACAATGTTAGTCTGCATACTCCTCCGAAACGTGTGGACCGATTCTCATGAAATTTTCTGTGTATATCGGGTAAGTCTGAGAATCGGCCAACATCTATTTTTCATATGTACCACGGGCGAAGCCGGGGCGGACCGCTAGTCTTATATATAAAATTCTAGTGTCACAATGTTAGTCTGCATACTCCTCCGAAACGGGTGGACCGATTCTCATGAAATTTTCTGTGTATATCGGGTAAGTCTGAGAATCGGCCAACATCTATTTTTCATATGTACCACGGGCGAAGCCGGGGCGGGCCGCTAGTATTATCTAAATAAGTATTGTTTTCGATTAATCATCGTGGTACATGTTTACGTTTTCTCTACATAAGAACCATCCTCGTACTTCAAGGAATATAATAAAAAAAGAATTATCGAAATCGGTTCAGCCGTTCTCGAGTTATGCGCTTACCAACACATTTTGCGATTCATTTTGCACGCCTCATAAGCGAAGCGTTGAGGTGGGTACTACTGTCACTTCGCGCAAAACATCTGATTTTTCAAACTTAAAATGTCTTTATGTATCATACATTGCACTTGTAAGATAATACATACACACACATATTAAGAAAAAACACTATTTTTAACGTTCGTGATATTTTTGATGTCATTTTTGTTATTTAAACTAGTTAAAAAACAGTTTAAAAAAGTTCTGTCTTGGACGTCCGTGTGTCTGTATGTGCGGATCCTTTTTCTTGTTAACACGATAGCGACCGAAATACTTTACTAATCGAGTCTTTTTTTTTCTCTTACGCTTGAGTATGCTCAGGAATAGAACCCTTTCATTTTTCAGGGTCTGATTCGATGTGGTTTAATTGTTATTAAATAAACAAAAATAATAATTAATAAATATTTATTAAAAAAAAATTATGAGGCGTGCACTTTTGGATTTTCCAAATTATTTATATATAAGATTTATGATGCTGTTTTTGAGAAAAACAGAAAAGTTTTGAGAATGTATGTAAAATATTTTGTAAAACAGTTTATGCAGTTTATACAGCTATTTTGAGAATGTGGGTAAAGTCCTTTGGTCGTACACTAGCTGTGCCCCGCGGTTCCACCCGCGTGGCTCCGCTCCTGTTGGTCTTAACATGATGATATTATAGCCTATAGCCTTCCTCGATAAATGGGCTATCCAACACCGAAGGAATTTTTCAAATCGGACCATTAGTTCCTGAGATTAGCACGTGCAAACAAACAAACACTTCAGCTTTATTATATTAGTATAGGTTTAAAATTAAAAGTTGTGAATTAATTAATTTTTAAATTTTGAAAATTTGAAGATTCTGTTCGTTGAAATTGAAAGTTATTAATTGTTTCGTCAGCATACATTATATACTAGCGGTCCGCCCCGGCTTCGCCCGTGGTACATGTTTACGTTTTCTCTACATAAGAACCATCCTCGTACTTCAAGGAATATAATAAAAAAAGAATTATCGAAATCGGTTCAGCCGTTCTCGAGTTATGCGCTTACCAACACATTTTGCGATTCATTTTTATTTAAAAGATTTTTAAATATTCTTAGTTTGCATCGCTTTTTAATTCTTATTATTTTCTGTTGTATTTTGAATAAATTAATCTATTTCTTTTATATTCTAAGAATTTGAAGATCCGAGATGTTAAGTATGTTACATAGATTTACTTGAAAATATATTTAGATATAAATAAATAGTATTCCAATTTGTGCAAGAAAATAATTTTGAAATTACCTCCTGTGATACGAACCCGGGCAAAATCAAGTATTTCTATAAATAAATAAATAAATATTATAGGACATTATTACACAAATCGACCTAGTCCCACAGTAAGCTCAATTAAGGCTTGTGTTGTGGGTACTAGGCGATGATAAATATAATATTTAATAAATACATATATAGATAACACCCAGACCCAAGAACAAATAATTGAGTTCATCACACAAATATTTGCCCTGACCGGGGATCGAACCCGGGACCGTCGGCTCAGTAGGCAGTTACTTTACCACTGCGCCAACCGCGTCGTCAAATATGTTCTGCAGTTCTATAGCTCATGTGTTAGTCTATATTATTGTTAACTTTCCTCCAAATTCGTCTACATTTCTAGAAGTTTGTCGTGAAAGAGTAACACACACACATACATGCAAATACACTCACAAATGCATTTATAATATCAGTAAGATTGGAAGGATATACATACAGACTGATAAACTTTTACGTTTATAATTTTAGAAGGATATAATATTATCACAGTATTAGGTACAATATTTCCTAAATAATATTGTAATCCTATTTTACTATTTTAAAGGCGAATGTTTGTAAGTATGGATGTATGGATGTATGGATGTTTGTTACTCTTTCACGCAAATACTACTGAACCGATTACAATGAAATTTAGCACACATATAGAGGGTAACTTGGATTAACACATAGGATAGGTTTTATCCCGGAAATCCCACGGGAACGGGAACTATGCGGGTTTTCCTTTGAAAACGCGGGCGTAGCCGCGGGCGGAAATCTAGTACTGTGATATTTGTATGTATATCTTGATAATATATCGACCAGGTGGTCCAAGCAAAGACACAAGTGAAATCTCACGAGTAGTCCTCAAATATTGACCGTGTACACAGTGTAGCGGTGAAATTATCGATTTTTCCGGTTTCTACACTCAAAACACGATGTCACATCACTACGCTATGTGCTACTGTTTGTCGATAATCGGTTTTTTGTGGAAACTCGATTGGTTTGCGTTTTGTCTGTAAATATTACGGTTTTAACGGTTTTTTTCGAATGGATTTGTTAGTGTTGACTATTGTTTGCTTAGAGATTTTTTGTATGTTTTTTTAGCTATTGCATAGCTTCTATCGCGGGCCTTGAGCGCGGGGACCGAATCCAGAAATTTAGTAACGAAAAACCTTACGCTCCCCACTCCGACGGGCGCGGAGGTGTGGCTTGAAGGCATAGCATGCAATAGCTTTACCGCGGCAGTCCCCGAGTGCCACACGTCTTTTTTTATAATATTAAGGGTCTTTAATTTATCTATTAGTTCAGAATTTGTAACGATTTCATTTTATGATATATCTAAGTTGATGATGATATTATTTAAGCTTTATTAAAAACTAGCGGTCCGTCCCGGCTTCGCTCATAGTACATGTTTACGTTTTCTCCATAAGAACCATCCTCGTACTTCAAGGAATATTACAAAAAAAAATTAACGAAATCGGTGCAGCCGTTCTCGAGTTTTGCGCTTACCAACACATTTGGGCTTCGCCCGCTTTATCTAAAACTTAATAAATTATATACCTTCCTCTTGAATTACTCTATCTATTAAAAAAAACTGCATGAAAATCTATTGCGTAGAACTAAAGATTTAAGCATACAATGGGACATAGGGACAGAGAAAGCAACTTTGTTTTATACTATGTAGTGAAGATTAAATATCAAATTACATAATTTTTTGTTTACAATTTTACAGTGACATATACATACCATTTGGGCCGATTTTTCAATGCTTGGATAAAACTTATCCGTCCAATAAAGTATTACACGATAATATTAAAATGTCACGTAAACTGTCAAATACGGGCAATTAGAATACGTTTTTAAAATGCTAGTTTTATACATTATTCGACGAATAAGTTTTATCCAAGGATTGAAAAATCTGCCCTTATTATTATTAAGTATCTCAATTCCATAATACTCGGGTACCATCATGAGGAAGGTACCCGGTCCTTTGGAAGGCTTACGAGGGGACACGGATCCAACACGCAGAGGCCCTTTAGAGAACTTTACTGTGTTGTGGGACACCAGCCGCAGCCTGCCCATGACTGCACTATAGAGATACAGCCCTAGGCAGTCCGCGGCCGATGTAGGACTATTGCAAGATAAGGGAATAAAATAAACTGGGCTATGGAATGGGATGTTAATGGACCGGAATTAAGGACTATGGAAGACTATGGCACCTGCCTTTCTACTAAGATATAGCAAAAAATTGTTGGCAGGTGGTGACTCGCCCTCTCACTGTATGGGCCCCCGAAATAAGTCGCTGCAATAGTGCGACAAGGGGGCAACATATTGTGAGCAGCTAAGGGTGGAGAGGCGTCCCTGGACTTTAAACTACGATCACGCGCTCCCTGAGGGTCCAGCATCACGTGCCCACTCGCCACTTACGCTTCGCATCCACCCTTCGAGCTAAAAGCTCTCGCGACTCCACTCTGGCCGGCCGGTTAAGGCAAGCCAGAGGCGGGGGTCCTGTCCTCGTCAGGCTTCACTCCGACCGGCCGGTGAAGGCAAGCCGGAGATGAAGACAGGGGCCTCCCCCGGGAGCACTCGGTTCCCGCGGGGTCGCTACTCCCCGACACCCCGCCACAAGGTGTCCTGCGGGTTGACTGACTGCACGGGTGGAATATCTATTATCACGTAAACAATAGATATCCCAACCGTGGGCGATGGGGTCGTCACATCCCTACGCCCTTATTATTAATATTATTAATTTTAATTTGTTATTATGTTCCAAATAATTTTTTTTTGAATTAATCATATACTTTCCCCACAGTCGTTCATGCGCTCCATGTCGGTGGAGCAGCGCTGGCAGGACCTCGCGTCGCTGCTGACAATACCACCGCCACCGGAGCAGTACCAACACTACCACCAGCACGCGCACCACGCGCACAATATCAGGTAAGTGTAGAATCGACGAGATTCAGAATCAAAGTGGTTCAGAATCAGATGCGAAGTGGCTATAATCATAGTCAGGTGCAAAGTGGCTAGAATCATAATTACGAAGTAGATAGAATCAGAATAAGGTGAAAAGCGACGAGAATCAAAATAATGTTAGAAGCTGCGAGAATCAATCTTCATCCAAATAAGAATATGAATAACAGTTTAAATACTAAAGTAAAGCAGGACATTTGACATTTTCTAATTCTATAGTTGATCATTTAATTAGAATGAAAACAAATTATTATTATTATTTTTAACTTGTTATTTTGCCTTCATTTTCTACATGACTGCTTACTTTCGGTTGTTTAAATGTTTATCTGTTTGTCTATCTATAGCCACGGTGCGGCCGGCTATGCCCCCAACTACGCGTCCCATGCCCCACTCGGCCCCGGCCCCACGGCCCCGCATGCTGAGAAACATAGCGAGACATATGGTAAGTTATATGTGTGTTTTTTTTTATTAATCTCATCTTTTTTCAGGAGTTTATGAATACAGTAATATCCTGACTAACGCTGGACTTTGGGAATTTTAGAAATATAAAAAATATTTATTGAAAAAGTTTTAAAATAATACAGTTTATATATTGGCAAAGAAATAATATTTTGAACGATGCGATTGTACAACAAAGGAAACTTCACATGAAAATTACGCGGTTATCGCGTAAGTCCGGGGTATTATAACTGTATATCCTGCATCCAAAGAGTTTGTTTCTTTATACGCGCATAGCTTAGGAACAACTGGTCAAATTTAAAATACTGTTGTGTATTACATAGCCCATTAGTCGCTATATTATGTTCATCAATGTTAAAAATTAATATGTGCGAAAAATCCGTAACCACGAAATTATATCTTAAGATTTTCTATTTTGACTGACCGTTTGGCTTGGTTGGTAGTGACCCTGCCTTCCAGGCCACTGGTCGTAGGTTCGATTCCCACCCGGGGCAAATATTTGTGTGATGAACATAGATGTTTGCTCTGTGTCTGGGTGTTAATCCATACTAATACATATTATAAATGCGAAAGTAACTCTGTCTGTCTGTCTGTTACTCAATCACGCCTAAACTACTGAACCAATTTGCATGAAAATTTGGTATGGAGATATTTTGATACCCGAGAAAGGACATAGGCTACCTTTTATTGCGAAATATGTACCACGGGCGAAGCCCGGGCGGACCTCTAGTTAACTATATAAGTATTTATTTAAAATTTTTTTTTTTTTTTTTTTTTTATTAAATAAGGTTGCTAATTAAAATAGCACCTTATACAAATTACAATCTAGCCTACAAGACTAATAAGTAATTTTATGTTAACCTAAATTTCTAAATAACTTATTCTAAGAGAGTGTCCATTGTCACTTGCTTAGTGTCTGTTAAGGGGAAGTAAGTCACTTTGCTCGTGTGCTTTGGTATACAGATAATTGTCACTGTTCACTTTTCACTTATCACTACACTAACTCAAAAGGTTTAGTCCTTTTTAGTCTTCGCACTAGGTCCGTGGTATCAAGGAGCTGGATAGCCTCAACATTCACGTGATGATGAAGTCGATGTTGATGAGCTTCTGCATGTTTTTGAACAATTTTGTCCACGGTGTCCACTTTTAGGTCACGGTGGAGGTCACCATTACGGATGTACCAGGGGGCATTTACAATGTCTCTCAGTACTTTATTTTGGAAACGTTGTATTATGTTAATGTTGCTTTTTTTGGTACAGCCCCACAGCTGAATACCATACGTCCATACTGGCATGAGGACTTGTTTGTATATGAGAAGCTTATTATGTATCGACAACTGGGAGTATCTTCCAAGAAGCCAATACAATTTCTTATAGCGCAAGCCTAATTCTTCTCGCTTCTTCTTGACGTGAGCCTTCCAGCGTAGCTTAGCGTCAAGCGTCATACCAAGGTATTTCGCCGTGTTAGCATAAGGTATTTGTTGGCCATTAAGGAGTATCGGGACAATCTGTGTTCTTTTGTTTGTAAAATTTATGTGAACGGATTTTGATTCGTTCAATCTTATCCGCCATTTCCGAGTCCATTCATAGACCTGGTTCACAGCTTCTTGGACTTTATCTCCTGCTTCCTGGTAAGTGATGCCTGTGGCCATGATAGCAGTGTCGTCAGCAAATGTTGCAGTAATGTTTTTTTCTAATACTGGGATGTCACACGTGTACAAAAGGTATAGGATGGGACCTAAAACACTTCCTTGTGGCACACCAGCTCGTATTTCCTTGAGGTCCGAGAAGGCATCGTCTTGTCGAACTCTAAAGACTCGATTGGTTATATACGATTCTAAGATATCTGAAATTTGTTTTGGTAGCATTGTTCTTATTTTATGAATGAGACCTTTGTGCCAAACCTTATCAAAAGCCTGTGCGACATCTAAAAATACTGCTGAACAGACTTTCTTTTCTTCAAACGCTTTTTCGATGACATTTGTTAATCTGTGAACTTGATCTATTGTGGAGTGTTTCTTTCTAAATCCAAATTGGTGTTCTGGAATTATTTTCTTCTCATCAAGTATTGGCATGATCCGTTTAAGTAACAGTTTTTCAAAAAGTTTTGATACTATTGGTAGCAACGAGATCGGTCGATATGATGTTACATCGTTTGGCGGTTTTCCTGGCTTTAATATCATAATAACTTCAGCAACTTTCCACAAATTAGGCACATATTTCAACCTAAATGCAGCGTTAAAGAGTGTTGTTAATTTGATTATAGCTTTGCGAGGCAAATTATGCATTATTTCGCCTGTGATTAAGTCAAACCCCGGAGATTTTTTTGGGTTAATACTAAACTTAATTTCGTTGGAGATTTCTTTGGGTGTTACAGACTTTATTTGTAATTCTTCATTAAGGTTTTGATCTTCAGGTAGTTCATTTGCGTCATCATCATATGGCTTAAAGATATTTTCCAGATGTTGCGCAAATCTTTTAGCTTTTTGTTCATTGTGGATAGCCCATTTTCCATTTTCTTCCTTAATTGGTGGAATATGCAGAACGGGTCTATTCATATGTTTCGTAGCTTTCCAGAGTGAGTAGTCTGTGCAGCGATCGTTAGTCAGTTTTTTGAGATATGACGTCATATTAGCGTCATTTAGTTTTTGTATCTCTCTTTGTAGCTGTTTTGTGAGATTATTTAGTAGCTTTTTATCACCAGGAAAACGAGTTTGGTGCCACCGGTTTCTCTGTTTTCTCTTTTCACGTAAAAGTTCGATAATGTTCTTCGGGTAGACTGCTCCCCTGTGACAAGGGTGACTATCTGGTGTGTTTCTCCATGCTGCTTGTTGTATGTCTACCATAAATTTTTCGACTTCAATGTCAAGTTGTTCTGGATTTTTTAATGGTATATTAAGTTTTATATGTGTGTCCAAGTCGATTCTAAAACTGTTCCAGTCTGTTTTCTTATTTACTAATCTTAGGTTATTATTCTTATTTATAATATTTATACATAATTTAAGAATTATGGGCGAGTGGTCTGAACTCATATCGTTCATACTCTTTATATCTAAATAGTTAGATGATATATTTTTATATATAAAGAAATCCAATAGGTCGGGTATTTTGTTTGGATCTGTAGGCCAATAGGTTGGTATGCCCGTAGATGCAAAGTTACAGTTCATATATTTCATGGCACTTAGAAGTTCTTTGCCTTTAGGTGTAATCAACCTGGAGCCCCAATGGGTATGTTTGGCGTTAAAGTCACCACCAACAATAAATCTGTCGCCAAAACTCTTGAGAAGGCTAACGTATTTCTCTTTATTAAAAGATTCTCTCGGTGGGAAATACAAGGCTGATATAGATACAGGACCACGTTTGGTTTCAACGCATACTGTTACGGCCTGTACTTCTTGTTTTTCGATTTTACTTATTTCATAGTGCTTCAACTTTTCTTTTATTATCACTGCACTTCCACCTCTAGCTGTATTATTTGGGTGAAGTGCAAGATATACTTTGTAACCTTTAAATTTAATGTATGATTGTTTGGTGAAGTGTGTTTCCGATACTAAGCACACGTCAATATTTTCTATTTCAAGGACAATTTGTAATTCATTGTGGTGTTTAAGAAGCCCATTGGCATTCCATTCCATTATGCTAAGTATTTGAGTCATTTTTTGGCAGTAGATGTAGCATTTCTATTGCTACTTTCCAGTTTCCTTAGTCTCTCGTCAAATGTGGACATAAGGCTTAAAATTTGGTTGAGTTTTCCTTCAACGCTGTCTTTCATTTGGTTGCTTCCTTTCGTCTGGTTACCACTCGCGATTTGTGCAAAAGTGATGTGCTTACTTACTTGCCTGCTTTCTTTCACAGCTGGAACCACTTTTGTATCTGCTGTTTTCCGCTGATTTGGGATATTTAGTTTTTTTGTCGCTTTATTTTTAAGCGTCTGCATTTCTTTTGCTACCATGCATCCTCTATAGTTCGCAGGATGTGGAGCGCCACAATGCACACACTTTGGCTTTTCTTCTGCTGGCTTTTTACAATCTTTAGTTAGATGTTTACCAGTGCACTTTACACATCTTGGATCCTTGGAGCAATATTTTTGGGTGTGCCCGTAGGCTTGACATCTTTTACACTGAGGAACTAATTTAGAGGTTTTCAAGGGATGGATTTCCACCCTGCATCCTAATATAGACGTTATCTCATAGATTTTGTTTATTTCCTCTCCGTTATTAAAGGTAAGCATGAACATATTGAGAGGTGTCTTGTCCTTCCACCTCAGCTTGTTTACTGCCTCCTCAACTTTGAAGCCTTTTCTTTTCAGGTCTTCTACAATTCTATCTGGGTTGCATGTATGGTGCAATTTCTTAGCTATAACTCGTATTGGTCTTAATTGTTTGTTTTCATAGGAATGCCAATGAAAGCCATCGGCAGTCAAAAACTCTGTGATGGTCCGATATACTGTTTCATTTTCAGTATTAATTTTTACGGTTTCTCCGTGCATAATTTTAATTGTAAAGCCGCCCCCTGGCGACTTTTCTAAGAGGAGATCAAAGAACGATTGGTAGTTCCTGATGTCATCTACTATTATAGGTGGAGGAAGTGGCACCTTTTTGGGTTTTACTTTCTCCTTACTTTCCTCATTTCGCTCTTCTTTATCGGAGATATGAGTGGGTGAAGTGTTCAATTTGCGTTTTTTCCTGCTCTTGGTTCTAATCCACTCCGTTTCTTTGGCAAGTTCTTCTTCATCAGTGCTGTATTCTACATGGGAAGAACACTTCTTTTCAATTTCTTTTTTCTCTGGAATTTCCGTTTCCACTGGAGTCAAAGAGTTCAATTTTTGTTGAAGAAGTTTTACTTGTTCTTCCAGATGCCTTACGTGGGTTTGAAGATTTTCACGTACATTTTTCTCTTCGGAATAGTACTTGTACAACAGATGTTCAGTTTCAGTTCTTAAGTTTATTTTTGATTTATCGGTATTCATGGTTATTTATTTTAGCGAACGAATCTTACTTCGCCTTAACAATTGTTTTTGCTATCGGAGCGCAATAACTAGGTCATTGCGGCCGGCCGCAGCGACGGCGTTGTTGTGATGTGTTAGCACTTTTTAGTAGCTCGAGCGAGACGTCTACTCTCAGCAAGATCAAACAAACACTGAACACTTTATTTAAAATTATATATATGTATGTTTATCAGCCATCTGGTTTCCATAACACAAGCGAAAGCTTAGCATGGGATCAGATCTTGCCGTGTGTGAAAATTGTCCCCAAATATTTATTATTTATTTTATACTAATCTTTCTTTTAAATGTCGTCAAGAGAGATTATTGAAAGATGACTATTAGCAATTTTATTATTATAGTCGTTAAAATAAAATATTATTTTTATTTTTAACATATCAATAACACGATTACTAAAGTGAATGCGCGTCTAGACGAGATTATATTGTCCGAAAAATGAGAATTATCTATTATATAAGTTATTGTTTATCTTACTGACTGACTGACTTTGGCGTGAGTAAATTGCGCAATTTTTATCGATATCGATACTATAATATTATAAAGCTGAAGAGTTAGTTTGAACGCGCTAAACTCACGAACTGCTGGTCCGATTTGATTAATTCTTTCAGTGTTAGATAGCCCATTTATCGAGGAAGGCTATAGGCTATTTATCATCACGCTAAGACCAACAGGAGTGGAGTACTGCGGGAAACCGCAGGTCACAGCTAGTTTAAATATAAAACACTAGCTTTCCACCCGCAGCTTCGCCCGCGCAGTCAAAGAAAAACCCGCATAGTTCCCGTTCCCGTGGGATTTCCGGGATAAAACCAATCCTATTTCCCGGGATAAAGTAGCCTATGTCCTTTCTCGGGTATCAAAATATCTCTATACCATATTTCATGCAAATTGGTTCAGTAGTTAAGGCGTGATTGAGTAACAGACAGACAGACAGAGTTACTTTCGCATTTATAATATTATAAGTATGGATTACTATTGATAAGCAATGAACAGACAATTTTAGTTTTTACATACTTAAAGCAAAAGTGTCTACACAGAATGAATGAATATTGAATATTATCAACAAATATTGTTATCAGAATGACAACACATTATTTACATAATATGAAAACTAATATTCAATATTGTGTATATAATGATTATAGACATTTTTTTTGTCGTCATTTATTATCATTTTAATCTATAGATATAATAAAATCGTAGGAAAGTTAAAACTGTACATTGAATATTTTTTCAAAAATATGGTTTTTAGAATTATTATCTGTTTGTCTGTATGTTCGGGCTAATCTCAGAAAAAACTGCATAGATTTACTTCAAATTTAGTACAGAAAGAGCTTGAGATATGGGGCAGGACATAGGATAGGTTTTATTCCGGAAATACCACGGGATCGGGAACTATGCGGGGTATTATTTAACTACGCGGGCGGAAAGCTAGTATTATGTATATAATGATTATGGCCTTTTTTTATCATCATTTATTATCATTTTAATTTTTAATTATTTATATATTTGTGTTATCATCTTAGTAAGTATTGCGTATTATAATTTCCAAATTTATCAGTTTATCATAATGGGTTTTTCTATTTTAAGATGTATGCAACATCTGTTTGCACACATGCATACATGCAAACATACAGTAGTTGTGCCGCGGTTTCACCCGCGTAGCTCCACTCATATTGGTCTTAGCGTGATGATATATAGGCCTACCTCGATAAATGGGCTATCTAACTCTGAAAAAATTTTTCAAGTCAGTAGTTCCTGAGATAAGCGCGTTCAAACACACTTCAGCTTAATAAAGATTAACTAGCAGTCCGCCCCGGCTTCGCCCGAGGTACATATATAGCCTATAGCAATCAGGGATCACGTACATATCGTGAAAGAATTTTTTAATTCAGTCCAGTAGTAAATTTATTTTGTAACAGGTAGTAGCGTTTATAAACGGATATGTTGTATTACACATATGTTGTTACAGTTTTTATAAACGAATGTGTTGTGACTTGTGTTACACTGTCATAGCTACAGAGCTTATTAACAAACGTGTTGTATACCTAATTACCCAGGTTATTTTAATAATCTAATAAAATCTAATAATCTCTATAAACAGATGTGTTGTTTTATACATATATCGCTACAGAGTTATGTATGTATTTAGACAGACTAGCGACCAGTTCGGTTTTTTACAGATGTAATTTTGCATACTAAATACTTAGATTTAACTAAGTTAAGAAAACGAAAGAATAAAAAGAATAAGAATAATGTGTTGTATAATACCTATGTTGCTATCGTGTTTAAGCGATTATGTTGTATAGCGTTGTTTTCGTTCGTTTATAAACGAACGTGTTGGTTTATACATATGTTGTTAAAAAAGCGTTTATAAACGGGTATGTTCTTTTATACATAGGTGCTGCAGCGCCTCTCGAGAGCTCGTACAAGGTGGAATCAGCACATCATCCTCAACAACACGATGCTGTGTATTATCAGGTAAATTAATATGTTTTGTTCTTGAATTAATGAATGAATGAATAATTTATTTACACCAGTAACAAAATAATAATAAAAAAACAAACAATAGAAATACGTACAAAAAGGCGGCCTTATCGCTAATACAGCGATCTCTTCCAGGCTTCTGTTGTTGGTTGGTTCTTGCTGCTGTTGTTGTTATTTTTTTAAAGCAATCATATAAGCAAATAACAATGCGGCAGTTAATTAACTGCCAGAATGATATCCAGCTATTTAATTAAACAGCTAGGCAAATGTATTATGTTATACGTAATAGAAAGGATATTTGGTGGGAAGTGAAATAAAAATATCTTTATATCACACTTTTAATGTTCTTAGGCTTATGTTTCGTGGAAATAAACGGTTTTTAAACCGGTTTTTACGTATTTACCGATTTTTACCGGTTTTTCGACTTTCAACAGAATTCTACATCGGAAATGGCGCCGAACCAAGATGGCTTCCTGCAATCTATATTAAATGATGAAGATCTTCAATTGATGGACATGGCGATGAACGAAGGTCAGTTTAATTAGTTTATTATAAATTACTATGTTACTTCCCGCGGCTTCGCCTGCGTAGTCAAAGAAAAATCCACATAGTTCCCGTTCCCGTGGGATTTGTGGTTTAAAACCTATGTCCTTTCTTATGTCTCAAGCTATCTCTGTACCGAATTTCATCTAAATCGGTACAGTAGTTGAGACAAACAGACAAATAATATCTATTTTATTCTGTCTATAATGTGTTTCAAGTTTTTAATAGTTATTAATTATTATTTATTGTATGTTTTAATTTTTAACAGATATCTTTTATTTGGAGAAAAATCCAACGTCTTTTAAATTCAGCCAAAACTCAAAAGTTCTTGATTTAAAAATATTGGTACTTACTACTTACACGACTTTTTACTAAATAACTTGAATATTTCTCGAATAAAATCATGTTGTTATTAAAAGAATGCTACTTTAGGGAAAATGTGGACAAAAAATGTCAACAATCATTTACATAATGAATGAATGAATGAATGAATGAAAGCTTTATTGTACACACCAAAATAATGAAATAACATTAAGTAAAATATACATCAAATTGCACAATAGGCGACCTTATGGCTACAGAGCCATCTCTTCCAGGTAACCCAACCAAGGAAAACAGTAACAAAGAAAGAATACAAGTAGGTGGTGCATACCAAAGCAATATATATAATAATAATATAGTAATACTAAGAAAGTAGGAATATAAATAATACATAATTTACAACAATAAAGAAAATAATATATATAATATATAATAAAATAAATAAATACAGATAAGAGAAAGAATATATAAAGTCATCACTTAATTAAGGACATGTGGTAATCAAAGAGCATGTTTTTGAAAACATCAATGGATCTAGCTTTGCGTATGGCTATTGGTAATTGATTCCATAGTCTAATAGCTTTGACAGTGAATGAGGTGTTAACAAATTTTGTTTTATGTATAGGTACATTAAGGAGGCAAGTATCGTTCGATCTCAAATTCAACCCATGATTACGAGCGTATTCAAAATTATTTTTTAAATAGGGCGGGGTTCTGGGATCGAATAAAATTCCAAACATTAGATATTATTATTATTTCGTTGATAAAAATCGTTGGCAATAAGTAATAATGGTAATCATAGATATTAATAAGTTAACATTTTTCCGTAAATAACATTTAAAATTAAATATATCTTACAAGCTCATATATAAAAAAGAGTGTGTGCCGAGCACACGTGTGAGAAGTGAAACTTCTTTGGCAAGATTCATAGATACCAAAATCGTCGCCTTATGACGTGACGGTATTGCCATGACGCTACCTTGATATTTTATTCTCATCGCGCCTATACTTCAAAAATAAATTCTATTAAATTTTTTATCTCGATACGAGGAAACTAAAAAAACAATTATACCAAAGTCAAGTTTTTCCTTAAACGTCAATATTATGTGTGAATCATGATTATCGAACATTACAACAAAACAGATTATACATATCGCATATTTTTTTTATCACTGAAAAATTGACCCAAAATATGACATGCCGTATCGGCCATTTTAGCACGATACGTGAAACCAAAACCATGGATACTACGCTCTATTTAAATATTTAATAAATTAACGTAAATATAATTAATTGTGTTTACAATGTGATTATAAGATAACATTATTTGTTGGCGCGATGTTAGCGTTGACATTTGTTCATTCGCGCCATTTTCTCGACGCCAACTGTCAGTGTCAAGCATGCAAGGAGTTTTACTAATTAAAAATTAAAAAGTGTTTTTTTAATTGTGTTCTTTTTTTTTGCGTTCTAAATTCAAAATGGGCAATATTTCGTACGTGTACAGATTGTTCGTTAAGAAGATTGAAAAGTGAATTAATTTTACAATATAACAAGTGAAGGACTTTTGTAATTTTACAGTAGCTTTGTGAAGTTCGTGTGGAACATTCTAGTGTGTTTTGGACGTTTGAATTTGGAATTTCGTGTTCTTTTTTTGTTTTTTCTTTTTCAAAAAGCCTACATATGCCATTCTTTATGCTTACCCTGATGCACAGGCAGGTGCCCAACGAATATAATTGTGTTTGCATGTGTGTCTATTGCTGTGCTCTAAGACGGGTCAGGACATCGAGCGAATCTTTAATAAAAGTACCAGTTTTCGTGTTAAAAACATATAACTATTGTTTATGGGCGTTCAAATTCAGAGACTACAAGTACAAATGAATGTGACGCATATCGAGAAATCTATTTTGATGCGATAAGGCTGTAAGCTAAAACAAATCGTCTCTGTTTGTACACGAATTAGACACGATAAAGTGTTTATCTGTGGAAAAGGGAGGAAATTTCCGAACGGAAAAACGATATTTTTGAACGATCAATTGAATCTATGGAAAAACACACGTAAAAAAATAGTGTGTAAAGTTTACGGATGAGTCGGAATTATCTATCGTTATCTAAAAAAATATAAATCAATAACAGAAATATACACGAATACCAATAATTGAGTGTATTTAAAAGTTAATCGTATTATCAAATACAGATAATATATAAAGATTGCACAGATAATCAAGGATTAAAAATGGATCTATCTATACACTATCCGTATCCTACGTACTATGGTTTGCCGCCATACTACACTAGAGTCATGTTTCCAGACCCAGCCGATTATTTGACGTATTATAAATATTATGATGGTGAGTTTTTCGAGTAATTAAGCTATATTTTATCTGTTTAATTTTCTATAAATATACGTATCTATATTGATTTATTATCTATGTAAGGATGGCAACATTATTCAAAATGGCGGACGCGTGAAATGTCAAAGTGACAGTTACAGATGCTGTCAAGGCAAGGTGTTAGGCTACAATAGAGCGTATGAAATACTAGCTGTGCCCCGCAGTTTTACCCACATCGTTTCTTTCCTGTTGGTCTAAGCGTGATGATATATAGCCTATAGCCTTCCTTGATAAATGGGCTATCTAACACAGAAAGAATTTTTCAAATCGGACCAGTAGTTCCTGAGATTAGCGCGTTCAAACAAACAAACTCTTCAGCTTTATAATATTAAGTATAGATTCTTCCACACCTACACAAGGTTTTAAAAATTAAAATGTTCTTTAAAATACGATTTATAATGTAGGTACAATATTATTACTGCGTTTTCAAGCAAAGTCGCAGGAAATAGCTAGATTTATGTAATTTATCGTCATGATCATAAAGATTATAATATCTAATAATAAAGTTCGCAAATAAAACTGAAAAATAAATAATTGTATTGTTGTTTGTGAAATTACGCTTACTATGTGTGAGCGAGAAGGACTAATTAGAGAGAGACGAAAGATACAAATCATACGTCATTGAGTAGGACTTTTGAAAAACAAAATGACAAGAGAATTATATAATACTTCTATGCTAAAATATATAGCTAAATTGTTTGTTTGAACATGTTAATATCAGAAACTACTGAACAGATTTTAGGATAACACTGTTAGATATATGTACGTGATCCCTGAGCGCTATAGGCTATATATGTAGCACGGGCAAAGCCAGGGAGGATCGCTAGTTTTGTTTAGATACTTGATACAGTGTAGATCTTAATACTATTATAAAGGCGAAAGTTTGTATGGATGTATGGATGTTTGTTACTCTTTCACGTAAAAACTACTGAACCGATTACAATGAAATTTAGCACACATATAGAGGGTAACTTGGATTAACACATAGGATAAGTTTTATCCCGGAAATCCCACGGGAACTGGAACTATGTGGTTCCTTTGAAAACGCGGGCGATGCCGCGGGCGGAAATCTAGTATATTTATAAACAAGGGTCATCGTAGGACATAAAAATTATTGCAATAGCAAAAGCTTTCACAAATTAATAGGTAATAAACTTTCTAGAAGCGATATATACCTTTAGGCTTTAAAATATAAATACTTAAAAATTACAGTTCTTGCCAGTTCTTCTCCGTAGTATCTACGGAGAAGAACTGGCAAGGAACTCCATGCTTTCCGGATCGTAAATGTTAAAAATATGTTATGACGTTTCAAAAGTGCTTCTAGAAGTCTAATTGAATTAATAAATGTTTGAGTTTGAGTGTGGGAAAGAGATGGCGCTATACGATATATATAGCGCTGTCCTCTTTCCACACTGGATGTAATACTGCTTGAACACATAGTACGGGGGCTGGTCTAACAATTATATATTACGACATATTATGACATTAAAATGTTATCACCAAACAAATCTCCTTATCAATGATTTTTTGTCTGTCATCACGTTATCAGGGGCTTTTTATGTGATGTTTATCTTAATTATTTTGACTTGTTTAACACCATGACTTTGCTTGTGTCATTTAAATATGTATTGTTTAATAATTAACATATCCTACTAATATTATAAATGCGAAAGTTTGCTAGGATGGATGTATGTGTGTGTATAGGTGTGTATGTTTGTTACTCTTTCACGCTAATACTACTGAACCGACTACAATGAAATTTAGCCCACATATAGAGGGTAACTTGGATTAACACATAGGATAAGCTTTATCCTGGTAATAGCTCCTATTGGTGTGAGCGTGATGATATGTATAGCACATAGCTTTCCTCGATAAATAGACTATCTAACACTGACAGAATTTTTTAAATCGGACCATTTCTAGATTAGCGTGTTCGAGCAAACAAACAAAAACATTAGCTGTATATTAGTATAGATTACCTTCAATTATCCTATAGGCAATTACTAAAGCAAGCCAATAATTCCAGTCGTTACCATATTCCTCAATTCATACTCACTACATTCGTCTTTCAACTGTCATAACCTCTAATCTAAAAGACAGATGAAGTAGGTAAAAAAATTACCTATATCTTAACTATCTTACTATCTGTCCCAACAAACATTGTTCTACCTTATCAGATCTACCCAATAGACACATTTTCATGATTATCGGTCCAGCCGATTCGGAGTACGGTAGTAACTAATATTGTTACACGAGAATTTTATATACATACTAGCGGTCCGCCCCGGCTTCGCCCGTGGTACATATGAAAAATAGATGTTGGCCGATTCTCAGACTTACCCGATATGCACAGAAAATTTCATGAGAATCGGTCCACCCGTTTCGGAGGAGTATGCAGACTAACATTGTGACACGAGAATTTTATATATAAGATACTAAGTATACCCCCCGGTTTTTATCC
This sequence comes from Colias eurytheme, assembly GCF_061535395.1. Taxonomy (NCBI): domain Eukaryota; kingdom Metazoa; phylum Arthropoda; class Insecta; order Lepidoptera; family Pieridae; genus Colias; species Colias eurytheme. The sequence goes on along the minus strand of NC_143010.1, from coordinate 4,029,008 downwards.
GCATTGCTCTTGGATATTTAACAGTGAAATATTTTTTTCAAATCGGACCAGTAGTTCCTGAGATTAGCGCATTCAAACAAACAAAAAAACTCTTCAGCTTTATAATATTAGTATAGATTTTAAATGATTTTTTATAATGCCCTATGTTTTCGCATGTCACGATCATAAGAAAAAATAATCTTAATGGAATTTAGATAAGAATAACTTTATATATGATAATGCAAGTTTAATGATAGTATACTAGATAATACAAGGTGACTGGTAATTCGATGTGATCCTTCAAAGGGGTTATAATAAAAAACCGTCATAGCTCAATAACCATCCATTTTTGACCCCTGGTTAACTGGACTTAATTTGTTGCAAATGACCTCTAGTATAACCCCTTTGAAGGATTACGTCGAATTACCAGTCACCCTATATATTTATTAGTATATCTCAAGTGCTGTGACTTCTTTCGACTTGTGGTTACCTAATATGGCTTAAAGTGCCTACGGTATCTTTAAATGTCCCAGAGTTATTGAATGTATCCTAAAGTAAATTAATGGTCCTTAAATTTATCGAATGGCTCCTTATAATTAGATTTATCATTCCGTATGCTCATCATCATCATCAGCCCATATATGTTCCCACTGCTGGGACACGGGCCTCCTATGAGGGTACAGGCCATAATCCACCACGCTGGCCAAGTGCGGGTTGGCGGATGACACATATCGTCGAACTTTTGATTCTTCGACATGTCGGTTTCCTCACGATGTTTTCCTTCACCGTTCGAGCACCGTATGCTCATTTTATTTGAATTCTTGTGTCCTTGGAATTGAATTTTTTATCATATAATTTTACCAATTACCTAGTGTGTTTAAAGTGCCTCTATAATACCTAAAGTTACCAAATAATGCTTTGAATGTGTTCTATCTAATGTTACCACTTACCTTGTGTCCTAAAGTGACTTTATAGTTCCTAAAGTTACCAAATAATGCTTTGAATGTGTTCTATCTAATGTTACCACTTACCTTGTGTTTAAAGTGACTTTATAGTTCCTAAAGTTATCAAATAATGCTTTGAATGTGTTCTATCTAATGTTACCACTTACCTTGTGTCCTAAAGTGACTTTATAGTTCCTAAAGTTACCCATTATGTCGTAATATTACCCAATGGTACACAAAAAGCTATAGGCCAGTCTGTCTACGCGGCGATGACGTGTGATAATCGAAAAACAATCCTGATAACTAAATGATAACAAAGAATTTTGTACGTTCACTGTAACGTGTTGTGTCTCTCGTAATCTGCACGTTTCTGTGATTGTGTGTGCACTCAAACTCAAGTTCTAACTCAAACTCAAACTCAAGATCAAAGTTTGATAAGTAATGTGTTATTGACGTGTTGCTGAAATCAAAGTTCAAACTTAAGTGCGTAAAGTTCAAACTCAAGCTTTGAATGGTAAGCATTTGTTGTTATTTACGTCTGTAGTCAAACTCAAAAGATGAGTCAGCTGAGAACATTGAGTTACTATGTACTACGTACTAGAGTGGCTATTCCAAACAAAAACATTGCGCACGGCCCCGCCGGTGTGGTGTGAACTTACTGGTGAAAAGTCAGTCCTCGGGCTTTGTTTGTAACTGTTAAAACAATATCTCAGCGACACGCGAAGGCATTTTGAACAAAGCAATAACACGTGTTAACGTGGCAAGCGGGGGGCACAGTCCGGCAAAGACTGAATGAGTTTGTGACGTTTGCCTCTAACTCGTGTTACAAAGAGTGTAGATGTCAAGATGTCCTCTCTAGAACGTAGTACCTAATAACTCAATGGCTGATAAGCATCTTTTCATACCCCTAAGTGAAAGAGTAAGGCAGAACAACGTTTGCCGGGACAGCTAGTAATAATAATTTATCCTACTTCCTACTAATATTATAAACTAGCGGTCCGCCCCGGCTTCGCCCGTGGTAGGTACATGTTTACGTTTTCTCTACATAAGAACCATTCTCGTACTTCAAGGAATATAATAAAAAAAGAATTATCGAAATCGGTTCAGCCGTTCTCGAGTTATGCGCTTACCAACACATTTTGCGATTCATTTTTATATATAAGATGAGAAAGTTTATGAGGATAGATGTATGTGTCGACGTTGAAGATTTTTTTAATTATTATCGTTATTGTCAGGAATATTTTTTTTGATCGCAAATTCTTCATTTACCTAAGAGTTGATCCAATTAGCTTAAGATGACTCGACGATAATGATAATCAAAAAAGATATATCAAGTAAAATTTAACACCTGAGTTTACTGATAAGCTCTGTTTCCATAATAATAGCGAAAAATATTTCTTTTTTTTTATTATAAGTAGATATAAATGATTATTTTTGCTGATAAATTATGATTAATTTTTATTTACTTCCTCCTGTTTCCTCATGTTTAAAATTTATTGTACTCCCACATGAACAAAATTTCTTATATATTCTAAATTTGTTATACCTCCGCATATGCTAAATTTGTTACACCTCCGCATATGCTACATTTGTTATACCTCCGCATATGCAAAATTTATTATACCTCCAGTTTTACAAAATGAATTACAATTACTATAGTAATACTAGAGTATACTCTAGCATGTACAAAATATGTTCTACCTCAGCATATGCTAAATTTCAAATTAATTATTATTACTATACCATCGCGTGTACAAAATTTGTTCCACCCCAGCATATGCTAAATATATTTTACTTCCCCTAAGGGTCAGCTCACACCGAGACGCGACGCGACGCGACGATACTTAAAGAGGCCAATGATTTCGCGCTACGCCGCGCGTCGTCGCGAGACGCATCGCAACGTCGCGAGGCGCATCTTAAAATCGTAGCAGGACGACGCCTAGCTGCGCAGCGAGATGCCGCGAGGCGCAGCGGAACGTATCGAACGTAGCGAACGAAACTTCTTCCTCTTCCTCTTCTGCAAGAAGTCCGATTATAACAAGATCCCAGTCTATCATTATATTTTCAATCGAGCACTCGACCGAACTGCATCAATTCTAAACGAAGTCTGAACGGAAATAGTAGAGAAGTCGCCACAGCGGCCTCAGGCTGCGCCTCGCGGCGTCGCGCGGCACCGTGAGACACAGCACCGCTCTTGCACGCCGCGCGTACCGGCGATGCACCGCTGCGTCACGATACGTCGCGCTACGCCGCGAGGCACCTCGAGGCGCAGTGCTGCGTGGTGCAACGTAATCTGAATTCTCACAATGTAATATGTATCTTTTCGTGTAGTGAATAAAGTATATTTTGAGTCGCTCTATGAAAAATGTGCGCGCAGCGTCGCGCCGCGTCGCGTCTCGGTGTGAGCTGACCCTAATACAAAATTAATTATAATTACTATACTCTAGCATGTACAAAATTTGTTCTACCTCTGCATATGCTAAATTTCAAATTAATTATAATTACTAGACTCTAGCATGTACAAAATTTCTATCCCCGCATATGCTAAATTTCATGCGCTCTTTTCAGGCATGTACACGATGCGCATGCTAGACGGTGCGTCCGCGCACGTGCCCCAAAACCATCCGCATATGCCGATTACAACTGGTAAGTTAGTTTTGTTTATTTTGTAGGTTGTCTGTAGCATGGAAGATATTTTATTGATTTTTTAGTAGCAAAATTTATAGTTTTGTAATGTGTGTAGAACGATTAACATGTTATTGTAGATTTTTTTATCCTTTTCATATAAAAAAGAGCATTTAAATTATATTATTCGAACTCGATTAAAATTATTCATAGGTTTTAATAATTCGTTCTCGATTAAAATTATTTATAAGGTTTACATCGTTAAAATTTAGATGTTCAAATTTTTTTTAGTCGGTATGTTTCGATCTGTATTTTTTTATAATTTCATTATTGTTTATTGGTATTTAAATAAATGTACACCTACCCTCTTCAGCAACCACCAAAAAAATGTTACACCATTATTTTTTGGGTCTTTTTTTTTTTCAAATATTTATTCTGTATTTTAGCTGAGCGGGACTCAGCATCTGACAGTGCTGTATCATCTATGGGATCTGAACGAGTGCCATCTCTATCGGACGGGGAATGGTGCGACGGGAGCGATTCGGCGCAGGAGTTCCATAGGTACGGATAGACGAACCAAAAAATAAAAAAGAGCGTGTGGCCCGAGCACACGTGTCAGAAGTGAAACTTCTTTGCCAATATTCAAAGACACTAAAAACGTCGTCTTACTCAATAACGTGACGGTATTGCAATGACGCGACTTTTAATTTTACTGTCAACGCGCCTAAAGAAGTTTCACTTCAATATATAGGAGAAATAAGTACCTTCCTACTGCAGGAGTTTCCTACTGTTAGTGCGGACGAAGAGATGAACAAAAAAAAATTATTTTAGTTTTGTAAAATCTATTATTATCTAAATTATTATTGATGAACAAAGAGGATGACTTTTAACCGAATTTTAAATAGTCCAAAATTATATTTTCGTCATAGTTACATATTACATTATTTTATTTTTCCTTTCCAATACATTATTAAATAATACTAATAAATATATTTTTCTATAAAACAGTTCAAAATTCCGCCCGTACGAGAGCGCATACGCAAGAGATAGATCACACGCGCCGCAGAAGAAACATCATATGTTTGGGAAGAGATGTTTTCAGGTTAGTTTCTATATTTATTTTAATATATACTTAAGTAATCCTACTAATAATATTATAAATGCGAAAGTTTGTGAGGATGTGTATGTGTGTGTTTGTTACTCTTTCACGCAAATACTACTGAACCGATTACAATGAAATTTAGCACACATATAGAGGGTAACTTGGATTAACACATAGGATAGGTTTTATCTCGGAAATCCCACGGGAACGGGAACTATGCGGGTTTTCCTATGAAAACGCGGGCGAAGCCGCGAGCGGAAAGCTAGTAATACATATATTATATTAGATAAATTTATGTTATTTTAATATGCATATGGTATTTTTTGTAATAATTCAAGTTAAGGCAATATAATTATGAAAAAAAAAATGTCTGTTGATTTTAATTTTGTTTCTATTTGTGTTGTGATTTTAATTTTTTTTGATTTGTTGAAATTTGAATTTTGTTTCAAATTCCCTTTGATTTTGAATTAAATTTGATTTCAATTCAAATTCAAATTTGATTTGATTTGATTTCCAGGAACAACCGCAACTAGAGCCTCTCGTCACACGACCGCCAGCCGTAAAATATGAATGCGAACAAACATACCACCATGATAGCATGCATATGCATAACGGTATGTATTATTAAATCTCCATATGTAATAATCCATACTAATATTATAAATGCGAAAGTAACTCTGTCTGTCTGTCTGTTACTCAATCACGCCTAAACTACTGAACCAATTTGCATGAAATTTGGTATGGAGATATTTTGATACCCGAGAAAGGACATAGGCTACCTTTTATTGCGAAATATGTACCACGGGCGAAGCCGGGGCGGACCACTAGTAATTAATATAGTTTAAAAACCGAAAAAAGAGCGTGTGTGTCGAGCACACGTGTCAGAAATGAAACTTCTTTGACGTCGCCTTACTCCATAACGTGACGGTATTGACATGACGCGACCATGAAATGTAATTCTAAACGCGCCTGAAGAAGTTTCACTGTAAAAATTTTTTTGGAATATAATTATTTTTAATCTGGGAAGTAAATGCAACGATTATTATGAATATTTCATATATTTACACCACACTAGCTGTGCCCCGCGGTTTTACCCGCATCGCTCCGCTCCTGTTGGTCTTAGCGTGATGATATATAGCCTATAGCCTTCCTCGATAAATGGGCTATCTAACACCGAAAGAATTTTTCAAATCGGTCCAGTATTTCCTGATATTAGCGCTTTCAAACAAACAAAACTCTTCAGCTATATAATGTTAGTACATATTCTAGTGTAGTGTGTGGTAAAAATGTTGATGATGAGTCATTATGATAATTTAATTATATTATTTTTAGATTTCAAGATATTATATAATCTGATATTTAGTATCTGTTATAGATAATGTTATATAATCTGTGAAATGAATAAAAAAATGATAATTTTGATGATCATGTAATAAATTTTATACATATATGATAAAGTATTTATTATAGATATTAATTATATTGATAAAAATAAACTATTCACGATAGATGTGAAAAATAACTAATAATAATCAATATAATCCTAGTAATATAGAATACAATCATGAATAATCCTATTAATCACTACATAGTATAAAACAAAGTCGCTTTCTCTGTCCCTATGTCCCTTTGTATGCTTAAATCTTTAAAACTACTCAACGGATTTTGATATTGTGACCGCCTCCTTGGTAGAGTGGTTGACGCGTGAGCATAGCACCGAGAAGTCCTGGGTTCGATTCCCGGTGGAGACGAAGAAAAAAATGTCTCAGTCTGGTAGGACACAGAAGGCTGATCACCTACTTGTCCCTAAAGGAAATCGATCAGTGAAACAGATGTATAATGCATCTGCCCCTTACCCCACTCCGGGACATGGGCCTTCACTTAACGGATTTTGATGCGGTTTTTTAATAGAGTTAGATAATTTATAGAGAAGGTTATAAAAAAATTGGTTGTCTGTAAAGTCGGTTTACTGGCGATAGTTGAACGTGACAACGTCCGATTGTGCTTCTTTGTCGCTCGTTCCGCGCTCTCGCTCGCACTTCAAGCCTTACATGGAACGCCTCAGAGCGAGGTAACGCCGCGTGAGTCATGTTTTTCGTGCGTGCAGCCGGCTCTATCGAATTATAAGACGTTGTCACGTCAATAAATATTTAATATTACGATGAATAATTTGCATATGTATTTTCAGTGGATTTCTCTCGTCATCAATTGAACGCCCAACACGTTCCTCTACAGCCCGCGTTGGATTTGAACACGGCACATTCAAGTCATGCTATTATACAGGTAAAATATTATTAATTAAAATATATATGTGTAGATATATATATATAGAAAAAGTGTGTGAAGTTATGAGAGATTGTGTGAAATTTGTGCTAATTTCGAATTGGTAATTTTACGTCATTATTTGTATGTAGGTCTTAATATGATAATAATCTTATATATAAAATTCTCGTGTCACAATGTTAGTCTGCATACTCCTCCGAAACGGGTGGACCGATTCTCATGAAATTTTCTGTGCATATCGGGTAAGTCTGAGAATCGGCCAACATCTATTTTTCATATGTACCACGGGCGAAGCCGGGGCGGACCGCTAGTAATGTATAAAATTGAATAGTCAATATTAAATTAGTAGTGGAATACAATATTTTTGGTTTAGGGCTGATTTTTCAATCCTTGGATAAAACTTATTCATCGAATACCGTATTAAACTACCATTTCAAATGGTATTTAGTATTTTTTTGAAATGGAAGTTTTATACATTATTCGACGAATAAGTTTTATCCAAGGATTGAAAAATCAGTCCTTAATCGTTTTAATTTTCAAATTGAGATGTCAAAGTCAAATCAAATGTGATAAACATATTTATTAAATCTGATGTGATGATTTAAATTCTCATAGTCCGGGATACATCGCCCATTTTTGCAAGTGATTACTATCAAGCTAATTTTTCGTGAGTAGCTTTATTTTGATGAGATGCCCAATAATTTCATGTACGAAACTCTCGATTGTGGTAGCTTACAGAGGTAACAAGGATAAAAATTTTTGATTTGACGGTTCTCAAATATTTATTACGTATATTGTAGGACAATATGTCTGTTGAATTATATAAGTATTAAATAAGTGAAAATAAAAAAAACAGCTGGTTAGTAATCATTTATGATGACTTCGTTATCGATACACATTGGAAAGGGGGACTCTTTGATCAAACCATAGATTTTGTAGGACAAATATTTTTTCGAATAATTTAGATAATTATCTTGAGATTGAGCAAAAAAAAAAACATTCAGTTAGTAATTAATATTTGAGAACCATCAAATCAAAATATTTTATCCTTGTTTCCTCTGTAAGCTACCACAATCGAGAGTTTCATACATGAAATTATTGGGCATCTCATCAAAATAAAGCTACTCACGAAAAATTAGCTTGATAGTAATCACTTGCAAAAATGGGCGATGTATCCCGGACTATCAGTTTGTATTTAGATTTTTTACATTTGAATTTCTTTCAAAATTCATAATCCCAAATTCAAATTTTAAATTCAAATCAAATCAAACTCCACAGAGTAACGTATCGCCCGCTCGTTTCGCGCCGGATTCCCGAGTTCGTCACAACCACACATACAGCGCACCGCCACCGCCCGAACACCGGCAACCTATACGGGATAAACGAGGTAAGATTAAATGTTTTATTGTTTATTTTTGGGGTTTTTTTGTATTTAAAGTGGGTTTTTGTTGTTAAAATAGGCCTCGGTGAGGAAAAACGACGAATTTTGAACGCTTTTTTGTGTTTTTTGTTTCTTAAATAGGTCGAGGTGGCGAAAAAACAACGAAAAATGAAAAAAAATGGTTTTGCAGAGATTTTTTTCGAATTTTTTGCAATTTTTTTGGTCGTTATTACCCCTTAACTCCGCTATCTTCCCTATATTTTTGTGAGCTGTAATCGTCTCTCACTTTTTATTATTTTTTTATTCACTTTTTATTATTTCACTCGAGGACTGCCGTGGCAAAGCTATTGCATGCTATGCCTTCAAGCCACACCTCCGTGCCCGTCGGAGTGGGGAGCGTGAGGTTTTTTCGTTACGCAATTTCTGGATTCGGTCCCCGCGCTCAAGGCCCGCGATAGAAGCTATGCAATAGCTAAATAAATATAACTAAAAATGTCAATCTGTCTGTTCGCAGCTCGTCGTCTAACGGACAGCAGCGGATCGGAAAGTGGGCATTTGAGCAGAGATGAAAAGAGAGCAAAAGCGCTGGGTGAGTGGACAGATGGACATATTTATGTTTATTTTATATAGAAAAAACTAGATTTCCGCCCGCGGCTTCGCCCGCGTTTGCAAAGGAAAACCCGCATAGTTCCCGTTCCCGTGGGATTTCCGGGATAAAAACTATCCTATGTGTTAATCCAAGTTACCCTCTATATGTGTGCTAAATTTCATTGTAATCGGTTCAGTAGTTTTTACGTGAAAGAGTAACAAACATCCATACATCCATACATCCTTACATCCTTACAAACTTTCGCCTTTATAATATATAAATTAGATATTAGATATTAGATGTGTGCGTGTACTAGTGTACACACGTAAGAAGTGAAACTTCTTTATGACCTTATTTTTCAAAAAATAATTTACTATATGCAACTTTACAGAAATACGTCGAATCACGCGTGGTAGGGATAAGAAAAAGATGGCGCGTAACGGGAAAATGTCACGCGTAACGAAAAAATGTTACACTAATTTTTTTTCCAACCCCGATAAAGAAGTTTCACTTCAAAAATAAAAAAAAATTCACTTACATGAAAAGATTATTTTTTTGGACTGAGAATTTTTTGTATAGGGTTCTATAGTTTTAGTTGAGTTTAACTGAAATCAATAACAACTGGAAACTTAAATTCGTATAAATTGTATACGTATTTGTGAATAGTATTTTTTTTTTAATTTATATTATAACATATATCATACACTAGCTTCCCGCGGCTTCGCCCGCGAAAAGAAAAACCCGCATATTTCCCGTTCCGGATAAAACCTGTCCTATATGTTAATCCAAGTCACCCTCTATATGTGTGCTAAATTTTATTGTAATCGGTTCAGTAGTATTTGCTTGAAAGAGTAACAAACACACACACACATCCTCACAAACTTTCGCATTTATAATATTCTTAACACAAGCGAAAGCTTAGTATGGGATCAGATCGTGCCGTGTGTGAAAATTGTCCTGAAATATTTATTATTACATATTATACTTATTTTTGACCGCCTCCTCGGTACAGTGGTTGACGTGTGAGCGTATAACCGAGGGTTCCTGGGTTCGATTCCCGGTGGAGACGAAGAAAAAATGTCTCGGTCTGGTAGAACACAGAAGGCTGATCACCTACTTGTCCCTAAAGAAACTCGATCAGTGAAACAGATGTATAATGCATCTGCCCCTTACCCCACTTGGGGACATGGGACTTCACTTAAAAAAAATTACTTATTTTTATATATTTTTTCCACAGGTATACCTCTAGAAGTCCACGACATAATTAACTTACCCATGGACGAATTCAACGAACGTCTATCTAAGCACGACTTAAGTGAAGCCCAATTATCACTTATTCGTGACATACGGCGTAGAGGCAAGAACAAGGTAAGATATTGTTAAACTAGCTGTGCCCCGCGGTTTAACCGCATTGCTCCGCTTCTGTAGGTCTTAGCGTGATGATATACAGCCTATAGCCTTCCTCGATAAATGGGCTATCTAACACCGAAAGAATTTTTCAAATCGAACCAGTAGTTCCTGAGATTAGCGCGTTCAAACAAACAACAGGTGGCAGCACAAAACTGCCGCAAACGTAAACTCGACCAGATAACTTTTTTTAGCGGACGAAGTAGTTTATAAATTTTACTTGATTCCTGTTACTATAATTATGTATAAGTTATATTATGTACTAGCCTTCCGCCCCGGCTTCTCCCGTGGTACCTACATGTTTAAACTATCCTATCTCTCAAGTTGGATCGAACTGCACATGGTGTGCGAATTTTATTATAATCGGTTAAGTGGTTTAGGAGTCCATTGAGGACAAAAAAAAAGACGGGTTGCACTGGGGGAGTGCCGGCAGAAGTGAAAACTTGATTGTAACGTTGAAAAAAATTGAAACGTTGAGCATGTTTGATATTTTGGAATGGTATCCGTCTTACGCTTTTTCGATCAGGTCACGTGTCCTGACGTGAGTTTAAGATTTATACCCATTACAGAAAAAGTGCTCAACGCCGCTAAATAAGTTTTCACTTCAACATTGTGACACGAGATTTATATTAAGAAGATAAGTTGTTATCAATAAAAAAAAATCTTGTCCCCACAGGTGGCAGCACAAAACTGCCGCAAACGTAAACTCGACCAAATCACATCTTTAGCGGACGAAGTACGCACAGTACGAGACCGCAAGTTGCGAGCTCAAAGAGATAGAGCTGCATTACTTGCTCAGAGACAACGGCTGAAGGAACACTTTGCGGCGCTTTATCGTCATGTGTTTCAGGTGAGCATACAGACAGACATGTGTATATACAGGGTTACCTGTAAAACACCAACAACCTCGCAGGACAAGGTACCTAACATCACAAGTAACAACATTTGTTCTACGACTTTTGATAATTTGTTAGATTCTATTTTCATACAATAATAAATATTCATTTAGAGATATACTCTATAGACTTACAAAATTGTTAGCTCAAAAAATAATTTAAAAATAATTTATAGCGTTATGCCAATAGTCGTAGAACAAATGTTGTTACTTATGATGTTAGCTATCTTGTCCTGAAGAAGAAGAAGAAAGAAGAAAGAGGTTGCTGGTGTTTTACAAGTCACCCTGTATAAAGCAAGACACAGACAAAGACACACTATAAATATAAAAAAAGTGATATAGTGGGACATATGTTAAGAATATACACAACATATATACATATGTATACACACGAAAACTAAGACTCACACAGATGACAGAATAACAGTAGACATAATAAATTTCGTTCCAAACATTGAAAAAACACTAAATTTCGTATGTTTATCCCACAGAACCTCCGTGACGGCGAAGGTAGACCACTTTCCTCAGCGCAATACTCGCTGCAACAAGCGGCCGATGGGAATGTAGTGCTCGTGCCCAAGATGAGCCAGCATGGCGGTGAGTTCAACTCAAATACTTACTCAAACTCAAACTTAAGTGACGACTTTAAGACTTAAAATGACTTAAATACAAGCTTGAAGTATAATTTAACTTGACTTAAAGTAATTAATATATAGATTTTAATGGCGAACTTGAATGGCGATCTCAAACTTTTTTTACAATAACAGTACATTTCTTTTAAAAATGTACAATAACGGTCTATATTAAAAATAATATATTTTTTTGTTATTATTCCAGATCACCCAATGAACCGTACCGACGACGATATGGACCGGAAGAAAAACTACGAGTGACGTCATCGATGACGTCACACGTCAATCCGCCTGCTCGATACACATGGATATTAATTATAAAAAACATATGGAAATTTGTGAAAAAATACACATAATATGTATATGGAATAATCGTGAAAAATTCGCATACATATGTATGAAAAATTTGGATAAATAAAACAACATGGTAAATTGTAAAAAAATACACAAACTTTTATGTATGGAAAATTACACATACATATATATGGAAAATCGGAAAAACAACCACCAAAACGTGTGAAAATAGAACTGAAAAAATGTGTGAAATAGTGATTATTTTTTAGATTTTTTGTTATTTTTGAAAAACGGTCAATAGATGTTATTAAGAATAAATATTTCTTTTTTTTGTTTTGATTCCATTTTTTTTTTGTATATATACTAGGAAAAATATATTTTTGTTGTCTTCAATTAATTAAAAAATTGTGAAAATTTCTCAAGTAGATTGTGTTCTAAAAGGTTTTCAAATATGTTTTGTTTTTTCTTTATAAATAAAAAAAAACAAGTTTTTTTAGAAATGTAGACCAAGTAGATACAGTTAAGATTTGATCTATTTATAGAATATTTATTTACAATATACAATAATAAATTTTGATGGAATAAAAATAATAAATAACACGGTGAGAAACTATAAAAATGTTAGTTTCTAATAAAAATATAAAATAAGAAACACTAAAGATACCTGTTCTTCTTATTTTTGTACTTTACTACGGAAAAATCGATTAATTTGAGAATTGCTAAGAAAGCAATTTTCAAAAACAATGAATTTTACGATATGTCACCAAATGGAGTTGATCTTCATTTAGCATTTTATGTAAAAAAAATGCCGCCATTTTTTTTATTTTGGCGGGAAAATATCAAAATTCCCGCCTTTTTTTGACACGGCGGAAAAAGCAGTGCTTTAAAATTATGAAAATATGTCGATGTGATAGAAAAGCTATTCCATTTTCGGTTAGATTCAATTTAGTTTTGAGTTTAGTGGCAGTAAAAGAAATAACATATATCGCCTTATTACAAAACACAGACCAACTTAAAACCGGGTTTTAAATATATTAAAACCATGGTTTAAGTAAAAGTTTAATTACAAAACATGTTTTAGAGTTAAACCATAGATTTAAACCTCTGTTAAAGTCAAACCATGACTTTATTGTCTAGGTTTGATTGTTTAAACCAGTTAACTTTTTGTAATAAGACGGTATGCGTTTAACTTGAGAATCACACGAAAAAAAATAAAAATGTCGTTGTGATTGTCACGAAAAACGCGTTAACATATGCGAAATGTCAAACGACATTAACGTTGCAATAATTTTAAAATTAACGACTTAAAACCATTAACTGTAATATATTTTTCATTAGGAATCTATTTATGTATATTATTATATTATAGGGTAACACTGTTATAGTTAAAAATGTTGTAACACATAAATTTTTTGTTTCGATCTCCGGTCGTCTATTTTAAAAGTACAAACGTTCAAAAATGTAAAAAAAATACGTGTTTCCGGGTGGACATTTTGCAAAAATGATGAAAAATATGTAAAAAATAAAGTCTAAAATGTCCATTTGGAAATGTAGTTTTAATTAATCAAATTTGAAAGATCATTATTTTGTTTTTAACACTGATCTTTTAGATTTAAGAGGACTTATAGCCATAGGATTTTGTCACTTGTGTCGGCAAACGTTTTTTGAAGACAACATTTTAATTTTAATAAAAAATAAAAAAAATATCACATACATACTTTGAGTGATTCTTTTTCACATTGCGAAAATGTTGTCTTTGAAAATATTTTAATCTATGGTGCATATATTTAATTATATATTAGATCGCTTTGCAAGGAAGAAATATAAATTAAGTGAACATAGGCGACGGGTAACGCATTTTAAATAAGTTTTTTAATAAAGGCTTAGCGTGACAATTTGTTGTTTTATTTTTTGACCTATAACCTATAATTTATTTAACACACATAGTAAAAAGAGAGGTAATTTGTGGCTTTTTACTTTGAGATATTATAATGGACTATAAGATTTAAAAAATGAATGCCCTCATTTACGCTTGCCTCAAGTTACACTCATCATCATCATCATCATCATCATCAGCCCATATATGTTCCCACTGCTGGGACACGGGCCTCCTATGAGGGTACAGGCCATAATCCACCACGCTGGCCAAGTGCGGGTTGGCGGATGACACATATCGTCGAACTTTTGATTCTTCGACATGTCGGTTTCCTCACGATGTTTTCCTTCACCGTTCGAGCTACACTAATTGTATTTATTTCATTTTTAAATTCAACACTGAAATACGGCCGGTTTCTAAACCGGTTTCCAACTAAAATGCAGTTCCATCTAGAATTACAAATACAAAGTACACCTTATCATTAAAGATTGGTCTGTTTCGATTTTAATTCATACATACGATTGATCTAAATGCACCGCATATTAATTAACGAGCGAATTCTCATTCTAACCCCACTATGTCCAATTCTTTTAGTGCAAACGGGCGTAGGGTATTCTTTCGTTTGCACTAAAAGAATTTGACATAATGGGATAAGATTCTATGCAATGTTCTCATACTGAAAAACACCGAATTCGAGTTTTGGTTTACACTAAAAGATCACGAAAGAATGCTCTTGCTCTATGTTAGTTTGATGTAAATGCACCGATATGCACATATATATACATATATATATATATATACACATATATACACCTCTTAATGATGCTGAAAATATGTATACGAAAAGGTCTCCAATCTAAGTTATCTTCATCTACGCAAAAACAGAAGGTTGATCACCTACTTGTCCATAAAGAAAATCGATCAGTGAAACAGAAGTATCCATAATGCATCTGCCCCATTCGCTACTAAGGGACACGAGAATTTACTTTGCACAAGTGTGAGGTCGACTAAATTTCCTATTGCCAATAACTATTCAATAACATTCGTAGGATAATTTCACCAATCTGTAGTGTAGAAACTAAACTTCAGTTTAGTTCACGTAGACGTATTCACATTTCACGTGGGTAGATGCATGAACGTTAGGTATAAGTGACATATCACACTAGCGGATTGCGAGCGGTTTCAAAGCGGAGCGGGTGCGCAACGAATACGTTGCGGGCGCGCAACGAACACGCCGCGGTTGCGCAGCGAATTCGTTTCGGACGCGTGGCAGATGCGCAACGTTTACGTCGCAGTCATGTACACTCATTAACAAAATGGAATCCGTGCTGGTTGTTACTTAAAACTTGTGATAGTATAATGATTATGAGATCATTATTTTTTACGAGTTTCATAACATGTTAATGTTTAGGGTATTTTTTTATCCATTAAATCTTGGTCGAAATGCAATCAGATAACTTAATTGCTCATAAAGAAAGTTCATTAGTGAAATAAATGTTAAAGCTCCTTAACTAAAACAGGTCTATCTTATTATTAGGTAAATAGGTAGCAGTGAGTAGAAAATTTTATCAAGCAACCAGCAACTCACTAGTCCTAGTAATTCAATTTTATAGCACCTTTTTTAACAACTCCAGTTGTTACTATTACATCTTTAGTTAAGTAAGTGCATTTCCACAGTACGGTTAAAAAATTGAGTGCTACAGAAACGATGGAAATATTGAATGGAAGTTAGGCAAGGCGGAAGAGCTGGCTTTTGTGCGAGAGTATACAAAATGGCGTCGACGCTTCTATTCGCAGCGAAATCGTTGCGCGTCCGCGACGTGTTCGCTGCGCATCCGCGGCGTGTTCGTTGCGCGCCCGCAACGTATTCGTTGCGCACCCGCTCCGCTTTGAAACCGCTCGCAATCCGCTAGTGTGATATGTCACTAATTATGGACAATGGCAATCGCTTCATGTAAATGATAAAAATACTTTGTCATGTAAGAGCAATGTGCATCTAAAGACAGCATCATGATATTAAAACAAATATGCGTCTCTGCAAAACGCGCCAAGCCACAGGGTTTGCGCACCACAATAAATTATGTAGCTTTTGTAAGACACGTAAGCAGTTTTTGCGTCAAAAAAAATTTAACACTAGTTACCTCATTCTGTACTTTTTACGATATTCGACGTATGAAGGAAAGTACTAATGGCAAATCAGTACTTGAACTTTTGAAACAGGTTGCACCTTTTCTTTTACATTTTAACTTTAATTAATATGTTGTTCGTACAAGTCAGTAACAATTTTGTACGTTATTTTATTTAGTAAGCAGTTACATAATCAATTTATATATACAATTTAATGAATTAGCTGCTCGATATAGAGATGTCTGTAGATATAGAGGTTTTAACTTTTAATATTAATGTGTGATGTTAATTATGTTGTTTTTAATATGTATTTGAAACTTCTTCATTAGTTGATTAAGTATGTTAGTTGGCATATATAGATGGTCAGTTATTTAGGCTGGGTTGAACCATGTTACTTCATCAATAACAAACATGTTAATGTAACTGTTAGGGAAAATATGACTTGGACTATTTGACAATTTTATTGAGCGTCATAATTTTAACGCTAACCGCTCAATTAGCGCGTTCAATACAATTACTGGTCCGATTTGAAAAATTCTTATGGTGTTAGATAGCCCATGTATCGAGGAAGGCTATAGGCTATATATCATCACGCTGACTAACAGGAGCGGAGCACTGCGGGTAAAACCGCGGGGCACAGCTAGTGAAATATGTAATGTGTAGACTTTTTACAAGCAACACACACACTTTAAATCAGTTTCAATATAAGGATAGGATTAAGGAAATGAAATAAAAAAACATAAATAGTCGAATACATGTATATTTTAATCGCATTATTACAAAATGTTTCTTACTTTCATAAATAATAATAAATTGGAAAGTGCTAAATGCTTATTTCGATTGATTTAGGAAATATCCATGGAATTTAAAAATTCGTGCAAAACAATAAAAATAAAACAAACATAAAATACGAAAAACGTTATAGAAATAACTTTAATCATAAAAATCAACTTAACATAATGAAGAGTGTCTACTTAATACTTAATTTTGTGTCAGTTAAAAATAAAATGGTTCATCTCTTTCATAACCTTGTGCAGAAATATCAAGTAACATGTTATAATGAAGCAGACAGTAACTTATATTTATGGAATAAAATAAAAAATAGTTTAAAAATAAATTCAAAATAAAATTTATATAAACGATTTTATTGAAGGGTATACTTAAATTTATTTTAATTAATTTTTTAATAATATAAAGTGAAGTCCCGTGTCCCCTAGTGGGGTAAGGGGCAGATGCATTATTCATACATCTGTTTCACTGATCGATTTTCTTTAGGGACAAGTAGGTGATCAGCCTTCTGTGTCCCGCCAGACCGAGACATTTTTTTTTTCTTCGTCTCCACCGGGAATCGAACCCAGGACCCCTCGGTTCTACGCTCACGCGTCAACCACTGTACCAAGGAGGCGGTCGTTAATAATATAAGCTAGATACTTAATACGCTACACTAATTGTATGTGATGATGATGATGATGAGGATTATAAATAAAATAAATAAATAAATATTCAGGACAATTTTCACACACGGCACGATCTGATCCCATACTAAGCTTTCGCTTGTGTTATGGAAAAGATGGCTGATAAACATACATATTATATAATTTTAAATAAATACTTATATAGATAATTAACACCCAGACACAGAGCAAACATCTATGTTCATCACACAAATATTTGCCCCGGGTGGGAATCGAACCCACGACCTCTGGGCTTGGAAGGCAGGGCCAACCAAGCCAACCGGTCAGTCGATTATGATGATGATGATGATGATGATGATGACAGATACAGTAGTATTGATGGTGATAATAATTTATTTGAATTAAACCTCTCGAAATACGTGACAAACATATATTATAAGACGAAATTTAAAAAAAAATTGAAATAAATGTTTTGTGAGTTAGATGATTTTAATGTTCTTATACATAGTTATAAAGACATGGAATATGAAAAATTGTCTTAAAACAGCTACAGTTTTAACTAAAACTAAGCGCTAAATCTAAAACTATTTCAAAGAATGTGTATTAAATTTTTTATGTTGATTTTCAGTCAGTGTTGCAAACAGCATCCATCCTGTAAAAAGAAAAAATGTTTATTTTTCTTATATTAAGCAAATTTAAGGAACAGAAATGAAGTTACATAGTTTTGGTGTTATCATTTTGTGCTTATGGAGTAATACATCATTGTATATAACATGAATAGCAAAGGACCCAGAACTGATCCTTGTGACACCCCATATAACATTATGTTGATATTGCAAACGAATTACTATGGCATACTTAAATTACTTCTCGATCAGTCTACCAAGTGTACTTAATATTTAATATAACCCGACTACCCTCATTTTCAACAATTTTTTTTCTAATCTTTTGGCTTTATCTTCTCACCTAGCGATAACTAACTCTCGATTTTTATTTTCGAGTTTTTTGACGTTCTTCTCAATTGTTTCCCCTTTTTGTCAGATTTTTTACCATTTTTCCCTATTTGATGCATATTTTACCCACTTCCTCCATTTTTTTGTATTTTTTCCCCATTTTTTCGCCTTACCTATGCCGCATTAGTAGACGGCGGCGGGAAACACCGCACATGTTCGACTCCCGCTCTCTCATCGTCAGCCGCCGCTAAATGTCGAGCTAAAACGCTGAAAATTTGTGAGTTTAGCACTTGGAACCGCCGGATCCGGTCGACCATGCGTTTCAGCGGCTGTAAAAGATAAAAAGCAATAAATATAGTTTAAATAAACACGCTTTAACTACCAAAAGGACACATTTTAATAAATCTACCTAAAAACCTATCTAAATAATAAAAAAACGTGTCTGCCGTGCGCAAATGCCAGAAAAATTGTCGCCTTACTCAATGACGTGACAGTATTGCCATGACGCGACCTTGAAATTTTACTCTCAACGCGCCTAAAGAAGACTTCAAAAAAAACATTTTCATTAAAAACTAGCGGTCCGCCCCGGCTTCACCCGTGGTACATAATATTTACGTTTTCTCTACATAAGAACCATCCTCGTACTTCAAGGAATATAATAAAAAAAGAATTATCGAAATCGGTTCAGCCGTCCTCGAGTTATGCGCTTACCAACACATTTTGCGATTCATTTTTATATATAAGACTAGATCTACAAAAAATACATTCTAAATAATAAAATAAAACAATATTCATACTCACAATGCCCTTAACAAGTTCATCTTTCCCATCAACGCGTTGGACCCTCAAGATGTGATAGCAAAAGTCTAGGGCTTCGAAACGGCGCTGTTGTCCGAGAAGGGCTATTATAGTACACCCGGCCCAGTGTAGGCCTTCGCCAAAAAGCTCCCTAAAATAAAAATTTAAATAAGAAATTTTGAGTAGGTAATATTATAGTTCAACTAGCTTTCCCCTCTATAATTTATATACTAAAACCTTCCTCTTGAATCACTCTATCTATTAAGAGAACCGCATCAAAATCCGTTGCATAATTTTAAAGATAAAAGCATACATAGGGATATAGATATACAGAAAACGACTTTATTTTATACTATGTAGTGCAGTTGCATTAGATAAATTAGCGTGATATTAAATTCCTCCGGTTAATTTGTATTTGTGAACCAATTTCTAATTTCAAATTATTAAAAACAGAAAATAACTCATTCATATAGATAACAAATAGCAAAGGACCTAGAACTGATCCTTGGGGGACACCAATAAACAATGTTAGTAAAAAGACACTCACTCAACAGTGAACTGTGTGTCACCGACTGGAATGCAGTACAGGAACTGTAGAGCTGACCACAATCTGAAATATTGATGATAATATATTAAAAACTGTATCGTTGAATTAAATAATATGTTTATATTTAAATGTATAACAAAATTAGCAGTACAATGAAATGCATTTTATATTACCGAATATTATATTTAACTGTAAAAATTCAACTTAAATTGCATGCACACTACACGTATGTGCCTACGTCTGTATGTATGTATAAATATTATCTATGAAACTCTGCTAGTATAGTCATTAACGTGTGTGTTTGTGTGTTTATGTGCACTTATAGACGCGTGTGTGCAAATATACATGCCAATACTACGTGTACATGTGTGTGTGTGCAAGCACACATGAAACAACTTTAGTTCGGTGAAAAGTATAATCTGTAGCTATGTATATGCCTATTTTTAATGTAATGCAATTTATCCCAACCCGAATAGTATCTATTTGTGACTAGTGCGTCTATATGTGCGTGTGTTTATATGTATATGTTACAGTCAAAACCCTTAACCAATCAATAACCTTATTGACCGGTAAAATTAGTCAATAAGGTTATTAAACAAGGGCGTCGCGTCGGTCAAAATCCTTAATGGCTGATTTTATCTGACAATATCAGTCAATAAGGATTTTAACCGACGCCCTCAGTCAATAAGCTAATTGACTTATTTAAAGAGCAGACATTCAGTCAATATAGGTTTTAAACAACGTACTGAATAGATTTTAACACTTAAATCTTTCTGTAATGGGCAAGTAAAACAATAGCGAGTTTTACTAATATCCTTATTGACTGATTTTATCTGATAAAATCAGTCAATAAGGATATTAACCGACGCCCTTAGTCTAATAACCTTAATAACCTTAATAACCGTCAATAAGGATATTAACTGGTTCAGGCTGTTGACTGTAACATATACATGTGTCTCATGTCAGCGCATATAAATACCTGTGAAACTCGCTAGTATCGTCAGTGTGCAGCGGCGCGTGGTGCGGTGCGGGCGGCGCGGGCCACTGCGGGGCCGAGAGACACGCTCGCAGGCGGCGGAGCACTACGGAGAACAGGGAGAGGCCGCAGCAGAGGCGCTCGCGGGTGAGCAGGTCGCCCTCGCGGGACAGCTGGCTTTGCTATGAGAGAGAGAGAGAGAGAGAAAGACAAATTTATGAGACACTAGACTTAGCAAAAGGTAGTACTTAGATAAAAACTGTGGTAGATAGAGACATGCTCGTAAGCGACTACGGAGAATAGAGAGAGACCGCAGCAGAGACGCTCGCGGGTGAGCAGGTCGCCCTCGCGGGACAACTGGCTTTGCTGAGAGAGAGAGAAAAGAGTTTGAGGGAGAGAAATAGACAGTAAAATAGAGATTGAGAGAGCTGAAAGAGACGTTGGGACAAGAAAATGGACGAGTTGATAAAAGAGATGAGACTAACACTGATAAAAGTCATTTCCCTCCCGGGAGAGCTGGCTTTGCTGGGAGAGAGAGACATATGAAAATAGAGAATGGGGGAGAGAAATAGACACAATAATAAGGGAAGCGGGAGGTGGATAACGACGAAAAAGATAATAATAGAGTAGTTGATGAGATATATGAGGGAAGAAATGATACTAGATATGAAATAGACACTAAAACAGTTGCAAGTAGACACTATAATAAGGAAAGGAGGCGGATAATAATAATGACGAGTTGGTGAGATATATGAAGGTAGAAATGATACTAGGAATGAAATAGACAATAGAGATGGGAAAGAAGACAGTAAGGATGAAATAGACACTATAATAAGGGAAGTGGGAGGTATAATGAGGAGAGAGAAATAGACACTAGAATAATGGAAAAGGGAGGCGGATAACAATGGAACATATATTGATCTTAATGTCAAAAGTGGTAATAAGACAGAAGAGATGAGAAATATGGACATAAGACACTTAAATAATGGTGAAGAGTTGATTTTGCTAGTGTAAGAATAAGAAATAGATGTCAGAATAGAGACGGAGGAAATTTGGGAAGATACAGACCAAAAAATAAAGATGGAAGGAGCTAACTGTGCTAGAGAAGATAAAATTAAAACTGCTGAATAGGTAATAATAGGAAAGTTGATGAGATATATGAAATAGTAAATAAATAAATAATTTCCTATAATAATACATGAGCTATATCATATCTGGGAAAAATAGACAGTAAAATACAGATTGAGAGAGATAAAATAAAGATCGAAGAGACGATGGGACAAGAAAATGGAGAATTATTACCTTGGCGGTTCCATATTTTTCTACGTTCTGCACAATTTGCAGAGCGGCGTATTTAGCCTCGAGACGCTTTTGCTTTGTCTCCGGTTTCTCTCCCTCTGTAATATAAAAAGAAATATTAGCTATGTCCCGCAGTTGCACCCGCGTGGCTCCGCTCCTGTTGGTCTTAGCGTGATTCAAATTCTTTATTTGCAGGATGTAGATTTACAAAGATGTTAGGCAGGTACATATTACATAGACTCTTAAACATTCTGGCTCGTAATTGAGCATGCAAATATATTGTAAATTACAATAAACAATTGTATATTACACAACACTAGATCCCATTACAAAATTATAGCAGTTATTATAAATTTTTACAAATTTTTACAAACAAATAATTCGGTCGAATATTCGGTTCGGAAATTAGTTTTTTTTTAACATAATATTATTAAAATAAATAAAGATACAAAAGTCAATACAATACTTAAGCCTAAGCCAAGTCCTCGTTCATCTTACATGTCAGAAATTCATTCACCGTATAAAAGCATTTTTGTTTCAGAAATGAAGTAATCCTCCATTTAAATTTATTAAGATTACAACTCCTTATATTTGCGGGAAAATGTGTGTCCGATTTGAAGAATTCTTTCGGTGTTAGATAGTCCATTTATCAAGGAAGGCTATAGGCTATATATCATCCCGCTAAGACCAACAGGAGCGAAGCCACGCGGGCGAAACCGCGGAGCGTAGCTAGTTTATATTATTAGTAGGATCCTTACCAGCAGTATAAGGTCGTGGCAAGATATTTTGGAACGGCGCTGCGTGTAGCAAATCGGTGACCTCTTCTTGACTGAGCGCCTGTTAATTAAAACACAATCCATACTAATATTATAAATGCGAAAGTAACTCTGTCTGTCTGTCTGTTACTCAATCACGCCTAAACTACTGAACCAATTTTGCATGAAATTTGGTATGGAGATATTTTGATACCCGAGAAAGGACATAGGCTACTTTTTATCCCGGTAAAATGACGCAATCCCGGAAATCCCACGGGAACGGGAACTATGCGGGTTTTACTTTGACTGCGCGGGCGAAGCCGTGGGCAGAAACCTAGTGATAAATAAATATTTCAGGACAATTTTCACACACGGCACGATCTACAGGCCGAGATTAATGTCAGAGAATAGAATAACGCTAAGGAATAGAAACTGCTATCGCTAACATAAGCTCATGATATTTAAGTAATGGTTCGGTCACACGACCAAGACCAATATTGTCATCCAGACAAAATTGGTTCAAAATAAAATATTATAATTTCCCGTCATACTGGCACTCGGATAAACAGCAATTGTATTGTTTGTAGGATAAACATTAAACAGCTTGTAGGACAAACGTTAAATAACTTGTAGGACAAATATTAAACAGTTTGTCAGACAAACATTAAATAGCTTGTAGGATAAATATTAAACAGCTTGTAGGACAAACATTAAACAGCTTGTAGGATAAACATTAAACAGCTTGTCGGACAAACATTAAACAACTTGTAGGATAAACATTAAACAGCATGTAGGACAAACATTAAACAACATGTAGGATAAATACCTGTTCAATCAGCATACAGAACAATATAATGTTGCCAAGTTCGCGGAACGCGTGGAACAGTTCCGTGCGCGCGTCCGGGTACTGCACTATGTCTGTGAGCTGCGCGTGATAGTAGCCTAGCACACCTGTGAGATAGTACATATAATAATAATTAATATGTTATTATAATATGTTAGGACATAAATGAATTCAATACTGGGGAATTTTTTGTCTGTGGGGCAGGTATCTGTGGGGTGTCTATGGGGCAGGTGTCTGTGGGGCAGGTATCCATGGGGCAAGTGTCTGTGGGGCAAGTGTCTGTGGGGCAAGTGCCCATGGGGCAAGTGTCTGTGGGGCAGGTATCCATGGGGCAAGTGTCCATGGGGCAAGTGTCTATGGGGCTGGTGTCTGTGGGGCAGTTGTCTATGGGGCAAATGTCTGTGGGGCAGGTATCCATGGGGCATGTGTCTGCGGGGCAGGTGTCTGTGGGGCAGGTATCCATGGGGCAGGTATCAGTGGGGCAAGTGTCTATGGGGCTGGTGTCTGTGGGGCAGTTGTCTATGGGACAAGTGTCTATGGGACAAGTGTCTATGGGACAAGTGTCTATGGGACAAGTGTCTGCAGCAGGTGTCTCACCATTAGACCCGTAGTCGTATCTCGGCAGCTTGCAATGCCTCGGCATGGCCGCGTGCAACGCTCGTGTGAACTGCGCCAACGTGCCGTGCAGTAGACCGCGGGCTACTCCCAGTAGCTCGCCCACTACTACGGCCACGCCTTGGTAGCCCAGTAGACGGACTAGAGCGTGCAAGTGTTGCGCGCCGACGAAACCTAACCGAAAAAAAGAATCAATGAATAAGAGAAAAATGAAATACTGGTCAATAAGTTAAGTTTGATATTTCTCCATAAATTTTAAAAGTAGGCAGATGAGTGCGTGCATATGTTGCGCAACGAAACCTTACCGTAGAGAAGAATGAATAAATAAGAGACATGATAAATAAACTAGCAGATAAATCCTAATCAACAAGATATAAAGAACTAGAAGAATGAATCGAAAAAACTGATCGATAAGATAATAAACGTGGGAATGCAGACGAATGATGTGTTAACGAAAAAAGTTAACAAGTTACTAAGAACGTATAGAAACTTGTTCAAAAACTCCAGAGGTTTTCCATAAAATTTCATAATTTTCATTATATGCGTACAGTAATATTATATTTTGTGTTAAAAGATTAACAAGAAAAAGAAGGAATTTAGGTGAATTTGATATAGGCCTTTGATGAGGTGTATCCCTTATATTCTACTCAAAAAGTGAAAAGTTAAGAAGTTTAGAATTTGTATTCAATGTTCATGAACTAAAACATAAGTGGTTTGCAACACGATTTATCATATAATTGAATATGAAAATTTAAAGACAACTGACATATAACTATCGGGTGTTCCCCAAGGCTCTATTTTTATCTTATTTTTGAATGATTTGGCATCTAATGTTGCTTTTTAAACGAAAATTTGTACAGAAATATTAAAAGTAGTACAAATTGATTTCTCCAAGAAGTCCTATAATGAATTTTTTAAAAAATTTAAAACGTTTTAAAAAATATTTCAAAAGAATATATAAAACTCACCATTATATTGTGCATATTGTGCCGAATACGCCAAGCTCAGCTGTTTAGAACCCCACAACATAGCGTGACCATATTGTTGTGGCTTCTCTCTTTGCACTCCCGGCGCGAATTGAATGCCGCGACATTTTACGAAACTAAAAGAGATATAAAGTATTGTATAAATAATATAATTTTAAAATAAGAGTAAGTAACGTGGTATATAAGGGAAGTAAATAATTAAGGGCATAAAACAGTTATTGAGGATCAGAATACACGAGAGATACGAAGTGTTGTAAAAAATTGAAAGAGATAGAAACATGAAGCCAGTAGAAGTAAATAATATATTGAAAAAGGGCATATAAAGAATAATAAAAAGAATATAAAGAATAATAAGTGAAAACAGTAAGAAAAATACAATAGCTATAGACGAATTTTGCTTCTTGTAGAAAAAATAAATAGCGACAGAGTAAGAAATGTGACTGATGAAGGAAAATGACGAAAGGAATAATTAATGTAACAAAAATATGCTGAATTAAATTTCTAGGTCAAACAAAATTAAGAAAATGAATTAGGCATTATAATTATTACAAAATTTAAAAGAAACAGGCGAAGGGAAAATGTATAGAATTTATGAAGCTAAAGCAATTGAAGAAATAGCAAAAAAATCATTGTTATAACAAGAAAAAAAAACAAAACATTTAAAAGCAAAAATCTCACCGATCAGTAGCGGCATTATAACAATAATTGGGTAGGAAATCATAATTCAACTCCCAGAACACGTGTAGTGTGATTCTACCGTACGGCGCCAGAACGCCGTGATCCGACTCGCGTAATATCGCGTCGAACTCGTCGAGTGTGAGATAGCGACTGAGCAGCTTGTGACAGAGACGGTTCACGGCTATAAGGCCTTCTAGCTCCTATAAATGTAGATAAAAGTATTTTTTTAACAAAAAAACTAAACTGGAAAACACTAGCTTTCAAGTAAAACAAGAATCATAAAAATCGGTGCATTAAGCCGGAAGTTCTGAGGCAGCAAACCCAAAAAAATACAGTCATAATATCAGCTACTGGAAATTGATGAGTCGGATTGGTAAGTGATAGTGTGTCTGTCTCGCCTTCAAGGTTTAACCATAGCACCGATTTCGATTAAATCTGGAATAATTACTGTGTAATAAATAAAAATTGGGATCTGTTAAACTTGTATAATGTACTTTATGATGTGTCTCTCGAAAACGCTATGAGAAATGTAAAATTCTAATACTTGACAAAGATGAGCCTGATGCAATAGTGCTTCTAGAAGAAATCTAATTGAATAAATAAATGTTTGAGTTTGTGTTTGATGATCAATGAGTGGACACTTACCACTACACCAGTAATATCTCCCGCTTCAAACTTAGCGACTGCGGCATCGAGCGCTCGATGCATATCCGCGTTGATTCTTTGTGCTACCTGTTAATGTAGAAAATCGATTTAAAAAGAGATAGATCGACATAATATGGCATTGGTAATTAATATTCTTGTGTGTGTGTGTGTGTGTGTGTGTTTATGTGTGTTATATTTGTAGAAGTGTGTGTGTTATGTTTGTTGCCTATTGTGTTTGTGTGTGCTATTTCTACGTTTGTGTCTGCATCTTCATCCCCAACTCTATGTGGTCCAATTCAATATTATGTTTTATGTCCGCTCTTTTTCTTTCGTTGGATTTTTTTTAATTTATGCGTTTATTTGTACGATTAGTGTTATTCTATCAACCCTTCGATGTCTGCACTCTACATTTCAAAGTAAGTATATCTATTTATTTATCACTGTCCCGTACGGTGGAGATATTATCCCTATCGATAACTTTATTTTTCTTTCGACGTGTGTGTGTGTGTTTGTTACTATTTCTATCACTGTTATGGCGTATTGTGTGTGTGTATGTTTGTCACTATTCCCGTCTCGTTTACGGTGTATTATGCTATCTGTTTGTGTGCACTCACTGTGTATGTTTATCACTCTTTATATTTATGAAATAGGGTTCTGTGTGTAGGTGTGTGTATACATATTTACTATTTCTGTCTATTATGACATATTGTGAGTGTCTCTGTTATAGTGTATTGTGTGTGTGTATGTTTGTTATTTCTGTCTTTGTTACGGTGTATTATGCTATCTGTTTGTGTGCACTCACTATGTATGTTTATCACATATTTAAGAAATGGGGTTCTGTGCGTGTGTAGGTGTGTGTATGTTTGTTATTTCTGTCTATTTAGACATATTGTGTGTGTCTGTGTTACGGCTTATTGTATGTTTGTCTATCTAACATATTGTGTGTGTATATTTGTTATTTCTGTCTCGTTTTGTGTGTCCGTCTGTCTGTACACACTCACCAGCGCGCACAGATCCACGTGCCGGCCGAGCAGTGCCACGTGGCGCTGCCGCAGCAGTGACGCGTACCGCCCGGCGCCACAGCCGGTGCTAGCTCCGCGAGCCGCGCATTCAGCACGGTAGCGTTTATCGAGCAGCATACTATTGAACGGAAGATTTCGTTTAGAAATCAGATAGCAAATTTTTGACGTGACAACGTCTTATCATTCGATAGAGCCGGCTGCACGCACGAAAAAACATGACTCATGCGGCGTTACCTCGCTCTGAGGCGTTCCATGTAAGGCTTGAAGTGCGAGCGAGAGCGCGGAACGAGCGACAAAGAAGCACAATCGGCCTTAAGACGTTGTCACGTTCAACTATCGTCAGTAAACCGACTTTACAGACAACCATTTTTTTTCGGGGATAAAAAGTAGCCTATGTCTTATTTTAGATCTTCAGCTACCTACATACCAAATTTTACTATAATCGGTTCAGAAGTATTTGCGTGGAAGAGTAACAAACATCCATCCATCCTCACAAACTTTAGCATTCATAATATTTGTATATAAGCAGATATAATCAAATGCGCGGAATGTATGCTAAGCGGAATACTCGAACGGCTCGACCGATTCGGATAAATTTACACTCACCTTGCAGCCAATTGCTTATAATGTGAGTACACCAACTCAGACAGTTTGTACACAAACTGATCGAAGCACAAATTGACTTCGGCTTCTACTTCGCATTAATTTACTAAAATTATAAATGCGAAAGTAAATCCGTCTACCTGTCCCTTCATCACTCCTAAGCAACTGAACCGATTACGATGAAATTTGCTACATATATAGTTTGTTAGATAGGGAGGATAGTTTTGGTCCTCGAAATTCAACGGTAAAAGGAACTAAGCGGGTTTATTATTTAATATCGATTCTCATACCTACCCAATAGACACAAAGTTTCATGAGAATCGGTCCAGACGGTACTGACGAGTATTGTAACTAACATTGTGACACGACAATTGTATATACTAGTTTTCGTATATAGATAAAAATGAATGTTGCTCAGCGTAAAACTCGAGACCGGCTCGACCGTTTCGGATGAATTTACACTCACCTTGCAGCCAATTGTTTATAATGCGAGTAGACCAACTCAGACAGTTTGTACACAAACTGATCGAAGCACAAATTCACTTCGGCTTCAACTTCGTCGTACAGGAATTGTTTCTTGAACACTGTAAGCGCGTACTGGGCGGAATCGTTGTATAAATCTAGCGGGTATAGGACGTATCTGTAATAGAAAATATAATTAATTATTATTGGTGACTAGCTGTTCCCCGCGTTTTCACCCGCATTTCTCCGCTCTTGTTGGTCTTAGCGTGATGATGTATAGCCTATAGCCTACCTCGATAAATGAACTATCTAACACCGAAATAATTTTTCAAATCGGACCAGTAGTTCCCGAGATTAGCGCGTTCAAACAAACAAACAAACAAACTCTTCAGCTTTATAATATGTAATAGTATAGATTATTATTTATTGGTGATTTATATTTTCTTAAGAAAAAAATGTCATTAATCTGTGTACATAGCTACCTAATTAAAATTTAGCGTCAATAAAATAATGTAAAATTGAAGAAATAATTTGGTGAAAATGATTACATAGTTTGTGATTTTTGTTCAGGAAAAAATATAATTAATCTTTTTAATTAAAATTTAGCGTAAGTAAAATAATATTGAATTGAAGTGGAGATTTTGGTTGTGTGTATTTGAATCTTGGTAAGAATAACATGACTTAAATATATCTAAGCAATTAGAATTTTACATAAATAAGATCATCACACATACCAATCCCATCACACCTAACATCGATCCCATCACATCCCACCTCAATCCCATCACACAAAAACCCGATCCCATCAACTTTTTTATTTTATTTTTTTACAAAAATCCCACTATTATTATCCCGCTTTGGCTTATCCCACTTTGGTTTATCCCACTTTGGATTATCCCACTTTGGATTATCTCACTTTAGATTATCCTACCCATCCCACCCTAATCCCATCACACGAAAACCCGATCCCATCAACTTTTTTATTTTATTTTTTTTACAAAAATCCCACTATTATTATCCCACTTTGGATTATCCCACTTTGGTTTATCCCACTTTGGATTATCACACTTTGTATTATCCCACTTTGGATTATCCCACTTTGGGTTATCCCACATGGATTATCCCACTCACTCCATCATAGCCGGCTCCTTGCTCCTCAGTATGTGATCGGTGAGTATCCACGGCATCGACATCTCTATGGGGAATTGTATTCGCTTCTCCATTGTTATAAGATCGTTACATTCTTCGTTGTGCTGATGGCGTACTGTGCATTTCTGTGGAAGCGTACTCAAACTCAAACTCAAGTTAAACTCAAACTATATTTTACGAAATTACTACACTTAAATGGAATCTAAAATTGAGAGCAACATTAAATATCAGGTATTAACTTAAAGTGAATGTCAAAATTATCAC
Organism: Colias eurytheme; assembly: GCF_061535395.1. NCBI lineage: Eukaryota > Metazoa > Arthropoda > Insecta > Lepidoptera > Pieridae > Colias > Colias eurytheme. The sequence goes on along the minus strand of NC_143010.1, from coordinate 3,998,863 downwards.
TACATAGTATAAAACAAAGTCGCATTCTCTGTCCCTATGTCTCTATGTCCCTATGTATGCATAAATCTTTAAAACTACGCAACGGATTTTGATGCGGTTTTTTAATAGATAGAGTGATTCAAGAGGAATGTTTTAGTATATAATTTATTAGGTTTTAGACAAAGCGGGCGAAGCCGCGGGCGTTAAACTAGTATTAAGTATATAATATATCGTAATGTTGCTAATAAAACTCAAATATATACAGCTCAAATTCAATTCTAGCCTGAACTCAAATTATAAATTATTGATACCAAAATGCATATTATATTTAAATTTTAAACTAAATAGCAAAGAGCGACACGAATTCAACATTTATGTTATTTTGAATCTCAAATATTTTTATCAAATCAAAAATAAAAAACTCACATTAACTTTCCTTCCCATAGTCATTTCCAAGTAGAATTCACGATACCACAGTTGAGAAAGATCACAGCATTTTGACAAAGAATCTGGAAAAAAAACATTATCTATTTCATTCATTCGTTCATTGACTTATTCATTCATTTTTGTTATATTTCCTCTGATTGTTGGGTTGCCTGTTAGAGATCGCTACATAGCGATAAGGCCGCCCTTTTCTGTTTCTGTAGTCTTGTCTTGTTATATATGTATTTTCAATGCAATAAAGTATTTTTCATTCATTCATTCATTTTATCAATTAAATCAATAGGGTCATAAATTTTGATGGTCGTGCTTATAAGTACAAAAACAATCAAACAAAGTGTTATCTTATTTTTACCAAAAATTTAGCTCGAACAAATCCATGTAATGTAACCATAGAAATCTAAATAACAAGACACTAGAAGTCGTAAGCACGCGTGACCTTGTCGCCACTCAGGTGACTTTCACACCACCAGTGTGTTCGTCGCTGTTCAGTTGCTCTCGAGACGTGCGTGTGTAAACATAGTGTGTTTCAGCATTTCCCGTTGCGGAAATTCTACCATAAGTTGAAATTATACTAGTAAAGGAATAACATTTCATCGGTAAGTATTTAATTTTTAGAAATATTGCCGTAATGTTTATTTTTAATTATTAAATGTAGTTTTAAAGTAAATCTTTTTTTAGAGCCTCCGGCTGTGGGCTTCATAATTCGCTACGAGGTTTATAACAAAAACTAGCATTCCGCCTGCGGCTTCGCCCGCGTTTTCAAAAAAAAACCCGCATAGTTCCCGTTCCCGTGGGATTTCCGGGATAAAACCTAGCCTATGTCACTCAGAAATGATGTAGCTTTCCAACAGTGAAAGAATTTTTCAAATCTGCCAAGTAGTTTCGGAGCCTATTCAATTCATACAAAAAAACAAACAAAAAATCAAACCTTTCCTCTTTATAATATTTGTATAGATGACAATAACAACAATAAACAAGCACTAACCAGCCAAATTAAGCAAATACGTCCAATAAAAACTCTGCCTATGGAACGTCTCAATCTGTTGCAATACAGTTGCGTCTAGGTCTTTGCGTAGGGTCCTTCGCCCCCCGGACTTGTCTGATATTAGGGCTTCGAGCTGTGTTCGCACCATGTATAGTTGGGTGGTTGATGGGCCTGTAAAAAAAAGTTATTTAAGGGGAGGCTCCATAAATTTTATGTGAATTTGCATTAATATTCTGAAACAGTCACACATACAATCAAAATGGAACTTTAGTATATGATTTATTGGGTCTTTTTCTTTCCATGTACAAGACAGTTACGTAATTGTAACATTTTCGCTCGATTCATTTTTTATTCGAAAATTATGCCTTTTTTAAGGATTATTACATTTTTTAAAGATTTACTTCGACTTTATGTCGCACTACCTACACAACTACCTACTTCAATTAGCTGTGTAGAATCGCAGTACATTCTTATTACATTCAAACTAATATTTAACCCGGCCTCGCGTGTAATTTCCTACAATAATTGTAATAACACTTTTTTTTGTAACTACATTCTTGCAAATAAATGTAATTTGAGTTTGAATGCCACTTTTTTTAATGGAGAATGTAACAAACCTTGTAAACTTAGATTTATATATATGTACTAGCGGTCCGCCCCGGCTTCGCCCGTGGTACCAACATGTTTAAACTATCCTATCTCTCAAGTTGGATCGAACTGCACATGGTGTGCGAATTTTATTATAATCGGTTAAGTGGTTGAGGAGTCCATTGAGGACAAACATTGTGACACGAGATGTATATATATTAAGGTACTAGGTTTCCGCCCGCGGCTTCGCCCGCGCAGTCAAAGAAAAACCCGCATAGTTCCCGTTCCCGTGGGATTTCCGGGATTGCGTCATTTTCCCGGGATAAAAAGTAGCCTATGTCCTTTCTCGGGTATCAAAATATCTCCATACCAAATTTCATGAAAATTGGTTCAGTAGTTTAGGCGTGATTGAGTAACAGACAGACAGACAGAGTTACTTTCGCATTTATAATATTAGTATGGATTAACACTTACCAACATTCCGCCTAGGCACTTTGATAGTAAAACTAGCGTCGGCATCTTTCTTTCCCCGCAGCGCCGGGTCTTGTTGCGGTTCGCAGCCTCGTGCCCAATCACCGCATGTTTCTCGAACTGATACTATAATACTGAAAAATATTAAGTAGATATAGATTATTCGGATTTCTGGAAGAATAGGTATTGTAATGATGGGAATACAAAGGTACTAGCGGTCCGCCCCGGCTTCGCCCGTGGTACCTACATGTTTAAACTATCCTATCTCTCAAGTTGGATCGAACTGTACATGGTGTGCGAATTTTATTATAATCGGTTAAGTGGTTTAGGAGGACAAACATTGTGACACGAGATTTATATATTTTATAGTTTAAGGACAAAATTTTATTAACATAATTTTAAAGTTCGACTGGCCGGTTGGCTTGGTTGGTCGTGGCCCTGCCTTCCATAGGTCACGGGTTCGATTCTCACTCGGGAGTCGGGGCAAATATTTGTGTGATGAACATAGATGTTTGCTCTGTGTCTGAGTGTTAATTATATGTATGAATAAGTATTTATTTAAAATTAAATATGTATGTTTATCAGCCATTTGTTTTTCCATAACACAAGCGAAAGCTTATTATGTTAGTATCAGATCTTGCCGTGTGAGAAAAATTGTCATGAAATATTTATTTATTTCTAAAAGAGTTCTTATGGCGATTTATTTAGTTTTTTTTTTAATTGCACACTAAAATTAAAATTTCCCCTACTTACTTACCTTCTAATCAAATCCTTTTTATTTTTAATCGCCTTTCTCAACGGTTCCCTTAACATCAATTGCACGAAATCCTGTAACTCCGCATATATAGCCCTCCTTGCTGCGTCCGCGAAAACTGTCTCCATTCGAGCCACTAACACTTGTAACCCTTTTATCATTGCTATCACTTCGATTGTGGCGAATTTCTCTTCCGAACTATAGTTGTATCGAGTCGCCTAGAGAAAAAAATGTTTATTTTTTATTTTGAATTTCAGTGTACAAATGTTTATTTATTTATTTATTTTATTTATGGAACACACAACAATAAATACACATTACATTATATATAGGAAGACATTATCTAATTAATTGTATCTAATGTATTTATCAATTACTAGCGGTCGGCCCCAGCTTCGCCCGTGGTACATATTTCGCAATAAAAGGTAGCCTATGTTCTTTCTCAGGGTCTAAAGATTATCTGTGCCAAATTTCATCAAAATCGGTCAAGTAGTTTATGCGTGAAAACCATACATACATACATACATACATACAAACCTTTCCTCTTTATAATATTAGTATAGATAGGTGTACACAACATTCGCATTAATAACATTTATACAATTAAATATGAACCAAAGAAAATGTTTTATTTAAATAAAACACTTTCTTTAAAGAAAGAAGAGAATCTTTTTTTTTCAAGAAAACTAGTTCTGGGGGGTAACCGGCATCTCTTATAGCAAGCTTATTATAACATTACTATGTCTTTTCGTACCGTGACACCCTTAACGCAAGCTTGTTGCAGCGTTAAACTGATTTTGTTTTTCTAGCAATTTTGATGACGTCACTCGTAATAGTTCACTCAATTATTGGGACCGGTGCGAACTGCGATCTATTTGACAATTTGACAGTTATCAGATAATAATAGAACTTTACATCGGCTTGTTCGAAGAAAAGGCTTCAAACCTTTTGATTTAAGAAGAATCGTGTACCTAAATAGTAAACAAGTGCGTAATCATCACGAGTCCCTATGAGATATGGGGGCATCATATGAACAATTTGAAAATACAATATAACCTACAGATTTATCTGTGTAAGTACCATACCCAATGCAAATCTATTTAAAAATACGTCTGTTTATGTACACATTCTCCACTTGTTATTTCTCTGTATAATAAAATGCAACTCTACAGTTTATTCCCTAAACATAAATTTTATCTAATACTTAATGTAAATCTATAAAAGATTGTTTATTATTTCTTCATGATTCAATATATTTCATCATGTTATTATTTACCTATATAGAATATAAGACTATAAAAGTAAATCTACACTCAAATACACTACCCATATTATACTTATGTAATCTGTTGTTAAGGATCTCATTTAATTTTGAGAAATAAAACCATTATTTATTTCCAGATTCTACAATCAATTCCGAGCACTAGGAATAAGATTACCCAGAGTAACCACATGGAAGCATTGATAGTATTCAAGAAGCCATAGTGCCAGCGCAACATGAATATATTTTTTTCAATAGGAAGCAATATCATACTTTAAATGTTTAAGTGCAATAAAAAACATTTATAAGTCCAAAATCTTTATTTAGTCCTTTTTATTTATTTATTGACAAATCATTTGCTCCTTTACTTCTCTTGATATCATTTATATAAAAAAAAGTGATAAAACATGGAAGTATTCGAAATTAGATTCAATTCTATTTAGCTTAAATATTTATTAAAAACAATTAGGTAGATATATATAACTCAAATCCAAATTTGTAAGTAAATAGCATATTAAAAACACCCTTGATTAAAAAAAATTAAGTTTTATTTATAGTACCAGCCTTTAAAACTTAAAATGCAATTAACAAAAACTTTATATTTACATCACAATGAATAATTCCTACACTAATAGATTAATGGTATTTATATTTTTATTTTAAATTTAAATCAATTATTGTATTTGCACAATAAAGAGTAGATAAATAATTTAAAAACTTGCAGCACTTATGTATACTTTTAATTTCATTTTTATTAAACTTAAATGAAAACAATGTAGGTACTATATTAAGGTACAATTAAATTTTTACATTTTTAGATGTATGATACAAATATGAATATTTTAAGTGTAGACATGGTGGCGCCTCCCCCAACTTGAAGTTCTCACTACCACATGATCATCTCCCAAGCCGGTACTTCCTTGTTCAATGTTTGGGCAAGCCGGCAATCAACACAACTGTGAAAGATAAATTGGACTTAAACTGATTCTTTGTTGCTTTAACATTTAATAAGTACATTTAATGTTTACTTTTATTATTAAAGGGCTTGTCATGGTGTATGTAAACGTCTAAAAAGAAGTTTTTTAAACAATATATTTATTTTAACAATACCTTAGGTATTTGTTAATAATTTTTCAAGTATTTCAACGTTTTAGTTGTTTATCTTGCAATTCTTAATATTGTATTAAAAAAAAATTAAATGTGTAGGTACAATGCCTTAGAAAACTTTTAATATAAGTAGCTTCTAACCAAACATAGATAAGTAGGTTTGCTTATAAATTAATATAAATATTTACTTTTGACCAGCTGCTCTAGTTTTTGTGAACTCCCAAATCATTTGCACTTATACTTTCAGAGAATTCTATCAACTTCGTCTCAGCATAACTTTTAACTCGTTGGGAGTTATTTATGTACCTTTGTCTTTGTAACTTCAGGGTCAAGGAGCTTCGCGCACTCTGCACAATGTTCTGCTGCAAGTTAAATAAAAATTACTTCAATTAACAATAATTAAAACAGACGAAATCATGCAAAAACCAATACTTTATTCGTAAAATTATATCTGTGTTATCATAAATCGTCCAATGTTTTAGATATATTTATTACTCGTATATTATCTTACCTTGCTATTTCAATTGCTCTTTCATGCCTCTTTCATGCATTCTTTAATGCATATTACTTATCTTTCGCAATTTTTCAATTTGATTTATCCAAATTTTAGATAATAATACGAGGACAGTGATTATGACATTTGGATTTTTGACGTTTAATTTTCAATCACCGCCATTTTTATAATAACAACCTTGTTTTGTTGAGTTCACAAAATAATCTTACTTTATTTTGGTACCGGGAGCCTTTTCAACATGATTACTATACGATTGCCTACAATGTCCAAAGAGCGAATGAATTCCGAAGTTTTGTCTATTTTTTTAAGATTAATGGCTTGGCTACGAGGCTTTTAGGCCAAGTCGTAATGATTTGTATCGAACATTAAACGTCAAAAATCAAAATGTCATGTCACTGTCCTAATAATTCATATTATTATCTAAAATTTCAGATAAACATAAACTTAAATATGTGAATCTCATCTCTGGATAAATGAGAAAGTGCGAAAAAGCAATATTGAAATAGCAAGGTAAGATAAAGTACGAGTGAGGACGATTTATGATAACAGACTACAGAGATATATTTTTACGAATAAAGTTTTGGTTTTTGCATGATTTCGTCTGTTTTGATTATTGTTACTTAATTGAAGTAATTTTTATTTAACTTACAGCAGAACATTGTGCAGAGTGCGCGAAGCTCCCTGACCCCGAAATTACAAAGACAAAGATAGGTACATGAATAACTCCCAACGAGGTAAAAGTTATGATGAGACGAAGTTGATAGAATACTCTGCTGAAAGTTTAAGTGCAAATGATTTGGGAGTTCACAAAAACTAGAGCAGCTGGTCAAAAGTAAATATTTATATTAATTTATAAGCAAACCTATCTATGTTTGGTTAGAAGCTACTTATATTAACAGTTTCGTAAGGAATTACCTGTGGGAATTACACACCTACACATTTAACTTTTTTTTAATACGATATTAAGAATTGCAAGATAAACAACTAAAATGTTAAAATACTTGAAAAATGATTAACAAATAAAGTATTTATTATTTAACAAACTATACCGACATTGTTTAAAAAAACATCTTAAATTACATACACCATGACAAGCCCTTTAATAATAAAAGTAAACATTAAATGTACTTATTAAATGTTAAAGCAACAAAGAATCAGTTTAAATCCAATTTATCTTTCACAGTTGTGTTGATTGCCGGCTTGCCCAAACATTGAACAAGGAAGTACCGGCTTGGGAGATGATCATGTGGTAGTGAGAACTTCAAGTTGGGGGAGGCGCCACCATGTCTACACTTAAAATATTCAAAGAAAATGTAAAAATTTAATTGTACCTTAATATAGTACCTACATTGTTTTCATTTTAACTTTTAAGTTTAATAAAAATGAAATTAAAAGTATACATAAGTACTGCAAGTTTTTGAATTATTTATCTACTCTATATTATGCAAATACAATAATTGATTTAAATTTAAAATAAAAATATAAATACCATTAAACTGTTAGTGTAGGAATTATTCATTGTGATGTAAATATAAAGTTTTTGTTTATTGCATTTTAAGTTTTATAAGGCTGGTATTATAAATAAGACTTTATTTTTTTAATCAAGGGTCTTTTTAATATGCTATTTACTTACAAATTTGGATTTGAGTAATATACCTAATTATTAATATTTAATCAAAATAGAATTGAATCTATTTTCAAATAATTCCATGTTTTATTACATTTTTTTATATATAAATGTTATCAAGAGAAGTAAAGGAGCAAATGTTTTGTCAATGAATAAATAAAAAGGACTAAATAAAGATTTTGGATTTATAAAATATGTTTTTAATTGCACTAATACATTTAAAGCATGATATTGCTTCCTATTGAAAAAAATATATTCATATGTTGCGCTTGCACTTTATAGCTTCTTGAATACTATCAATGCTTCCATGTAGTTACGCTGGGTAATCTTATCCCTAGTGCTCGGAATTGATTGTAGAATCTGGAAATAAATAATGGTATTATTTCTCAAAATTAAATGAGATCCCTAACATAAGTATAATATGGGTAGTGCATTTGAGTGTAGATTTACTTTTAAGTGTTTTATTATATAAATAATATAACATGATAAAATAAATTGAATCAAGAAGAAATAATAAACAATCTTTTATAGATTTACATTAAGTAGGTAAGTATTAGATAAAATTTATGTTTAGAGAATAAGTAAGTAGGGTTGCATTTTATTATATAGAGAAATAACAAGTGGAGAATGTGTACATAAACAAACGTATTGCACGCCTCATAAGCGAAGCGTTGAGGTGGGTACTACTGTCACTTCGCGCAAAACACCTGATTTTTCAAACTTAAAATGTCTTTATGTATCATACATTGCACTTGTAAGATAATACATACACACACATATTAAGAAAAAACACTATTTTTAACGTTCATGATATTTTTGATGTCATTTTTGTTATTTAAACTAGTTAAAAAACAGTTTAAAAAAGTTCTGTCTTGGACGTCCGTGTGTCTGTATGTGCGGATCCTTTTTCTTGTTAACACGATAGCGACCGAAATACTTTACTAATCGAGTCTTTTTTTTTCTCTTACGCTTGAGTATGCTCAGGAATAGAACCCTTTCATTTTTCAGGGTCTGATTCGATGTGGTTTAATTGTTATTAAATAAACAAAAATAATAATTAATAAATATTTACTAAAAAAAAATTATGAGGCGTGCACTTTTGGATTTTCCAAATTATTTTTAAATATACTCTTAAGATTTGCATTGGGTATGGTACTTACATTACTTTTATCTTACACAGATAAATCTGTAGGTTATAATTGTATTTTAAGATTGTTCATAATATGATGCCCCCATATCTCATAGAGACTCGTGATGATTGCGCACTTCGCAATAATAAATTATTTACACGATTCTTCTTAAATCAAAAGGTTTGAAGCCTTTTCTTGGAACAACCCGATGTAGTTATGTTAATTTTGCATTTTTAATATAATAAATGTATTATCTTCTTTAAAAGCTTCATTTATTAAATAGATTTCCAACTACATACGTTTCACTTAAATTTGATGTGTATTCTTTTAATAATATTCAAAATAATGTTATAAAAGTTCCATATTTACAACTTCACTAAAATTGCTTAAAACTGTCATTATTGACATTATAACAAGAATGCTAAATGTCAAAGAGAGCGTGCCGGTTCCAATTTTTCGATTGACGTCTCGAAACCGTTCGAAACAGTCTTGTTGCAATTGGTTTCCATATGTTTTAGAAGGTCCCGGTGCCAAAAAAGTAAGATTATTTTGTGAACGCAACAAAACGTACCCATAATAAGACTGTTATTCTAAAGGTGCCGGTTACCCCCCTGTACGGTGGACAAATCATCAACATTTCGACTTTAAAAAAAAAGTAGCATAATTTTGAATAGTTTTATCACATATTCCAATAAAATTGGAATCCATCCTCCCCACTCCCATCCTCCCCACCCATCCTCCCCTCTACCCACCCATCCTCCCCTCTCCCCACCCATCCTCCCCTCTCCCCACTCACCCTCTCATACTCCTCAGCGTCAGGCGGACACCTCGGGTGTGGTAGCGTGGTCTGTAGGATGCAATAACTTCCAAGAACAAAGTTCAGTTAATACTGAACACCAAGATGAGAGGAGTTGTAAGCCGCGTAAGCACAGATCGGCGACTGCACGGTTTTCCTATCCTCCCCTCTCTCCACCCATCCTCCCCTCTCCCCACCCATCCTCCCCTCTCCTTACTCATCCTCCCCTCTTCCCATCCAACCTCCCCTCTCCCCACCCATCCTCCCCTCTCCCCACCCATCCTCCCCTCCCCTCTTCCCACCCATCCTCCCCTCTTCCCATCCATCCTCCCATCTCCCCACCCTTCCTCCCCACTTCCCATCCATCCTCCCCTCGCCCCACCCATCCTCCCCTCTCCCCTCCCATCCTCCCCTCCCCACGCTCACCCTCCCCTCTACCCACCCATCCTCCCCTCTCCTCACTCCTCCCCACACTCACCCGCTCATACTCCTCAGCGTCAGGCGGACACCTCGGGTTGGTAGCATGATCTGTAGGATGCAACAACTTCCAAGAACACAATTCAGTTAATACTGAACACCAAGATGAGAGGAGTTGTAAGCCGCGTAAGCAGAGATCGGCGACTGCACGGTTTTCCGTGTCCGAACCGGCCTCTTTGAATGTTGTTGTCACCTGGAGGGAAAAACATACAATTTTATTAATATAGCTAAAAAATTCAAAAATAGAATAAAAAACCGACCAAGTGTGAGTCGTACTCGCACACGAATGGTTCCGTACTTTCAAGCAAAAAAAAATACGAAAAAAACACGTTTATTGTATGGGAATTATTTGTTTTTATAGCGGCAACGGAAATACATCATTTGTGATAATTTCAGCTTTCTAGCTATCACGGTTTATGAGATACAGCCTGGAGACAGACAGACAGATAGCGGAGGCTTAGTAATAGGGTCCCGTTTTACCCTTTGTGTAAAACCGTAACAAAAACAACATCAATTAATAGGAATTTTTGAAGTAAAATTTTTTTAGGCGCGTTGAGAGTAAAATTTTAAGGTCGCGTCATGGCAATACCGTCACGTCATGGAGTAAAGCGACGATTTTGGTATCTTCTCTGGCCAAAGATGCTTCACTTCTGACACGTGTGCTCGGCACACACGCTCTTTAACGCTTACGCTTATTAATATTTCTTATTTTGACGTTACAAACGGACACTCCAAATCTCTTATTACAGCTTACCGCCCGCGGCTTCGCCCGCTTTGTCTAAAACCTAATAAATTATATACTAAAACCTTCCTCTTGAATCACTCTATCTATTAAAAAAAAATTGGTTGTCTGTAAAGTCGGTTTACTGACGATAGTTGAACGTGACAACGTCCGATTGTGCTTCTTTGTCGCTCGTTCCGCTCTCGCTTGCACTTCAAGCCTTACATGGAACGCCTCAGAGCGAGGTAACGCCGCATGAGTCATGTTTTTTCCTGCGTGCAGCCGGCTCTATCGAATTATAAGACGTTGTCACGTCAAAAAACCGCATCAAAATCCGTTGCGTAGTTTTAAAGATTTAAGCATACAAAGGGACATAGGGACAGAATGAATGAATGAATGAAAAACTATTTATTGCACACACATACAGAATTACAAAAGAAGAGCGATACAAGTTAAAATATGTACGGGCGGTCTTATCGCTGTAAGCGATTTCTGCCAGACAACCCGCAAAATTATAAGGATAACATATATTACACGCTTTATATTAGCTTCACCTGTATGTTTGTTTGTAACCGACTTCTTTGGGCGCGATTTTGACCCACTTTAAACGGCCAGATTTCGTTCAAACTTTGTAGATTTATTGGGGACCGATGACAATACACTAATTTGATAAAATTTTCTATTTTTTAGTTCGGTTTTCTATAAAAAGCGTGTTTTTTGGTTTTTTTTAACTACATATTATTATTTTATGGTACATATATATTTTATAGTGATACATACCTCATTGCTATATCTGGCCAATTCGGATATATAATTCTGGTGTTCTTCACGTATTTGAGGCAGGTGGACCATCAGGTCAGCTTGCGGAGAAGGTGGGTTCGGACTTGATGATAGCGGCCACCTGGTGAAGAATTGAAAAAAATATTTAAAACAGTCAGAAACTCAAACTCAACTCAAAATTTATCTATACTATCTATACTTCTATACTAATATTATAAAGAGGAAAGGTTTGTAATTTATGTATGTATGTATGGTTTTCACGCATAAATTACTGGACCGATTTCAAAAACTCTTTCACCATTAGAAAGCTGCATCTTCACTGAGCAACATAGGATAGGTTTTATCCCGGAAATCCCACGGGAACGGGAACTATGCGGGTTTTTCTTTGAAAGCGCGGGCGAGGCCGCGGGCGGAAAGCTAGTCTATACTAATGTGTATTATAAAGCTGAAAAGTTTGTTTGTTTGTTTGAACGCGCTAATCTCAGGAACTACTGGTCCGATTTGAAAAATTTTTTCGGTGTTAGCCCATTTATCGAGGAAGGCTATAGGCTATATATCATCACGCTAAGACCAACAGGAGCGGAGCACTGCAGGTGAAACCGCGGCGTGCAGCTAGTATAGATATAGGTACAAGTACAGATAACTTACTTGCTTGGATCGTAATGTTTCGATCTCTTTATATAATTGAAGGGAGCTATTTGCATATCTCCGAATAGCGGTACCACTTCGAGGTTCTGAAAAATAATTATTAATATTTATTTTATTATACAGAATTCTAATATAATATATGCCAGTGACGATTTTAAGCGTGCGTACACTCAAATTTTCATCAAAATCAGTACAGTAGTTTTTGCGTGAAACTTGGACGACAGATAGTAGGTATGCTATAATTTTATTTATATGTATAGATCTAAAAATAACCTATACTAATATTAAAAGGTTAAGACTGTTTATTTGTTTGCTTGAACACACTAATCTCGGGAACTACTGGTCCGATTTGAAAAATTATTTCGGTGTTAGATAGCCCATTTATCAGGGAAGGCTATATATCATCACGCTAAGACCAACAGGAGCGAAGCAATGCGGGTAAAACCGAACAGCACAGCTAGTAATGTATAAATTTTATTTCTTATTAAAACTAGCTGTTCATAAACGTTATTCTGCCAATACTAAGGATGGTAAACTAAATTATTTGACTACCTACAAATTATGCGCAAAAATATTCAAAATCGGCGAAGCCGTTTCGAATTAATTTGGTCACAAACACGAAAAACTGAAATAAAAAAATCATAACCTTATTTATGCAAGATATAAAAATATTATTACCTTAAATATTCTATCAATCCTGTCCAACTTAATCTTTTTCTTTTGATCCAATCTGTTGATATTGCAAGCGTCTGAGTCCATTAGAAATAGACCGAAGCCCATTACCTGAAAAAGTATAACGGTCAAGCGTGTGCCGACATACATAGCAATCATTTTTTTTTTGAAGTGAAACTTCTTTATCGGGGTTGGACAAAAATTTAGTGTAACATTTTTGCGTTACGCCGTACGCGTGACATTTTTGCGTTACGCCGTACGCGTGACATTTTTGCGTTACGCCGTACGCGTGACATTTTTGCGTTACGCCATACTCGTGACATTTTTAAGGTCATAAAGAAGTTTCACTTCTTACGTGTGTACTCTAGTACACGCATACATTTTTTCTAATTTACAGGAACTTTTAATGTATAGGTTTCGAATTTAGTGTTTTAATGATTTCATACATACATTATAATAAATTATTCGTGAAATTATGCTAATTACAATTAATATAGATGATTATAAATAAAAGATGAACTTAATGAATAAAAAATAAAAAGTCTTTATTGCACAACATTTTCAACATATTTAAAAAAAACTACATGTAAACAATGCACAGAAGCCCTTATCGCTAATAGCGATCTCCACCAGGCAACTTTTAAAAGTGCTGATTTCCTTTCAATTTTATAAAGTGACGAAAATAACGGTTTATCTATACTTATATTATAAAGCTGAAGAGTTTGTTTGTTTGAACGCGCTAATTTCGGGAACTACTGGTCCGATTTGAAAAATTCTTTCGGTGTTAGATAGTTCATTTATCGAGGAAGGCTATAGGCTATATATCATCACGCTAAGACCAACAGGAGCTGAGCCACGCGGGTGAAACCGCGGGGCTCAGCTAGTAATTAATAAAAATACTATACCTTAACAAGCATATGTTTTTCAGACGGCGTCAGATACATTTTTGTTTCATACATATGCACGCATATATTCACAACGTCGGCCAAAAGGTCTTCATAACCTGTAATAAGATAATTTAGTTTAGAAATCTATAAATAATGACGTGTCAGAAGTGAAACTTCTTTGGCAAGATTGAAGAAGGAACCAAAATCGTCGCCTTACTCCATGACGTGACGGTATTACCATGACGCGACCTTGAAATTTTACTCTAAACGCTCATAGATACTAAAATCGTCGCCTTACTCCATGACGTGACGGCACTGCCATGACGGCAATTTTACTCTAAACGCGCCTAAAGAGGTTTCACTTCAAAAACTAAACAACACGCTCATGAGATTATTGTATTGTCACCGATCCTTGATAAGTGTACAAAGTTTGAATTAAATCTGTCCGTTTAAGAGCGTATACGCACTATGCGGGTAACCGCATTGCGGGTAGCCGTCCGGCTGACCGCAAGCACAATTATGTACGTAATATTCATTTCTATGCGCACTGTGCGGTCTGCGGTAGCCGCATCGCAGTGCGCATAGAAATGAATATTACGTACATAATTGCGCTCATACCGGGTTTGGCACTCGAGCTGAGCACTCGTGCTTAGCAAGAGCGCCCTACCTGCCGTCTATTGTTCTCCGTAGAGACGGGGGACCGCTACCTGAGATTCGCCGAAAGGCAAATTCCGGGAAGTGACCCGCGCCTTTGTTGTGAACAATAGCGACCGATAAGCGACCGGTCCCACCCCGCCTGCTCAGGTAGTTTACTACCTGGTCAGTCGCGGTGCAACCGCAGCTGCACTCGCAGCGTACAACTAATTCTTGTTTCTCGACGCGCCAGTCGCGGTTTCTCCGTTGCCCACCTAACGGTGTCAAACGGGCTTCGGAGAAATTAACACCATCCGGTGGAAGTATCTGTGGGGCGCAGATACCGCACGTTTGTATAAACGGCGTACAGCCTCACCGCTTCGGGAGCTTTTCGGTGACTGTGAGTCCGGGGTCCTCTTAGTAGGCACTGCCACGGCGGGCAGGTACTCCAACTGCTCGCTAGCGCCCGGACTCGGCCGAAAACTACTCCTGACGGGTCCACGTCACGCTTTCGCAGGGGGTCACTCCAAGACCTCTGCGAACTGTTAGGTAGTGACAACCTCACCCCGCTATCACCAGCGGGACGCACCAAACACACCACACACACATACATACGTGTAGGCACACAACCCCCCCCCCCCGCCCGGAAGCGGGGAGGGCCGCTAGGACGACAATTAGGAAAAATTAAAAACCGTTAGGATGTCCGATTCGTTGGAGGACCTAGATATAAAAGCCTTTATGGCTTTCTTAGTCAGGGAGAACCCGGAGGTGCTGGATGCATTTAAAGCACACAGCGCCGCCGGGGCTCAAAAACTTGCCGCGCCCGTTGCGCAACCGTTAAGGGACTCTCCTGAGTCCCCACCGCTGTCCCCAGTGGCAGTCGAAGCGGGGTTCGAAGCCCCGACCGTTATGGAGTGCGAGAGCGCTCCAGAGTCGATAGTATCGGAGGCGGAGTCCTCAAATTCGTCAGACGGCTTCGAAACCGTCACAAATAAAAAGAGACGCAAACTAAAAAATGCTGCTCCGCCCGCCAAACGGAACGCGACCGTTCGCGATTCCGCGCGCGCCGAATCTAGCCGTGCGCCCCCCGCCCCTCAGGCATCCGCCCCTCAGGCACCCGAAGGCCCGACCGCGGGCAACGCCGCGACGCGCAAACCGCCCTCCCCTCCCCCCGTCTACGTGAGGGATAAGTCCGCGTGGCTGAAGATCTCAGCCTACCTAGACAATGAAGGTATCCCCTTCAAAGCTCGTCCAACTAAGGACAACATTCGAGTTCAGTTATTAACGTCTACCCATCACAGGGTTTTCACTTCATATTTAAGAGACCAAAACATAGGCGGTCATTCGTTCCCCCTTCCGGAGGAACGCTCTTTAAGAGTCGTTATAAAAGGGATCCCCAAAGAGATCTCTGCCGATCAAGTCTTCAATGACTTGAAAGACCAAGGTTTCCCTGTGCAGGAGTGCTTCCGCATGCACAATAGAATCACTAAAGCACCATATGACATGGTCCTCGCGGTCCTAGATCGTACCCCGAAGGGTAAAGACATTTTTAAAATGCGGCATTGCTGCAAACTTTCAGGGCTTAAGGTGGAAACACCCGACTCCCACAGCTATATTAGACAGTGTCATCGCTGTCAACTTTACGGGCACTCTGCTCGTAACTGTTTCTCGCGGCCTCGCTGCGTCAAATGTTTAGGCGACCACGGCACGGAGGATTGCACGAGGTCCAAGGATTTGCCTAATGAGGATCCACCGTCCTGCGTGCTCTGTGAGACTTCGGGTCACCCCGCGAACTACCGGGGTTGCCCGAAGGCTCCCAGACACAGGGCGGGGGGTCGCCAGAAGGCGAACAAACCTCGCGGGATCGCCCGCGCCGGGGCTCAACCCCCACAACCAAAGCCGGCCTTTATACCGGCTCCACCACCCAAAACAAACGCTTGGGCGAAACCTCCGTCACTAGTGACGCAGGCCCAGCCGAGCGTGGCGGCGCTGCCTTCAGCGGCTCCCGCCATACAAGCAGCACCGAAGCCTTCAGCTGAAGTGCACTCACTAGAATTAGCCTCGCCTAACGAGTTCTTATCAAACGTTATCTACATTAGGAATTATGTTAAAAACCTCAACCTCAACCCTGATGAGGTAAATCTAGTGGCCGAGAAATTAAGAAACGCCAAAAGCCGTGATGAGGCCATGATCACTGTATTCACCCATTGGGAGCTAATAAATAAAATCAACACAACTCCCTAATGGCTACTACAGCTAGAATTAAACCCAGAGCGATCTCCGTAGTTACTTTTAACGCGGACGGCCTTCTCAAACAGACTAACTTAGTTAGGGACTTTGTCACTAGACGGCGTGTCGATGTGCTAGTAATGCAAGAGACATTCCTTAAGCCTTTTAACCGCAATCCGCGAATCGCCAACTACATGTTGGTGCGTAACGACCGCGTAAACAGCCCCTTAGGCGGCACCCTTATATATTACAGAAGGGCCTTGCACTGCACGCCCATCGACACGCCGCCTCTAATTAACTTAGAAGCCACAGTGATCAAGGTGTCTATGACCGGTCATCAACCCGTCATAATCGCCTCGGTCTATCTCTCACCGTCAAAGGCAATCTTGGAGAGCGATCTCAGAGCCTTGCTTGCACTGGGCGACTCGGTCATTCTGGCCGGCGACCTCAACTGCAAGCACTGGAACTGGAATAGCTCCTACGAGAATGCCAATGGCAAACGACTAGACCGACTGACTGACCTACTTAACGTCACGATTGTAGGCCCCTTAGAACCGACTCATTTTCCGAAGAACACGGGACACAGACAGGACGTGCTCGATGTGGCGGTGATGCGGAACGTGACGCTACAGTTGCGCTCCGTTGAAACGTTGCACGAGCTCGACTCTGATCACAGGCCCGTGTTGTTCGAACTGGGTCCCCCCGATAGCACCACCGTAGAGTACATGACGAAGGTAGACTGGCGAAAGTTGCACGAGGCCTTACAGCCCGTCGACTCGCCAGAGCTGGAGTCTGTACCTGACAAAATCGACACGGTCGTAGAGGCGCTCGACGCGGTCTCCTCGGTCACCAGCCACATTCAATCCAAGATTGAATACGCGTCCCGGCGGGTCCCCGTTGGCCTCGGCCACCGGTTGGATCTGCCCCCGGACGTACGAAGGCTGGTGGGCGATAAGAACGCGGCGACGCGCGCCTACGACCGAGCACCGACAGACGAAAACCGTAGAATACTTCGTTCCTTACAGAGAGAGGTAAGAGAGCGAATTCACGAATTACGCAACGAGCGGTGGGACTCTTTACTTAGCGATCTCTCTCCCTCGCACACTGCCTACTGGCGGCTTGCGAGGACTCTCAAATCTGATGGTATTGCCGCCACGCCACCGCTCATTCGCCCTGACCAACCTCCCGCTTTTGACGATTTTGAGAAGGCCGAATGCTTAGCTGACAGTTTAGAGGAACAATGTTCCCCCAATCTCGACATGACCGACTCGACTCACATTAACGTAGTTAACCAAGAGATCGCACGTTTTACCGAAACCCCTCGTATCGATGCCGAGCCCTTGTCACCAACGACGGCCACCGAAGTAAAATCACTCATCAAGTCACTTGCCAATAGGAAGTCCCCAGGCGGAGACTCTATTCCCAATAGAGCTCTAAAAAGCCTGCCGCCCGCCCTTATCGCTCTCCTAGTAGCCACCTTTAATTGTCTCCTGGCCAATTGTACCTTCCCCGCTAAGTGGAAGGAAGCAATTGTGATCGGGATCCACAAACCGGGCAAACCCCGGAACGTGGCATCTAGTTACCGTCCCATCAGTCTCCTCAGCTCTCTGGGGAAAATCTATGAGAGAATCATCTCTAAACGCCTCTGGGACGCAGTCATTGCCAAAAAGCTGCTCCCGGACGAACAGTTCGGCTTTAGGCGAGCTCACTCATGTCCTCACCAAGTACACCGCATCACGGAGTACATTCTCGCGGGCCTCACCCGCCTCACACCCCACAGAACGGGAGCGGTCTTCTTTGACGTAGCGAAGGCGTTCGACAAGGTCTGGCACAACGGTTTGATTTACAAACTGTACACTCTCGGCGTGCCAGACAGTCTCGTGTTCATCATACGAGACTACTTGTCTAACCGGTCCTTCCGCTACAGACTAGACGGCACGCTCTCGTCTTCACGTCCCATCCAGGCCGGAGTCCCTCAGGGCTCCGTCTTGTCGCCCCTCCTATTCGCGCTATACACTAGCGACATCCCTAAGCACGATAAAGTGCAACTATCCCTCTTCGCGGACGACACGGCACTCTACGTGTCGAGTCCATACCGCAAAAGAATAACTCCACTCCTACAATCCGCGACCGATGCACTAGGCAAATGGTTTCGCAAATGGGGTATCACTGTGAACCCCGACAAGAGCGCCGCCGTGCTCTTCAGGCGCGGCGGCCCCGTGGCCATAGATAGTGTCAAACTCTATGGCCAAGTCATTCCGTGGCAAAAGCACACCAAATTCTTAGGCGTCACTCTAGACGCACACATGTCATTTAAAGCCCACATTAAGGCAGTCCGTAAGAAAGCCAGCTATGTTCTTAGCCGGCTCTATTACCTTATAAACAGTCGCAGTAAAATGTCCCTTAGACATAAGGTGACACTTTACAAAACGGTGGTCCGTCCTATCCTCACTTATAGTAGTGTAGTTTTCGCGCATTGCGCTCCCAGCTCCATACACAAGCTCCAGACGATTCAGTCGCGGTTCATGAGAACGGCGACTGGAGCGCCCTGGTTCGTGCGTAACGTGGACCTACATAGGGACCTAGAACTCCCCACCATAGCCCAATGGATGAAGCAAGCGTCTAAGCGCTACTTCGACAAGGCTAAAAACCACCCCAACCCATTGGTGACAAAGGCCATCGCATACGTCGCGAACCCCGATCCCACTCGTCGTCGCAGGCGGCCGAGACACGTCTTGGACGACTCCGACGACGACATTACCAAAGCCAACGCACGGCTAGACTCGGCGATTGAAGCCCAACGTCGAACCAACCGCGACACCGCACACACCACAGCAGAAAGCGTACACCGTCTTCGCCGGCGAAGACGAGGTCCCTTGTTCCGCGTTCCCGCGCCCACCCGGGTGAGCGCCCGTCCGATTAGGGCCCTTCTGGCCTCCTCCACTCAAGCGACAGCTCAAGCCGAGGTTCGTGGTCCCCGTCAAGGGGGGACGCCCTTGTGCATGTCGCTACCAGGGTGAACCTTCAGTTCACCCCCGCGTCCGCGTTAAAATGTAGAAGCCCTTCTGGCTAACATTGAGAGACACCACAAAAAAAAAAAAAAAAAAAAAAAAAAAAAAAAAAAAAAAAACATAATTGTGCTTGCGGTCAGCCGGACGGCTACCCGCAATGCGGTTACCCGCATAGTGCGTATACGCTCTAAGGAATATATGGAAGATAAAAACTTTTTTCTATAGTCTTTAAGAGTGCTTTTGTTATTGTTTTTTTATGTGGTGGTGGTACTTTGGTGATCCTAATAAATGTATTTTATTCTTATTCTATTCTTAAAAAAAACCCATGGAGGGTTATCGCGTAAAAACCACAGGACAGTTCTTTGGCATATTACGATAATATACAGTTACATATTTTGTAAAACTAAATTGTAATACTGATATGATTTAAAAGAGTAACTATGGAGTTTCTTGCCGGTTCTTCTCCATAGATACTGCTTTCCGAATCGGTGGTAAATGTAAAAAAATATGTATTGACGTTTCAAAAGTGCTTCTAGAATAAATAAATGTTTGAGTTTGAGTTTGAGTTTGAGTTTTCAGTTTAGAGTCAAAATTGAGTCTAAAGGAGTCGGTGGTCAGGTGAAGCCAATAAAAGCATGTTAAAAAGATAGTTTAAAAGAAAGATAACTCACCATTTATCTTTTCAAGGGCATCCTTTACTGTATCTCTTATTTTATTCTGTGTAGCAAGGAACATAGATAGATTCTGCGATTCTTGTAAGCTCTGACTGTCGGACATTACTTTTAGAAATTGTGCCGCTCTGTGGAAAATACAATAAAATATCTGATTATAAAATCAAATTACATA
Organism: Colias eurytheme; assembly: GCF_061535395.1. Classification (NCBI taxonomy): domain Eukaryota; kingdom Metazoa; phylum Arthropoda; class Insecta; order Lepidoptera; family Pieridae; genus Colias; species Colias eurytheme. The sequence continues at coordinate 3,978,303 of NC_143010.1, read as the reverse complement.
TTTATTTAGGGACTAATGTTAATCTATACTTATTAACTAACGGTCTTACTAATAAAATGTTACCCATTCGCTTTACAATGGATAGTTATTGCAATAACCTGTCTCGTTTTTATGATTGACGTTTCATGTGAGCAAGAGCAGGACACAGCTTTGGTAGAAAATGGTAGAAATTTATCCATTGTTTAACTTTTTATTAGAAAGGCCGTTATAATATTATAAAGCTGAAAAGTTTGTTTGTTTGAACGCGCTAATCTCAGGAAGTACTGGTCCGATTTAAAAAATTCTTTCGGAGTTAGATAGCCCATTTATCGAGAAAGGCTATAGGCTATATATCACGCTAAGACCAACAGGAGCGGAGCAATGCGGGCAAAACCAAGGCCATAATCCACCATGCAATTATATAACAATAAAAAAAAGACGGGTTGCACTGGGGGAGAGCCGGCAGAAGTGAAAACTTGATTATTAACGTTGAGCATGTTTGATATTTTGGAATGGTATCCGTCTTACGCTTTTTCGATCAGGTCACGTGTCCTGACGCGAGTTTAAGATTTTATACCCATTACAGAAAAAGTGCTCAACGCCGCTAAAGAAGTTTTCACTTCAAAAACCATGGTGAATTTGCAAAGAGTTACAAATAATAAATAAACAAATTGAAAATTATTTCTACAGTACAAAGCTACATACTATGCAATCTAACTATGAATAGGATCTGCTTAACGCCATATTTTGACGTCACAGACTTTAATAAATTTGATGTAAGACCGTATACGCACTATGCGGGTAGCCGCATTGCGGGTAGCCGTCCGGCTGACCGCAATCACAATTATGTACGTAATATTCATTTCTATGCGCACTGCGATGCGGCTACCGCAGACCGCACAGTGCGCATAGAAATGAATATTACGTACATAATTGTGCTTGCGGTCAGCCGGACGGCTACCCGCAATGCGGCTACCCGCATAGTGCGTATACGCTCTAAGAGTCCAAAAAATAACAACCAAAATTTATTTACAAAACTTTTTATTTTGCCACCTACAACTAATTGTGAAATTTTTTTTTATTGTAATGCAAATAATAATTTTCACTAATTCGTAAATATAGGAAAAGGTCTCACCGTCTATACGTAGAATAATCATTTTTAACCGAGCTTTTCATATTCTTCAGTTCGTCCAAAACAGCGAACATATTGACAAACTTGCCTAGCGTTAATAGATAAGCTTCCGATACAAAATCTCTTCGTTTCTCTGCGTGACATAACCTACGGACTTCGCCGCAAAATCTTTCTATTGCTTTACGCTGAAAACAAATAATTTTATAAATTTTCCGATTTCGATTTAAATACATGATGAAAACTGGCTATTAACTCAAACATTTATTTCTAGACCTTGTTTAGAAGTCATGAAATCTATATATATAAAACTCAAAGGTGACTGATATAGTGATCTATCAACGCACAGCCCAAACCACTGGACGTATCGGGCTGAAATTTGGCATGCAGGTAGATGTTAGGACGTAGGCATCCGCTAAGAAAGGATTTCCCGAAATTCTTGCGGGAACGGGGAAAAACGGGGATGCACGTACAAAGTCGTGGGCGGAAGCTAGTTAAATTATATATTATTTAATATTATGTATGTTATTTTATGAAAAATAATATCTAAACATGATATGATAAGGTGTGTGTTCAAATCCAGCTTTTTTAATCAATTTTTATCATTTAACATTTGAATGGTATACCCACAAGCTAAAAATGAAACTCGAATTATTTTCAACTGACTTACATAGAAAGGTTTTTAATTTTTATATACCGTATAAAAAAAAAAGAATCATCATAATTATTCTTTTTTTAATCGAAAGCCTTCCTTGGACTCATAAATATTGTCTAGTTCTAACAATTTTGAATATGTTTAAGATTTTTGATAAAAATGAAAATTATATACATATATAAAAATACCTGAAAATACATAAACTGCAGCAGTTTATCGACCTCGGGGGCCAACACTTGCACTGTTCGCTCATATATATGCACTCTGTCCGGTTGTTCGTTTGAACGAGGTTGTGGTATCGCTCGACTGCAGCAACGCCATGTGTATAGCATTACGGCGTGCGCGTTGCCTTCTTCGAGGAGTTCGTTCTGAAATATAAAAATACATATGAGATTTTTTTAATAAAGGAAAAGACTCGGAATGATTCGAACCCACGTCTTTCGCCTCACCGCAGCCACGCTTGTCTGTCCTAAAGTATGTATGTGTGCTTAGATCTTTAAAGTTATGCAACAGATTTTGTTTTTTTTTGAATAGATGTGTGGTTCAAGAGGAAGGTTTTAGTATAACATTTATTAGGTTTCAGACAGTGTTTGGAAAGTTAATAATAATATTACTATACATAATTTAGTATAAACTTCTCTCTACATCTATTATTATATGTGTAGGAACGGCTGAACAGATTTTTTTAAGATATTTGGTTCGATGAATTTGTACCTGTTTGAATAAATTGATGAAAACTACCTGGCAAACCGGATATCAATTATTTTGTTACGTAAATATTTTCGTAAAATAAATTATTAAAAAAAAATGTAATATTAATAACTCAGGCCCCGGAACCACAGACACAATAGAAAATCTATTTTGTCTTGGACCGATCGGGCCGCTTGGGGCTCAATGGGTTAAATAAACCGCAACTTAATTTCTAGCTTCAAGCTCAAACTCAAACATTTATTTATTCAATTAGACTTCTTCTAGAAGCACTTTTGAATTGTCATTACATATTTTTAACATTTACCTTAAATGATTACTCACTAATTATAAACTACTATATTTCCGCCCGCGGCTTCACCCGCCTTTTCAAAGAAAAACCGTGGGATATCCGGGATAAAACATATCCTATCTGTTAATCCGAGTTACCCTCTATATGTGTGCTAAACTTCATTGTAATCGGTTCAGTAGTATTTGTGTAAAAGATTAACAAACACACACACATCCTCACAAACTTTCGCATTTATAATATTAGTAGGGTATAACTTAACTCAACCTTAGGCAAATACTCACCAAGTTGGCATGTATAGTAGCTTCCTCAATATATTTAGCGATGCCAGTGACAAATCCATTACGATCTTCGAAATTTGTGTCAAAGTTTGCTTGATAGAGGATGGAGCAAGGGGCTGCTTCGATGCAGGGCTGCTCGTCTGAAATATGTGTATTAACATTAATATTCGATTTTTGGCTATGATTGTAGAGAAAACTATTTAAGTAGACTAAAATTTTGAAAAATGCCATGTAGATGGAGTAACTGAGCTAAAGAATCTATACTAATATTATAAAGCTGAAGTTTGTTTGTTTGAACGCGCTAATCTCGGGAACTATTCTTTCAGTGTTAGATAGTCCATTCATCGAGGAAGGCTATAATATATTATCACGCTAAGACCAACAGGAGCGGAGCAATGTGGGTGAAACCGCGGAGCACAGTTAGTGTTATATATAGCCAATACAGATACATGATAACATTAATTATTTGTCTTGTACTAATTGAACAAATAAATAACTAAATTAAACTAAATAAGCCAAACAATATTTTTCCTTATAATATCAAGATTGTTGTTTGAACATAATATGTTTCAGTAATACAAACTATGTACACTTATATAGGACTAGCTTTCCGCCCGCGTTTTCAAAGAAAAACCCGCATAGATCCCGTTTCCGTGGGATATCCGGGATAAAACTTATCCTATGTGTTAATCCAAGTTACCCTCTATATGTGTGCTAAATTTCATTGTAATCGGTTCAGTAGAATTTGCGTGAAAGAGTAACAAACACACACACACACACACACACCCTCACAAACGTAGTAAGATATTTTGAATTTTATAAGGATAACAAATAAGTAATTCTTAGTGAGTTATTTAACTCAACGACGAGACATTTTTGACTAGTCAACACTGCCGGCTACCAAGCCCGATAAAATAAAGGGTGGACTCCAATGGGGGCAGCATCCTTCCTGCCATATGCGCCTTCAACATATCCGCTTATAGTCTAGCCGCTAGCGACTGATCGCAGATATAATAATAAAAAAAAATTTAACTCAATAATTACTAGTTTGGATGATGATAATATGAGTCATTTTATGATATAAATTATGGTTTACTAGCTACTACTCAATTATGTTTTATCTTGTAAAGTTACTTAGTTAAAAGAAAATTATATTTATAATCTGTTTAGTAAGTTGCATCCCTATCCGATCAGTCGTTTTTGCGGAAAATAATGTCTATTATTTCTCATACAAAATAAATTCAGTGCGGAAAACACGTTTTATAATAAAAAAGTGTATCAAAAATAGCACGAACACGAACTTAACCTAAAAAGTCGATTGTCATTTGAAATTTATCAAACTAACTTTTCATCGTAATTAAAGTACCAAACTACCAACCCAAGAAGTTAAAAACAAAAACGGCAAACAACGTAACAACTAACACATCATAAACGCTGTCTTCAAAACGTGGGCTCGCATTGTTCAGTTGAAATAAAATTTTATCCGCCGCCATTATGAGTTCACAAATGTCAGGCGAGATGATGTTACTTCTGGAAAAAATGAAGGAAGAGCTCACCAAACAAACAATTCAAATAACAGAAAACGTTCTTAAAATGGTAGATGAAAAAATACAGCCCATAATTGCGGAAAATATAAGACTTTCGCGGGAAGTCGAAACACTGAACAAGAAGATACAAACATTAGATTTAACCGCTAGGAAAAATAACATCATTCTACATGGAATCGCCGAACCTAGCACAGAGAGATACGAAGATTTAAGCGCTCTGGTAACTAAAACAATCACGGACTTGGAGGTGCCTCTCGAAAACAGTGAAATTAACAAAGTGCATCGCCTGGGTAAAATAAAGGAAAATGGAAAAATAAGACCGATCTTGCTAACACTAACGACTATGCAGAAAAAAATCCAGATCCTAAGAAACAAGAAAAAAATGAAAGAAAACACTTATATTACAAATGACTATTCTAAGGAAACCATAGAGAAACGCAAAGCACAAGCCAATATTTTTCGTGAAAATGAAAAAAGGAAAAGAACGCCGGAGACACCAAGCCCCAAGGAAAAAGCCAACAACACTAGCAAGAAAATCCAGCGGACAGATGCTTTTCAACGCATGCGCGAGCGAGCCTACTCTATGTCCGACAAAAATACCTATCTCAAATACTAACCGGAATCAAACATATATTCAACATCAACAGAAACAAAAAACACTTGCATTCCCCAATCCGGTTGGTCCCCGTGGGGAATTAGACCAAAACCCTCCAATACAAAATCAACAACACCAAAAAGAAGCAAACAACATCAAAAGCACTCTACCCAATCAAAAATACAAAATGGAGATTCCAACAACTAAGCGCACAAGAATATGCATTGCTACTCTCAATGTTTTGACACTAAGATTAGAAGAAAACCTATCAGAACTATCATTAGCACTAAAAAACACAAACTGGGATATTCTCGGGATGAGTGAAGTGAGAAGAATGGGAGAACACATTGTCGCACACCCAGATTACTTGCTATATCATATAGGAGAGACCCCAGGACAATATGGTGTGGGATTTTTAGTAAAGAAACATCTAACAAAGCACATACAAGGTTTTTATGGTGTATCAGAGCGCATAGCATTATTGAACTTAGAACTGCCAGACTACAGGGACCCATGGACAATTATTCAAGTATACTCACCCACAGAACAAGCAGATATTGAAAAAATTAACCAGTTTTATCACAATTTGAACAAAACTTTACAGACACACGCCCACAAAAACATAATTGTGATGGGCGATTTCAATGGACAAATTGGTGAACGCCAGCAAGAAGAGGACAAGATTTTAGGCCCCTACACATACAACTCAAAAAATAGAAGCAGAAACGGAAAAATGCTCTTAGACTTTGCAATGGAAAATAACCTTACCATATTAAATACTGTCTTCAAGAAAAAGAAAAATAGAATGTGGACCTGGCTGTCACCCGATGGCAAATCAAAAAACCAAATCGACTTTATAATGACTAATAAACAAAAATTTTTCCTTGACATAAATGTCATCAACAACCTTAACTTCAACACTAATCACCGTATGGTCAGGGCTGAACTGAATTCATCCCAACCAAAGAATTCCAGACCAAAAACAAGCCCAGGGATTCTAAAAATCAATAAAAACAATATAGGAGAAGTAGCCAACTCGCTCAACTCGAAACTTAAGGAATACAGTACAGAAACAAAAGGCGCTGAAATGCAAGAGAAATATACTTGGCTAGAAAGAGCAATAACCACAAGTACCATAGAATTTAGAAACAAGAAAGATACCCCTGAATGGATGTCCAACAAAACTTTCAACCTCCTTGAACAAAGAGCAGACCTAATAAAAGCAAAAAGCACAAAAAAAAACAGGAAAGAAATTGCCCGAGTTAGTAAAGAAATAAAAGAGAGTATAAGGAAAGACAGGAGACAACGCCAAATGGAAACAATAGAGAGACATATTAGACGCACAGGAGGAATAAAAAAGGCATACAAAGAATTAACTAATAAGAAGGAATGGATTGTAAAAATGGAGGAAACCAGTGGAGCGGGAAAGTTTGATAGAAATGAAATCCTTAAGATTGCTACTGATTATTACACAGAACTATACAAATATAAAACAAATGAAAGAGAAATTGAACTCCCAGATAATGAATCGATACCTTACATCATGTGGGAAGAGACTGAAAAAGCTATTGACACACAGAAACTTGATAAAGCTCCAGGGCCGGATGGCATAACAAATGAAATACTTAAGCTGACCAAAACAATCATGACACCAATTTTAACCGATATTTTCAACAATGTAATTAACACTGAGATGATCCCAAAACAATGGACTGAATCCACCATTATCCTTATATTCAAAAAAGGAAATCATTGCGACATAAGAAACTACCGTCCCATAAGCCTAATGTCTAACATTTATAAGATCTTTGCAAAGGTTATTTTGGGAAGAATAGGAAGGAAACTAGATGAGCAACAACCAATAGAACAGGCAGGTTTCCGCAAAGACTTCTCGGTACTAGACCACATCCATACTGTAAGACAAATCATAGGAAAATATACAGAATATCAGCTTACATACTACATAGCTTTCATAGACTACAGCAAAGCATTCGATTCTCTGATACACTCAAAAATCTGGGAAGCATTAAAGGAACTGGGAATAGAGCACAACTATATTAGAATTATCAGAAACATATACAAAGACAGTTCTGCCTGCATTCAACTAGAAAGGGAAGGAAATAGGTTTCAAATACAAAAAGGTGTGAGACAGGGCGACCCCCTATCACCAACGCTCTTCCTGGCAGTACTGGAAATGATTTTCAGGAATATGAAATGGAAAGACATGGGCATACTGATAAATGGCCGCACGCTGACGCACCTTAGATTCGCGGATGATATTGTATTATTTGCAAAAACACCAGAGGACTTAAGCAAGATGATAAATGACCTAGCGTCTGAAAGTGCGAAGGCAGGATTAAAGCTAAATCCGGACAAAACAAAAATTATGACCAATGGCAAAAAATACCCGGTAACAGTGGAACAAAAACAAATGTCATATGTTGAAGATTACATCTACCTCGGCCAACTAATATCCCCAGAGGACAACGAAAGCAAGGAGGTCGATCGAAGAGTTATAAATGGCTGGAAAAAGTACTGGTCTCTTAAAGAAGTAATGAAAGACAATAACCTACACATTTCAACTAAAACTAAATTATTCAACACATGCATCCTACCTGTGCTGACGTATGGAAGTGAAACGTGGGCCCTACCAAAAAACATAACAAATAAACTCCGCATCTGTCAAAATTCCATGGAAAGAAGCATGACTGGCATCAAAAGAAAAGACAAAATAAAGCAAAGTAGCATCAGATACAAGACTAAGGTCCAGGACATAACACTGAAGATAAGAAGGCAAAAGTGGAAATGGGCGGGGCACATGATCAGGGGTAAAGAAAAATGGAGCAAAATTACTACACAGTGGTACCCAAGAGAAGGAAAGAGAAAGAGAGGGAGACCCCAAAAAAGATGGGATGACGACATTAGACAGGTAGCGGGTACAACCTGGGGTAGAGTGGCCTTAGTGAGACCCGAATGGAAGAGATTGGAGGAGGCCTTTGCCAACTGGCAAACGGACACGCAAAAATGGGTCAAACCGAGCATATATAACTACATACATATGTAAAGTCCGAACAAAGGCTAATAATATAATAATATAATATATATTTCTCATACATTCATGCGTTTATAAAAGTAATAGTATAGTATTATTCCGGACCGCCTCCTTGGTACAGTGGTTGACGCGTGAGCGTAGAACCAAGGGGTCCTGGGTTCGATTCCTGGTGGACGAAGAAAAAATAATGTCTCGGTCTGGCAGGACACAGAAGGCTGATCACCTACTTGTCCCTAAAGAAAATCGATCAGTGAAACAGATGTATGCATAATGCATCTTACCCCACTTGGGGATATGGGACTTCACTACATATATTATAGTACATAGTATTATAGGATGAAATATAATAATGTACCAAGTTCTAATACACTTACCAGGCAAAGTAAGCTCATCCAGAACATCCACATTGCTTAGTGCATCAGACAGGGACACCTTCTCACTAACAGACATTTTATGGACCTTTAATTTCCACCGGAAAGCAAATAAATCTTTCAATATGGCTACCAATTAACAGTCAACTAACGATGTAATTTAATATGTAATAATTGACGATAATTAGGTCAAATTATCAAACATTTAAGTAAAACTAATTGATTTCCGAAAATAATTTCATTATAAAAACATTACTGTGACACTAGAATACACATTATTTGACAGATAATGAATTGGCAGCTTGATAATTGACGGGCCAACTCCCATTAAATGTTACCACTATAGATTATGTTTAAATTTCTACCATTAAGGCCTCAGGTTTTTGGGAGACCCAAATGAGCAGTGGACAAAAATTGACAAAATGTTTTTAAAAATGGAAAATATTGTCACCTAAAATGTCGAAACAACGCAGAAACATGTATATTGTAGGTAATTAGAATCAGTGTTCATTTAAATTTATTTATTTTATCACAATCAATTAATGTTATCTAATATATAAAATTCCCGTGTCACAATGTTAGTTATCATCAAGTTCCCATACTCATCCAAAACGGCTGGACCGATTCTAAAGTTTCTTTGCCTATCGGGTAGGTCTGAAAATTGGCCAATATCTATTTTTCATACCCCTAACCTAAGTGAAAATAGTAAGGCAAAACAACGTTTGCCGGGACAGCTAGTAATATATCACATAGATTGTCCCGGCTCCTAAAAATAAAACTTAAAAAATATAAAGACTATGTACTACGGTTATATTTGAGACCGTTACAAAAACGGGATGTTTCATTCACGCTCGGTGTATAATTATTATGAAAATACATCGTGTATTCATTACTTTTCCCTAATAGAAAAGCGATGTTTAATAATTAATATACTATGGATTTTTGTATATTCGGTTTACTCTTCACCTAACATCATAGTTAATACCTTTGCTGAAACCACTGAAAAATACAAAATTAATAGGTACATACAATACACGATGATAATGATATCTAATTGAGAAATAAATAAAAAAATGATATAATTCGATCACGAGCTGGGATTCGAAGTTCGAACTCGCGGCTTTTTTTGACGTGACAACGTCTTATAATTCGATATAGCCGGCTGCACGCACAAAAAACATGACTCATGCGGCGTTACCTCGCTCTGAGGCGTTCCATGTAAAACTTGAAGTGCAAGCGAGAGCGTGGAACGAGCGACAAAGAAGCACAATCGGACGTTATCACGTTCAACTATCGTCAGTAAACCGACTTTACAGACAACCAATTTTTTTCATACTGGGGGAGGAATAAGCCGTAAGAAAGCGAGACGGATACGATTGATATCAGATATCAGGATGGACCGTTTACAAGCAAAAAGACGGAGTCAAAATGGGTATTTATGTTGTATTTTTTCTTAGAGCATACCAAGTTGGTTTATTGCTCTAAGTTTCTTTTTGAAGTGAAACTTCTTTATCGGGGTTGGAAAAAAATTTTGTGTAACATTTTTTCTTTACACGTTACATTTTTCCGTTACGCGCCATCTTTTTCTTGAATTTCAATTTTTTCTTATCCCTACCACGCGTGATTTGACGTATTTCTGTAAAGTTGCATATAGTAAATAATTTTTTGAAAAATAAAGTCATAAAGAAGTTTCACTTCTTACGTGTGTACACTAGTACACGCACACATTTTTTTTATTGATGTGGTAGTATAACGTGTGGTTATTATTAAAATATATATGCATATTGATGAAATTTTCAAAACTTTTTTTCATAATTCATAGACATTCATTATTGATATGATATTAATTCTTTATTTATAGTTAAATAAATTTTATCTTAATCAAAATATAGGTGAAGCTCCCACTTAGTACTAAATTCTACCATTGAAGCAGTTGTTGATATAAGAATTTTATAGGATGGCAACATCGTAACATTCTTTGTTTACTGCGCTAGTAACGATCAAAACAATTTTAGTTTTTTACAAGACAGGAATCAGTTGCGTTTTATATTGTGTTTTTACTTGTATCTATTGTATAGTTATCAAATTATAGTTTTTTATCAGTTGTTTTAAAGTAATAAACAACAGGAATATAGAATAGAAAGTCTTTATATTCAATCGGGTTGAATTTTATAAATTCGTTAGATTTCTTTGTTAGCTTTCGCGAATAGTGACGCGACGTTGCCGCTCTTACTTGTGTAACTTTCAAGTACAACGAAAGGCTTTTAAGTTGTAATATTACAAAAATTACAACTAATTTTGTAATAAAATTCCATCTACTTTACTGTTAAAAAGTAATGATCCAGTGTCTTGAAATGTGTATTTTGGAACAATCTTCATTTTCTGACGCAATAACGGTTTGGCAACAGCGCGCGGAGCTGGAGTGAATACGCCTATACAAATGTATTAAAAAGCCAATTGGAACAAACAGTTCCTTCACACTTTCTCCATTGAATGAGGTAAGAATTTTTTTTAATTATTTTTTATTTTTGTATAAAAAAAATAAAGTTCATTTTTATGAAATAAAAGTTTCGTATTAGCAATTCAAGTTTCCCGCGCGATGACGTAATCGTCTAAAAATGGTCGTCCATATTGAATTCGGATTTGACAACTAGTCATCTGTTGAGATCGATAACGACTTATTTCAACACAGTGAAAGATATTTAATCCAACTCACAGGCGGTTTTTAACAATCCGGGTAAGTCTTTAATTGCTAATACGAGTATATTTAAGTTAAAAGTGTATTGAATTTGCGAAAATGGATTTACGTCACTAACATAACCTCAATCTTTAATGTTCTTCGATTCTACCTACTTGAAGAACTCGATTTTTTAGGTCAACCAGTGTCATCTTTATATTGAAATACCGTATTCATTGCTATTTCGTGCTTAAAATAACTTTATTTTATAAAAAGACAACTATTTTTCATAAAATATTGTACAACTCTCTAGTTGGTATTTAACGTATATTTCTTCATAAAAATTGGTATTCATAGCTGAATTTATCTAAAATTAGCACTTTAATCGTGTGTAAAAGTGAAAAGATTAAAGTTTGCATAGTAACTTTGACTGAAAGTTAAGTTGTCTAGAAATTTCTACATATTGGTTATATTTAACCTATAAAGAACTTGTTCTGACATGTCATAGAGTTAACAAGAGTGATTCATATTCGATTAACCAAAAATGAAAAAATTATATGATAATCATATAAGAAAACATAAAAATCTTAATAAATTGTCCGTTTTTCTGCTTATCACTACATAGTATAAAACAAAGTCGCTTTCTCTGTCCCTATGTCCCTATGTATGCTTAAATCTTTAAAACTACGCAACGGATTTTGATACGGTTTTTTTAATAGATAGAGTGATTCAATAGGAAGGTTTTAGTATACAATTTATTACATTTTAAACTAAGCGGGCGAAGCCGCGGGTGGAATGCCAGTTTAAAATAAAATTAATACTAATAAACTCTACTTAAAGTTTTTATGAAAAAATTTGAGCTATCAAATGAATTTTTTTTTATTAAAAGCCATCTGCTATATGAGCTTAGGGCAGATGTGAAAATATTATTTGCATATAGTATGTAGGACAGATGTTGAAGTTTTTTAAGTAACTTTGTATATGCCACCTGGTGTCAATCTTTCTACATGATTGAATCATAAGTTTATAGCAGACTAGTTGTGCCCCACGGCTGCGCTTGTGAACTAGAATTATAGAAAACTAGGATCCGCCCGCGGCTTCGCCCGCGCAGTCAAAGAAAAACCCGCATAGTTCCCGTTCCCGTGGGATTTCCGGGATTGCATCATTTTTTCGGGATAAAAAGTAGCCTATGTCCTTTCTCGGGTATCAAAATATCTATATACCAAATTTCATGCAAATTGGTTCAGTAGTTTAGGCGTGATTGAGTAACAGACAGACAGACAGAGTTTATAATATTAGTATGGATTAATTATTCTGGTTAATTCCCAAATAGTTGAATGAAATTTATTGTATAAACTACTACCAATTACAATGAAATTTGGTATGTAAGTAAGCTGAAGACCCAGAATATATAGGCTTTATCCCGGAAAACCCACAGGAACGGGAATTATGCGGCTTTCTCTTCTTGGTTTCTTTGTAAACTAAAGTAACTAAAAAAAATTGTATGCGTCTACTAGAGTACACACGTAAGAAGTGAAACTTCTTTATGACCTTAAAAATGTCACGAGTATGGCGTAACGCAAAAATGTCACGCGTACGGCGTAACGCAAAAATGTCACGCGTACAGCGTAACGCAAAAATGTTACACTAAATTTTTGTCCAACCCCCATAAAGAAGTTTCACTTCAAAAATTAAATTATTAAATAAATTAAATGGATGACAAGTTTTTTAATATAAGTAACATGGATTGTTGTCCACTATCCTAATTATCTATACTTCTATACTAATAATATAAAGAGGAAAGGTTTGTATGTATGTATGGTTTTCACGCATAAACTACTGAACCAATTATAATGAAATTTAGCACACATATAGAGGGTAACTTGGATTAACACATAGGATAGGTTTTATCCCGGAAATCCCACGGGAACAGGAACAATGCGGGTTTATCTTTTAAAACGCGGGCGAATAGCTAGTAAATAAAATATAAAACAGAGATAGTTAATACCAAAGAAATTTCTACCACATTACTCATAACAATTATTTATGTGAATCTTGAAATTTCTCTTGAAATAATAAATACAATGAGAATTTCAAACTGTCATCTCAACGCAGTAATGCTAGATAAGAAAATAGTGCTTTTGATAAAAACTGAGATCTAGGGCACAGCTGTGGTAATGCTTATCTAGGGATAATGTAGGTCTTAGATTAGGTATTGAGGTTAGATTTTTTTTTATCGGCATAAGGAAACTTGCCTTGCCAAATTGTATGGAACATATTTTTGAAGTATTAGAAGGTTTATTCACATTTCAATATATTATACTTCTATATCTATATATTATATAAAACTCAAAGGTGACTGATATAGTGATCTATCAACGCACAGCCCAAACCACTGGACGTATCAGGCTGAAATTTGGCATGCAGGTAGATGTTAGGACATAGGCATCCGCTAAGAAAGGATTTCCCGAAACTCTTGCGGGAACGGGGAAAAACGTACAAAGTCGTGGGCGGAAGCTAGTAATATTATAAAGCTGAAGAGTTTGCTTGCAAGAACATGCTAATCTGAGGAACCATGGATTCGAATTGGAAAATTATTTCACTGTTAGATAGGTAGTCCATTTATCGAGGATGTTAGGCCATAATATATCATACGCTCAGACCAACAGGAGCGGAGCAATGCGGGCAAAACCGCGAGCACAGCTAGTTGTTAATATACTTACTTTTATATTTCGTATAATCCATACTAATATTATAAATGCGAAAGTAACTCTGTCTGTCTGTCTGTTACTCAATCACGCCTAAACTACTGAACCAATTTGCATGAAATTTGGAATAGAGATATTTTGATACCCGAGGAAGGACATAGGATAGGTTTTATCCCGGAAATTCTACGGGGACGGGTTTTTCTTTGAAAACGCGGGCGAAGCCGCGGGCGGAAAGCTAGTTTTATATAAACCGTTTGCAAACCACTAAACAACGGAAGTAATCCTATACAATACATATACATAGTTAAATAGTCAATTTGTCTCATTCAGTCCTTGATAAGTAATCGATTTCGCGAACACCTGTGTAAATATGAAACTGCGCAATTTGGCGAACCAAAATGGTATGTGATATCAATTGAGAGTAAAATGAGGTCACAGCTGATTGTGGCGACGCGATGCGTAAATAGAAGTCATTTAATTATTATTATGGACAAATAATATAGTAAAATATTGTTAAGTAGAATAAAATTGATAATTTCGGGAACTATTTGTTTGAATTAGAAATGTATTTTTCGTTTGATAGTCCATTTATTGAGAAAGACAATAAAAAAGTTGAAGAGTTACCGGAATACTGTTTATTTATTTATATTTATACTAGCGGTCCGCCCCGGCTTCGCCCGTGGTACATATGAAAAATAGATGTTGGCCGATTCTCAGACTTACCCGATAGGTATGCACAGAAAATTTCATGAGAATCGGTCCACCCGTTTCGGAGGAGTATGCAGACTAACATTGTGACACGAGAATTTTATATATAAGAGATAAGAGTTATGGGCTCAAAATGAACAATTATTTTTGTATTAGTTTACCAGTTGCAAAAAAATTATAATTAAAAAATATTTTGAGCAGATATCGGTCAGCTTCTTACATAAAAAACAATATTTTATTTTCTATAGAATACAGATATCCTGCGGTTTTAAAATAGTATGTTTGCCAATCCGGACTATAATAAAACTTTGTTCAAAATTTTATAAAGTTTTGATTCACTATTCTTGTATGAAATAGTTACAAAAATCCATTCTCACGAATATTAGCGTTCATTAATTTTATACTAATTTTAGTGCCATAGTAGGAACTAGGAAGTAGGTAAAGATGAGAAAATTGAAAAACAATTTATTGTTTATCGGCATCCGCGTTTAATTTACAAGGAATTTGCATCAAATTACAGATAAAAAGGGTTGAATATTTTCACGACAAGATTTTCCGTTTTACAGAAAAAACGTTCAAAGTCCAAATCATTGATAATGTTCACAAAAGTAGTGTTATGTAACTATGTATATTTGTACTACATTTATTAAGAAATTTAATATTTATATTTTAACTAATTTAAAACGCACTAAATGAGGGTGGTCAAGGTTAGATAAAAATTGTAAATGTTTTCTACAAATTAATGTAATTCAAAATGTTGTATCTACAAGCTAGATACATAAAATTGTCGTTGTGTGTTAAAATTCTCATGTTTTAACTTTTTTTTAGAAATAGCTTGACCCATATTTATTAAACTAATGTAGATAGGTATATGCAATAGGTCTGAGTATAGTAATATTATTTAACTCCCTAACTGATAAGGGTGTTCTGGGCAGAACAACGTTTGCTGGGTCACCTAGTAGTATTCATGATAATTTTAAACCTTTGCTAATCCGACGTTTTACGGCGCGAGGGCAAGGGCAGGCACGTAGTCTTATTAGACCTCATAATTCAAAATGTTTAAGGGGAATGAAAAGAAAGCCGTTTTTTATATGTATCATTATTTAAATATCATTGTATTGATTGTATTGATAAAATCAAAATTTATCAATACAATGGGAACTTCCTTTTTTAAATTTTCGATACACTTTGCTGCCTTGTTAACGATCTAAAGATAGTTATATATAAGTTTTCTATTGAACAAAGTGATGGAATAATTTATATTCAGACACGAAACGGCGTAACATACTGCACACTATATTACATACATAATTATGTATATCTAATCTATGTAAACGACTCTATTAAAATAGACTCTGTTTCAATGTCATAAGGTCCATATTTGTTTAAGAACATACTTCATAGGGCCCCTGATAAATACGTAAAAATAAACACGTTTTTATCGACTTTATTGCAATGGTATAAGATTCATGTAAATCGATATAATGATGTACCTTGTACATATAAAAATAGAGCTTATTGCATTGTGAAAAGGTTTAAATTTGTTTATCAACGGTGAATAGGGTCCATGCTAATTACACATTAAAAAAAAAGTTCTTAAAATAGTCTCTATTTCAACAACATAAAGATGTATAGAACAATAGCGCCTATGCAATTGTAATAAGGTTCAAATTTGTTTTTCATCATGTTAAATAGGGCCCCTGATAACAGCTAACTCTGAGCCAAGGCTGACCGGTTTAGCGATCGCCAAAAACAACTGATAAGGCCTTGACCATCTAAATTTATTATATTTAAATTTTTTTATCCGATTACGCCAGATCGAGGATTAGGTTTTTTGCGTTTTGACCATTTCTTGGTATGATAAAAAATAAGAAGAAGAAAAAAAAATAATTTGGAAAATCCAAAAGTGCACGCCTCATATTTTTTATTTAATAAATATTTATTAATTATTATTTTTGTTTATTTAATAACAATTAAACCACATCGAATCAGACCCTGAAAAATGAAAGGGTTCTATTCCTGAGCATACTCAAGCGTAAGAGAAAAAAAAGACTCGATTAGTAAAGTATTTCGGTCGCTATCGTGTTAACAAGAAAAAGGATCCGCACATACAGACACACGGACGTCCAAGACAGAACTTTTTTAAACTGTTTTTTAACTAGTTTAAATAACAAAAATGACATCAGAAATATCATGAACGTTAAAAATAGTGTTTTTTCTTAATATGTGTGTGTATGTATTATCTTACAAGTGCAATGTATGATACATAAAGACATTTTAAGTTTGAAAAATCAGATGTTTTGCGCGAAGTGACAGTAGTACCCACCTCAACGCTTCGCTTATGAGGCGTGCAATACGCAAAGAATAAGGATCAATTCCTCATTAATTAATGAAATTAGTATTTAGGAAAGTTGGTATAGGTATACTAATATTATAAATGCGAAAGTCTGTCTGTCTGTCTGTCACGCTTTCACAGATAAACCAGGGCATCGATTTTGATGAAATTTAAATGAAAATATGATTAATCTATACTAATATTATAAAGCTGAAGAGTTTGTTTGTTTGTTTGTTTGAACGCACTAATCTCGGGAAGTACTGGTCCGATTTGAAAAATTCTTTCGGTGTTATACAGGGTGTCCCAAAAAGTAGTGATGAACGGAAGCTGGGAGGTAGAGGACCTAGAGAGCTATCCGAATCACCCCCATGTATGTTATGCGATTTTTCGTATTTTCGGAGTTATGACATTTTTTTCAATTTTTCATCTATCGCTGAGTACGATGAGATTTTTATTTATGGTGACGTGACTTATTGCGCTAGATGCTTGATTTTTTTTTGTGTGGTAAGCTGAAAGATAGGCCAATTCAGTATGGTAACATTTACTATCGTTAGATCTTCGAATGGAATAAAAAAAGAATTAAATGCCAAGAAAGATAAAATTACCCAGTATGTTCACAACTTCAAGGGCCCATAAAAAAATAAAATCACATAAAAAAAGTTTTCCATTTGGCTTTTAAAAACTCGCTCTATCTATCAGGTAGCTACCCTAAAAATTTCATTTTATTATTCAGAAGGCTTCAATCGAAAAATTGAAATCTAAATGTGGTAAGTGCAAAAATTTTATTAACATGATGATCATTAAAACCAAATTAAAACCCATAAATAGGTGTTTAATTACCAGAAATTTTTAAAATAACCCCGCTGTTGCTCAATGCAAGTGCGACATCACCGTAAAAAGTTGTCTTTTAAATGTCTGAATGCCCTTTTATCATTTTTAATGGTTTCTTCTGCTACTATGAATTTCCGGGTTATATCGTCCAAATTGTAGCATTCTCTCAAGTAGCCGAGGTCTTTTTAGTATCCCCATTGAAACAAATCAATGGGGCTTAGGTCGAGGGACCGTGCAGGCCAGGCTTTAAGGCAGGCGTCACCAGCGCATGCGCAGGCTGCAACGACCAATCCATCTTTCAGGGTATCTTTGCCCTTTAGCCTGGCCTCGACGGTCCCCGGACATAAACCCTATTGATTTTTTTCCGTGGGGATACTACAAAGACGAGAGACTGCCACAATTTGAACGAAATAACCTGGAAATTCATAGTAGCAGAAGAAACCATTAAAAATGATAAAAGGGCATTCAGACATTTAAAAGACAACTTTTTACGGTGATGTCGCACTTGCACTGAGCAATAGCGGGGTCATTTTAAAAATTTCTGGTAATTAAACACCTTGTTATTGGTTTTAATTTGTTTTTATTAATCATCATGTTAATTCAATTTTTGCACTTACCTCATTTAGATTTCAATTTTTCGATTGAAGCCTTCTGAATAATAAAATGAAATTTTCAGGGTAGCTACCTGATAGATAGAGCAAGTTTTTAAAAGCCAAATGGAAAACTTTTTTTATGTGATTTTATTTTTTTACGGGCCCTTGAAGTGGAGAACATACTGGGTTATTTTATCTTTCTTGGCATTTTAATTCTTTTTTTTATTCCATTCAAAGATCTAACGATAGTAAATGTTACCATACTGAATTGGCCTATCTTTCAGCTTAGCACACAAAAAAAATCAAGCACCTTCCGCAATAATTGACGTCACCATGAGTGAAAATATCACCGTACTCGGCGATAG
This sequence comes from Colias eurytheme, assembly GCF_061535395.1. Lineage (NCBI taxonomy): Eukaryota > Metazoa > Arthropoda > Insecta > Lepidoptera > Pieridae > Colias > Colias eurytheme. The sequence goes on along the minus strand of NC_143010.1, from coordinate 3,959,480 downwards.
GTGAAAAATTGAAAAAAACGTCATAACTCCGAAAATACGAAAAATCGCATAACATACATGGGGGTGATTCGGATAGCCCTTTAGGTCCTCTACCTCCCAGCTTCTGTTCATCACTACTTTTTGGGACACCCTGTATAGCCCATTTATCGAGGAAGGTTATATTTCTATAGGCTATATTTCATCACGCTACGGGCAACAGGAGTGGAGCCACGGGGGTGAAACCGCGCGGAGCAGCTAGCTTAGCGCTCATGATCTCATCACTTATTACACGCTTTATATTAGCTTCACCTGTATGTTTGTAACCGACTTCTTTGGGCGCGATTTTGACCCACTGCCAGATTTCGTTCAAACTTTGTAGATTTATTGAGGACCGATGACAATACACTAATTTGATAAAAATTTTCTATATTTTAGTTCGGTTTTCTATAAAAAGCGTGTTTTTTAGTTTTTTTTTAACTACATACATATTATATATTATTTTTAACACGCTTTTATTAGCTTCACCTGTATGTTTGTAACCGACTCCTTTAGACTCGATTTTGGCCCACTTTAAACTGAGAGATTAAAAGCTTTGCACACATATCAACGATCGGTGGCTATACAATAATTTCAATAGGCGTGTTTTTTACTTTTTTAAACTATTCTTTTCTTATGTATGTAGTTACCATACTGTTTGTAATCTGTTTACTGTGGGCGTAGTTATTAAAACTATGTTCTTTTTAACCGACTTCAAAAAAGGAGGTGGCAGCGACTTCAAATCTATTTAGTAAATGGCACATCCAAATAATATGTAGTAATAGTAATTAATAATATCGAATCTTTTGTATTTTTTACTTTTCCGTTTTTGACGTCGATTTTTTTTAACGTAGTTATTTTTATGTACTGTATGGTCTGTGGGTATAGTCATGCGTCGTATGCGTGATGCGTCACGTAGCACAGCCAAAGCCTTGTAAATGATGCTACTTTCATTTTTATGTAGCTGTGACTTCGTTGAGGTCGATTTGATAGTACAGTCATGTTAAAAGTGTGATTCCTTACGATGTAGTTAAAAGGGTGATTTAGGAAATGAAGTTACCAAGCTATATTATTATTTATTACTACCTAGGTATATGGTTGACCTATATATTATACTGCATAAGGTTTTATGTAAATTGGTATATTATTTATATTAATACATATAATTAATCTATAATATAAAAATGAATCCCAAAATGTGTTGGTAAGCGCATAACTTGAGAACGGCTCAACCGATTTCGTTAATTCTTTTTTTATTATGTATATTCCTTGAAGTACGAGGATGGTTCTTACGTAGAGAAAACGTAAATATGTACCACGGGCGAAGCCGGGGCGGACCGCTAGTATTAATATATACCTATTTACTAGCTACTTGAATAAATTCAAGTAGGTATGTTACATATTATTTTATTATTACGATTTTACTTTTCCGTCTATGCATTTTAAAGTATGTACTATGTATGTATTTACATGCATGTTTCATTATTGTATAAACATACTAGAGGTCCGCCCCGGCTTCGCCCGTGGTACATATTTCGCAATAAAAGGTAGCCTATGTCCTTTCTCGGGTATCAAAATATCTCCATACAAAATTTCATGCAAATTGGTTCAGTAGTTTAGGCGTGATTGAGTAACAGACAGACAGACAGAGTTACTTTCGCATTTATAATATTAGTATGGATATAAAATACGGATATATTTCCAGTATGTAAACAACATATTTTTGCTCATAATTCTCTCAGTTTATTAGCGACATTATGGCGCTATGTGAAATTTAGCAAATCCTACACGTCTTATGAATTTGCATAACCGATTGAGCATTTACGATATTGATCAAGAAATATCCTCACCGATTTGCACTTAACTATGTAGGAAATAGAAAAATCTATTAAAAATAAACGACTTTAAAATCAACTAGCTGTGCTCCGCGGTTTTACCCGCATTGCTCCGCTCCTATTGGCCTTAGCGTGATGATATACAGCCTTCTTCGATAAATGGACTGTCGAACAGTGGAATAATTTATCAAATCTGACTCGTAGTTTCTGAGATTAGCGCGTTCAAACAAACACTTCAGCTTGTTAATCTTATATATAAAATTCTCGTGTCACAATGTTAGTCTGCATACTCCTCCGAAACGGGTGGACCGATTCTCATGAAATTTTCTGTGCATATCGGGTAAGTCTGAGAATCGGCCAACATCTATTTTTCATATGTACCACGGGCGAAGCCGGGGCGGACCGCTAGTATTACTATAGAAATAGAAAAAAGAGCGTGTATGCAGAGCACACTCGTCACAAGTGAAACTTCTTTGGCAAAGATTCAAAGATACCTAAATTGTCGCCTTACTCCATGGCGTGACGGTATTGACATGACGCGACCTTGATGTTTTACCCTCAAGAAGTTTCACTTCAATAATCATTTACAATTTTACAAATAGACGGCCTTACAATTAATAATATCTATTCAATATAAAACGCCTTGAAGTGTTAGGCGGATAATTTCCCATAGTGGAACACATACTCGCTTTCAATGAAACAAGCAATGTCGCGAGTCAAGGTGAGGCGCGAGGTCTGTGCGTCTGTCTCTTTCCTGCGCCCTCGCGTTCGTACGTGTGTACGAGCGAGACGGGTGTATTTTGACATTTGTTCAGTAGGTGTACAGGATGTTTTTTGAACTGCGCAAAGTTTGTATCTAGTGTTTTTTTGCGAATGTTTTTGCTTTGATTTTTTTTAGCGGGTGATAATTAATAACTAGTTCTATAGATTCGTGATAATAAGTAATAAAAAATGTCTGTAACTAGCTTTCTGCCTCCTGCTTCGCGTGCGTAGACAATCAGGAAAATCCCATGGCATCTCATAGAAAATCGGACACTCAGCTAAAAGTATAAAAAGTCATTTATTTTAGATATCTCTGATTAACAAGTTACACTTTTAAAATATTTTCTACTAGCTGTCCTCCCCGGCTTCGCCCGTGGTACATATTTGTTTTCTCTACATAAGAACCATCCTCGTACTTCAAGGAATATAATAAAAAAATAATTATCGAAATCGGTCCACCCGTTCACACGTGATGCCGTGACAACGCGAAACGGTTTTCATTTTTATTATAGACTAGCGGTCCGCCCCGGCTTCGCCCGTGGTACATATTTCGCAATAAAAGGTAGCCTATGTCCTCGGGTATCAAAATATCTCCATACCAAATTTCATGCAAATTGGTTCAGAAGTTTAGGCGTGATCGAGTAACAGACAGACAGACACAGTTACTTTCGCATTTATAATATTAGTATGGATAGATAAACATACTTACAGGCAAACTATAAGATACCTAGGACCTACCTATAGTTAAAATACACCTCTTACTCTCATTTATCTTTAATGATCAATACCTATTTATACCCGATAATGTTTTTGTTTATCTGACACCTCAAAGCTATGGAAATGTGCCATCTTTTCATATTGCGCAATCCAAGGTTTCATATGAACATTCTCTCGGAATATTACAATGTCTATGACCTGTGTTTTAAACAATATGTAAAAATAGATCGGCTTGTGTGTGTGTGTTTGCATCATAGTGTATCCGATCCTGGTGGTTTTAAATTGAGTGTAATAGATTGAGTAATTGTTAGTTGATAGACTAGTTGTGCTGTGCGGTTTCATCTGCGGATGAAGCTGCAAAGGGAGTATTTCTATGGCTAATTTGTTAATTCTGTTTCAAGCTACATAACTGCCAAGTATCATCATAATCTGTTCGGTGGTTTTCGCGTGAAAGAGTAACATACATTGTAAGAATATTTTGCGTTTATAATATTTTGTCAGGATGACTATCCATACTAATATTATTAAGCTGAAATTAGTTGCTACGCGCTAATCTTATGAACTATTGGAACTATTCGAACTAAAAAAATACGTTAGTGTCAATAAGAAAAAACTATTTAGATATTATTATATATTTACAAATATCTCTATCTTTCGCTGAAACGACTAATCGGAACATGTATTTTCTGGATCAGTATATAGACTACTAAATATATATAACTATCTTTATCTATGTATATTTCTCACATTTTTATTGCATCAATTGAAGCAAAATATAATGAAGCAACCATTGAGATAATATTACTACGTATGGAGGAGACACCACGAACAAAATCTGTGCGCCATTTTTTTGCTCTAACTAAGTTTTAAAAATTATTATTTAGTTAGGTACTTAACGATGAAAGTTATTCCTTTGCACTTTTCCGTATTATTTGTATTATTTGTGCAATATCGTAACACACACGAATGCATGTTTGATGCGTTTCACTGTAAAACCATTAAAAAATACCGCTCAACATACGTCACATGACGTATGTTGAGTGGAACATAAGTGATGTAGGCGGTGTCGTCTCCTATTAATATTATCTCAATGGAAGCAACAACTATTTTTAACCTCATAAGTTCGGAAGAGCGTGGGCGGCGTTCTCAATTAAAATATTTTTTAAATATATCGCTATACCTTGACATATATATAGTGTTGTTTAAAATGCTCTGGAAATAATGATAAGCCACATTCGTAATACGTATTATGTGCACTGTCAACCGACTACCAAAAAAGGAGGCTATGCATTTTATTGTATTTTAAGTGACGTTACCAAAAATGGAGATTTACGAAATGAGTAATGACTAACGAGTCAATAATTTTGTATCCTTAAGCCTCTATAATACGCTAAGATGATATGATTTTTTGTGTCTGGAGAAAGTTAGGAGGTGGAAAATGGAATATCTCATTCGCATGGGTATTTCCTTATACAGGTGAAACAGGTTTACTATATATAGATTTTGGCAACAGCTAGTAAAATTTTGAAATCAAGGCTTAGATCCACAAGTAAAGATGGATGGCCTATTAACTGATTTTAAACGCGATTAATTCATTATATTTTTTTTATTTCTCTGAAGACCACGAGATTTAGAGCGTATACGCACTATGCGGGTAGCCGCATTGCGGGTAGCCGTCCGGCTGACCGCAAGCACAATTATGTACGTAATATTCATTTCTATGCGCACTGTGCGGTTGCGGTAGCCGCATCGCAGTGCGCATAGAAATGAATATTACGTACATAATTGTGCTTGCGGTCAGCCGTCCGGCTACCCGCAATGCGGCTACCCGCATAGTGCGTATACGCTCTTAGATGCATGCATAAATAACGTTTCCAATTCGTCAAAAAGTCTTTAGTTTTTGAATAATAATTAATTAAAATATAAATTCAACACTATTTATCAACTACAACCGAAATTTTAAATTCACGAATAACGAACCAACGAACTGCTCGACTCGCGCCATCGGGGTCACGTAGCGTTGCGTTAAAGGGGTCAATGCGATACTGTTGAAATAACTAAATACATAATATTATACTAGCAAACCCGGCAAACGTTGTTCTGCCTTACTCTTATCTGTTGCCGGATCTTCTCCGTAGATACTGCTTTCCGAATCGGTGGTAAATATTAAAAATATGTAATGAAGATTCAAAAGTGCTTCTAGAAGAAGTTTCATTGAATAAATAAATGCTTGAGTTTATCACTTACGGGCATGAAAAATGGATGTTCGATTCTTAGACCTACGCGATATGCACACAAAATTGTTTGCAGTGGATAGATAGGGTTTTGGATGGAAACTGTACAGAAAAGTACGTCTAAATATTTATTACTTTTACTAGCGGTCCGCCCCGGCTTCGCCCGTGGTACCTACATGTTTAAAACTATCCTATTTCTCAAGTTGGATCGAACTGCACATGGTGTGCGAATTTTATTATAATCGGTTAAGTGGTTTAGGAGTCCATTGAGGACAAACATTGTGACACGAGATTTATATATATTTTAAGATGTTTGATTTCCATCCCATATATTATCTGTTCTAGAATATTCTACAAAAGGCTTCAGCTTTGTTCTAAATTCGAACTTGGTGTTCTATATTTGAAATTCCATAGAGTTACGTAAACAAAACGTCAATGTGTGAGCTATGACGTCACACGTCGGTTATCCGCCCTACATGCGTGCTGTCTTACGGTGTTTTGTGTAATGTGGAAGGAAATAAGCATTAAATGTGGGTAAATTTATACGTAATAATGTTGTTTTCGTTCTTGTGAATTTTGAGAAAATGTTGAAAACGTTGGTTTATGTTGCGTAGGTAATTTTTATCCCTGTTAGTCTTTTCTTATTCACATACTTACTATATTAATTGAAATTTATGTGATGTAATTAAAAAAAGCTTACTTATAAAAGTTATAAGTAATATTAGCTTAGGTTGGCAAAAATTCATGAAAAATGATTCTGTAGTGTCGTTGCGAAATCTATACATATTCGACTCTATAGTTTTATTAATTGTCTCTGGTCGCAAACAATTAAAATTCCATATTTAAACATCCCACGCACATACGTAGATTTCAATTATTTAGGCGGCCAAAAATATTTTTTTCTGGAAAATATCTATATGTACAATAGGAAATTAAAATAAACCGTTTTTGATCCGAAAAAATATATTTATTGATTAAACAATATACTTACATCAATAAAATACCAAAAATAAATATTATTTAAAAATTACCAAAGAAATAAAAAAAAAAACGTCTTATGAATTATTAGTTATAAGCCAAAACATGTTTAAATATCATTTAACTACATCTTAAATATTCTTATAGATCTTATAGATCTATATTTGCTAGCTTGTGTCGGCGAATTAGTAATTTCTTTGAGAATTTTGAAGCATTCCTTTGCCCAGTGTTTTGTAAATCGGATTGTGCGGCATGGATGATGACGTCATGCTCAAAATTCGCGCAAATTTTTCAGTTTTTCTTCTTTTGCTTCGCACACTTAAATCTTCGAAAGATTTTGCTGGCCTACCTTGAGGAGAAGCCGATTGTATCGGAATCTCGAAAGTTCCTTCTAACCAATCTCGGTTGTTTACTAGGAAAACTTCTTCGTATTTACTGGCTTTCATCCATCTTTTCATGAATTAGGTTTTGATACAAGAATATCTATGCTTCAAATGCTTTTTAGCATTTTCAGTGTGTCCATAACGTATCAAAAGAAAATTTTCATACGAATCGAGTTTTTCCCTTAAACTTGGTAAATTTTGTCTTTTTACCTGTTCAAACAGGTACTTCCGAGTCACTGTTTTAGTACCCGAGGCACCAGACGGACCTAAAATAAAAAATAATTCGATTTAATACAATTTAGCACTAACTTGGTATTTTTCTCAATTTCGACCCCTTAGATTCAAATGCTCTTATTTTCAAAACGCGCGGGTTTCCGCGGCCAATTTTTTACTGGTATAATAGAAAAATAAGTGAAGTATTGTAAAATAAAGAAAACATTGCTCGGACGGACCCTTAAGTTCGTCAAAAGACATATTTAACTGTGAGAAACACAAAAAAAAACGGATTTTTTGATAGAGCTATCTTTAAAAAATAAAAAGTTTATCAGGGGAAGTAGAAACTATTAATGTTACTGTTGAAAAACATAGGTTCTTACCTGAATTACTGCAATCCACCACTGTCACTCGAAAAGAAGTAGTTAGAAAACAAATATGAATTTTACAAAAGTTGTAAGTTTAGGAGTGCCGAGAACAGACACGTACACCTTAAGCGACTATCGACTACCCTACTACCCTAGGGAAACAATTGTGCGTCTACGAAGGGTGGGTAGGGGGTGCCTATGGTATTCCCGGAACTGTTTACTACCTGAGTAAATGGTTATCTTATCTTTAGTATTTTTTTGAGGTGGCGAGTTTTGGCCGCCTAATTAGTTGAAATCTACCTATGTGCCACGCGTAGTCAACAACCTCTCTATTGGTCCTTTATATCCGCACTACGTCCTACTTTCGCGTCAATAATGCCGAAAATAGAAGCGTTTGAAATTGGAACGTCGCGCGTTCTAACGGTATTCCATTTTTGAAAATATTATCTATGTAACGGCTTACAGATGTAGTAAAGAGGTCACGCATGTTCTGCCCCTAGATACGATATTTTTTATGCAAATATAGATTATAGAATGGCACAGACAAACAAATAGGTGAACCATAATATTGTGTTTTGACCGGTTTTTTTAACGAACTTAAAAAAATTAGGTTTTTCAATTTGACTTTATTTTTGAAGCCTTTCGGTTGGTTTCATTTAAGTTTTATCTAGTTGAAGATGGTTATATTTTGAAATAATCATTTATTTAAATGTTTGTGGCTAAAAAAGTTTCCTTCTTTATAAGTACATCTAGCTAATAAATTTATATTTATAAATTTATTCTATCTTCTTCTCTTATATATAAAAATGAATCGCAAAATGTGTTGGTAAGCGCATAACTCGAGAACGGCTGAACCGATTTCGATAATTCTTTTTGTATTATATTCCTTGAAGTACGAGGATGGTTCTTACGTTGAGAAAACGTAAATATGTACCACGGGCGAAGCCGGGGCGGACTGCTAGTAGTTAATAATTATTACTTACTCTGGTATGAAATGAACAATTATAATAGCCTTTCCCATTGCATTAATTAATGTGATCATCAAAGGGGAATAATAATGATTTAAAATGGAATCAAAAGCAATTTTCACACGGGATCGCATGATGTGTTTTACCTTTTTATTACACGCTTTATATTAGCTTCACCTGCATGTTTGTAACCGACTTCTTTGGGCGCGATTTTGACCCACTTTAAACGGCCAGATTTCGTTCAAACTTTGTAGATTTATTGAGGACCGATGACAATACACTAATTTGATAAAATTTTCTATTTTTTAGTTCGGTTTTCTATAAAAAGCGTGTTTTTTTAGTTTTATTAAACTATTATTATTTATTTCATTATTAATTAGCACATGTTGAATGTAAGAAAAATGAGGTGTTGTATAGTACAGAATCAATAGATAGTTCATAGTAGGTATTTAGGTAACTTGAAGTAAATGAAATGGTTCATAGTAGGTAGGTAGGTATCTACAAAAAAAAAAATAAGAATACATAAAAAAAATTCCCGCATCTTTAATGACGAAATCCGTCTCGTAATCGATTTTTTTAATTTCTTATTTATAAAGCATTTGAATGCTATAAAACTAAACATTAAACAATATATTTGGTTAGTCACAGTCTTTATTTACCGTACATAACAGGGTTAATAAACTTACATGAAAGAATAAATAAATAACTGAATGGAACCGCTTCCTGTTCGTGACAAGTAAATAATTAAATACGATACAAACTAAAATAAATAATAATATAAGAATAAAAATACCGTGTTTATAAATCAAATAACTCCTTAAATCAGTTTCTTCTGATTCGTGTGATACTAATATGTATTTTATTATAATTAGAAATGAAATGAAATGAAATGTATGAAATGAAATGTATTGAAATGAAATGTATTTATTGCCACAATAATTTGGATACAAAAAAACTTAAAATCTACTTAACCTAATAACAAAATTGAAAATAAAAATAAACAAAAATAAGAAAATAAAAAAAAAGTATTTTTGTGGCAAAAGGCCCAGACTCAGCTATGCTGTTTGACTCGAGAGTACTTACTACAGCGCTGATTTTCAGTCTGCAGTTTAATTGCATTGCATGAAACGATTGCGCCTAAGAAAATCAGTAGTAGTATAGTCTTAGCGTGATGATATATAGCCTATAGCCTTCCTCGATAAATGGGCTATCTAACACCGAAAGAATGTTTCAAATCGGACTAGTAATTCCTAAGATTAGCGCGTTGAACCAAACAACAAACAAATAAACTTTAGTGTGTGTTTACCTCTGTGAAATTTTTTGCACATATCGCTATAAATTAAATGCATATCCAGTAGAAAAAGAAAATTATGTTCATTGTGCACGTAAGAGCGTGTGCGATTTCACTCTGTCGTCAGTTCATTACGTATATATACGTATTTATTGCCACAGATTAAGAATTACTAGATGGTGCAGTGTTGATTATAAGGAGTGTCATCTGTATTAATATTTATCTAGCCGAACACTTTTTAGCCTAATTTTTTTTGCGCTTCAATAACGAATTTTTTAGCTACTTACATCTAATTTGAAAACAAACGTAAGTATTGCTTCACATGGATTATACTATTAATTCGTTTGAATCATTATTAACTAAAATTTCACAAAATACCGCTGAATTCAACCTATTCTTAGTCGTATTAGAGACAAACGTTCAATGTTCATATTTATTGCTTGATAGAACAATGTTGTAACGATTGGGGGCGTAAATGTGACAAAAATTTCAATATTGAAGTGTATTATACAGTAGCACCTCTATAAGTCGAATATCAAGGGAGACGCCAAAAAATTCGAGTTATAGAGTTTTCAACTTATGGAGGATTTCGACTTAGGCGGATTTTGATTCGACATACAGAGTTTGAGGTTTATTCTTATAAATTTTGAGTTAGAGAGGTAAAGTACATTAAAATTCAACTTGCAGAGGTGACGAACATGTTTTTATTTATTATAAATCAACATTATTTCAAATCATTTTAAAATAAAAAATATGGCATTAAAAAAGTCAGTATTTTTTTTGCTTTAGATAATTTGGTTGTTCTCTAGCATTATCTAATCTATAAAGAACAGAAAATTCTTCTTCTTCAGAGATACTGGTTTGCTCTATAAAATTTCGTAAGGTATTCAATGCGGTTCTTGCCTCTTTGATGGAAACGCATGGAGCGCATGTACTATTCACGTCTTCTATGTCATCTTAATCATTAGTATCGGTTTTCTGAGCTACTGAATCGATAATTTCGTCATCAGATACCTACTTAATGCAAACACGTGTTTACGTGAGTCATAAATTTATTATCGTATACTCCTAAAATATTTTCTAAGAAACAATATAGTGTACTGCACTGTCGGCAAATTGTTAAAGTCCAAATGATCAAGTTATAAAGATTGTAAAATAAAATGTTGCCATGTTCGAGATACAGAGGTCAAATTTAATTTTTCGAGTTATAGAGTGAAAATATGTACCAAAATGGCTTGGAGGGACTCGGTGATTATTTCGACTAACAGAGGGCCGAGATTTCAAGTTACGGAGGTTTTCGGGTTTGAAGGGAAGGGAACAAGACATTTTTTCGAGATTTGGAGGTTTTTGACTTATCGAGGTTCGACTTAACGAGGTGCTACTGTATATGTTCAATGTTGAAGTTATTTAGGGTGCTTTTGTGCATTATGTGCGAGGATGTGCAGCGAGGAATATGTTTCTAAATAATCAGTCACATAGCTTCATTTAGTTTGAAGTTTGAAGCGATACTATTGGTTAATTACAATCACATTCCTCGCTACACATCCTCGCACATTATTGGTGGAAAAGCAACCTTCAATTAGTCAAAAAATAACAAAAAGTATAGTATTAATATGTGAAGAATATGTAGATTTCTGATGGTAAATAATTTTAGTCAATAGATTGACCAAGTCAATTATCTCAATCAACAGTTCAATTAATAGTCTCTGGTCTTAATAAAACGGCGTCTTTCTCCATTTATCGCATTTTAAACTTGATTTATTCCCGATTTATAAATAGAGTAAATCCGTTAAAATAACGGATTTTCAAATTAATGAAAATGATAACCTTATCATTAGTTTATATAATAAATACATACAATTTTTGACATTGAACTTGTAAAAATAACTGATTAGAAATTGCATATAACATGTTATCAAAAAATAATCATTATTTCATTTTAACGTCGAATTATTTTAAACAAAGAGAGAATATTAAAATCACAATAATTCATTTAGTTTGAAGTTTGAAGCGTTTAGCGTTTAAAGCGATACTATTTGTTATTTGCAACCACATTCCTCGCACATTATTGGTGGAAAAGTAAGCGCATTGCGTTTGCATTTGATTGTATAAACGCGTATTTTTTATTATAACTAGATTTCCGCCCGCGGCTTCGCCCGCGTTTGCAAAGAAAACCCGCATAGTTCCCGTTCCCGTGGGATTTCCGGGATAAAAACTATCCTATGTGTTAATCCAAGTTACCCTCTATATGTGTGCTAAATTTCATTGTAATCGGTTCAGTAGTTTTTACGTGAAAGAGTAACAAACATCCATACCTACATCCATACATCCTTACAAACTTTCGCCTTTATAATACACTAGCTTTCCGCCCGCGGCTTCGCCCGCGTTTTCAGAGAAAACCCCGCATAGGTAGTTCCTTTTACCGTAGGATTTCCGGGATAAAACCTATCCTATCTCTCAAGTTGGATTGAACTGCACATGGTGTGCGAATTTTATTATAATCGGTTAAGTGGTTTAGGAGTCCATTGAGGACAAACATTGTGACACGAGATTTATATATTATAATACATATATATTACGTGCTGGCCACGGACAATTCGCTATAGCGAAAATTCGCGCGGCGCGACTGGCGGCGCGTCTTGCGAATGAATCAAATGTATGGAAATGTACTGGGCATGCCACGCGCAGCGGCGACCAGCGAGACGACCGGCGAATTTCCCCGAGCGAATCGCGCGGCACGACTAGCGATCGAAACAAATGTATGAGTTATTACGGCGCAGGCCACGGAGTCGAGCGGCAGACGCGGCGACTACTCCCGGAGCGAACTTAATTTAAAATAGTTTGTTTTTTTTTCGCGAAAATGGAGACGGAAGCTTTTATTGCAGAAATTCTAGCTAGACCAGCTATTTGGAAGTCTAGCCACCCGCAACATAATTTTTCATCATGCCTATATTTTTCATATTTTTGGTGGAATTCTCCGTCTGTAACACGATATCTATTTAATTCGTGTACTCCACTATATCTTCCAAACATTAAATCTTGAGCAAAAAAGCTGCTACTCTCCAAACAACGTCGAGCTAACTTTGATAAAGCCATCTCGTCTCCTCGTCTACACTGGTCGCGGCGGCGAACGCAACTGCCCGTGGCATGCTTACCGCGCCGCGCGAATTGCCGCGCCGCCCGTCGCGCCGTCGGTCGCGCCGCCGGTGTCCGTGGCCAAGGTGTTAGATATTAGATAGGCTGATCTAGTAATATCTGTATTCTATGATACTTGTAACCTTGATAACAGTATCATGTTCGCACGTGTGTTCACGTGAATACGCGTGATGTGCGTAATGGATGGATCGGAATTAATGCTGTTTGTTTTATATAATAGATAATTGATTTATAGGAGCGCAGCTGTAGAAAGGGCAAAACAAACAGTTATTTATACATATTTGAACAAAAAAAGAAAAAGAAATCGCAGTTGAATATTTATTTATTTCGAAATCTTATCAATTTCGAACACGCAGTTTCAATGTATCCGAGAGTAACACGAGAAAAAAAAATATACATCCGGTCCAGTTTGAAAAAAAAAAAAATATTTTTCTCAGAATAATTTCAAGTAGTGTTCTCAAAATAAAATTACATATTTTCTACAAAAACAGATGGTACGAGAAATTTGTTGTTTTGCGTCAGATTGATAAAAAAAAGATAGTAAGGTTTATTGACTGATTGCTAAAAAACAACAAGTGGGTACATTGTACTCGTCGTGATTGTCACGATGTATTGATAGACAATCTGACAAACATATTATATCTTTTGTGCGCAGTGCGGGAAGGAGATATAAAGTTTAATCTTAATCTTAATATCTTAATACTATTATAAAGGCGAAAGTTTGTAAGGATGTAAGGATGTATGGATGTATGGATGTATGGATGTATGGATGTTTGTTACTCTTTCACGTAAAAACTACTGAACCGATTACAATGAAATTTAGCACACATATAGAGGGTAACTTGGATTAACACATAGGATAGTTTTTATCCCGGAAATCCGACGGGAACGGGAACTATGCGGGTTTTCCTTTGCAAACGCGGGCAAAGCCGCGGGCGGAAATCTAGTTAGTAATATTACAAATTATTGGTATGTAAAGAAGAAGGATTTGATTGGTTGTTTTAATTTATAGTGAGAGAATTATGTGAACAATTTTGGAAATTACTCTACCATGAGATAGATGCAATTTTACTGAGAAATGTAGGCTATTTTTATATCACTACATAGTATAAAACAAAGTCGCTTTTTCTGTCCCTATGTCCATATGTATGCTTAAATCTTTAAAACTACGCAACGGATTTTGATGCGGTTTTTTGTAATAGATAGTGATTCAAGAGGAAGGTTTTAGTATATAATTTATTAGGTTTTAGACAAAGCAGGCGAAGCCGCGGGTGGAAAGCTAGTCTAGGATAAAGTCCGGGCAAAGCCGGGACAATTTGTAATTAGTTGAAAATGTAAATAGTTATTATCAGGTGTAATATAAATACAGCTCTACAACAAACGAGACTATTTTTAAATGAATTTTAATTTTTTTTTATTTATATTTTATCTGGGTATGAGTGTTTATTTAAAAAAAATAATGTATGTGTGTTTATCATCTGGTTTCCATAACACAACCGAAAGCTTAGTATGGGATCAGATCGTGCCGTGTGAAAATTGTCCTGAATTTTTTGGTGATTTATTCTTTTGACATTCAAATCATGTAAAATTGTAAAATTATATTTGTTTCAATAATGAATGCTACCTTACAAAGTCGGTTTCACAATAGGTGTATACTAGTACAGTACTCCAAAATTAATGATGCACATGCAAATCTTCGCTAATTGTCGTATTTCCAAAATGTATTTCATTTGACTGAACAAATTTTATTAAAATAATGCATGAAGAAAATGCATTTAACCACTCTATATACATATCGTCTTCGGACGCTCCGGGAATAAGACAGTTGCCGAACTGTGACGAAGATTTCTATGCGCATTATCACTTTTGGAGTACTGTAAATGATCTATGTCTTAAACCTCAAACACGAATAGAACTTCTAGAATATTCGGAGAAACAGCTTTAAAAACAAAAATGTCTGCGTAGACTTGTTTACATGCTATTTTTGCTAGCGCAAGGTCACCGAGAACAGCTGATATCAAAATAATAAAGGTTATACACAAGTAAATATGTTTGCGATGTTCGGCTGTGATTCGTTGGTGCATTGTTTATTATGCAGCTGGTGTATGACGAAAGAAATCGTAGAAAAAAGACAAATGAAACGATGAAAACAAATTGAAATAAGTAACACGATAGTTAGGTCTAGGAATAGACTATTGGGTAATATTATACTAATATTACTTAGACTTTAGACTAATATTATAAAGCTGAAGAATTTGTTTGTTTGTTTGAATGCGCTAATCTCAGGAACTACTGGTCTGTTTGTTAAATTATTTCGGTGTTAGATAGCCCATTTATCGAGGAAGGCTATAGGCTATATATTATCACGCTATAGACAAAGAGGCAAAGCTAGTTTGATTATATTTAACAAATACGTGTGAAAATCACACCCGGAAAAAGTATAGGTAATATTAGGTATTGTTATTTATTAAATAATTCCATACGTCATAGCGTTATCAAAGTACATACTGATTTTGATAATAGTGATAAAGATAGTTTTATACATAAACAAATCAGGAAACGGTACCTAAGGCGCGGGTCAAACACAAGCGGCGCGGGCGCGGGCGTGCCATAAGCGCACCTCTTGAATCTGTTTTGCACCACGTCCTTCTTATACATTTTGTATGAAAGAATTTTGGACAGGCGTCGAGACGGCACGCCACGGTTGTGCCACGGTTTCGCCGCCTTTCCAAAATTATATGTCCCGCGCCTAAGATTATACGCTAATCTCTGTCACTAAACGCAAACTTGGTTCATCTCCGTAGAAACTGCTTTCCGAATCGGTGGTAAATGCTAAAACTGTGATATATGACGATTCAAAAGTGCTTATAGAAGAGTCTTATTATGTAAATAAATGAATGTTTGAGTTCGAATTTGACGTACTTAATACTAGCTGTGCCCTGCGGTTTTACCCGCAGTGCTCCGCTCCTGTAAGTCTTAGCGTGATGATTATAGCCTATAGCATTCCTCGATAAATGGACTATCTAACACCGAAATAATTTTTGAAATAGGACCTGTTCCCGAGATAATTGCGTTCAAACAACAAACTCTTCAGCTTTATAATATTAGTAACTATAGAAGATAAATTTCACCTTCAACTTGTAGTGTAGTGTTTACGTAAAAACGCCTACCGTTTGGCAATGTTTTTGTGCTAAAACCTGTTGATGTTCACTAAATAGATGTGTGATATAGTTGCCAAGAAATAAGAATGTCGTAATAAGCTGATTTGGTACTACATTTTTTGGTTTTTATATGTAGTAGGTATGGAGTTTTTTTTGTCTAGATGGCACGAATATTTAGGCGGGTCACATATTTTTTGTTATATATAGCATGAAGTATCTTAATCGAAAAAAAAAATCGATGTAGGATCGAAAGAAACTATAATATTATTATGTTTGTTTGTCAGCCATTTGGTTTCCATGGTTGGTCATGGTTTTTAACGCGCCGAAAGAAGTTTCACTTCAAAAACCGTTTTGGGTGGAGCTGATAATATACTCTGTGACTCGACAATAGATATCATGAACAGGCCACATTTATCTTAACCGTTATGTCGATTTGCTAAATAAATAACATGATGTGAACGTACCATTTAGTTGTTTAAAGATGATAATTTTAACGCGGAATAAAGCTGTTCAAACAAATATTTACGAAACGAGATAAGATTAATTAATTAAAATACATTTTTTTTTCCAAAAAATATTTTTCTAAATGCTGCATCGGATGATCGAAAATATTTACGTTTCTTTCTATCTTTTGGCAAAATGTCTAAGAGTAAAAGAGAAAGCATTAACCAAAATGACACTGGTTGCGCCTACTTTGTTGTAAAAGCATGCACACACGTAATTTTCGCATATTAACATAACTTTATTTACAGGTAAATTTATTTAGATTACTGCTACAATACATTTGTTGCGCATCCCTTTGAAGAGACCCAAATCGCGAGTTGCGACGAACCTTCGACGGTTCAATAAAAAATATAGTATTAAGGGTGTCTCACACCCGGTGTATACTTAAGCGGGTCAAGGGATAGACCGTGGCGTTTTTGTTTCTATAAACACACAAGTGTGCTCGCATTTATATTATATTATCTGTGAGCATTGCGCCCTGCAATCTGTGTTCAACCACGGTTGTCATTACTGGCGTAAGAGAGCTAAGGCGGCTGGGCAATCGTCTTTCAACAAGACATTGCACCCGGTAACCTTGTTGTCCTTTGTGACGTCCCGACCTTACCATATTACCTTATCTCAAACCAAAGAATCTCCATTTATCCTAGATCTACTCTCATTGCTGACAAAGCATCGATAATTCCTCTTCCTACGAACCCCCAAGTTCCTGTGAACCCGTAAGTTCCTACGAACCCCCAAAATTCCCGTGAACCCCCTCGCCGTGCACGCGCTACGCAAGCGAGCGACGCACGCGCACCGTTTGACGGGAGCTCTCTCGCCAGGTACTAGGGCCTCCGCGCCCGGTCGCTGCATACGACGGGAGGACGGGCCGTGGGGGGATCGGCGAGTGGCAACAGCCGGCAACAACAAGCAACAACTGGCAACGGCTGGCAACAGCTGGCGAGTGACCAGACGAGCGACGTTGTTTGCTACAGCCAACGCACTTTGGTGAGTTTTCCTGTCTGTATCTATACATATATATCTGTATATCTATAGCGATATACTTAATCTGTGCTTGAATCGGTATTTATATGTGTGTATCTTTATTATCCATATCTTTATATATGAATCTATGTTGTAGTGTCTAGATTTTTATAACTATCTATCACTGATCAATTTTTAATAATTTAATAGACTGCGTTACTTATCACATTTACTATTTATATAACTCCCAACTTACAAAAACACCATCAACATTCATCCAAGTATAATTTGCGTATAATTGAGCAACAAAAACTAAATATGTAGAGCGCTAGCACAATAGACATACATAAATGTATGAGTTACGAAAATTTGTAGACTTAAAAATAGTTAATTCATTTGTGACTTAAATACTTAAGAAGTTTATTATGTACTAGCTGTGCTCCGCTTCTGTTGGTCTTACCGAGATGATATATAGCCTATAGGCTATAGCCTTCCTTCCTTGTAGTTTCTGAGATTAGCGCGTTCAAACAAACAAACAAACTCTTCAGCTTTATAATATTAGAATCTATGATTACAGGTGAAGCTAATAATAACGTGTTGAAAAACTGCAAATCGAAAATCTTTTAGAAATATTTTAAAAGCCACATCCCTGACTTATAAAACAATTATATTCATCCATATTCATCTCATACACTGATAAGAGCATAGATTGCTTCACGTTACAACACTGGTGACCTCTGTCGGCCAAACGATGTGCGATTACGAAATATGTGTTGTTGAAACTAATTGTTTTGTGATGTACAATTTACATGTACATTCAAATATTCTACATCTTTCGTATACATACGATATTTAGAATTGAGTTGTAGACATGCGTTCGTCAATACAATTAAAGCGGGCTACAGACAATCTCGGTTGTATGACGGTCGGAGCAATTTCAGCTCTTGTCTAAATTGCCCCTGCTTGCCTATACACATCACAATTAAGGTGGCAATTAGGGTGCAATACCAATATTGCCCCTGCTGCAGGTATGTGAGTAGCCGGCTTTATTTGTTGTATGAATTTATGTAGATTGATCTGAGACAAACTCTCTAAGCTTTGATCTATCATTGGCGACTTCTTCAACCCGGGATTTCCATGCGAAAGTGCGAAATTTTAATGCGGGAAAAGCCTTATCTCTTCTCATTAAAACAATAAAATGACATTGTATAAAATTCGTATATAATTTCGGTTGTTAGGGTTACTGACCGTATATCGGAACATATGTTTCACGTCAATGGGGGGTTCGATGGCCGTAAGTACTTGTTGTATACGCGATTCTGATTGGCCGATCGTTGAAGGCAGATGTTTGTTTTTGTTAAAGATTTCAATTTATTTGGGTATTGTTTTGTTGTTATCTTTATATTTTTAAACACATTTTCTTTATGTAAATATTAAATACTGGTGTTGAAAATAAGAAAGTAATTACTCTGTTTATTTGCTGGTTACGCTATCACAAAATGACGTACCGATATCGATGTGTTTGGATTTAGTCGATAGATGTTATTTAGGGAGGAACAAAGGTTACTGCTACTCGTTTTATAACAGTAAAAGTAATGTAAAAATAGTTACAAAATGTTAAAGCAGGAACTAATTCATTATATTATTCTCACAAAACTGTATAAAATGTTCACTATAGTATGTAGTTGGTTAAAATGAAAACATAGAAGTAAGTATGCATTATTGCGACTCGGAAATTTGATACGTATTTATTTTCGGAAGGAAACCCCTGAAGCTTTTAATACGAGGAAGTTTTAACATGACAACGTATTATCAATTAATGATAACATGGTGTTTGTATAGTAAATTATCGATTATGCATGGAACTTTCTAGAATCATTTTAAGACTTTCAGAGCACATGACAATATTATGTTAGTATGTGATAGAGAAGTTATGTATTATTATTATGTTTAAAAATTAACAGATTCAAAACACGATATATTAATTACATAGTTACTTAAATTAATTGTCTCGTCGGCCCGTGTTAAATATTCGAATAGTTGGAGCAATTATTAATCTATACTAACTAATATTATGAAGCTGAAGAGTTGTTTGTTTGAACGCGCTAATCTCGGGAACTACTGGTCCGATTTGAAAAATTCTTTCGGTGTTAGATAGCCCGTTTATCGAGGAAGGTTATAGGCTATATATCATCACGCTACGACCAACAGGAGTGGAGCCACGGGGGTGAAACCGCGCGGAGCAGCTAGTGTATAATAGTCGCGTAAACACAAGTAAATTTTACATTTATGTATGTTATAGTACCATATATAATACCAAATTAAACACATTTAACCATTGAGGTACCATGTACTACGTACTAGAGAGGGCATCGCTACTACACTATTTCTAACACGAGTTAGAGTGAATTGTCTCAAACCATATTTTTTTTTGTTACATTGTTTGGTTTTAATTGATAATTTATACATATTTTTTTAATAAGACAAACAATATTTATTTGTCACATTGATTGGTTTTAATTTATAAGTAATAAGAGGCAGAATATCTACAAAGTGTATGACTCACTAGCCGGCCCGCGCCGCCGCGCTTGTTAGTTGTTACACAGATTTTGTTCGTGGTGTCCTCTCTATAATAATACCTCAATGCATTTAACACCACAATTAACAATTGAGATCGCGTTCCAGGTGCCGATTCACCCTCCGCTCGCGCAACCCGACCGAATGTTGAGAGCGGGCGCGGGGCAGCCGGAGGCAGCCGAGCAGACGGTAGCGTCGTCTACACAGCAACACGTGCAGTGCGACGATCCGTCAGCGATGTACGCGACGCTCAACGAGTACCTGCAGATGGAGGGCAAGTTCCAGCCGAGGTTGGGCTTGCCGCACGAGTCGGAGGTGCGTGGAATGCTCTAGAATCGTCTAGAATTGCTTGGAATCGCGTAGAATTGTGTAGGATCGTCTAGAATTAGCTAGAAGCAGCTAGAATCATCAAGGGCCGTCTAGTTTCGTTTGGAATCAGCTAAAATCGTCTAGAATAATCTAGGATTGTGTAGAATCGTCTAGAAACAGTTAGAATCATCAAGGGCCGTCTAGTTTCGTTTGGAATCAGCTAAAATCGTCTAGAATAATCTAGGATTGTGTAGAATCGTCTAGAAACAGTTAGAATCATCAAGGGCCGTCTAGTTTCGTTTGGAATCAGCTAAAATCGTCTAGAATAATCTAGGATTGTGTAGAATAATCGTCTAGAAACAGTTAGAATCATCAAGGGCCGTCTAGTTTCGTTTGGAATCAGCTAAAATCGTCTAGAATAATCTAGGATTGTGTAGAATCGTCTAGAAACAGTTAGAATCATCAAGGGCCGTCTAGTTTCGTTTGGAATCAGCTAAAATCGTCTAGAATAATCTAGGATTGTGTAGAATCGTCTAGAAACAGTTAGAATCATTAAGGGTCGTCTAGTTTTGTTTAGAATCCACTAGAACCGTCTAGAAGCAGCTAGAATCATTATTACTACGATTCATAAGCGATAGGCTTGGCTAACAAATAATATTTTCAACTGACTTCAAAAAAAGGAGCATGTTCTTGATTGTATTTTTTTTTGATTTGTTACGAAAGAATTTTCGTTTAGGTTTCAGTGCTTCTTTTTTTTATAAAAGTAGGCGTCTTTCCGTTTGCCCATTAAAATTGTGTGTGTCTAGTTGTAACAATTTAAAGGCATTTCTTATTAAAAACATTTCGAACTAGTGGTCCGCCCCGGCTTCGCCCGTGGTACATATTTCGCAATAATAGGTAAAGGTATTCGCCTATGTCCTTTCTCGGGTATCAAAATATGTCCATACCAAATTTCATGCAAATTGGTTCAGTAGTTTAGGCGTGATTGAGTAACAGACAGACAGACAGAGTTACTTTCGCATTTATAATATTAGTATGGATTAGCTATGTTATATGTTCAGTTATCTAGCAGTGAACTAACGCAATATTATACCGTATGTATGCAAATTTATATAACCCAATAGTGGGTACATTGCATATGATTGTTTAAGTGAAAGTGTCAAACCGTATAGAGTGAGTCTATTTGTCTTTGGCAGTTTTGTTTGCTTGTCTTTGGTGATGTTATCTTAGAGTTAGCAGGATTCGGATTATGCTTATGTTTTCGCTGACAGAAGGTTATAAAAAATATTTTATTCTTAGGTTCTTTGTTGCTAAAATGATTGAATACTGGCTTCCGCCCGCGGCTTCGCCCGCGTGGTGTTTTGATAAAAGATAGCCTATGTTCTTTCTCAGGGTCTAAAGATGGTATGTGCCAAATTTCATCAAAATCGGTTGAGAGGTTTTAGCGGGAAAGCGTAACAGACAGAGTTACTTTCGCATTTATAATATAAGTAGGGATTAGTAGGGATTTGCAGTATAATTATAATATCATATCCAATTATGTCTCAGAAGAAAAGCTGAACTTTATTTTGTATTCCCTGATTATGAATTTTCAATTTGAACTATTCGTTTTTTACTTTAAAACTACATTTAATTTAAAATTTGTTCTTTAGTCTTAATTACTCTTATCTTTTACTGCTTTGTTTCCCATATTTTTAATTTACCCATGTCACACAAACCCCGCTAACCGCTGAACCGTTTCCGATAGAACGGCGAGGTGACGATAGGCGCACGGGACGGCGCCGCGCACGTGCTGCGCTGTCTCAAGGTGTGGTTCGATCTGCCGACCGACGTGTTGATAAGTGCTGTCAGTCTGTTTGACCGGTGAGTGCAATATATTTATATTTAACATAAGACATAAACACACATTCAAAAACCACACATAAGAGATTAACACACACATTCATAAACCACAACAATAAAACATAAGAGATCAAAAAACAAAAATCACAAATTCGTATCACCATCAGAAAAAAATGCAATCGCGCTCAAAAATTTTCCGATCCTAAACTCTGCCCACAGTTTCAAATTACAGTGGTGGACGTTTAATTAGAAACAGGTAACACGATGAAGTAGTCATCAAATTTATTTAACATTTGTGTATAGAAGTATTAGAGATTAAGCATTATTTCATATGTAATAGAACACCCGTTTATCTAGTTTTATAACAAATTGCTTAATTTTAATCAAACGTTAGCTTAAATTAATAAAATCAAACAACTTTAGGTGAAGTCTGATTTCCGCGTATTTTCAGTCTGGACAACAAATTAGAAACAGCATGTTTCGAGTGTTCTAAAGTCAAAACCTATTAAAATGCCGTCAATATTTTTTTCATCTATAAATATTTGCACCGTTTTTTAAACATTCTATCTAAAAGTTTCTGAAAATTAATTTACTTTGCAGCAAAAATGGGTAAAAGTAAGATTCGTGACCCATCAACAAGAAAAATAATTTTAAGTTTACATTTTGACAAAAACTGGAGTTACAGGAAAATTGCAAATCATTTAGAGTGTTCGATAAAAAGATATTCAATGTTACAGTCTATTTCAATAAGCATGGTAGTTCTGATCAAGTGTCTAGAAAAGCTGGACCATGAAAAATCACTGCTCGCGAGGATAGGCAAATGATTCTTTTGGCAAAAATGGATCCATTTAAAAGCTCAAATTCTATTATAAAATTAGTTTTTTCCGAAGATGAACCACGCCATGTGTCGATGAGATCGGTTTTCGGGTGGTAAGTCGAGGCAAAATTGTTTGTGAGAGACGCCAGGAAAGTACAGCTTCTTATTAGGCAGGGAACGACGATTTGCATTTACTAAGAAATATTGTTTGAGAACGGTCCGCCAGTGAAAAAGTTTTATTTTGGGACGAAACAAATTAATTTAATCAATTCTGATGGCAAAAGATACGCGCGTCCGGCGTCGTCCAGTTAACCATACCTTAGATAATAAATTAAAAACAGTTAAGCAAGGCGGAGGAAACATTATAGTATGGGGTTGTTT
Organism: Colias eurytheme; assembly: GCF_061535395.1. Classification (NCBI taxonomy): domain Eukaryota; kingdom Metazoa; phylum Arthropoda; class Insecta; order Lepidoptera; family Pieridae; genus Colias; species Colias eurytheme. The sequence continues at coordinate 3,936,006 of NC_143010.1, read as the reverse complement.
TTAGATTGTTATAATCTTTATAGACAACAACGGCTTTACAACGTCGTGGTTCAGATTGTAAGAGATTTTCACACGTTTGCAAAAACATATTTCCTAATAGAATTGGAACCTTTAAATGGATCTATCTTTGCGAAAAGAATAATTTACCTATCCTCGCGAGCAGTAGTTTTTCATGGTCAAGCTTTTCTAGGCACTTAATCAGAAGTACCATGCTCTTTGAAATAAACTATAGCATTGAATATCTTTTTATCTAACACTCTAAATGATTTGCAATTTTCCTGTAACTCCAGTTTTTGTCAAAATGTAAACTTAAAATTATTTTTCTTGTTGATGGGTCACGAATCTTACTTTTACCCATTTTTGCTGCAAAGTAAATTAATTTTCAGAAACTTTTAGATAGAATGTTTAAAAAACGGTGCAAATATTTATAGATGAAAAAAATATTGACGGCATTTTAATAGGTATTGACTTTAGACCACTCGAAACATGCTGTTTCTAATTTGTTGTCCAGACTGAAAATACGCGGAAATCAGACTTCACCTGAAGTTGTTTGATTTTATTAATTTAAGCTAACGTTTGATTAAAATTAAGCAATTTGTTATAAAACTAGATAAACGGGTGTTCTATTACATATGAAATAATGCTTAATCTCTAATACTTTAATACACAAATGGCAAATAAACTTGATGACTACTTCATCGTGTTACCTGTTTCTAATTAAACGTCCACCACTGTATATTCATAACAGTGACACTTCTTTAGGCGCGTTGAGAGTAAAATTTCAAGGAGAAAGGCAATGAGAGATGGCAAGGAGAATGGTATCTTTCATGCCAAAGAAGTTTCACTTCTGACACTTATTTGAAGGCGGCTCAGGTTATTTTTCTTAAAATATAATTATCAACACAAAAATAGAATCATTTTCCTGTATTTTCATTATAAATAATTTATTCCAGGTTCCTAACAAAAATGAAAGTGCGTCCGTGCCACGTGCCCTGTATCACTGTGTCGTGTATGAACATTGCGATCGACGAATACGCTGAGGAGCATAAACAGGCGCGCAACGTTAGCGTCGAGGAGTTGGGTCAGTTTTTGTGTAGTAGTTTATTAGTTTCACCTGTATTTGTAACCAATTTTCATAGACATTTAATATAACTAAAGAGTCGAATTAGATTGATGAAAATTCAATATTATAGCCATGGACGTATAAAAAAAGACGGACGCCGTATTACGAACAAACAACGTGAAGCCACCATAGTAAGCTAGTCGGCCGCCATTACGTCGTGAACTACCGACTGATTAACTGCGTCACTGTTTCACAAAAAATATTTAAAATGCCGTCTTGCGTGGTTAAATGGTGTCGCAACAGTACAATTTTAAATAACAAAACACAAGGGATTACATTCCACAGGGAAGCAAGTTATTTCTTTTATGTTTTAAGCCGCCATTGTCATCAGGACAGCTTTTGCCATGGCAACATGGCACACTCACATGGATGTTTCGCCGCCATTACTAGGCTTCACTCAATGTTTAGGCGATATACCGTCCGTCTTTTTTTATACGTCCATGGTTATAGCCTACATAACTAGAAATTAGTCTATATCTATTTACTGCCTAACTAGTACTGACAACTGTATTATAATTTTTAAAATCCATTCATTGAGACTCCATATTAAAACAACAATAATTCAATTTTTCTTCTTTACATTATTAGGATACATAAAAGTTGATTTGTAGTGTCATTTTATTAATGCCTCGTCTATCTATAATCTATATAATATACCTCACTAGAGTCTATAACATTTTTTTATTATGTGTATATGTTACGGTCAACACCCTGAACCAGTCAATATCCTTATTGACGGTTATTAAGGTTATTGACTAAGGGCGTCGGTTAATATCCTTATTGACTGATTTTATCTGATAAAATCAGTCAATAAGGATATTTACTGGTTCAGGGTTTTGACTGTAGCATATATATTTCTATCTATCTTTGTGTCTATTCACACAATCTTCTAATAAACATATTATCTTTCCACAGTATCAGTATCCCAATCGGCTTGCACATCCGGTGACGTTGCCCGCATGTCACGTGTAGTACGCGACAAACTCGCCCTCGCTAATGGCGGAGCATTGACTGCAGCTCGCTGGCTGCGCTTGTTGCGCGGGATTGTGGTGACCGCTGCAAGGGAGATGGGGGTGTGCCCTGTGAGTATATGTACACTGTAGGGTTGGGTACACACGTGCTACACACATGCTACACACATGCTACACACATGCTACACACATGCTACACACATGCTACACAAATGCTACACAAATGCTACACACGTGCTACACACATGCTACACACGTGCTACACACATGCTACACACATGCTACACACGTGCTACACACATGCTACACACATGCTACACACGTGCTACACACGTGCTACACACATGCTTCACACGTGCTACACACGTGCTACACACATGCTACACACATGCTACACACATGCTACACGTGCTACACACATGCTACACACGTGCTACACACATGCTACACACATGCTACACACGTGCTACACACGTGCTACACACGTGCTACACACATGCTACACACATGCTACACACGTGCTACACACATGCTACACACATGCTACACACATGCTACACACATGCTACACACATGCTACACAAATGCTACACACATGCTACACACGTGCTACACACATGCTACACACATGCTACACACGTGCTACACACATGCTACACACGTGCTACACACATGCTACACACGTGCTACACACATGCTACACACATGCTACACAAATGCTACACACGTGCTACACTCATGCTACACACGTGCTACACACATGCTACATACATGCTACACACATGCTACACACATGCTACACACGTGCCACATACATGCTACACACGTGCTACACACATGCTACACACATGCTACACAAATGCTACACACGTGCTACACTCATGCTACACACGTGCTACACACATGCTACATACATGCTACACACATGCTACACACATGCTACACACATGCTACACAAATGCTACACAAATGCTACACACGTGCTACACACATGCTACACAAATGCTACACACGTGCTAAACACATGCTACACATGCTACACAAATGCTACACACGTGCTACACACATGCTACACACGTGCTACACACGTGCTACACACATGCTACACACATGCTACACACATGCTACACACATGCTACACACATGCTACACAAATGCTACACACGTGCTACACACATGCTACACACGTGCTACACACATGCTACACACATGCTACACACGTGCTACACAAATGCTACACACGTGCTACACACATGCTACACACATGCTACACACGTACTACACACATGCTACACACATGCTACACACATGCTACACGTGCTACACGTACTACACACGTGCTACACACATGCTACACACATGCTACACACATGCTACACACATGCTACACACGCGCTACACACGTGCTACATAGGGCATGCACCCGGGTTTACCCGGTTCCGAAAAACCCGGGTAAACCCGGGTTTTTTGATGATCTTGAGAACCGGGTCTGAATAATATGAAACCCGGTTCTCCCGGTTCCGACCAAAATATTAAAATATAAAGTATTATTTATATTTTGCTGCATTATTTTAACAAATTTATGCTATCTGGCAACGTCAGACTCACGTGCATCGCGAATTTTCGTCTGATTGGTTGTCTAACCTTAGATGCTATAAGTTTCCTACGGTTGTATTACCAAAAAAAAAATTAGGCTTCGAAAATGACAAAAATTAGGCTACAGAAATATTTTTATTAGATTTGTCGTGAATTTGAAAAGCTGTTGATTTTACTGTCATATAATGTGTTCATATAATGATCCAGTCATGTTTTTGTTTTTGGTATCAAGCTGAAATTTATATCGAATACTCAAGTCTAAGGTCCCTTGATGCTGTGAAAAAGTCAAACTCACAAGCCAACGCATCAAAAGATACAGCCGTAAATGCTGAAAATTTTCGCAAATTTCGACATTCGCATGGGACTCAAAACCTACAGGGTACTTCTCATGAACACAGAGCCTTGAAATTTACCAAAGTAACGTCTTATAACACAGATAAAGGAAAAATTGCTAGAAACATAAATTTTAAAGTTACAACATTATAAAAAATATGTTTGTTCGGAGCCCTCGGAGCGCGAGTCCGACTCGCACTTGGCCGGTTTTTTGCTTTACAGTTTGCAGTTAATGAATAAGGTTTAAGTTTATATGAGATAATATGATGATAACAAGGTACTTTTATAAGACTGATTAATAAAGAGAAGTATTGAAATTTTGTTTCTTTATTAATTTAATAAAATAAGACACAAGCCGCGTAAAATAAAAGGCCCATCAGGTACTTTTACAGTTACTTTTGTTTTATTTTGTATTTTTTTCCGAGGTATTATAAAAGAACCGGGTAACCCGGTTCTACCCGGTTCTGAGCTCGATTTGGAACCGGGTTTCAGAAACTTGGAACCGGACTCGGTTCTGCATGCCCTAGTGCTACACACATGCTACACACGTGCTACACACGTGCTACACACATGCTACACAAATGCTACACAAATGCTACACACGTGCTACACACGTGCTACACACGTGCTACACACGTGCTACACACATGCTACACACATGCTACACACATGCTACACACATGCTACACACATGCTACACAAATGCTACACACGTGCTACACTCATGCTACACACATGCTACACAAATGCTACACACATGCTACACACGTGCTACACACTGCACACATGCTACACACATGCTACACACATGCTACACACATGCTACACACATGCTACACACATGCTACACACTAGCTACACACGTGCTACACACATGCTACACACATGCTACACACATGCTACACAAATGCTACACACGTGCTACACACATGCTACACACATGCTACACAAATGCTAAACACGTGCTACACACGTGCTACACACGTGCTACACACGTGCTACACACATGCTACACACATGCTACACACATGCTACACAAATGCTACACACGTGCTACACACATGCTACACACGTGCTACACACGTGCTACACACGTGCTACACACGTGCTACACACATGCTACACACGTGCTACACACGTGCTACACACATGCTACACACATGCTACACACACGCTACTCACATACCTACTACACGCATACTACAAAGTTACAAACATATAACACTCATAACTTACTTTAGTAATGGGTGCGTTGCTATGGTAACGGGGCGCGTTGCTAAGGTAACTGATGCGTTGCTATTGTAAACCAACATGGCGCCCGCGCTACAGCTGTTCTCATAATGACGCGCTAGCGCAAGCGAGCGCACACTTGGATGTCATGGTTCGAAAGTTATACCAACTACTTTGATACTCTTCTTACTGCTGTATGAAGTATGCGCTTTGCTTAAGCAGTTCATCTCATGAAAAATGTCTAATAACAATATTGTTGCTATACAAATTTTTGCATTCCCTTTGCCCTTTGCTATAATTTTGGCAATTACCAAAAGTGCCTACGGTTTAACCGTGAAAACTCAAACATACCACTTTCCCCTCTATACGCCCAATAACAAACTCATAACAATTATAACATCACAACAATAAATAATAACCAATTTTTCTCCCTTTTAGCCGCTTTCCGAAGAAAAGCTTATGAAACTGCTAGAAATAGCAGTTTGTGACGCAGAGTGTGTTAACGCGAGGAGCAGTGAATTAGCGTTGGTTATATTGTACCATCAGTTGGGTGAGTTTTTGTTTATTTAGGGCCGATTTTTCAATGCTTGGATAAAACTTATCCGTCCAATAAAGTATTACACGATAATATTAAAATGTCACGTAAACTGTCATTTACAGGCAATTAGAATACGTTTTTAAAATGGTAGTTTTATACATTATTCGACGAATAAGTTTTAACCAAGGATTGAAAAATCTGCCCTAAATCCTACTAATATTATAAATGCGAAAGTTTGTGAGGATGGACGTGTATGTGTGTGTTTGTTACTCTTTGACGCAAATATACTACTGAACCGATTTACCTTTACCCATGAGTTTCCCTTCGTGGAAAACCGCGCGGCTTAGCTTGTATTATTGAAAAAAACGATTTTTACTGAATGAATTTGGGTGTTAAGACTGTACATATACCAAAATAGTAAATTGTTTTACAATTTTTGTCTGTTTGTTCCGGCTAACCTCTGGAACGGCTGGAGCTATTTTGGCGGGATTTTCACTGACCGATAGGCGATGTGATAAGAAGTAACTTGAGCTACTTTTTTAAAGGATTAGGAAATTTAGGTTTAAAAGTAAAAACTTATTTATTGCATTATAGTGTTACAGGCGTAAAATCAAATAAAAAACAAGACGGGTTGCACTGGGGGAGTGCCGGCAGAAGTGAAAACTTGATTATTAACGTTGAGCATGTTTGATATTTTGGAATGGTATCCGTCTTACGCTTTTTCGACCAGGTCACGTGTTCTGACGCGAGTTTAAGATTTTATACCCATTACAGAAAAAGTGCTCAACGCCGCTAAAGAAGTTTTCACTTCAAAATAAATCAATAAATAATCTATCTTTACAGAATTAGAACTGGTAGAGTGGAGTCGGGAAGGTGGTCCCGTGCCCGAGGAAGCGTATTGCTTGTATGAATTCGCCGCGCAATTGCAGGCGTATTGTCATGTGAGTTTTATAACAATTATTTATAATAATTTAATTTTTAAAATAATAAGTTATTTTTACAGATTTCAGTTAGTTGAAATACTGGGGTCTATCAAGCTAATTTTCAGATCATATTTTTCTTTTCGAAATGAATGGATTTTTGTTCTTTGAGTAAATTTTTCTATTAAGATTATTAAGAGTACTTTCTCTCTAGCAATTGTGGCATTGCAAAATTTCTGTTTTGTATTTTATGCACACTATGATATATCTAGATTGTTTACCTAAATAATATTATTTCAATGTTCGATTATAACAATTTGAATGCCACTTCAGATAAGCAAAGCAAAGCGTTTCTCTTAGTGGTGCGGTCGTGCTTGAGCGATGTGTTCCTTATTATTTGTATATAATGTCATTTTTCTGTTCAACTATTACAACTATAATGGCATTTCAGATGAGCGACGCGTCCCTAGTGGCGGTTCGTACGCGTTTCCGCAGTGTACTTGCTCGGTACGAAGCTCGCGGTGCGGCCGTGCAGCGGCAGCGGCTCGTGTGGCGGCTCAGCGAGCGGACCCGTAAGGTGTGTGGTGGTGCTCTTATATTTGTAGTTAGGAGTGAGGCGTTGCTATGGTAACGGGTAACAAGCGGAGTGGGAAGCGCGCGCGACTCGGTTACTATGGCAACCGACCTCTTCTCAGCGTGCTGTCACTATGGAAACGAGTGTCAAACTTAGCAGGCACGGCGCGCTATTTGGTTACCATGGCAACCGACCTGCCTTTCATCTATGTGCTCTTGTCAAGAAGCTTATATCTAATACACTGGAGATTTCAGTATGAATTAACGTGTGACAAGAAAATATAACGTTGAATGGCACCTGTATGTTTTTTATCCCTTTCACACCTAGGTAGTTAGTTAGGTGTGAAAGGGATAAAAGAAATATACAGGCGTCATTCAAGGTCATATTTTCTTGTTATAAGTTAATGGTCATAGTGCAATCTCCAGTGTATTAGGTATAAGCTTCTTGGTTGCGCATAATAGTAATAGTTGGCGGGCCGCGCTGTCGCCATGGCAACGAGACTCACGCAAAACACCATAGGAACCAACAGCTAGCATATCAAAGGAGAACTCGCTTTTTCGTATACGTACATAATGACTTACAACCGAAATCGGCAACGGTGCTAAAGAAGTCTTTGACGTGACAACGTCTTATAATTCGATAGAGCCGGCTGCACGCACGAAAAAACATGACTCATGCGGCGTTACCTCGCTCTGAGGCGTTCCATGTAAGGCTTGAAGTGCAAGCGAGAGCGCGGAACGAGCGACAAAGAAGCACAATCGGACGTTGTCACGTTCAACTATCGTCAGTAAACCGACTTTACAGACAACCAATTTTTTCTCAATTTAATTTTCTCAACAAAAAAAAAACAAATATTACGCACATATGACATTACGACACGAAATTGCTGAGCACATTCTAATTAAATTTTTTGCACACAGGTGCTACGTCCAACAGACAAACTGACATCGATGCTGCCAACGATCGAGGAACAACACTTCGCTGTCGACTCTACGCCCGTAAGAAACAGGTAATTATTTGTAACTAGCTGTGCCCCGCGGTTTCACCCGCATTGCTTCGCTCCTGTTGGTCTTAGCGTGATGAATGAATGAATGAAAATTCTTTATTGCTTAGAAATAAATAAATACAAATGCAAAAGCACATATATATAACCTATAATAGCCTTCCTTGATAAATGGACTATCTAACACCGAAAGAATTTTTCAAATTAGGAAATAAAATATTTGATTGTGGGTTTTCAAGTATTTTAATTCCAAATTTTATTTATTAACTTTTATGAAACTGTCCATATTTCAATTATTATTATTATCTTGACTACTGCTACGTGACCTCAAAATGCAAGGTTATCCATAATTAGCATATTATGTTTTTAATTTTTATCATAGATAACAGAATGTTAAATTAATCTATTTAGTATTTACCATCGAGTTGGTATTTATATTATTATTTGACGATTCTCAATTTTTAATTTTTATTTATTTTTGAACGAACAAAATGTATTTATATAATCAATCAACATTTCCAAATTTTTATATATGTTAATAAAAATATCTTCTTTCTAGAACCGGAAGCGAAAGCAGCGAATGCGAAGAGACATCCGATTGGCCGAGAAGCCCCGTACTGCCTGTGTACTGCGACAACTAGCATAAATAAAAATAATAATAAAATTTAAAAAAAATCAAACACAAAACTCGTTCTTTATTTAAATTTGGCGGGAACATGTCGAAAAAGCAAATTCGTTCTTATTTAAGCATTAAAAAAAAAGAAATGAAACTAGCATTGATAAAAACTGGCTGTTTGCAATTTTAATTAAGAAAAAAAGTTAGCTGTCAATTGGTTTTTTTAATTACGAAAAAAAATTGGTAACTGGCTGTATGTAATTTGAATAAAAAAATTAATGAACGAATTTTTTTTTTAATAACCGGGCTAAGGAATGTGACTTGAGCGTTCAAATGTCGTTGGCGCGAAATTGAAAAGATGCTTTTGTATAAGGGCTAATTTTTCAATCCTTGGTTAAAACTTATTCGTCGAATAATGTATAAAACTACCATTTTAAAAACGTATTCTGATTGCCCGTATTTGACAGTTTACGTGACATTTTAATATTATCGTGTAATACTTTATTGGACGGATAAGTTTTATCCAAGCATTGAAAAATCGGCCCTAAAAGTTGTAATAATAATTAATAATGTCGAGATCCCACTTTTGAATATTCAAAATTCCGTGATCGAAATGATTTAATTCTATTTTAATAAAGGCAGCGTGAATTTGACATGTTTTAATATGGAACCGGTTAATAAATGAAGGAGTATTATTTTTAACGTTTTTTTTTTAATAATTGCATCCGCAAGGGCAATGGTCGTTTTTTTTAGTTTTTATCAGTATATAGCTTTATTAATTATTGTAATTTTTTTAGATAAAATCTACATTAGATCGTTTGTCGACGACATTTCACTGTATTAGCATAGTTTTTTTTTAATAATTTTCGTTCAAGGCCACTAAAATTGTGCTAATAATAGGTAGTTTTTATGTATTTACGTTTTATAGTTAATATATATAAAAAAATGTGATCTGTCGTCGGTAAGTTGATACAAAACGAACATTGCTCTGGCCCATAGCTTAACTGTGATGATTTTTGTAAGTGAAAATGTTCAAAAAAAATTAATAATTAAAAATAAATAAATATTCCATATTTTCTAGATGTAAGTATAATACTTAAGACATGTGAATGCATATTTACGAGATAAAAAAATGTCCACCGATTTTTTTAACGATTGAGAAAAACATCAATTGTATATTGTTATCGATTAATCTCGGCCGGGTTTAGTAATTCGTGATGCAAAAAAAAAAACAAACAAACAAAAAAAACTTATTTTTAACTTAGCGTTTAATATTCATACTTATTTCTTAAAAGTATAAATATATAAATGACAAAAAAATAAATATAAATTGAAAAAAAATCATAAAAAAACGATCTCAAAACTTTTTTTTTTCATAATAAATGTAACACTAATGTATAAAAAATCACCTTATGTGGCGTGTGTATGTTTTTTCGTTTGCTTGTGTTTTGTTATATGTAGTTAATTTATTTTTTAAAACGGTCAGCTCAAAGCAGGATTTGATAATAATATAATAAAATATATATTGCTACTCTGTGATAATATCTTATGAATAATATTGGCGGAAAGTCATTTTCAATGATAATTTTGATATCGCATATGTATAATTTTGTTTCAATTCGATTTACTAAATATTGTATAATGTGTAATGCTATCTCTTTCTATCGCATACAATTAGACTTTGTTAGAGCGAGAGGGGTAACTTAAAAATTGGTCGCATAATCGTGCCATCTCTCTCTAACTAAGGGAAGTTTATTCAAGATAGAAAGAGACTGTACTGTCAATGTGCTGTATTTAGTATAATAAGTTGGCTATTTGGCTTAATTTAGGTTTTAAGTACATTTTTTTATTATATAACTGTAGTATATTAATTGCATTTTTCATCAGTTTCATTTTAATGTACCTAGATAGTCAAAACGGTCAATATATTTTCGAATCGAAAATGCGCAGTTTGCAGGATCGCTGACTTGTCATGCAAACTTGATGCTATCAAATATTATAATTAAAAAGGTATAGATTGATTATTAGCGCGAAAGACACGTCGAAATGTGGCTAATTGGCCACAATTTACTTCAGTTGTCTCTTTCTAACGACAGTTGAATCGTGCCATTTCACTTTGACGGCTAACCGTGTGTGCGTTAGTGTATTTTTATTTTTGAATGTTGTGTTTGTAACCTATCTACCCTTTTTTACTTATAATATGATATTTTTTCTAGTTAAATATATGTAATATCAATGTTATCTATAGAAAATATTATAAATGAGTATATGTCACGGGAATATCACCAGAAATGGCAGATGTGTTCATATTTTATTGTAAAATTTTGTATCTTGCATTTAAATGTAGTGTGAATGTATCGATTGTAAATGTGTGGAACTCGAATTAGTGGAATACAGAATGCGACCTTATGCTGTGGTTTTATTTTATTCTACATACCCAATCTTAAAAAAACACTTACTCTGACTTGATGCTACTAATATCACTTATAGAGAAGAAGCCTATAGCCTTCCTCGATAAATAGGCTATCTAACACCGAAAGAGTTTTTCAAATCGGACCCTTAGTTCCTGAGATAGAGCGTTCAAACAAACATAGCTTTATAATATTACTAGATGTGCCCCGCGGTTGTATCCGCATTGCTTCATTGCTTAGCGTGATATATAGCCTCTAGCCTTCCTCGATAAATGGGCTATCTAACACCGAAAGAATGATGTGGTTGATATTCACAGAAAATTTAATACATACTTCATAACTAATTGTTAGTATTATTTATAGTTACAAGTGTAGGTTTATAATTTTTTGCATGTTGTGTTCGCTCCTAGATAGCGTCCAACTAAATTTCACACAGATTATGACTAAATTTTCACTATTTTCTAACAGTTGGAACGTCGAGTTATCAGACCAAATAATAATAATAATAAAACAAAAACAATATACCCTACATAAACACACACCCTACAGAAACACTTATTTGCGAAGCATACCTATAGAAATACAACAAAAGATAACTTAAAACTATACTGTGACTATACCATTAAAAAGGGGAATAAATATTATGACCACCAAAAAATACTTCGATACCTACCCGATCTCTTTTACCAAAAAATAAAAATATATTTAACACCAAAAAAAAAATTAAGCCCTAAAACTTCTTATAAGTATAGAACTATTTCTAGCTGTTTTATTCACGACTGTAATTCAAATTGTATTTGGGGACCAAAAATAGTAAATGATCACCAAATTTTTGTGAGCAAATTAACGTGCTATTTTTGCCCAATTAATGGCTTTGTCAGACAGGACGCGTACTTAGCGCGCGTCAGAGCGTTAAGTTGACGCTAAAATGTGTTCTACTACCATCGTAGAATACCGTCAAACAGAGCGCCGGCGCTAGCAGTACGCAACGCTCTGTCGCGGCGTTAGGACGCTTTAACGTCGGGTGTTGTATTTTTTTACAAATTTTATTTTAGCGTCGGAGTTAATAGGCGTAAAATAATAATAAAATACTGCATAATGACCGAAAATTTGATAGAATTGGTTAGAAAAATCCATGCTTATATAATACGAAGGATAGTTCATCCATACTAATATTATAAATGCGAAAGTAACTCTGTCTGTCTGTCTGTTATTCAATCACGCCTAAACTACTGAACCAATTTGCATGAAATTTGGTATGGAGATATTTTGATACCCGAGAAAGGACATAGGCTACCTTTTATTGCGAAATATGTACCACGGGCGAAGCCGGGGCGGACCTCTAGTATAAAATATAAAGATATATCAATGAAGGCAAAATCGTGGGCACAATTCGGAGAAGAAATTAATGAAACTGGTAATTAAAAAATTCTTCCGACTCCGGAGTTAATATCGCTGTACCTTGTTTTGTTCGTAAGTAATGATTATGTAAACAACATGCAGCTTTAATAATATCAATTGCTGTGTCCTAACGCGCGCTAAAGCGTTCTGTTTGACGATACCTCGCGCGACGTTAAAACAGGACGCTGTAGCGCTACTACGCAGCGCTAAAATACGCGTCCTATCTGACAAAGCCTTAAAACACTATAGTCCGTTCGCGTTAAGAAAATAGTGATTCATCGTTGTCCGCCGGCCTGGCCACGCCCCAAATTAGAAAGTCGCGTTCACAGTGACCAGTTGAAATCTGACCTTCGAACAAAACGGTTGTGTATTTTGCGTGACTCGTTCAACAATAAATTTTAAAAATGAATACTTCACCAATTCGAAAGAATAAAAGTGGATCAATAATCCATAGCGGAGAGAGACGCATAATTTACAATGTTTATAAGTACTTTAAATTGTGTGATTTGATGGAACACGCAGAACAAAATTCTTTCATAATAACTGTAACTGAAGAATCTAGCGATACTGAATAGTGATTTAAGTAATTTTAAGACATTTTTTTTCCATTAATAATAATTTAATGTTTAAAAAAAATGTTTGTACTTTTTCTCCACTGTGAATACACCCTCAACCTGTAGTTGCACTGATGACTCACTATTTTCTTAACGCGAACGGACTATAGTTATGATTGCCAAAAAATGTGATTTCATATTAGAGCATGTCTCCGGCTTACAAGCGACACTTTGGACATGCACATGTCTAAAGTTTCTCAAAGATTATATTTGCAAGCCGGCAGCCACCTCCTGAGGCAAGAGGCATATGAAACGTAAACGACCAGCCAAAGATAAAAAAAGCATTTTTATAAATTTAATAAAAGATTTATAGAAATTGTAACTATGACTCTTATTTGTTTTAGAGATATAGACGAATGAAGATAAAGATTTAAATGTGGTTAATAGTTTGGTGTTCATTAACTATTTTTGGGTCAACAATGATTTGTTTGAAGTCATATGCTTTAATAGAATATGTACCTGTGATATGTACAAACGTTGGTTATGTTATGAGGATTTATATTTTATAATATGATTGTGTTATTATACTAACTGCAAAATTATTATTCAGTTGATCACGTTGTATTGTTCTTGTTTATTTATGAGATAAATAAAGTTCTTTAAACCGATATGTTTGGAGGATATATAATATAGGGTTGATGTACCACTAGTTGACCATTTAAGCGGTTTTATCTTTAGCTATATAATAAAAACGGGTTATTTGTTTTACGTTCAATGTTATTTTTGGGACACAGATAATTGAATAGTCACTGCAACTATTGTTCTTAGTATCAATTTGATAACCTTTAAAGGTTTTATGAAAACTACTCGGAAAGTTACTTCTGCTAAAAACACCATTACCTGACCACTGATCACCAATATCTGACCATCATTGCTCTAAAAGTTGACCATTTTCAAAATGGACAAAATGTCCTTCTTCGAACATTAGTTTTGTTTAATAAATAAAAAAAGGCTGTATTTAAATTGAAGTTTTTTTTATTAAATGTTATATTCTATCAATAAAAGGATCTCTACGCCAACTTCAGTCTCCAATGTAGGTAGATTGCATGACAGGCGCAACTTTTCTAGTTTCGAGGTCCATACATCTCATAAAGTCTATTGCAGAAATGTTAAATGGATAAATTCCTCACTGCCATGCGTTAAAGATCTTCAGGTCTGTAGATAGGTTGATGAAATCAAACCACTTGGTCACGGAAATCAAGGGGACAACTCAAGGTTAATAATATTCTCGGTCCCGAAACCTGACCAACTAAGTTCGGTACAAAATCTTACGGTGGTCAGCTTTTGGAAATATGCAACATAAAGCTATGACTTAACTACGGCTTATATGGTTTGTTAAATTAGGTATAAGCACAAAACAAAGCAAGTCTTTCTTAGCAAAATATAAAGAACCAAGAGCTGACCATACTGGTCAACAATAGGCGAAAAGTTGTTTTCGTTGCTCCAAAAGATAACCAGGCCGCTAAAAATCATGAAAAACTGTTCATGCCAAAAATGAAGCCGAAAGTCTATAACAGAATGGTTCAACATTATGCCTATAACAAGACATATAAAGAGTAATCGATTGCATTCAAGATAAATTAAGATTTCCCAATCAACTCCCGATAAAAAACTCTTAGTAAAAAATGTGATTACTTACGGGGCACCAACTTAATTACATCTTCGTGTTGAAAAAATGTCAATATTTCTGACCAATGGCAGCAAGGTTTGTTTTTATTTTATAGATGATGTTGCTTTATAGAAAAAACAATAAACTATCATCTGGGGCTGCCGTATTTTCTTAATTGGCGCGTATATTTGAATTTCGGTCATGTATTGGCGCTTGGTCAGCTAGTGGTACATTGACCCTATACTGTATACCATAGACTAATTACTCAAGCTGTATACAGAACTCTGAAAAAAACTCCTTTTTTTTCATATCGCGCCATCTATAATTTACAACAATTAACTAATCAAATAATTTATCTAATACTTTGAAGTAGTACGGTGATATTTACATAGATGGCGCTAAAACTAAATTGTAGCAAAGTCGCAGAAAGCTATCGAGTAATTCGATAATTACGTCACCGTCGAGTTGGCACTGTCAACGAGACACCCAGATTCAGGACTAATTTACTAATAAGGTAACTCTCTAACAAGTAACAAAAAAAAAATTAAAACGGTAACAAATGCGTCGAAAAAAAGCTCGCAAAACAAATGAATATAAAGCTTTATACGATGAATTAATAGAAAATTACACATCATTATATATTCCTATATTAAAATATTACAACATCCAACCAAATGTATACCGTCTTCGCGAAAAGCAAACTATAAATTTAATTGACGAGCGCAAACCGTCCTCGTCAGAGCACAAGACTCTGTAAACCCTAACTTACAATAACAATACAAACAATAATTAATATAGCAATTTGCATTATAACTAATTATATATTTTTTTTAATAATTATTGTTATTGTACTGCACTGGCGCTGTATTAATGCGACTGTAAATAAATAGTGGTCCCATGTCCCCTAGTGGGGTAAGGGGCACTGATGGATTTATCTTTAGGGACAAGTAGGATCAGCCTTCTATGGCCAGCCAGACCGAGACATTTTTTTTCCTCATCTCTATCGGGAATCGAACCCAGGTTCTACGCTCACGCGTCAATCACTGTACCAAGGAGGCGGTCAACGAATAGTATCCAGGCATACAGTGGATCATTTTCATTGACTAGGTAAACTTTATATTGAAACCCGCGGTTTTACTCGCATTGCTCCACTCCTATTGGTCTTAGCGTGATGATATATGCCCTATAACCTTCCTAGATAAATGCTATCTAACAACCAAATATTTTTTCAAATCGTACCAGTAGTTCTTGAGAATAACGCGTACAAACTCGTCAGCTTTATAATATTAATAGTATAGATTTAATAAAACTTTTTTTATATTTTTTTCCCCTCTACATTGTATTGGGTAGTAGTAATCTTAAATTTAAATAATTATGTTACTAGTAAGGTAAGGAATAAATAAAACACACAGTTTATAAAAAATATTTATTGATCAAAAATTTACAGATTTAATAACAAGAATGTTTAAGTAGATAGAATTTATAAGTAGAAATAGGTAATGTAATTTTATAAATACATAAGTATATGTAATATATATATATTGGTTGTCTGCGGAATACGCTTGAGATATACAGTTTACTTAAAAATATTAATTTATTGTAA
Organism: Colias eurytheme; assembly: GCF_061535395.1. Lineage (NCBI taxonomy): Eukaryota > Metazoa > Arthropoda > Insecta > Lepidoptera > Pieridae > Colias > Colias eurytheme. The sequence goes on along the minus strand of NC_143010.1, from coordinate 3,919,464 downwards.
TAATATTTAAAAAAAAGCCTATAACTGTAACTAAAATTGTATATTCTTATGGAACAAATAAAGCTTTATTTATTTATTTTTATTTATTTAATAATATTTAATTCAACAAACAAAAAAGACATGAAGTGTAGTAGGTAACTAATGCAATTATTGTTACACCTGATAAGTAAATAAAATAAAAAATATACCTTCCGACCGAATTGAGAACCTCCTCCTTTTTTGAAGTCGGTTTAAAAATGAAACAGCTATGAAAATTCATGTTTTTTATTTATTGCATCTTAAAAAAAAGTAGTTTTTTTTTAAGATGCAATAAATAATATAAAAAGCTAGTTTTAGCTTTATTTTGAAATTCCATAATAAATACAATCAAAACATAACCCTCTTTCTTGCACAGTCGAGTAATTTTTTTGATAGATTTTGACACAGCAAAGAAATTATAATCAAATAATTACTAGTGTGGCCTACTATCGTTATGCTTTGGATTAAGGAATCCTATCCTACAAATATTATAAATGCGAAAGTTTGTGAGGATGGATGTATGTATATGTTTGTTACTCTTTCACGCAAATACTACTGAACCGATTACAATGAAATTTAGCACACATATAACTTGGATTGGTATATGTGTGCTAAAATGATACACAAGTATTTCACTTAATTTGGGACTCACTGTCGTACATTAATAGTAAAACATATAATGGACAAATAAATTTATTTCATTTCATTTCATTTGATTTGGTTGGTAACTTGGATTAACACATAGGATAGATTTTCCCGGAAATCCCACGGGAACGTTAACTCTGCGGGTTTATCTTTGAAAACGCGCGCGAAGCCGCGGGCGGAAAGCTAGTTTTGAATAAAACAACTAAAATATATTATGGTGTTTGCAATTTGGATATTTTTCCTGTTATAGGTTAAAACGGTCAAATGAAAAGTCGTGTTATCTTTGTGTACAACTAAATAACCATTTTATTTGATTAAAAAACGTGTAATTAATGGGTATTAAATTTAAATTTAAGACAAATGCTATAATTTGTACTTTTTGAACTTAGTTTTTTTGGAGTACGATTTTTTCTTTTTTAAAGTGTACGTAGGTGTGTTTTAAAACCAATGACCTTAATGCTAAAATGACGCATCAGGTTTTTATAAATACTGTGCTGTGCACCCCGGCTTCGCTTGTACATTGTCGAAGATTCCCTCGTCTGAAGAAACCTTCGTGGGCTCATATCACTGCTGAAGATTACTTGAACAAATGCGTGGTTTAGGATTATGAAAAGAACGTACAGAGTATTCATCTATATATATTATATAAAAATAAAAATGAAACTTTCGCGTTGTCACGGGTATCACGTGTGAACCGATTTCGTTAATTCTTTTTTTATTATACTCCTTGAAGTACGAGGATGGTTCTTATGTAGAGAAAACGTAAATATGTACCACGGGCGAAGCCGGGGCGGACCGCTAGTTAAATATAATATTGATAAATGTTTTTGCTATTTATTTATGTTACATAAATAAATGTGTTTGAGGAAATGCTATACATATTATACATATACATATTATACATATTATATCTTGCAAAATATTACCTTTTTATTATTTTGATTTACCTTTTTTTTTATTAAGATAGATTGTTTTATTTTGATTTATATCCATGAATGTAATCTATGAAAAAGATAAAAAAAATGTGTTTAATGCTGTAAATAAATCTATAAATAAAAAACAACTTTAAAACTCAATATTATATTGAATACCTACAATAATTAGACCCGGCATAAGAATTATTTTTTTTTTACAAAAATGCCAAATACTATATTAATATACATACATAAGTATTATATGTATTAAAATTTTATGACTTTCAACTTAATAATAACTTATTTAAATTAAAAAAAATATTGATTGATATTTTAATCTTATAGAAGATAATATTTTGTGAGTCTCTAATATCTTCTCAAACTTAAGAATTAATTGTAAAATAATATGATAATATGAAAATTTTATTATAAAAATGTGGGATAGAGCGGCGAAACGATATTATTCTTATCAAATCACGACCTATCAAATACACAAAGTGTCATAAAATCGGTCTAGCCAATTTGGAGTGACGGAGTTTTTAGAAAAAGTGGGAATTAAAACGGTTTTTTATCAAATTGTTATGTAACTTAATATAACCCTAAGTTATTACCTTAATATCAAGTTATAGGCAAGTTAAGCTAGCCAATATCTATAAAAATATTATGCATTAGTTTAAATACACAGTAGATGATGGATTTTTTTTTAAAAAGAAATAGATTGTTTTCCAATTTAAAGTTAGTTTTAAAACATCTAAAAAAAGTGCGTAATAAGAAAAATATGTATCTCTTTGTGCTACCAATACTATTTTTACAAAAAATTATAAAAAAATCCATCAAAAACTTTAAAACCAGTATTATTTCAGATCAAAAACCTAACTAGAGATCATAGTTTAAAAAAACACAACCAACTGCGCAAAAACAAATTCAATTTTTACTTTAGTAAAAGTTTTTAAAAAATATTGCAGGTACCTAAATATACTTAAATTTTAAAATATCTAAAAAACTAACCATACTAAGTACTAACTAAAAAATATTTTTATTTATGAAAAATATTAAAAAATATTTTTATTAAGAGCACTTACGGTGTATATGTATCAAAAATTTTAAAATGATTTTTTTCTATGACAATCTCATTATTATAGAAATATGAAGGATAAATTTAAAAAAAAATACAATTTTAGACGAAAACCATTGAATACATTTTGATGAAACTATAATAGTAGATAGATACGTTGTACAAAGTGTAACAAGAATGTAGTTTATTTTAATACAAGCTGTGCCCGCGGTTTTACCCGCATTGCTCCGCTCCTGTTGGTCTTAGCGTGATGATATATAGCCTATACTCTATACTATAGAGTCTATAGCCTTCCTCGATAAAGGAGCTATCTAACACCGAAAGAATTTTTCAAACCTGACCAGTAAGTTCCTGAGATTAGCGCGTTCAAACAAACAAACTATTCAGCTTTATAATATTAGTATAGATTAAATTTAAAATTATTAAAACTTATTTAAATGTTATATCCCCTTAAAATAAGAAAATTGATTTTATTTTTCATCTTCTTAATAAATAAATTTTAAATAATTTGTAAAACTTTTGCGAGGCCCCCTCAGGTGCGTCGGCGCCGACGCCTAGCGCCGCCACTGGCAAGCCGGCAGCCACCTCCTGAGGCACGAGGCATATGAAACGTAAACGACCAGCCAAAGATAAAAAAAGCATTTTTATAAATTTAATAAAAGATTTATAGAAATTGTAACTATGACTCTTATTTGTTTTAGAGCTATAGTCCTATAGACGAATGAAGATAAAGATTTAAATGTGGTTAATAGTTTGGTGTTCATTAACTATTTTTGGGTCAACAATGATTTGTTTGAAGTCATATGCTTTAATAGAATAGCAATATGTACAAACGTTGGTTATGTTATGAGGATTTATATTTTATAATATGATTGTGTTATACTAACTGCAAAATTGTTATTCAGTTGATCACGTTGTATTGTTCTTGTTTATTTATGAGATAAATAAAGTTCTTTAAACCGATATGTTTGGAGGACATATATACTGTATACCAGGGGTCACCAATTAGTTATGCTCGGGGTCCGTTTTAAGAAATAAAATGACCATCGCGGTCCGCACATTTTATAGAAAAAAAATTTATTAAAGAAATGTAGTTACGGAAATAACAAAGATAATTTTTTTACTTTTCAATGGGAAAAATGATTTTTTTCTGTTGTGGACTATCTGTCTGAAGTTTGGAGTATAATTGGTGCACGCTATTGTCATTAAATCCTGGAGATGTTCATTAGTAAGTTGAGATCAAAATTTATTCTTAATGAAATTCATCTTTGAAAATGCTGCTTCACAAATATATGTTGACCCAAACAAAGTAAGAAGTTTCATAGCTATTTTTTTAAGTTCTGGATATTTATTACCACACACAAATTTTATCCAGAATTCTTCACAGGAAACCCGATGATAAACCGTTAACAATCCGCGAACTTGCATGTTTGTCGAAATTTGTCGAATTGACGTTAACAAAGATAGTGCGGGAGATACATTTTTATTAAATTTCGTGCTCTGTAGTGCAAGTTGCTGTGTTCTTGCGGTCCGCACAAAATGGGTTGGCGGTCCAGATGCGGACCGCGGTCCGCCATTTGGTGACCCCTGCTGTATACAGAACTCTGAAAAAAACTCCTTTTTTTTCATATCGCGCTATCTATAATTTACAACATTTAACTAATCAAATAATTTATCTAATACTTTGAAGTAGTACGGTGATATTTACATAGATGGCGCTAAAACTAAATTGTAGCAAAGTCGCAGAAAGCTATCGAGTAATTCGATAATCACGTCACCGTCGAGTTGGCACTGTCAACGAGACACCCAGATTCAAGACTAATTTACTAAAAAGGTAACTCTCTAACAAGTAACAAAAAAAAAATTAAAACGGTAACAAATGCGTCGTAAAAAAGCTCGCAAAACAAATGAATATAAAGCTTTATACGATGAATTAATAGAAAATTACACATCATTGTATATTCCGATATTAAAATATTACAACATCCAACCAAATGTTTACCGTTTCCGCGAAAAGCAAACTATAAATTTAATTGACGAGCGCAAACCGTCCTCGTCAGAGCACAAGATTATGTAATCCTTAACGTAAATAACAATACCAGAGACTAAAGAGCAGTAACAGCCCTTTTGTGATTTTTCGTTTTATTAGTGATTCTGAAAGCGGGTTTCTTAAGCTTTCTATTGAATTAACTTACTTATTTCTAAGACTATAAGAATGGTTTTTATTTAACAGTTTTCACTTACTGCAAACGAAAAAAATTAACAATTTGGCGTGATTTCCCAACTAAAATACAGTATAAATTATACTGCAGATTAAATTTTAAGGTTTCATAACTAAAATGCAGTAAGCAATATAATTTTACAGTTCTTTAGATAGTTTTATATTTCTGGAAAAAATAAAAAAAAAATTAATACGCAGTAAAATTTACCGCCATACAAGATATTTTTACTGCAAATTAAGAAAATACAATTTATTGTCACGAACTCCCAACTAAAATGCAGTAAAATCAAAGCTTGTCGCATTTTAGTTGTGAATACTTAACATTCTTTTATCATTATAAACTGACTAACACGCAGTAAAATACAGCATTACTGCAGATTAGTTTGGATAGCATAATGACACAGATATGATTATTCCTAGCTAAAGTGCAGTTAATGTTTTAAATACTGCAACTGTGAACTAGCTATTTTTCTTACTGCACTAGTAAATTGAACACTTTTTTCTTAAAAAACTAACTAAAATGCAGTATTTTTTTGACCTTACTGCATGTTAGTTGGGTTTCTTGACAAAATAACTGATCCAAACGCAGTAATAGGGCTTTTTGCTGCATTTTACTAAGTTTAAAATGGTATTTTTTACAAAAAAGGCTATGCAGTAATAGGCACCAAAAAGAATAAATGGCCATAATAAATTCATTTATTAAGATATATTTTTTTTTATTGCTTTAACGTGTGAACCTATGCCTTTACAACCTTTCTGCATTCAAATTTTTTTGCTTATCATTCTGTTGATTTTTTAAAATCAATTCTTAACTTTAAATGCGTTTTACTCGAAATCGTGATTTTGCTGTTACTGCACTTTAGTGTATGGTGGGCAGAATACAACTATTAATGTAGTAATTTGCATTAATAACGAATTATATGTTTTTTTTACTTTAATAATATTATTACTTATTAGTTGTACTTTATTGGCGCTGTATGCCTGGATACTATTCAATATGGATCATTTTTATCGGCTTCACTTTATATTGAAAACTAGCGTGATGATATAATATAGCCTATAGCTGTGGCCTATAGACTTCTTCGATAAATGCGATATCTAACACCGAAATATTTTATCAAATTGGACCAGTAGTTCTTGAGAATACTAATATGTATATAGTTATAGATTTAATTAAACTTTTTTTATATTCATTTTTTCCCCTCTACAAATTTAAATAAATACTTATTTTACTAGTAAGGTAAGGTATACTATAGGTAAATAAAACACACAGTTTATAAAAAAAAATATTTATTGATCAAAAATTTACAGATTTAATAACAAGAATGTTTAAGTAGATAGAATTTATAAGTAGAAATAGGTTATGTAATTTTATAAATATATATGTATTTATAAAATTATTGTAATATATAATGTAATATATAATAATTGTAATATGTTGTCTAATGTCTGCGGAATACGCTTGAGATGTACTTAAAAATATTAATATATTGTAATAATATTTAATTCAACAAACAAAAAAGACATGAAGTGTAGTAGGTAACTAATACAATTATTGATAGTAAAAAATATACCGGGCACCGGCCGAATTGAGAACCTTTTCTTTTTTTTGGAGTCGGTTAAAAAATGAAACAGCTATGAAAATTCATGTTTTATATTTATTGCATCTTAATAAAAAGTAACATGTTTCAGCTTTATTTTGAAATTCCATAGATTTCCATAATAAATACAATCAAAACATAACCCTCTTTCTTGCACAGTCGAGTAATTTTTTTAGATAGATTTTGACACAGCAAAGAAATTATAATCAAATAATTACTAGTGTGGCCTACTATCGTTATTCTTTGGAATAAGGAATCCTATTCTACTTAATATTATAAATGCGAAAGTTTGTGAGGATGGATGTATGTATGTTTGTTACTCTTTCACGCAAATACTACTGAACCGATTACAATGAAATTCAGCACACATATAGAGGGTAAGTTGGATTAACACATAGGATAAATTTTCCCGGAAATCCCACGGGAACGGGAACTATGCGGGTTTTTCTTTGAAAACGCGGGCGAAGCCGCGGGCGGAAAGCTAGTTTTGAATAAAACAACTAAAATATAATATGGTGTTTGCAATTTGGATATTTTTCCTGTTATAGGTTAAAAAGGTCAAATGAAAAGTTGTTTTATCTTTGTGTACAACAAAATAACAATTATAGTTGATTAAAAAACGTGTTATAGGGATATTAAAATATGTAAATTTAAGTCAAATGCTATAATTAGTACTTTTTGAACTTATTTATTTTTGGAGTACGATTTTTTCTTTTTTAAAGTGTACGTAGGTGTGTTTTAAAACCAATGACCGTATAATGCTAAAATGACGCATCAGGTTTTTATAAATACTGTGCTGTGCACCCCGGCTTCGCTTGTACATTGTCGAAGATCGTCTGAAGAAACCTTCGTGGGCTCATATCACTTTGCTGATTACATGATCAAATGCGTAGTTGGATTATAAAAAGAACGTACAGACATTCATCTATATATATATATAAATGAAACCCGTTTCGCGTTGTCACGGTATCACGTGTGAACCGATTTCGTTAATTATTTTTTTATTATACTCCTTGAAGTACGAGGATGGTTCTTATGTAGAGAAAACGTAAAGATGTACAACGGGCGAAGCCGGGGCGGACCGCTAGTTATATATAGATTTCAAATCGATTATATTTTGTTTAATTATTTAATAGTCTGTGCTTATATTTCTTCGCTTATCTGTTGACATTTAACTTCAGTATGACCCCATTTGATTTGTTATTGCTAATTAAATATAATATTGATAAATATTTTTGCTATTTATATAAGTTACATAAATAAATGTGTTTGAGGAAATGCTATACATATTATAATCTTGCTAAATATTATATATACCTTTTTATTATTTTGATTTACCTTTTTTTAATTAAGATATATTGAAATTGATTATTTTGATTTATATCCAGTAATGTAATCTATGAAAAAGATAAAAAATGTGTTTAATGCTGTAAATAAATCTATAAATAAAAAACAACTTTAAAACTCAATATTATATTGAATACAATAATTAGACCCGGCATAAGAATTATTTTTTTTACAAAAATGCCAAATACTATATTAATATACATACATAAGTATTATATGTATTAAAATTTTATGACTTTCAACTTAATAATAACTTATTTAAATTAAAAAAAATATTGATTGATATTTTAATCTTATAGAAGATAATATTTTGTGTGTCTCTAATATCTTCTCAAACTTAAGAATTAATTGTAAAATAATATGAAAATTTTATTATAAAAATGTGGGATACAGCGGCGAAACGATATTATTCTTATCAAATCACGACCTATCAGATACACAAGGTGTCATAAATATCGGTCAAGCCATTTCGGAGTGACGGAGTTTTTAGAAAAAGTGGGAATAAAAACGGTTTTTTATCAAATTGTTATGTAACTTAATATAACCCTAAGTTATTACCTTAATATCAAGTTATAGGCAAGTTAAGCAAGCCAATATCTATAAAAATATTATGCATTAGTTTAAATACAGTAGATGATGGATTTTTTTTAAAAAGAAATAGATTGTTTTCCAATTTAAAGTTAGTTTTAAAACATCTAAAAAAAGTACGTAATAAGAAAAATGTGTTTTTCTTTGTGCTACCAATACTATATTTTTTACAAAAAATTATTAAAAAATCCATCAAAAACTTTAAAACCAATATTATTTCAGATCAAAAACCTAACTAGAGATCATAGTTTAAAAAAAACACAACCAACTGCGCAAAAAAAATTCAATTTTTACTTTAGTAAAAGTTTTTAAAAAATATTGCAGGTACCTAAATATACTTAAATTTTAAAATAGCTAAAAAACTAACCATACTAAGTACTAACTAAAAAATATTTTTACTTATGAAAAATATTAAAAATATTTTTATTTATGAAAAATATTAAAAAATATTTTTAATAAGAGCACTTACGGTATCATGTCATCAAACATATTAAAATGTATTTTTTTATATGACTAAATCTCATTTTTATAGAAATATCAAGGATAAATTAAAAAAAATACAATTTTAGGCGAAAATCATTGAATACATTTTGATGAAACTAAAATAATAGATAGATACGTTGTACAAAGTGCAACAAGAATGTAGTTTATTTAAATACAAGCTGTGCCCGCGGTTTCACCCGCAGTGCTCCGTTCCTGTTGGTCTTAGCGTGATGATGTATAGCCTATAGCCTTCCTTGATAAATGGGCTATCTACCGAAAGAATTTTTCAAATCGGACCAGTAGTTCCCGAGATCAGCGCGTTCAAACAAACAAACTCTTCAGCTTTAAGTATAGATTAAATTTAAAATTATTAAAACTTATTTAAATGTAATGTCCCCTTAAAATAACAAAATTGATTTGATTTTTCATCTTATCTTAAATATAAACAATTAAAAAAGTCCATATTAAAAATATATTTGTGCAAAAAAACATTCATATTTTCCCTTTGGATTATAAAAATAGTTTTAACTTAATTTCGTATTTTAAAACTAAAACTTATTTATACACAAGTATAAAAAATATTCCGTTCATATTTTTATTAATCTCTTTATTCAATTTGTTTTTTTGATAAACAAATAAAAAATACAATATTATTCATTTTCACCAAAATAAAAACTGATACAATTTCAAAATATAATGCATTAATATTTTACGTTCCAAATTCAAAATTACATTCGAATTCCATATTTCAAATTCTATACATTCAAAAAAAGAAACTTTCGAATCTATTCCAAATTCAACCATCTTTCGAATTGCACAAAAATGGTGCGTTCTTTAACCCTTCGAAATTCAAAGTTCCATTCCATGTTCAAACATTTATTTATAACACTTTTAACGGCATTTCTTGAGGAATTCCAACACTTCGATCGGAAAGTTTTGTCGTGTCGACGATTTGCTCGCAGACCGGGCATATTCTAGTGGAGTTACCGAGCTGTAAAAATAAATACAATTTAATATAAACATAATTAAAAAAAATGTGTGCGTGTACTAGTGTACACACGTAAGAAGTGAAACTTCTTTATGACCTTATTTTTCAAAAAATAATTTACTATATGCAACTTTCACAGAAATACGTCGAACCACGCGTGGTAGGGATAAGAAAAAGATGGCGCCTAACGGAAAAATGTCACGCGTAACGAAAAAATTTTACACTGAATTTTTTTCCAACCCCGATAAAGAAGTTTCACTTCAATAATTAAACAAAAGAGCGCACGTGGCAGAAGTGAAACTTCTTTGATAAGATTCGATAATAAATATTATTAAGAAAAGAGTGTGTACACGTGTCAGAAGTGAAACTACTTTGAAAAGATTCAAAGGTACCAAATTTGTCGCCTTACTCCATGACGTGACGGTATTTCCATGACGCGACTTTGAGATTTTACTCTCAACGCGCTTAAGGTGATTGCAACGATCTGTTCCCAGCCAATATCCCGCTAGATGGCGCTGAATTCTACATTTCTAGTTTATTTGAGTTTTTGCGTAATTGGAATAGTCATCAAACCTAGGAATAGTCATGGCGGTTACTGAATATTATATTTTATTGAAATATGTTATATCATTGCCTTAAAATCCACCCAATTCGGTAAAATTATGCGTTTTAACATCTGTCATTGCATACAGGGTCGTTTACACACACAGACGTATACAAAAATGATAAAGATTTAACTCTAGATGGCGTGAATGTAAAGCGCGTCACACACGGTGAAGATACTACCTATAATATTTTATCTAATCTAGTAATATTTTATATTACAGTATCTTAAGGTATCCGGTATCAGCGTTCTGACCATCATTTTTCTTTTTTCGCTGTAGAACCGCCATCCTGTTACAAATGACCCACAAAGGAGAATGACCACGGGTGGTATCGGTAAAATTTTAGTTGTGCCACGTATTCGTTATATTGTTAATTCCTATTTGTATTTATAATGATCATATGTATCAATATTAAGTCTTAATTAAACCGGATAAATTGAAATAATAGTAAAAGTAAAAGTTTTTCTTTTGAAACATGTATGAACTTTCGCATTAGTAGGAAGTAGGATTGTTATAAAAATAAAAGTTATATTTGTTGGCGTAAACTATTTTATTGTAATTTTGGGAAATAAATAATGTCAAAATTGATTACCTACAATAAAACGCAGTTTTATTTTATTACCTACATTACACTATTGTTTTTTTTTTATCAAAACATGTATTTGAAGTAGCAAATATGATATTATGCTGATCCAAGCATTTTCACTCAAAACTAATATCACTAATGATTTGTAAAAGTAAATTATTTCAATATACATTTCATAACCAACAAGAAAGAATAATTATTCATACAACAACAAATCAAAAACACTATTTACTATGGAAAAAAAACCAGGAAGGTGAAAAACATATTTACGATTTCGATGCACTCGACTTTTAGTAAAATAATAGGTAAAAATATTATTATGGTTTTGATCACAGACATATCTGTGGTTTTGATTTTAGCTACTAGTATCAGAAAGCTGCGTGTTCAATGCACGTCGGGGTCCCACAACTGTGGAGGAAGGAAGGTAGAATACCTCCATCGAATAAGTGAAGTTTCTCGACATACTCGATTTGCCGGCCGGCCTCAATGAAGATTGTCCGAAAGTTGTATATGTGCTCTGTAACGAAAAAATTTCGCTAGCGCGATTCAGAGTGAGGTGTCGTACAATATACCTAATGAAGTTTTTCATCTTTTTATTTTACTGCAAATACAAAATAAAAATTAAACAATGGTAATGTAAATTCTAAACAAACTACTACCAAAATACAATTAGAACAAAAATCATTTGACTTGTTTATTTCACCCAGAGGCCAGAGGCGGCTCGTGACAAAATTGTATAGGTGTTCACTTGAAATAAAACAACGAAAATACAATAGCGTTCGGGATGATTTATTACAAAAAAATGAGCACCACATTTTATAAATGTCTATAACACTAAAAATTACAAAGTACAGGCTATTTCAAAACGAATTCAATGACTAGGTATCAATAATTAGTAAATCACCGAATTTGCATTCGCGAGCGTAGGTATCCATAGTGTTTGTCACTGACGGTCACTGACCTCTATAACTTATAGTTATAGAGGTCAGTGGTGTTTGTTGTGTAAACATGTATGTATTTGAGTAGTTAGTAGCATATTATATTCTGAATTTCTGATCCATGCCTATTCACTCAAAACTAATAACACTAATGATTTGTAACAGTAAATTATTTCAATAGGTAGGTATTTGAACATTTCCCAACAAGACGTAAGAATAATTATTCGTAGGTATACAAGATACAATAACAAATCTAATACACTATTTATTATTTTATTATTTACTAGCGGTCCGCCCCGGCTTCGCCCGTGGTACATGTTTACGTTTTCTCTCCATAAGAAGTAATAGCTAGAGAGCTAGTGCAAAGCTACCTGTATGTATTTGACCAGACCTGGATTTTTGTGTGTTGATTCCCCTATACCTACTATACATGAGATGAGGAGTCACTAAGCCCAGAGTGGTGGACGGGGCGCGCGCTTAGGTAAGACAGGTGGAAATTTTTGGCGAACTTTGAAACCATTTGACCACGTCTGCCATTTTGATATTTGAAAATAGATTATTATTTCTATCGGAAAATAACAATGGCAGACCATTATCACGCGGATAACATTCTGGCAGACACTTATGAAAGTGCTGAAAAAAATACAATTTTGAAAGTATTTGACCAGATCTGCCATTCATATATTTTATTTATTAGGGTCTTAAAAACTTATTTTCGAAACGGCAGACATTTTCATTGCGTACAGACTTCAGCAGACAACTACAGACTTCAGCAGTCAACAAGACTATTAGCTTCTACATGGTCAGATGTATATATGTATTACGTTCCCTGACCTTACATCAATGATTTACTTTATTAATGTTTTTATGGTCATTTACATTTAATTTTGAAAACTATGGAATAAAATTTATAAATTTGATGATACAAAACTAAATATACATTTGTAAAGAATCTCAAATATAAAGTTGTGTTGCAAATAACAAATCATCATTTAAATATTTAGTTTATTTCTTTATTTAAGAAACAATTAACAATTACAAAACAACATAAAAAAACACGCATGCATTTATTGAAATGTTCATTCATCATCACTATCGTATGGCGTTGTGTGACTCGTCTTCATAATCCATTGAATCGGATTCTGTAAAAGTAAAACGTAAATTATATAATAAAAGAAATGAGTCATTATAAACTTACCTAGTAAGGCAATGCCTTTGATGTCGCACGATGCCGCCGCGCCGCCAGTGTAGGTACTTCTGCTGCTACATGAAAATATGCTAGGGTTGCAACAAATGGGAAATAAAACAATTGTGATTATTACTATTATGATGTAATCATTTATTCATATTATGTACATTCAAAACAATTGCTATTATTAAATCTGATGTAATTATTTTTTCATAAATATATAATTATTATTAATTACATAATATATTGCACTGTGAAATATTTACGTATCACTTTATTTTTGATGTTCTTAATTGTCTTTTATAAAATTTAAGTGACGCATTCGCATTGGGATCAACAATCCGATAAGAAAAGAATGGAGACAACATATACATAGCTTTGATTTCAATTCTACAGATACAAAATATACAATCTATCTAAAATGATACAACGGATGTTTCCTGCGTTTTCTCGTCAAAATACCGAAACAACGTAATTATTGTATAGTAGTTGGGCGTGAAAGTAAAAAAACAAATGAAAAGTGTTTTCCATATGATTATTTATTAAATTTACGCGATTAAGAATAATTTCAACGATACAATTTAGTAACCGAGAATTCAGAGGATTAAAGAAAATACCTGCCTGATCATTTTATCAAACTCTAAAAGAATTATGGTTATTTCGCATCACTCGGTTTATTAGTTTGGTAATAATTATTAAAGGTAGTTACAACCCTAGCCATTGAGTCGAACGGTAGGCAACACAATATCGACTTTGTGCGGGTACATATGGTACATTTCTTCTTGCTGTGAAGCGTAATTATTATTATTAAGATTTTTTAGGCTATTTTGAATCAGCTGTTCTAATTTAATTCTAGAAATTTATTAAAACGTGATTTTTTTAAAAGTATATTATGAGTTTATAAATACCTCAACCAATAGTTATTGTGTCCTATCCTCATTTCTTTATATCTTGGTAGTTAACTAAAGTGTTAAATTTACATAACCTCAACAACAACATTTACACTGCCACTGCACTAAAACTAAACTAACTAGCTCTCTAGCTATAAGAACCATCCTCGTACTTCAAGGGATATAATAAAAAAAGAATTATCGAAATCGGTTCAGCCGTTCTCGAGTTATGCGCTTACCAACACATTTTGCGATTCATTTTTATATATAAGACTAGCGGTCCGCCCCGGCTTCGCCCGTGGTACATGTTTACGTTTTCTCTACATAAGAACCATCCTCGTACTTCAAGGAATATAATAAAAAAAGAATTATCGAAATCGGTTCAGCCGTTCTCGAGTTATGCGCTTACCAACACATTTTGCGATTCATTTATATATATATACTAGCGGTCCGCCCCGGCTTCGCCCGTGGTACATAATATTTACGTTTTCTCTACATAAAAACCATCCTCGTACTTCAAGGAATATAATAAAAAAAGAATGATCGAAATCGGTTCAGCCGTTCTCGAGTTATGCGCTTACCAACACATTTTGCGATTCATTTTTATATATAAGAAGATAAGATTATGTGAAAATAACCAGGAAGGTGAAAAACATATTTACGAAAACATAGTAACATAATATGGCTGTCGCTACAATAATTATATTTCAATTTTATCTTTTTATACCTAGTAGAACTGGCCGACGAATAAAAAAAATCGTATTAGAATAAATACAATAAATTACGGAACAAAAAAAGGATTGTAACTGAATTAGGTATGTTTGTTTCTGGGCGCACCGTTTTCGACGACGCGACGCGCGACGTAAGCGTATAGGTATAGGTACCTACTTTGCTAAAACAAACTAATAAAATTGTGTGTCTGTCTGAAAATTCGGAAAAGCATATTTTGCAAGTTTGTAATTACTTTGATAGTTTACCGATTTATAATAATTGTAATTGTAATTGTATAATATATAATTTGCAATGTGGTGAAATTTCATAAAAATCACGGGCCAATTTTTTGTTTTGAATCCCACCGAAAATATAATTGCGTTATTAGAATAATTAATTACTATACCTACCCACGATCAATTATTACAATATAGTCTCAAATGCATACTAGAGAAATATTGCAATTTGATTCAATTAAAATGCATAGCATACAAAAATAAATTCACAACACAAGAAATTCCGCGCGCAAATCATAGCGCGTGTCAATGAAATCAAGAATGTTTTATATCAAGCCGACGCGGACGACGACGCGACGCCGAACAAAAGTACCTACGACGGACGACCACGCTTCGAGTTGCCAAACAACATGAGTAATAAATTGTTTACAAAAAAAACAAGTTTTCCATTTTTCTGTATGAGTAGACAGAACTTCAAAACGCCACCTGCTACGGTTTATATTATGAACGATTGTTATAAAAATAAAAGTTATATTTGTTGGTGTAAACTATTTTATTGATCAATAATTTTGGAATTTAAAATTGTCAACATTGATTACAATAAAACGCAGTTTTATTTTATTACACTATTGTTTTTTTTATCAAAACATGTATTTGAAGTACCATATAATATTATGCTGATCCAAGCATTTTCACTCAAAACTTATATCACTAATGATTTGTAAAAGTAAATTATTTCAATATACATTTCATAACCAACATGTAAGAATAATTATTATTATTCCTACCTACAACAACAAACCTAAAACACTATTTACTATGGGAAAATAACCAGGAAGGTGAAAAACATATTATTATTTACGATTTCGACGCACTCGACTTTTAGTAAAATATAGTAGGTAAACATAATATTATGGTTTTGATTTTTGCTACTAGTATAAGAAAACTGCGTGTTCAAACTACTTGTTTGTCTGTCTGAAAATTCGGAAGTACTTTGGTAGTTTACCGATTTATAATAATATTGTATATATCGTTGTTTAAAAAATATTCAAACACAATAAAATATGATATATGTACTGATTTATCACTGGTTTCAGTGATGAACTGATGAGTCAATTATAGCCACTATACTTTCGTCATACGTGTGTATGATTGATGTGATTTGCAACGTGGTGATATTTCAGAAAAATCACGGGTCAAATTGTCCCACCGAAAATATAACTGCGTTATAAGAATAACTATACCTACGATAAATTATACATAATACAATATAGTCTCAAATGCATACTAGTGAAATATTTTATTTGAATCAATAAAATAAAAAAATAAATAAAAAAAAATAATAATACAAAAATAAATTCACAACACAAGAAAATCCGCGCGCAAATCATAGCGCGTGACAATGAAATCAAGAACTTTCGAGCCGACGCGGACGACGAAGGAGCCTAACAAAAGTACCTACAATCATAGGCGGCTCGTGACAAAATTGTATGGCCGTGTTCACTTGAAATAAAACAACGAAAATAGGTACCTACAATAGCGTTAGCAGTACAAAAAAAATTAGCACCACATTATAAATGTCTATTTATACACTAAAAATTATAGAGTATTTCAAAACGAATTCAATTATTATTTAGCAATAATTAGAAAATCCCCGAATTTGCATTCGTGATCGTATTCATAGTGTTTGTCTACACTAATATTATAAAGAGGAAAACTTTGTTTGTTTGTTTGATTGTAATGAATAGGCTCATAAACTACTGGACATTTTACCAATGTTTGCAAGTTTGTGATTACTTTGATAGTTTACCGATTTATAATAATTGTATACTTATATCATTGTTTAAAAATATTCAAACACAATATGATATAGGTACTGATTTATCACTGGTTTCAGTGATGAACTGATGAGTCAATGTTAGCCACAATACTAATCACTTTCGTCATACATGTGTATGAACTATGATTGATGTGATTTGCAATGTGGTGAAATTTCATAAAAATCACGGGCCAATTTTTTGTTTTGAATCCCACCGAAAATACATATATTACTAATTGCGTTATTAGAATAATTAATTACTATACCCACGATCAATTATTACAATTTACAATATAGTCTCAAATGCATACTAGAGAAACATTGCAATTTGAATCAATTAAAATGCATAGCATACAAAAATAAATTCACAACACAAGAAATTCCGCGCGCAAATCATAGCGCGTGTCAATGAAATCAAGAATGTAATTTTATATCAAGCCGACGAGCGACGACGCCGAACTAAAGTACCTACAGTACCATTTACCTTCAGTGTACAATACAGTTTACAGACCTACGACGGACGAACAATAATGAGTAATAAATAAAAAAAAACATAGTTTCTAAGGTCATTAGTTTTATTTTATTTTATTGTTATTTTCTTTGAACGATTGGAAATGAAATTACTCAATTTTTACACAGAACTTTGATTTATTAGAATTATGCTCATTATGCATAAGATAACGAACGCGAATGCACGACATCTAGCGCGTCAATGTCTAAACATCGCCTTTCGTTTAGACATTGACGCGCTAGATCTGTAATAAGTATATAGTCTATGCGCTAGATGTCGTGCTTTATGTCGTGTTTCGCTTGGCAAAAGTCACGCACACTACTGTAGAAGTGTCAAATTTTTCCGGTATTTTACTGTTGTTTTTCTAAGTAAATATTGTAAATTATTGATTAAAAAGGTCGAACGCGCACACATTTCATTATAGAGAAGTGATAAAATGATTAGTTTTAAAGAAATAGTGTCTGTGTTAAGTGTTTAGAGGTAATCAAAAATGTATGGAGGGACGGTCGGAACATCAACCTTAAAGAAGTTTCACTTCAAAAAACACGCTTTTATAAAATTAATTACTCATGAAATTATTGTATTGTCACCGATCCTTGATAAGTGTACTAAGTTTGAATTAAATCTGTCATTTTTTTAATAACCATTAAACTGTTTTAAATTTGTCAGAAACAAATTAAAATGGGATCAAGCGAAAGCACTAACTAACATTTCTAACATTTGAAAGCTATTCAAATGTTAGAAGAATCATCTAAATCGGTTCAACCAGTCGGAAGTTATGAGGTAATAAAGTCAAATTGATTGCTGCACCGAAATTGTATGCCAAAATTTCATGACAATCGGTCCAGCCGTTTCGTAGGACCTTACTTGATACGAAATTTTTATATCCATACTAATATTATAAATGCGAAAGTAACTCTGTCTGTCTGTCTGTTACTCAATCACGCCTGAACTACTGAACCAATTTGCATGAAATTTGGTATAGATATATTTTGATACCCGAGAAAGGACATAGGATAGGTTTTATCCCGGAAATCCTATGGGAACGGGTCCTATGGAACTCTGAAAACGCGGGCAAAGCCGCGGGCGGAAAGCTAGAAGTTAGCTTCTACTTCTTTATATATTTAATTATGTATATTACCTTCTATTTTGCGCATGTGCAAGTTTCTTCCACATTTTTCGATCAATGTTCTTAAAAATCACCATAATGAGACGAAGGTCACAATTCGCTGAATTAACAGCCAAATGTAGGGCTGTTTCACCCCCTTTAATATCCTGAAAAAAAAAAATTTATGATAATTGTAAACGAAATATTGTGTGTAATAATAATTATGTTAATTTATCCATACAATTTTACAGAATATTGTGAAACGAGAAATAGGCTTTTTTTATAATTTTTATAAACATTTAATCTATACTAATACTATAAAGCTGAAGAGTTTGTTTGTTTGAACGCGCTAATCTCGGGAACTACTGGTCCGATTTGAAAAATTCTTTCGGTGTTAGATAGCCCATGTATCGAGGAAGGCTATAGGCTATATATCATCACGCTAAGACCAACAGGAGCGGAGCGATGCGGGTGAAACCGCGGGAAACAGTATTTTATATGACATTTGGCACAGAAAGTTCCCAAACTATTTACATTTATTACACAATATAAAATATTATTTAATACTAGAAAAATTAAAGTTAAAATTGGTTGTCTGTAAAGTCGGTTTACTGACGACAGTTGAACGTGACAACGTCCGATTGTACTTCTTTGTCGCTCGTTCCGCGCTCTCGCTCGCACTTCAAGCCTTACATGGAACGCCTCAGAGCGAGGTAACGCCGCATGAGTCATGTTTTTTCGGGCTCTATCGAATTATAAGACGTTGTCACGTCAAAAAAAAATTATATATTAACTAGCTTTCCGCCCGCGGCTTCGCCCGCGTTTTCAAAGAAAATCCCGTTCCCATAGGATTTCCGGGATAAAATCTATCCTATGTCCTTTCTCGGGTATCAAAATATCTCTATACCAAATTTCATGCAAATTGGTTCAGTGGTTTAGGCGTGATTGAGTAACAGACAGACAGACAGAGTTACTTTCGCATTTATAATATTAGTATGGATTTACCTCACGCCACAAATCCACGCCAGCGTGTTCTAAAAGCACATGTGTGATGTGAATTCTTGGTGATTTCACGCTATGTAAGCTGCAAGCCACGTGTAGTGCTGTGTATCCTGTAATATATATAATTTATATAAAAAAAGCCGGGTTGCACTGGGGGAGTGCCGGCAGAAGTGAAAACTTGATTATTAACGTTGAGCATGTTTGATATTTTGGAATGGTATCCGTCTTACGCTTTTTCGATCAGGTCACGTGTCCTGACGCGAGTTTAAGATTTTATACCCATTACAGAAAAAGTGCTGAACGCCGCTAAACAAGGTTTCACTTCAAAAAAACTATTTAATAAGATGAATATAATTTAAATAAAAAACTATTTAGTATGATGTAGTTATGAAATTATTGTATTGTCACCGATCCTTGATAAGTGTACAAAGTTTTAATTTAATTTGTCGGTAGAAAGTGGGTCGAAATGGAGTTAAAAGGACAGATAAATAAACACAGCTATATGAACATATAAGACGTAATACATGTTTTTTCAAAATTTATTTTTATGGAAAATCTAGACTTTAACGGACCCACCAAAAATTAACAAGTAACATTCTCCATAACCAAACATATATATTATCGTAATCAAACCAGTCTATCACACATTTCCCCTATCCTATCCTCCCCACTGCCAATCTCCCCTGTACCATCCTCCCCACGTCCCATATCCCATGCTCACTGCCCATCTCCCCACTCCCATCCTCCCCACTTCCCCTCCCCCATCCTCCCCATCTACCCACTACCCATCCTCCCCACTCACCATCAGCATTAGCATGGTGCAAAGCGAACAGTGGTACATCCCCACTGTGCTTCGACACAAGCTCGTATAGACACAGGCCAAATGTGTCCCCATCACGATTAAACACTCATTAATAACTATCAATCCATCTTTCACAATTCTACAAAACTATTTCCCACTACCACAATCATAATTCCCCTCAAAACTAAATACCTTTCCCCATTCCCGTCCTCCCCTCTCTCATCCTCCCAACTGCCCACTTTCCCTCCCATCCTCCCCACTACCCATCCTCCCCACTCCCCACTCACCATCAGCATTAGCATGATGCAAAGAGAACAATGGTACGTCCCCACTGTGCTTCGACACAAGCTCATATAGACACAGGCCAAATGTGTCCCCACCACGAGCGCAAGCGATTATTAGATTGTCACCAATAGCGTCGACCTGTGGGAAAATAAAAGATAATTAGAAAATGTAAAATATAGCATTTTTTTTAAGACTAGCCCGCCCCGCGGTTTCACCCGCATTGCTCCTCTTCTGTTGGTCTTAACGTGATGATATATAGTCTATAGCCGTCCTCGATAAATGGACTATCGAACAGTGAAATAAAGCTGAAGAGTTTGTTTGAACGCGCTAATCTCAGGAACTACTGGTATGATTTGAAAAATTCTTTCGGTGTTAGATAGCCCATTTATCGAAGCAGGCTATAGGCTATATATATCATCACGCTTAGACCAACAGGAGCGGAGCAATGCGTTCAAAACTGCGGGGCACAGCTAGTATATCATATTATTATATAACTAACCTCAGTAAACAGGCATTCGCCCGCGGGTTTGAACGTATCCTCCTTGGTCACGGTTCGTATGCATTGCACCAAATATCTTGTTATAAGCGGTCTGCTGGGACAACGTAGTACGGCTGCTTTTAGAAGGTTTAGACCTGAAAATTAATATTTTTTGGTTATTTTTTGTAGAATGAGGATATTGAATGAAAGTATGTACAGTTAACAATAAGTAAAATAGAACTTAAAAAGTTATATCTGCTCTTTTAAAAAGTATAAAAGATGATCCAGCAAGTCGAGAAGCAAGAACACTTGTCTTTTATGTCTGAGAATTTATGTTGGTCACTAAGAATACGTAAAAACCGATTTACCTTAGGGTAGTTAATTTATTCAAATTCAAATTATATGTTATAACACATAGTTTGATATTACTTACTTACAATACAAGTTTTAAAGCCTATTTTTATTTATATGATTTTTAATATTGAAGAATGGACGTAAGCAACTAACAAAATGACTAACCGAATAAAAAAGTGTATATTATTTATATAAAAATGAATCGCAAAATGTGTTGGTAAGCGCATAACTCGAGAACGTCTAAACCGATTTCGATAATTCTTTTTTTATTATATTCCTTGAAGTACGAGGATGGTTCTTATGTAGAGAAAACGTAAATATTATGTATCACGGGCGAAGCCGGGGCGGACCGCTAGTTATTTATAAAATAACGACTGAAAGATCAAGGTATGAATGAAAATAAATAAAAAAGCTTACCAAACTCTCCGATAAACAACTCCTTTTTCAGAGCCAGCACTTTCTCACAGATTAGGCTGAACAGAGCCAACTGTAAATTTTCATCTGTGTTGTCGTTTGATAGACTTGCTATTATGTGTTGCAATACTCTGAAATAAAAATAAAGTTACATATAGAGAAATCTCGTTTGAAAAAATAAAATTAATTGGGCGGCCTTATAACTTAGTAGTGATCTCTTTCAGGGGGTTTGACGCATTTGGTGCACTTCTCAACTTGTACACCATGCTCAAATGGTGAACTTAGCAACTGGTGCACTTCTCAAATGGTACACTTCGCAACTGGTGCTCTTCTCAATTGGTGCACTTCGCAAAATGTGCACTTTTTGACTGTTTTCCAATTACAGAGCATAATGCGACTCAGTGCCGCACAATGCCGAATTATGCTGATGCTTAATTGGAACATGAAACGCACCAGCAGGTTGCGCTAATTTCAGTGTTGAAAAAAAAATATTCATAGAGTTAGCAAAAACCTCATTAATGTGTAAATAAAGTGGTATACATAATAATTGGTTGAAAAATATTTACGGTTATTTTAAGTAATTTGGATTTTGATTATTTCATTAACATTTTTTTCAATGTTTGTACCTTCATCCATACTTATATTTATTTTTTTAGCACAATTTGAATTAACTTTGATTATTTCGAAAAAACTACAATGAAACGAAAGCTTTAAAATTTTTTCCAACAATTAATAATTACTAACGATAAATCGATTGCACGCATCAATTCACGCGCATTACTTTTTCTAGTGCTCGATTGTGCGAAGCGTTGCTGTAGTTGGAACATTCAACGTTAAGCATTATGCCGCATAATGCGCTCTAGTGCTGTAATTGGAAAACGGGGTTTATCATGAGTGGAGATTTGGAAAAATTGTTTAAAAATGAAAGAATCTTTTGTTTTGCGTAGGTTATTTTCTTAAAAAATACAATCAACCTTTTAATTAGGTACACTCTTACTCAAACAATTTTCGAAGGTTTTTTTTTCAATTTTAGATGATATTCTTAAAAAATACAATCAACCTTTTAATTAGGTACACTCTTACTTAAACAATTTTCGATGGTTTTTTTAAAAATTCAATTTTATAAAAATTCACACGAAAGTTAAAAAAAATTGTAAGAAAGATTACAATATACCTACCTATCATATCTTTATTATGAACTTTTTGCTAAAAATATTTTTTTTTTTTATTTAATGATAATGAATATGATTTCGAGGGACTTTTTTATATTTGTAAAAAATAAAAATGTTGTAGTGTTTATGCAGAGTTTAATTAAAATTATTTATATATTTTATTATAATGATTTTGCAGTAGGTAAATCTTTCTCACAATTTTTTTAATAACTTTCGGGTGACTTTTATATGATCATTGAAAATTGTTTGAGTAAGAGTGTACCTAATTAAAAGGTTGATTGTATTTTTTAAGAAAATAACCTACGCAAAACAAAAGATTCTTTCATTTTTAAACAATTTTTCCAAATCTCCACTCATGATAAAAAGTGCACATTTTGCGAAGTGCACCAATTGAGAAGAGCACCAGTTGCGAAGTGTACCATTTGAGAAGTGCACCAGTTGCTAAGTTCACCATTTGAGCATGGTGTACAAGTTGAGAAGTGCACCAAATGCGTCAAACCCCTTTCAGGCAACCAGGGTTAAAAGTAAAAAGTATAAGACGGCACTTTTAATTATGCACCATGTTATAATCTATTAGCAGGCAAGGTTATTGTAAAATCGGTTCAGTAGTTTTGTGTGTTAGAAATTAATTTATTTAGTAATAAGTATTTTCAATTTTGTAATTTTATAAAGCTGAAGAGTTTTTTTGAACGCGCTATTTTCAGGAACTACTGGTCCGATTTGAAAAATTATTTCAGTGTTAGTTAGCCCATTTATCGAGGGAGGCTATATGCTATATTTCATCACCCCAAGACCAACAGGAGCGGAGCACTGCGGGTAAAACCGCGGGACACAACTTGTATATATATAATAAAATAACAGTAATAATGATGATGGTGATGATCATTTGCAATACATATAATATGTATTGTGTGTGTTACTGTGATACAAAAAATAAAGGAAAAAAAGCATGTTAAAAGTCAATATTTTCCTTATCTCAAGCATCTAGAAGTAATTTGCATTTTAACGAGATCTCTATATAGTCGGCAGTCAGCACAGACATGTATATGTATGTATGTATTCTTGATACATGTCTGTGGCAGTCAGTATGCATATCCTTATAATCTTATAATTTTTCCTTCTATAGTCTAAATGTATATGAAACAATAATACTGGAGTGTCTGTTTATAATGTTGAAAATGATACAAAGTGACAAAAGAAACTACATCTACCCTCCAATAAGAACATTTTTCAATATTATTTTTCTTTTAGAAAGTGTGAATTTTCTTACTACCATCTCTTTCTTTTAAAATGTATTCCAGAATGAACATTGAACACACACATAAGTGTACAGTCACACACACAGAAAAGATGCAATATTACATACTATACAGTTTAATATTGCATCTTTTCTTATCTATGCAAATCATTTGTCTATACCAAGGTCTATACCCATTATGATTCATTCGTTCAAAAATTGACATCTGTTCGTAACCACAACACACTCGTTTGAAAACTAACTACAGTCTAGCTGTGCCCCGCGGTTTCACCCGCATTGCTCCGCTCCTGTTGGTCTTAGCGTGATGATACATAACCTATAGCCTCCCTCGATAAACGGGCTATCTAACACCGAAATAATTTTACAAATCGGACCAGTAGTTCCTGAGACTAGCGCGATCAAACAAACTCAGCTTTATAATATTAGTATAGATAGAACTTACCCGTATGCTTTGCCGAGATCCAAACACGCAACCTTTTGACAAATCATCTTCCTATGTTCTAGCTTCAACTTATTCAAGTGCCCTTGAAACAATTCTTTACAAGTTTTCCTATTCGCCTGGCAACACTCCATTTTCAAGAATTCCGCGGCTATATCTTTTTGCATGTCTTTATATTGTTTTAACGTCATAGACGCTTTTTCCCGCGCTTTTTTATCTGTGCTCTCAATGTCATTTTCTGTTTCTAAACTGTCAAGCACGCTCGGATACTCGTACTGAACGTCTTGGTATCTTTCGTAATCACTGTTATACATTGGTGAAGAAGTTTCAGGAGAAAGGGTGTAATTGCTTGGAGAATGGCTTGGATAGTAGGACTGTGAATCCGACATGGGACTTGGTACGTTTTCCGATCTAGGCGGAGTCGGAAATACGTTCAATGTATCCATTTCGTTTCGAATGCACTGCGTAAATATTTCCGAAGAATCGTATTCTCCAATGAGGTTCGCGTTTTCAAACTCCTCGATCGGATTCTCTTCCGGCGGGATAATTGACACTTGACAGGTGTCAAAAGTGGCCATTATATTATCTGTGGCTTTCGGCGGGAAATTTGACAGCTGACAGATGTCAGGGTTGGCTTGAAGTAGCTCTGCGATGATGTCCTCTTCCGTGGTCTTTTCGTTAATGAACTCTTCAGCCATTTGCCAGTATTTGACCTGTTCTTCTTGCGTGTTTTTGTTGAATTCCCGTACATTTGTGTCGACGAGTTGTAGCGCTTGGTTCAAGAAGGAATTGTCTGCTCTTGTGGTGTCGTTCACGAGCACTTGGCCTCCGGAAAATGTTTGTTTGTTTATTTGGCTGATCTGTAAAAAAATATTTTACTTAAAAAAAGTTTTATTAAATCATACAATGGGGGTTACTGTGACGAAGCAGTACTAATTCTAGTGTTGAACTGTGATGGCACTAGACAACCTATATAAAAAGTCTTGTGTGATGGGGTAAGGGGCAGATGCATTCCACACATCTGAAGGAGGAGGATGCGGAACGACCTATACATATTATACAACTAGCGGTCCTCCCCGGCTTCGCCCGTGGTACATGTTTACGTTTTCTCTACATAAGAACCATCCTCGTACTTCAAGGAATATAATAAAAAAAGAATTATCGAAATCGGTTCAGCCGTTCTCGAGTTATGCGCTTACCAACACATTTTGCGATTCATTTTTATATTATAGAAGAAGATTATGTACATAGCTCTGTCTTTTTCCTATACTTGAATTAGTACTGCTATATGACGTCATAGTAACCAACACCTATCTATTAAAATGACGTTAGCAATCGTTCAAGAAGCTTTAAAATGAAAGTGCTTAGAAAGTTCACTTAGTTATTTAGATTGTAAGTGTTAGACTATCATCGGTCTTATATCAGGGTCAATTGTTATTCAATCAATTATGTTTCCTACTAATATTATAAATGCGAAAGTTTGTGAGGATGGATGTATGTTTGTTACTCTTTCACACAAATACCACTTAACCGATTACAATTAAATTTAGCACACATGTAGAGGCTAATTTGGATTAACACATAGGATAGGTTTTATCCCGGAAATCCCACGGGAACGGGAACTATGCGAGTTTTTCTTTGAAAAAAGCCGCGGGCGGAAAGCTAGTTATAATTTAACGTCTGGTTGATATATTAATGTTTTCAAATGGCGATCTTTAATAGATTGTTATAATATTCTCATTAGTTTTTTTATTAGTTCCTTTTTTGTGCTAGCCTTTTCATATTAAGAAAGCATTAAGTGTACCAAATATGGCACATAAAGAGTTTAAAATTCATGTTTGTTTGCTAGTACAAAATAAGCTCCATGAGAATTGGTAAAGCAGTTTCGGAGGAGTATGGTAATGGCACTAACATTGTGACATGAGAATTTTATATAATACTAGCGGTCCGTCCGCCTTCGCCCGTGGTACATATTTACGTTTTCTCTACATAAGGACCATCTTCGTACTTCAAGGAATATAATAAAAAAAATAATTATCGAAATCGGTCCACCTGTTCACGCGTGATGCCGTGACCAAGGAAAACGGGTTTAATTTTTATATATAGAGAAGATAAAGTACAATAATTCTTACCTGTCTAAAATCAGCCTCTCTTGAATACGGATGCGCAGGCGTCACAAATTGATGTTTATTCTGTATCGGAGCCCTCGATATAGCAACAGTCTGTACTTTCTTCTTCTTTTTATCATCTACCTTTGAATCTTTTTCATCATCTGACTCTGTCTTTTCTGAATACCCACTATCGTCAGATTTGTGTGAATCTAATCTAGTACACCTAACATCATCAATTACTTTGCAAGAAAAGTTTTTGAATTCGTCTTCATCGTCATCTTTTATAGAAAGTTTGCTTAAGTCTAGCTCATCATCTTTTAGTGATAATTTATTTAACAGTTCAGAAACCGGTGTAACAACTATTTCTTTTACTTTCTCTGGTTCCTTTTTATCTCTTTCTGGCTCTTTTTTATCTCTTTCCGGATCTTTATCTGTTGCTTTGTTCTTTCTCTTGTCTTTTCTGTTGAATATCGCTTGGAACGGTTTTTTGAGGATGTCTTTTATGGATTTCTTCTCTTCACCCATGGTTGCTTGTTTGATCGCAGTATGTTTAGCACTTCCCATAGTTTTGATGTCACGACTCCATCACATCTGAAACGAGGAAAATTAATTAAGGAAAACTATAGATTTGAACATGTTTGGGAGGCGCTAAGGATTATGATGACTCATCATTAAAAACAAAGAGGATAATGGTTAATCATTTTAATAGATATATTTAGAGCCAGTATCAAGAATTCAAAATAATACTTATAAGGACCAATTAATTGAACAAACATATCCTCATTTATATCATATCTACTTAATGTTACTTGTACAATATATAATTTATTTATCCTATCCTACTAATATTATAAATGCGAAAGTAACTCTGTCTGTCTGTCTGTCTGTTACGCTTTCCCGCTTAAACCTCTCAACTGATTTTGATGAAATTTGGCACAGACAATCTTTAGACCCTGAGAAAGAACATAGGCCTTTCCTTGCCTTTTATCAAAACACCACGCTGGCGAAGCTCCGGGCGGAAGCTAGTATTGTATAATACACTAGCTGTGCCCCGCGGTTATACCCGCCTTGCTCCGCTCCTGTTGGTCTTAGCGTGGTGATATATAGCATTTAGCCTTCCTAAAGGGACTATGTAACACCGAAAGAATTTTTCAAATCGGAACAGTAGTTCCTGAGATTAGTTGCCACACGATTTACCTCACGGTTAATGCACCAAATTGAATAGTAAAATACACATAATGATTTTTGCGTTTTACTATAATATTTGTATAGGGGTAAGAAGTTAGAACAGTAATTAACTTATTGACTTTAGACTCGATTTGACCCACTTTAAACGGACAGATTTATATCTAAGGGTGCACTCACACACATCAGTCACCGTCACGGCACGTCACCGGACAGGATTAAAAAAAAATATGTATCAATAGTTCTAGTATGACTCTGTTCCCACACGACAGTCGCCGGCACGAAATCTATCAGTGACGTCACCGGTCAGGCACGTCAAATAATCTTTCCATACATGTATCATACTTTTATCCCCACTCACCCGGTGCCGTCACGTCTCAGTTCAGTCAGCGTCGTGCTACCGTCAATAATTGCTACATGTTCTCTAGCGTGACACACGTCTAATCACTGACTAACCTGATGTATGTGTTCAATGATTCAGTCAAACCGGCGACGTGACTGACGGACAACATGACGGTGACTGGTGTTTGTGGATACGTACACAAACCGTCACCGATCAGTCATCGGTGACTTGACGGTGACTGATGTGTGTGAGTGCACCCTTATACATATTATAAAGGCGAAAGTTTGTAAGGATGTATGGATGTATGGATGTTTGTTACTCTTTCACGTAAAAACTACTGAACCGATTACAATGAAATTTAGCACACATATAGAGGGTAACTTGGATTAACACATAGGATAGGTTTTATCCCGGAAATCCCACGGGAACGGGAACTATGCGGGTTTTCCTTTGAAAACGCAGGCGAAGCCGCGGGCGGAAATCTAGTAAATTTATAAAGAATAGAAAAAATTCGATCACGAGGCGGGACTCGAACCCGCATCCTTCGCGCCATTCCGGGGCGGATGCCTATAGGATGTGAGGATTCGGACAGATTTAATTCAAACTTTGTACGATTATCACGGATCGGTGACAATACAATCATTTCATGAGTATATTTAAGCGTGTTTTTATCGAGAAAGTTAAATATTTTATACTGTAAAAGGAATCATTTAGTCAAGTTTTTGACCCTAGTTTCGTTTCTTCGTAAGTCAATAAAATCAGTTTTCCTATACATTTAGATAACAACAAGGAAATAAGACACAATGCACTTAAAACGGTTACAAAATGGTATACAGATAAAAAAAAAAAACAAAACTAAAAATTCAATTACTCTAAAGGCCATCATGTGATCGACAGCTTTCACCATTAGCTGAGTAATTGAATAGAAAATGACATACGAACCAACATTTTAGTTTAACTAGTTGCTGCGCGCGACTTTGTTCATGTATTTTTATGAACTGATAGATGAAGTGAAATTAGAATTTTTTTTATGATGCAATAGGGGAGCGCTTGGCCACGATCTCGCCTGATGGTAAGCTGAGATGTGGCCTAAGGAAGCGCGCTTCCCTAGAATGTACCTCTCCTCTTGAAGACCTCCATATTGTACTCATCGGGGAACTTATTGAAAAGGTTATTTTGTGAGTGAAAGGGGATATTGAAACTACAGCGGTATCGACTACCGCCGTGGGTAGCCGGTATCCCGATGGGCTGTTCGCTACCGTACTCGGATCGGTACGCCATTAGAGTCTCTATAACATACTACGTAAGAGATTTAATCGCGTGCCATCATGATACCGCTACCCACGGCGGTAGCGGATACCGCTGTAGTTTGAAAAGGCCTTTAAAAATAATACGTTTGTAAAACCAAATTCTAATAAAATTTGAATAGATAAAAATGTTGTTCTATTATTAAATTAGGTAGATAAAAATCATATATTTATTTTTTAGTTAAAAATAATCGGTATACGGTAATAAGGATTTAAAAAAATTCATATTTCATGTACCTACGTATCGAAAAATGTTTTCTTGTACCTTTAATGCAATTAATATTACTTGCATTGTCTCCAAAACAAAAGTATTTATACAGGGTGTCCCACTATTGGTATACTAAGCGCGAAGGGACTTGTAGTCTTGCACACACTGATCATGTAAAAAATACTTAAACAACAAAATTAAGTTAAAAAAATTTTGATAAATTTTTCCTGAAAATTCATATTTTCTTCTCTAGCTTCGCGCAGTCGGCATATACTGCTTCTCTAATGTGAGCATTTTCTCTATGAAAACATAATCTTAAACGATAGCTCACGTGCTGGTGGCAAAGTTGGGCGGGTTGCTTGTTATGGGTGTACCGTGTACACATAGAGTTTTAAGAATTCATCTATTTGAAAAAATAAATACGTCTGGAATTTTATAAGTATTTTTTACGTACTCAGCGTATGCAAAACTATAACCTCCTTTGAGCTTAGTATACCAACAATGGGACACCCTGTATAAAGGTGATGAAAATACTCATGGCATCCAACCAAGTAAGTTAATCTTCTTTCCTTTGATATATTTATTAGTTGGTGTTATAAAGTGAAAGAATGTATTACAATTTCTGTTGGTTTTTTTTTAACCGACAGCGACAGAAACAGTGCAATTTCATAATTAATTACAATATGATTGGATGTCCCATGTCCCCTGGTGGGGTAAGGGGCAGATTTTTTTTTTTTTTTTATTCATAACAGAGCAGGCATTTGACCGCGATCCCGCCTGGTGGTAAGCGTGGATGCGGTCAATCGCAAATGATGCCTGTCCTGAAAAAGCCTATTCACTCTGGTTTTAAACAATTCCAAATTATAGTTCTCAGGGAACACAGAAGGTGGGAGGGAGTTCCACTCCTTCGCAGTTTGAATTAAAAAAGATCTTTCAAAGCGTTTAGTGCGTAATCGAGGTATATGTACTACGAACGGGTGAAAGCCGGCCGCTCTTCGCGAGGTTCTATAGTGGAATGGAGATGGCGGAATAAGATTATGCAGCTCGGATGCACACTCACCAAAGTGCAACCGGTAAAAGATAGAAAGGCAGGCTATTCTTCTACGGTGTTCTAGAGATCCAAAACTTTTGGTAATTAGTTTAGGTTCGGCTATAAGTCTTTTTGCGCGTTTTTCCATTGAATCTAGAGCTTGAAGATGGGTTTTTGCAGCGCCAGCCCATGGCTGCAATATTCCACACAGGACCGCACTTGAGCATGGTACAGTCTGAGGAGTTGGTCAGGTGTGAAATATTGATGTGAAATATTGAGTGTAAGATGTATTATACATCTGTTTCACTGATCGAATTTCTTTAGAGGCAAGTAGGTGATCAGCCTCTTGTGTCCTGCCAGACCGAGAAATTTTTTGTTCTTCGTCTCCATCGGGAATGGAACCCAGGACACTCGGTTCTACGCTCATGCGTTACCAAAGAGGCGGTCTTTGTCTGCGTATATAATTTTTATTTTATTATGTAGCTATATGGCGTTTTTTTTATTTTGAGAGGCTGATACTGGATAGGTAGGTACTTTATACGTATCGTAATAAAAAAAATAAACTACCGGATTTTTGTTATGTAATTATTACTCAGGAATTATTTCTTTCCACCTGTCTAATCACTACAAAGTATAAAACAAACTCGCTTTCTCTGTTCCTATGTCCCTTTGTATGCTTAAATCTTTAAAACTACGCAACGGATTTTGATGCGGTTTTTTTAAATAGATAGATTAATTCAAGAGGAAGGTTTTAGTATATAATTGTATTTGGTTTTAGACAAAGCGGGCGAAGCCGCGGGCGGTAAGCTAGTAATTCAATAATTTGTCCAAACAAACGAACGAAACGTCTCTCCCTTATATTAGCATATAAAATATATGTATGTCTTCCTATAATATAAACTGCTGGCCTCATTAAGTATGGTCTCGATCAAGGACACTAATGTAGTCATACTTTATTTATAGCACAGTACTTATCAGAGAAGTGGCTAACCGGGCGTAACTATGATTATTGTATACTGTGTCCCGCGGTTTTACCCGCATTACTCCACTCCTGTTGGTCTTAGCGTGATGATATATAGCCTATAGCCTTCCGCGATAAATGGACTATCGAACAGTGAAATAATTTTGATACCTGAGTAAAGACATAATTAGGGTATATATCGAAAATTCCACGGGAACTATCTTTTAACGACGCTGGCAAAGCCGCGGGCAGAAAACTATGTATTACTAGCTTTCCGCCCGCGGCTTCGCCCGCGTTTTCTAAGAAAAACCCGCATAGTTCCCGTTCCCGTGGGCTTTCCGGGATATTACCTATCCTATGTGTTAATCCAAGATACCCTATATATATGTGTGCTTAATTTCATTATAATCGGTTCAGTAGCTTTTACGTGAAAGAGTAACAAACATCCATACATCCATACTCACAAACTTTCGCCTTTATAATAGTAGTAGGATAAACGCGAAAATTTTTAACAAAGTATTCTTAGTTACTCGCCCGATAATTACTGAACGGATTTTGATGTAACTTTGCAACGATGTAGCTACCTAAGCTACATCGTTGCCAGAATAACACATGAACTATAGAAATACTTGCTTTAACCCGCGGGTTCGTCTCCTACGTGTTCGAAAAATTATTTCAGTATTAGATAAGATAGCCCATTTATCGAGGCTAATATCATCTACATCATCATCAGATTAATATGCTTTACGCTTTCACGTAAAACCACTTAACCGATTTTGATAAAATTTGCAACACAGATAGAGTGGAGTGTGAGAAAGAATGTAGGCGTATGATTTTTTTGCAAAAATAATATGTACTTTTACTATCACAATGCGGATTTTTCGAATGTGTTCCAACACGATACGTGCCTTGGAGTGAGAGGTGATTTCATGCGTTTTGACCTATTCACCGTCACGTCATGGAATAAGGCGACGTTTTTGGTATCTTTGAATATTGCCAAAGAAGTTTTATTTCTGACACGTGTGCTGATTCAAAAACAAATTAAATCTTATTCCATATAAAGTTTTTAAATTGAAGCAACTAGCCTATTGAAGAAAAAATATTACGCAATCTATCAAACGGTCTCATAATTGGCGAATCAAAATGTGATCAGCCGTAACGGTCATTGACTTTATTGGCGCGTGGGTTAAATATACAGTTTTTTAAGAAAATTTTGAACAATATAAGTAACAGATTAAAAAATTAATCGTTAATGTTCCAGCTAATCTCCGTAACAGCTGGACCCAGATTGATAAGACTTTCACTCTGATGGGGCTTTAGTATAGCTGAGCTGATTATCTGGATTAATTTGTATTGCTAAAGCCTACTTGCGAGTGATTGTTTGTAATCAGTAAATAAGTATTTGCGTGAAAGAGTAACAAACGTTCATACATCCATCCTTTGTCTATTACAGCATTAAGGAATATATGGAAGATAAAAACCCATGGAGGGTTATCGCGTAAAAACCATAGGACAGTTCTCTGGCATATTATGATAATATACAGTTACATATTTTGTTAAATTAAATTGTAATACTGATATGATTTAAAAGAGCAACTATGGAGTTTCTTGCCGGTTCTTCTCCATAGATACTGCTTTCCGAATCGGTGGTAAATGTAAAAAATATGTATTGACGTTTCAAAAGCGCTTCTCCATGAAGTCTAATTGAATAAATAAATGTTTGAGTTTGAGTTTGAGTTTAAACATTCGCATTTATAATACCTACTAGCTTTCCGCCCGCTTTGTCTAAAACATAATAAATTATATACTAAAACCTTCCTCTTGAATCACTCTATCTATTAAAAAAAAACGCATCGAAATCCGTTGCGTAGTTTTAAAGATTTAAGCATACAAAGGGACATAGGGACAGGGAAAGCGACTTTGTTTTATACTATGTAGTGATTAGGTAGGTATAGTAGGATAGTACTATGATTTGACGATTACCCACAAAATTTCGGGTCATTTGTAACAGGATGGCAGTTCTACAGGGGTCTTAGTACGCAATGACAAAAAGAAAAATGATGGTCAGAACGCTGATACCGGATACCTTAAGATACTGTAATTTAAAATATTACAGTATCTTAAGATAAAATATTATAGTATCTTCACCGTGTGTGACGCGCTTTACGAAACGCTTTCAAAAGAAGTCTAGTTGAATAAATTTAATGTGAGTTTGAGTTCATTTAGCTAATAAAACTGTATAGGCGGTGTTATTAATGTGACCTTGATGTTCTTATTCAGTACTAGCGGTCCGCCCCGGCTTCGCCCGTGGTACATATTTACGTTTTCTCTACATAAGAACCATCCTCGTACTTCAAGGAATATAATAAAAAAAGAATTATCGAAATCGTTTCAGCCGTTCTCGAGTTATGCGCTTACCAACACATTTTGCGATTCATTTTTATATATAAGATTATTCAAGAGAAGTAGCAGGAAGCAATAGTATTAACTACGACTATAATTTATACACTTCAAATGCAAAAGCGTGCCAATTTTCGTAGGCAATACTAAGAATCGCGAATTTATTTATGTTTTCTTAGAAACATACTAAACGAGGTATCTTGTAATCTTTCTTTTTAGGTTATTTGTAAGTCGTATCACTACATAGTATAAAACAAAGTCGCTTTCTCTGTCCCTATGTCCCTTTGTATGCTAAAATCTTTAAAACTACGCAACGGATTTTGATGCGGTTTCTTTAATAGTAGTGATTCAAAAGGAAGGTTTTAGTATATAATTTATTAGGTTTTGGACAAAGCGGGCGAAGCCGCGGGCGGAAAGCTAGTTATTTTATATGTCATGGCATTTTACAATAAAAAAAAACACATTTTTTGAATAGTGAATGAAATAACCTTTAAAAATGTATTTTTAACAGGTACATATAATATTTATTGGGTTAACATCGGATACAAATTTAGCATAGGTATACAAATTAAAAACTTTTTAACCGACAGAAAACAAAAATACACATAAATACCGTACCTTTATAATTTATATTCATCCAATTAACCATCTATCAAAATCTATCACTACACAAAAATCCATCAAAAACACTCCATCCATGTGTGAACACACCAATTCCATCAAACAAAATTTTTATTTAACATTAAAACTGCCAAACACAGAATTAATTTAATCCGTCCGTCCGCACCCACGCAACAGCATAACAACAATTAAACTGGGCTTTACATATTGCAATAATATGAGGAAGTTCACACACGCGATAGGCGCGTGCGCATATAGTAGCGGCCATGTTCATGGGAACAGTTATCTTCACCACCTATTTGTGTATAATTACGAAATTTATTCTTCAGCTTCAGCATTAATTAGTATAGAAGTATAGTATAATATACTAGATTTCCGCCCGCGGCTTCGCCCGCGTTTGCAAAGGAAACTATGCTCCCGTTCCCGTGGGATTTCCGGGATAAAAACTATCCTATGTGTTAATCCAAGTTACCCTCTATATGTGTGCTAAATTTCATTGTAATCGGTTCAGTAGTTTTTACGTGAAAGAGTAACAAACATCCATACATCCTTACAAACTTTCGCCTTTATAATGTACATATATATTAGAATATTATATACAGGGTGTCAATTTTTCAAATCCGACCCTTGGTTCCTGAGATTAGCAAATAAACTAAACACACATCTATCTTCACAAATTTTCTCTTATATAATATTTTTTTTACCTACTAATTATTTATTTCTTTGGCATTATGTCAATTTCTATAAATTTATCCGTCCAATAAAGTATTACACGAACATTTTAAAATGTCACCTGTAAACTGTCAAATACGGACAATTAGAATACATTTTTGAAATGGTAGTTTAATACGTTATTCGATGAATAAGTTTTAACCAAGGATTGAAAAATCAGCCCTAATTGGCATGTTTCTTTATTTTTCTCCATCATTGTACTTCACATAAATAATATAATATTATATAGGTATTATATAGATATGGTTATGATATAATTATACATATTATATAGTTAAAGGTCAACATGACCGTTTGTTTACATTTATAAATTATGTTTATAGAAATTATATTCACTGATAATATTATAAACAAAGAAAGCTGCTTCACTATCACTACATAGTATAAAACAAAGTCGCTTTCTCTGTCCCTATTTCCCTATGTCCCTATGTATGCTTAAATCTTTAAAACTACGCAACGGATTTTGATGCGGTTTTTAGTGATTCAAGAAGGTTTTAGTATATATAATTTATTATATTTTAGACAAAGCGGGCGAAGCCGCGGGCGGAAAGCTAGTTTTGTAATATATGTAAAGAAGTCATTTTATATATGTATATGTATATTAAATATATATATCCAGATTAAATCTATATTATAATATTATACTAATATAAAGAGGAAAGGTTTGTATGTATGTATGTATGGTTTTCATTTTAATGAAATTTGGCACAGATAATCTTTAGACCCTAAGAAAGAACATAGGCTACCTTTTATTGCGAAATATGTACCACGGGCGAAGCCGGGGCGGACCGCTAGTAATATTATAAAGTTTAGAGTTTGTTTGTTTGTTTGTTTGAACGCGCTAATCTCGGGAACTACTGGTCCGATTTGAAAAATTCTTTCGATGTTACATAGCCCATTTATCGAGGAAGGCTACATCATCAGGCTAAGACCAAAAGGAGCGGAGCACTGGAGGTAAAACCGCGGGGCACAGCTAGTTTATAATAAGTAAGCATGTAGGATTGTATTTAAGCAGAAATATATATACATAATCTTAAGTACTTGTAAGAACTACTTGTATTAAGATCTATGTTACACGCTTTATATTAGCTTCACCTGTATGTTTGTAACCGATTTCTTTGGGCGCGATTTTGACCCACTTTAAACGGCCAGATTTCGTTCAAACTTTGTAGATTTATTGAGGACCGATGACAATACACTAATTTGATAAAATAAATAATAGTTAAAAAAAATAAAAACAACCGTTTTATAGAAAACCGAACTAAAAGCGTGTTTTTTAGTTTTTTTTAACTATTATTTTTATTAGCATTTGATATATAATATTATGTAATCTTCTAATCTATAAGTACTTGATATTATAAGGAGGAAAGATTTGTATACCTATTTCTATGTAAAAAATAAAGTAAATAAATATTTCAGGACAATTTTCACACACGGCACGATCTGATCCCATACTAAGCTTTCGCTTGTGTCATGGAAACCAGATGGCTGATAAACATACATATATGTATATAATTTTAAATAAATTCCTATATGGATAATTAACACCCAAACACAGAGCATACATCTATGTTCATCACACTAAGATTTGGCCTGGGTGGAAATCGAACCCACGACCTCTGGCTTGGAAGACAGGGTCACTGCCAACTAAATAACCAAGTTGTGGTGTTAATTTCACACTATTAATTTATTTTTCTATAAAATTTCATCAAAATTCATACAGCCGAAAGTATTTACTCACCAATTATCGCGTTTGCAAAAGTACCTACTAGGATAAAATATTACAATTTACAACTCGATTAATCACTACATAGTATAAAACAACGTCGCTTTCTCTCTCCCTATGACCCTATGTATCCTTAAATCTTCAAAACTACGCAATGGACTATGATACGATTTTTTAATACATATTGTTTCTCGAGCAAGGTTTTACCTTTTTAGTAGGTATATAATTTATAAGGTTTTAGGCAAATTGGACGAATAAATAAATGTTTATAAAACAATAATAATATCTACTAAATAAATTCGCTACCCGCTTCGCTGTTCGCTTCGCTGTTCGCTTCGCTACCCGCTTCGCTTGTGTCTATGATTTCAATCTAAAATTACGTGGTTTGATAAATGGCTTCTGAGTCACTCTTATCAGCGAAACTCTGCTTTTTGTCAGTCATTTTCCGTACTTGTATTTAGTCATCAAAGGAATTTGTTTATAACAAATAAGCTATGAAAACAAAACAAATATTCAATCTATGAATTTCTGTCGATCCTACTAATATTATAAACTCGCTGTGCTCCGCGGTTTTACCCAGAGTGCTCTGCTCCTGTTGGTCTTAGGGAGACGATATATAGCCTACTAGTGGTCCGCCCCGGCTTCGCCCATGGTACATATTTCGCAATAAAAGGTAGCCTATGTCCTTTCTCGGGTATCAAAGTATCTCCATACCAAATTTCATGCAAATTGGTTCAGTAGTTCAGGCGTGATTGAGTAACAGACAGACAGACAGAGTTACTTTCGCATTTATAATATTAGTATGGATAGGCTTCTCCGATGAATGGACTATCTAAAATCGGATAATATGTAGCCTTCCTCAATAATTAATAGGCTTTGTTTTATACATTCAAAAATATCAAGGGTTTCACTACATAGTATAAAACAAAGTCGCTTTCTATGTCCCTTTGTATGCTTCAATCTTTAAAACTACGCAACTGATTTTGATGCGGTTTTTTTTAATAGATACAGTGATTCAAGGGGAAGGTTTTAGTATATAATTTATTAGGTTTTAGACAAAGCGGGCGAAGCCGCGGGCGGTAAGCTAGTAGTAGTAATAAAAAGGAAATTAATGTTTTTATTTAAATATTCGTACAGGGGATTTACCTACGATTAATATATTCGACATTTATGTGGTTCGTGCTTAGCTTACATAACTTTAAACCGGTTAAGTTAGATTGTAGCTATGATATTTGAAAATCGCGGACATATTTTTTTTTAAACTAGATGCATTTTTAAAGATTTAAACAAGTTTTGGTGGGTATTTTTAAGCTATTAGCTATAGCATAGCTTCTATCGCGGGTCTGGAGCGCGGGGACCAAATCGAGAAGTTCCGTAACGAAACCAACCTCACGCTCCCTACTCCGACGGGCGCGGAGGTGTGGCTTGAAGGCATAGCATGCAATAGCTTTACCGCGGCAGTCCACGAGTGCCACACGTCTTTTGCACGCCTCATAAGCGAAGCGTTGAGGTGGGTACTACTGTCACTTCGCGCAAAACATCTGATTTTTCAAACTTAAAATGTCTTTATGTATCATACATTGCACTTGTAAGATAATACATACACACACATATTAAGAAAAAACACTATTTTTAACATTCATGATATTTTTGATGTCATTTTTGTTATTTAAACCATGTAGTTAAAAAACAGTTTAAAAAAGTTCTGTCTTGGACGTCCGTGTGTCTGTATGTGCGGAGGATTTTCTTGTTAACACGATAGCGACCGAAATACTTTACTAATCGAGTCTTTCTTTTTCTCTTACGCTTGAGTATGCTCAGGAATAGAACCCTTTCATTTTTCAGGGTCTGATTCGATGTGGTTTAATTGTTATTAAATAAACAAAAATAATAATTAATAAATATTTATTAAAAAAAAATTATGAGGCGTGCACTTTTGGATTTTCCAAATTATTTCAAATTAATACGATTTTCGATACGAGTACGAAACATAGGAAAAAAAAATTTTACAGTACATTAAGTTAATCCCTTAGATAATAGATTAAATATCTATCTACCGTTTGCTTTTGTTGTATTTTTTTTAATGAATAAATATTTTTGCTTCCGAAACTCTCTAGTCTCTCTTTCATGAAAATGAAAAACAAAATAAAATACAGCCTATGACACTCACTAACTCGGTAAAATTATATTTAAAATCGGTTCAGTATATCCAGAGATTACGCCCCACTAACTTACAAACTCACTATCTTTACCTCTATGACATGATTAGAGATTAAATTTATCAAGGTTTATCAATTCATTGTAATTTTCTTTACGTTTTATCAATTTACTTAGAATTATCATGACTTAGCTGAGCTTGGTCAAACGGCCAATCTATACTAATATTATAAAGCTGAAGAGTTTGTTTGATCGCGATAATCTCAGGAACTATTGGTCCGATTTGAAAAATTCTTTCGGTGTTAGATAGCCCATTTATCGAGGAAGGCTATTAGGCTATATATCATCACGCTAAGACTAACAGGAGCGGAGCAATGCGGGTAAAACCGCGGGGCACAGCTAGTTACTAGATATCAGGTGATCAAGGTATGTTTGTAAGGATGGATGGTTGTTTGTTTCTCTTTCACGCAAAAACTGCTGATCTGATGTGTATGAAATTTTACACAGATATAGATTAGTAAATAGGCTAATATTTATCCGGGTACCACGCAGATAACTGCGCAGATAAATTCGTTTTTATGATATAAATCATAAAAACGAATTGTCTGTTTGTTATACTTTCACGGCTTAACCACAGTACCTATTTAGAGGAAAGTTCTTTGTAAAATAATTCAGGAACCAGGGTCAAAAGCTTCTTAGCATGCTCATAGAAGCTTCACATCACTACATAGTATAAAACAAAGTCGCTTTCTCTGTCCCTATTCTTTGTATGCTTAAATCTTTAAAACTACGCAACGGATTTTGATGCGGTTTTTTTTTAATAGATAGAGTGATTCAAGAGGAAGGCTTAAGTATATAATTTATTAGGTTTTAGACAAAGCGGGCGAAGCCGCGGGCGGAAAGCTAGTATAATATAATTGTATACGTATAGTCTAGACACACAATTACAAAGTGTCCGAAGCAAAACTACCTACGCATATTCGGCAGAGTTTTGTTAGAAGCGATACAATAGATTTTGAACATTACTGCCACGGAATAAGGTGTTAATTCCAATGCATGTTTTCCACTGCAATACAACGCTCGGGCATTTTTGACGAACTTTTAATAGGCGATTGAGTCTAGTTGTCTACAGTACGTTCATATTAATATTGTGGATTGTAATTTATTTATTTGAAAATTAAATGTACCACACCAAGTTAAATTTTTTTACAAGTATACTTTTATTACTTCTAATAATCATAACTATCTAACCATATTTAGAATTTGTCCTTGTCGTTTGGGATGCCTGGCAGAGATCGCTGTCTGCGTTAAGCCCGCCCTCTGTATATTGTTAAATGTGTTAATAATTAATTTTTCATTCCTTCATTCATAACTTGGAGGCAGTCATTTAATATTTATGCAAGCCGTTATCACAGTATTACAATTAGGAAATAATATTGTAATATTGTGCCGTTATCGAGGATTAAAAAAAATTCATTGATAAATTTATTTGACCAGGGGCCGTATGACCTCATATTTCCAGTCAGTTTACGCCGTGAACTGAAATGACTGGCAAATTCATATTATACCTATGGCTGCTTAATGCGATCCCAGACGTTTTAAATATAAATTAGTTGAAGAGCTTTATATCTTTGTAACAATAGTTTATTTTAAATAAATCATGTTTTTTATTTCTATATTCATATTCCGATTTCCGAATCATCTGGTACATATTACGTATTTATAGGTCTTATTACATCAAATAATATTAAACAATTGTTACATCAAAAAACCCACATATGACTTAGATCGTTATAAAAACCCATATTTTTCATGTTTAGAGAGGCAAGAGCATTAATAATACTAAGTTATTCATTAGGGCTTATTATCTTCTATAATATAAAAATGAATCCCAAAATGTGTTGGTAAGCGCATAACTCGAGAACGGCTGAACCGATTTCGATAATTCTTTGTTTATTATATTCCTTGAAGTACGAGGATGGTTCTTATGTAGAGAAAACGTAAACATGTACCACGGGCGAAGCCG
The DNA here is from genome assembly GCF_061535395.1 of Colias eurytheme. Taxonomy (NCBI): domain Eukaryota; kingdom Metazoa; phylum Arthropoda; class Insecta; order Lepidoptera; family Pieridae; genus Colias; species Colias eurytheme. Next base: position 3,877,980 of record NC_143010.1, on the reverse strand, counting down.
GGGCGGACCGCTAGTAATCTATACTAATATTATAAAGCTGAAGAGTTTGTTTGGTTGAATGCGCTAATATCGGGAACTACTGGTCCGATTTGAAAAATTATTTCGGTGTTAGCCCATTCATCGAGGAAGGCTATAGGCTATATATCATCACGCTAAGACCAACAGGAGTGGAGCACTGCGGGTAAAACCGCAGGGCACAGCTAGTGGTGTGATATTAGGCTTCATAACATGCTTATATTAGCTTCACCTGTATGTTTGTATGCACAATGCACATGTAACCGTCTCATTTAGACTAGATTTGGACCCAGATTTAATTCAAACTTTGTACATTGAAGTGTGAAGTGAAACTTTTTTAGGCGCGTTGAGAGAAAATTTTAAGGTCACGTCATGGCAATACCGTCACGTCATGGAGTAAGGCGACGATTTTGTCAAATGCGAAAGAAGTTTCACTTCTGACACGTGTGCTCGACACACACGCTCTTTTTTGTAATACTTTGATACTCGAGGAAGGTTTTAGAATCCATACTAATATTATAAATGCGAAAGTAACTCTATCTGTCTGTCTGTTACTCAATCACGCCTTAACTACTGAACCAATTTGCATGAAATTTGGTATAGAGATATTTTGATACCCGAGAAAGGACATTTTTTATTGCGAAATATGTACCACGGGCGAAGCCTGGGCGAACCGCTAGTTGAGGGTATATAGAAGGTATACATACTTAATTAGGATTTAGACAAAGCGGAGCCGGGGCATATAGATGTTTACAAATACGCGTTTTTAAAGCTCAGTGCATAATAGCCTTAAATTGTAAATTCTGAGAACGTGTGAAACAGGTTTTAGCGTTGTTTTATTAAAATAAAACCTGCATTTTATTCTAGACATTTGGTCTCGAAGGTAAGTTGGTAATTTTGATGTTTTTGTTTGTTTGTTTTTACATACCTGCAAAAAGTTCAGAAATCTTAGTGTATTTTACTTCTACTATCTTTTTATTTTTCCTGAGAAGTGAGAGGCATACGCAATATTTTTTTAGTTGCAAGTTACAACTGATAGTCCGGGATACATCGCCCATTTTTGCAAGTGATTACTATCAAGCTAATTTTTCGTGAGTAGCTTTATTTTGATGAGATGCCCAATAATTTCATGTACGAAACTCTCGATTGTGGTAGCTTACAGAGGTAACAAGGATAAAAATTTTTCACTTGCAAAAATGGGCGATGTATCCCGGACTATGAATGCATAAGACCCAGATAATGTCATAACGGCTGGACCGATTTCGATGAGAATTTAATTATCGAATAGCTCGTGATTTAGGTGACTCATTTGTTGAGTGTAATTTTATGACAAAGCCGTGGACGTAAACAGTTACAAATATACATATATATGTTAGTTTTTAGTTAATATTTTTTCCTCACAATATTTATAAGCAATTATTGTATTGACGTAAATCAATTGAATCGCTTCGCCTACACTTAATTATACATATTTAAAAACAAGGAAAAATAAACTACATATTAGGTATAGACTACAGTCGCTCAAAGTAGTAAATCAAAAAATAAAACACAGGTTACAAAACTGTTAAAAAAACTGCTCAACCGATTTGGAAAATTCTTTTACCATTAAAAAAGCTACTAGCTGTTCCCCGCGGTTTCACTCCTGTTGGTCTTAGCGTGATGATATATAGCCTATAACCTTCCTCGATAAATGGGCTATCTAACACCGAAAGAATTTTTCAAATCGGACTAGTAGTTCCTGAGATTAGCTCGAATTTTTTTTTATATCGGTGCAGTAGTTCCTGCGATTAGCGCGTTCAAACAAACAAACTCTTCAGATTTATATGTACATATAAAAATATATAATATGTATAAATATAGTACAAAAAATATTTTATTATTAAAGCATATAAGTAATATAGATATCACCCGTTCTTACGTAATAGACTAACAAACATGCAAACAACAAAATCATTCACCTAAAAGTACTAGGATCACAGGATTCTAAGGACGTATAAAAGCCACAGTCACCATGACTCGGCGGGTTTCCTTAAGCGATGATCTAGTCACTAGTGTAACTGGTCTTATTTTGTTGTGTTTTTTAGTCTGTGGCTTGGAGTATCGTGGTCTACCTAGACTTGCCCATACCTATAGGAGTATCGAGTTTTTTAACTTTTCTCAAGAACTGCTCTCAAAAAAACGCATAAAAATCCGTTGCGTAGTTTTAAAGCATACAGACACACAGACGGCAGAGAGCGCCTTTATTGAAGTGAAACTTCTTTATCGGGGTTGGAAAAAAATTTAGTGTAACATTTTTCCGTTACGCGCCATCTTGTTTTTATCCCTACCACGCGTGATTGACGTATTTCTGTAAAGTTGCTTAAAGTAAATTATTTTTTGAAAAATAAGGTCATAAAGAAGTTTCACTTCTTACGTGTGTACACTACTAGTACACGCACACATTTTTTTATACTATGTAAAGATTAGTATACTATAATATAGATACTAATTGTAATTATCCATCCGTTCTTGCGTAAAAAGTAACAAACATGCAAACATCATCAAAATCATTCGCCTAAAAGTACTAGGATCACAGCATTCCAAGGACATATTATTAAAGTGATAGTCACCATGACTCGGCGATGAGCTAGTGTAACTGTTCTTAATTTGTTGTCTTTTTTAGTCTGTGGCTTGGTGTATCGTAGTCTAGCTATGACACTATCGACTTTTTAAATTACTTTTTCAATTAAATAAATTACAAGCTGGAAAACTGGTCGACACTCGTCACTTGTATGTTAACTATAATATTTAATACAGGTAGTCAAAGAAATCTAAAAACCGCGTTAAAAGTTTAAACTCATGAAATTGTTAAACACTAGCGGTCCGCCCCGGCTTCGCCCGTGGTACATATTTCGCAATAAAAGGTAGCCTATGTTCTTTCTCAGGGTCTAAAGATTGTCTGTGCCAAATTTCATCAAAATCGGTTGAGAGGTTTATGCGTGAAAACCATACATACATACATAATTACAAACTTTTCCTCTTTATAATATTAGTATAGATAAACATTTGACAAGTGTACAAAGTTTGAATTAAATAATATGTCCGTTAGTGGGTCAAAATTCGAGTAAATAGGAGTCAGTAATTTGTTTCACATTCTTGCAAATAAATATAATCTTATCTTCTTCTTATATATAAAAATGAATCGCAAAATGTGTTGGTAAGCGCATAACTCGAGAACGGCTGAACCGATTTCGATAATTCTTTTTTTATTATATTCCTTGAAGTACGAGGATGGTTCTTATGTAGAGAAAACGTAAACATGTACCACGGGCGAAGCCGGGGCGGACTGCTAGTACATATATAAAAATGAATCGCAAAATGTGTTGGTAAGCGCATAACTCGAGAACGGCTGAACCGATTTCGATAATTCTTTTTTTATTATATTCCTTAAGTACGAGGATGGTTCTTATGTAGAGAAAACGTAAATTATATTATGTACCACGGGCGAAGCCGGGGCGGACCGCTAGTTTAAAATATAGATCACCATGCGTTAAGAAACTCAAGCTTTCACAAGTGTTCAGCAGGTTTTGCAAAAAGTAAATATTCTCGATAAAAACATGAATTTTAAAGACTGACGCAGAGTAGACCGGTTAGGACTGGCTAGGTAGCCTATGACGTCATCAACTTATAGCCGCTATATGTTTTTAGTGTCACTGTGGTTTTTATAACCAAGATGCAACGGGTTATGTTTTCGTATCTTCAAATTATAAAGAGGAAACATTTTGTTCGTTTATTTGTCTTTCACGCTACAACAGAAGGATTATACATATTTATGGTAGGTATGACTAGCTGTGCCCCGCGGTTTCACCCGCATTGCTCCGCTCCTGTTGGTCTGCGTGATGATAATATATAGCCTTCCTCGATAAACGGGCTATCTAACACTGAAAGAATTTTTCAAATCGGAACAGTTCCTGAGATAAGCGCGTAAATCGTAATACGTATCACAGATAGGTAATGATTTTTGCACAGAGTACAAAATACAGTTTTTATCACTGTATAATCTATGATGACTAATAGTAGGGGAGCCCAGGATGCTAAAATGTGGATTTACTCGAGCGTCACGGGAACCTATTAGAATTGGTAGATTAGACCATAGTGAGAAAAAAAGGTCCTATAATGTTTTCACTTTTAGCGGTGGGGAAGGGTTATTTGATTTTTTTTTAATTTAAAAAAGAAAAAAATTGGCTTGGAAATACTCAAGCGCGTTAGATATTGATATTTTGCATGCTCCAGGACGTCACTGAAAAAAGTATACGTTAATCTGACGATTTAAGTGGCGATTTAATCGCTATGAAGAAAGGGTAAAAAATTAAAGTAATATTATTCGAGCGCGTCAGATTAATATATGGGCGGGTTAATTACAATATAAGAAGTCCCCATTTCGACGATTCGAGCTCAACCTTAGGGAATAATGGATTATTCAAATTTTCCAGCGGGGCCCCTGAGCGCACCCACCAACCATAACTGCTCATATTGACTAGAGGTACTAATGAATAGCTAAGGTACCGTCCCTTATAGTAATCTGACGCGCTCGAGTAAATCCCAAAATCCCCCTCTTGGCCTCCCCTACTATAATATCTGTGACTAATAATAATGATTAAAAAATAAACAAAAGATTGTTAAAAAATATTCCGCCCCTGCAAGGCGAAAGACGCGGGTTCAATTCCCGCCATGATCGATTTTTTTCTATTCTTTATTTTATTTTATAAAGCATTTGAATGCGATAAAACTAAATTATCAAGTTTATCCTTACTAATATTATAAACTATCTTTCCACCCACGGCTTTGCCCGCGTTGTCTTAAACCTAAAATTTTATTTTTAAGCTACTACGCTGTCCATTATTGAAAACAGAATGAAAATCGGTGCAGTAGTTTTTGAGTTTATCGCGAACAGAGAAGGGGCGATCGGGGAGTTATTTTCGAGTGTACCAATTGATATTCGATATAGGTACTTATGTCCTTTCTCGGGTATCAAAATATCTCTATACCAAATTGGCAAATTTCATGCAAATTGGTTCAGTAGTTATGGCGTGATTGAGTAACAGACAGACAGACAGAGTTACTTTCGCATTTATAATATTAGTATGGATTTTCTATAGTAGGTAAAATCGAAATTTAATGTTTTTATTTTGCAATTAGCACGCTAAATATAAACATGGTAAATTTTTGATGGCAAATTACAACATTACTTAAAATCCTTGACTTTTAACACAACTTTCAACGTAAGAAATAGTGATTACTAGTTGTCTCTTTCTTTCCTATACAAAACAATACGAGATAGAAAGAGACATACATACACTGCTTGACGTCATATCTTTAATGTTATAAGGATTGACGTAAAATAATTTTTATAGAATTCTTATGTTATTAGACAAACACATAGGAATACATACATATATTACTGAAGAGTTTGTTTGTGTGAACGTGCTAATCTCAGGAACTACTATACTATCTGACAGTGAAATAAATACTTGTTCAAATCGGACCCGTGGTTCCTAAGATTAGCGCGTTCATAGAAACAAACAAACTCTTCTGCTTTATAATATGTATTAGTAAATAGAAAACATAAAAAATGTATTATAAAAAATATTTTGCGTCAATCCATACTAATATTATAAATGCGAAAGTAACTCTGTCTGTCTGTCTGTTACACAATCACGCCTAAACTACTGAACCAATTTGCATGAAATTTGGTATAGATATATTTTGATACCCGAGAAAGGACATAGGATAGGTTTTATCCCGGAAATCCTACGGGAACGGGTTTTTCTCTGAAAACGCGGGCGAAGCCGCGGGCGGAAAGCAAGTCCTTAATAAATGAAAAAAAAAACATGATCATAAATTAATTCGAATGATTCTAAGTTATATTTAAGTTGAGGAAAACGTTTTACTTGATTATAAATTTGTTTATAATATATCAATACTATGCTATTTTCCTTGTTTTGCCTGATTAGCTTGTAAGTAATAAGTATGTATTTAATATACAACTATATACAACTCTAGACTGAAACTCCAATAGTCACTTGGGGTCACTGAAAATCAGTGGTGGTAAGGTATTAATCACCTTGCCATCATAAACTGAGCTGGCTCCATTTGTCAGGTCACTCGCTGCCACATTACCAACTGTGTTCTCAGGAATAAGATTCTTTTATTTTTAGAATTTTTCTTTTATTTCCTTTGTTTTTCCTTTGTAAATGATCTTTGAGTGATTCTGACAATAAATGTGTTTTATTTATTTATTTAATTAGGTACCTAATTGATTATTATATAAACATCTCTTGCCCGGAATAAAAACAAAAAAAGATTCAGTTTTAAGTTAGAGAGAGATGGATAGATAAACACGCGCACGCCACACAACTATAGCAACGTGTCGTTACAACTTTTCTTCTTATGGGCCCATAATAGGTGAAAACGGCAAAATGGACTGTTATCTATGAGCTATAATTGAGTTTTTTCGCCCTGAAATTTCTAATATACAGTGTGTCCGGACATGACATACCGATATTTGAAGGGGCTATTCTCCAGGCATTTTTATCGACAATTCAACCCCTCTACAGTCCCCTACCTCACCCCTCAAAATGGTTTTCGAATTTTTTAAAGTATGTTTCATCACTCTTATCAATTAAATTTGTTTAGTGGTAGAATAACTTGTTATTGTTCAAATAAAACCAAATTTAGTATTTTGTGACACTCACTTTCGAAGTTATTATGGTGGCAGTACACATTGGGCCAACGTGTTGGGCCAACGGGTTGGGCCAACGTGTAGAGAGCTACTTGGCGGTATGTTGGCTTCATTAGCCTAGTTGGCGCCAATATTGGCAGGCCAACCGAATGTTGTCGGTTTTTTGTGCACACATCAAAGGATCTTGGCGCGCTCCACAAACAGCGTTCACACGTTGGTGTCTTGTTCAGTTTGTTGTTACTCGTCAGCGGAGACAGTATCGTTGCGCGTCAATGAAATTTACGTTTAACCATGTTCCGATAGCGATGGCGGCGCCGAGGTTTTACAATTCGTAGATTTGTATCGACATGAAGGAATAATTTGGAATCGCGGCATGAACTACACAAAAATAAAACCATATGACTCAATAAATTAGATGTTCTATTTTCTATTTATTATATTATTCTAGATGTTTTTCTTATCTAACTTTCATACAATGCGATAAAAAATGAATATATTTATAAAATGAGTAAAATAGCATTAAAAAGTTATTTGTTCTTAAAAATTAAATAACAATATACAATGAGGATGATTTTGATCAAATTGTGCTTTATTACATAAATAATATTATCATTTAATAAAATAATATCTAAAATCTAATCTTTAAAGTTTCGTTTTATAGGTAGTTAAAATTAAATTAAATGTAAAATGTACACATTTTAAACATTTGAAAAAATCTAAACATAATAATGTTTTATTTATCTAATACATATTATAAAGGTGAAAGTTTGTAAGGATGTATGGATGTATGGATGTATGGATGTTTGTTACTCTTTCACGTAAAAACTACTGAACCGATTACAATGAAATTTAGCACACATATAGAGGGTAACTTGGATTAACACATAGGATAGGTTTTATCCCGGAAATCCCACGGGAACGGGAACTATGCGGGTTTTCCTTTGAAAACGCGGGCGAAGCCGCGGGCGGAAATCTAGTACAGTTATAAAAAAAGGACAATAGAGATTGGAAAATGGTATCATCGCAGACGGCAGAGTACACTCATTGTTATTGATGCACATGTACGTAATAATTAAACGCACTGTAGGTATATAAATAAATTGCCGCGGCTGCAAGAACTTCTACGGACTACGTCCATCTTTGAAGCGCCAATGCAGAATGATCAGTACGCCAATGTGTGAACAGGAATCTTGATATCCTTCATTTTTTCCCAACACGTTAGCCCAACGCCTTGGCCCCATGTGTACTGCCGCTATTACAATTTTCATAAATTCACTATCCGAATTGATAGGTTTGCCATTTTGAGGGGGGTGAGGTAGGGGACAGTAGAGGGGTTGAATTGTCATGTCATGTCCGGACACACTGTATATTACAGAACGTATGTGTGATGGGATGACTGTTTCCAAAACACGATTGGAGAAATTTTGCTCGATAATAAAAAATCCTGAAGTTACCTCTAAAATATCATATACAGGGTGCCCCACTATTGGTATACTAAGCGCGAAGGGACTTGTAGTTTTGCATATACTGATCACGTAAAAAATACTTAAACAACAAAATTACACCAAAAAATTTTTGCTAAATTTTTCCTGAAAATCCATGTTTTCTTCTCTAACTACGCGCAGCCGGCATAAACCGCTTCGCTAATGTGAGCATTTTGTCTATGAAAACATAATCTTAAACGATAGGTCACGAGCTGGTAGCAAATCTGGGCGGGTTGCTTGTTATGGGTGTACACATAGAGTTTTAATTATTCATCTAATTGAAAAAAAAATGCGTCTGGAATTTTATAAGTATTTTTTACGTACTTAGCGTATGCAAAACTATAACCTCCTTTCAGCTTAGTATACCAACAGTGGGACACCCTGTAGGTATATATAAATGCTCATTACAACCGTATTTTACGATATGATAATAATTCGTATTAAATCACAAATACTGTATAAGTATTTACCTTCTCGATTTCGTGACTGTTTTAGATTTAGAAAATACTAAATATTTTCATTCACTTTTTGATAAAAATGAATGGCGCTTACGATTTTTATTTTCGAGCACGTTGATTCCATACTAAACGCAGACCCCTCACCCCTTACCTAAGGCGAGAATAGCTGAATTTTCGCTGACCGCCTAACTCTTAATCTATACTAATATTATAAAGCTGAAGAGTTTGTTTGTTTGAACGCGCTAATCTCGGGAACTACTGGTCCGATTTGAAAAATTCTTTCGGTGTTAGATAGCTCATTTATCGAGGAAGGCTATAGGCTATATACCATCACGCTACGACCAACAGGAGAGGAGCCACGGGGGTGAAACGGCGCGGAGCGGCTAGTTGGTAATAATGTTAATTGAGATAAAAAATCTCGCGCGGGGATTACCTACCTAGTGATTAATTATCGTTGAAAATATGTCCAAAATAGTATTATGTAATAACATGTAAATAAGCTGCATTTTTGTCCCATTGCCCCTTTTACTTTAATTCAAATTTTGTACACCTATGGCACACGTGCCTCTAAAATTTTATTATACATAAAATATAAAATATAGTATTTAAAAAATAAATCATCAGGTCAAGATTGAGAAAAGGTTGTGAAATACAAACAACCAAAAATCATCAGACATCCGGACGCTATTTTGATAAACAGATAGATTAAAATATTACGAGGAAAATATTAAATTAACAAATCAAAATATAATTTCTACCGATTCCAATACGATTGTTTATCAAACACAAATTAAAAACTTCATTTATGTGTTACTATATTGCACGCCTCATAAGCGAAGCGTTGAGGTGGGTAGGTACTACTGTCACTTCGCGCAAAACATCTGAATTTTCAAACTTAAAATGTCTTTATGTATCATTGCACTTGTAAGATAATACATACACACACATATTAAGAAAAAACACTATTAACTTTTATATTTTTAACGTTTATGATATTTTTGATGTCATTTTTGTTATTTAAACTAGTTAAAAAACAGTTTAAAAAAGTTCTGTCTTGGACGTCCGTGTCTGTATGTGCGGATCCTTTTTCTTGTTAACACGATAGCGACCGAAATACTTTACTAATCGAGTCTTTTTTTTTCTCTTACGCTTGAGTATGCTCAGGTATAGAACCCTTTCATTTTTCAGGGTCTGATTCGATGTGGTTTAATTGTTATTAAATAAACAAAAATAATAATTAATAAATATTTATTAAAAAAAAAATTATGAGGCGTGCACTTTTGGATTTTCCAAATTATTTGTATTATATAATTACTTCTACTTAATCTAATAATTGTTTTTTCTTCTGTTTCTCAATTTAATATCTCGCTTCTTTGCCTTCTCCCCGTGGTTGCCTGGCAAGTTACCCTCTATATATGTGCTTAATTTCATTGTTATCGGGTCAGTAGTATTTGCGTGAAAGAGTAACAAACACACACATACACATCCTCAAACTTTGGCATTTATAATATTAAGTAGGATGGTCTACCCAAGGTGTACCTCAACTATTTTTTAGTAATTATGCCTACAACAAATAACAAAACATTCGTAGAAATATCATGTAAGCCAAATAATATGTTATGGTATACCCAAGGTCTGTCGTAGGTATAGGTATATAGGTCCAGGGATTTGTTGTACAATTTTTGGAAAATAAAATTGAGATCCATATTCAAAGTATCCTTGAACCAAGATTCATGCAAATCGATCCATAAACGTAGAATATATTGTGCTGTGACAGACTAGGACGGACGGACTGAACGATCTTAAAAGGGTTCCTTGTCGGACTACGGAGCCCTAAAAATGGCTAATTGTAGTCAAACTGTATAGTTTGCTGACAAGAAATGAAGATCTTTACTGGCCAAGTTTCCACCTTGGTGGGAAAAATTAATATTTTCGATGAAAATTAAAAAGTCATGAATTGCTTTTTTCTTTATTAAAGACCCTATATCTAATATCTAATATATATTATAAAGGCGAAAGTTTGTAAGGATGTATGGATGTATGGATGTTTGTTACTCTTTCACGTAAAAACTACTGAACCGATTACAATGAAATTTAGCACACATATAGAGGGTAACTTGGATTAACACATAGGATAGTTTTTATCCCGGAAATCCCACGGGAACGGGAACTATGCGGATTATCCTTTGCAAACGCGGGCGAAGCCGCGGGCGGAAATCTAGTTGAGCTATAATTCTTCCATTTACAATATCACAAAATTCTCTATAGATATTGTTATATTTAATGAAATACCAGATATCCTAGACTTTGTTGATGTGTGTACATATACAATTATACAGGTGGACCTATCAGGTGTACTATAGCGTGTGGCAGTCATAAAATGACTCATAAAAAGATCAAAAGTTATTGATCATAATTTAATACGATTAATGACAAACTATAAGATCGAATTTAAGTCATCTGTTTTTTTTTATCTTATTCCAAATTCTGCCGACTCATTGTCTTCATCCGTGTTGTTATCACTATGATACATTCGACACCTGCATTGTGATATTGGAACATGATATTTAATGTAACATCAACACCACAGTATAAATAATGAACAGTACAAAACGTTCGACATGACTCACTCACACGAACATACGCATCAACATACGGGAACACGATATTTTTTGTAGCATCAATAGCACAGTATAAATATCGAACAGTATGGAAACTCCCTTCAAATGTTGGAATCGGCTCACTCACACAAACGTACACATGAAACACGATATACTGTACTGTAGCATCAATATCACAATATAAATATACATAGTACAGACTCCTACACGTTCTTAAATGCTCACACAAATATAGAAAACAAAATTTTAATGGTGCATTTACACATTCGTCGAACCACTGTTCCCACATTCGTTTTCCTTTTTATTACGTACGAAAAACGGGTTTTAGCACGAATACGCGGTTCTCAAGGCGAATAGACATAATATTATTGAGTTCGGGGTCACGGGGTTACACACTTATAATGTTTATGTTAATATAACGTGCTAAAATAGTTTTATTTCCATATTGTAACTTTTATTTGTAAACTTTATTTGTAAATTGGTATAATTGGTAAGTACAGTACTTCTACAGATCAGTACTCAAATGTTATTAAAATAAAACAATACCAATGAAGCATATTCTCTGGTCCTTGAGTAATTAATTATTTAGTAATTATTTATTGATTAGTTTTAGTTACTATCAATCTGAATATATATCAATAATATCAATGAAGTTATGAAGCCTATTGCTTCCTTGGTGCTTAGGAAATTATTTTATTGATCTAATTTAATTATTTTAATAAATAAAAGTATTATAATAAACGAATTATTTCCAAATTTATTTATGACAGCTGGAGATAAAATTCCATCCCCTATTTCAAACTTAAAAGGGTTGATTTAAAAAAAAGAGCGTGTCGAGCACACGTGTCAGAAGTAAAACTTCTTTGGCACAAGATACCAAAATCGTCGCCTTACTCCATAACGTGACGGTGTTGCCATGACGCGACCGTGAAATTTTACTCCCAACGCGCCTAAAGAAGTTTCACTTCAAAAATGGTTATATCACTTATCAGTTACAAAAATAGCTGTTGTTAAACAGATTTTGTCCTGTTTTGAAATAAAAATTATGTAAATCTGTGACATTGTATAGATAAGAAAACTGGAACGAGTTATTATTGTCTGCTCATATTAATTACATCATTACTATATATATATAATAATTATAATTACAAAAAAATATCAAGGAAAACAAAGACAATGATGATAAAAAATCTTCTTTTTCTAATATATAAAATTCCTCTGTCACAATGTTAGTTACCATACTCTTCCAAAACGGCTGGACCGATTCTCATGAAATTGTGTGCATATCGGGTAGGTCTTAGAATCGGCACACATCCTCACAAACTTTGGCATTTATAGTATAAGTAGGATTAATTTGTAAGTTAATTCATACAGTATGTATTTAAAAATACACATATGTACATATATATATGTAGTTTTAAAATGTGTCATACTTTTATCATCATAGAGCTTCCTGTTTTTGTTATTTGGGCTTTAAATTATATAAATATACATACTGAAAGAGGAAAAGATTTCAATATTTTTTATTATAAGTACAATTACCAACTAAGACTGACACTCGATAATTGTCCGAAGCAAAACTCTGCCTTCACTCAATCTAGAAAGCAGAGTTTTCTAATAAGCAATACAATGGACTTTTAACATTACTGCCATGAAATAAGGTGCTTATTTGAAGTTTAATATTTTAAGTATTAAGGCTGCTCTGAATATATTTTTGATGACCTTTTAATAGGCGATTATGAGCAGTAGTATGTCAATGTTTTTAACACATAAATACAAAAAATACTACATTATAAGAACCACACCTATAACTTAGGGAAATAATTGTTTTCATGCTATTCAAACTCAAACATTTATTTATTCAATTAGACTTCTTCGAGAAGCACTTTTGAAACGTCAATACATATATTTAACATTTACCACCGATTCGGAAAGCAGTATCTATGGAGAAGATTAAGTATTATATTCGACACTGGAGGATTTTATTTATGTCAATGTTTTTAACACATAAATACAAAAAATACTACATTATAAGAACCACACCTATAACTTAGGGAAATAATTGTTTTCATGCTATTCAAACTCAAACATTTATTTATTCAATTAGACTTCTTCGAGAAGCACTTTTGAAACGTCAATACATATATTTAACATTTACCACCGATTCGGAAAGCAGTATCTATGGAGAAGATTAAGTATTATATTCGACACTGGAGGATTTTATTTTGAACAAAATAGCTAGAAATTATTCGAAAATCGAAAAATGTTTAAAGGTAGCGTAAAGTGTGTTGTCCTCATGTAAATGAAAATCCTTGTTCGATTTAACTCAAATCTGTTAAGCAAATAGCTTACTGGGTAGCATACAGGCTCCTTTCTATGTACCGCTATTGTCGATAGCAATGATACAATTTAAAGGGAGGAAAATACATATAGGATGTGTGTTCGCCACTCTGTCATGTGAAAACTACTGAGCAGTTCCTAATGATACTTGTAGCTTATGTACCAGAGTATCACATAAGATATAGAAATTCAGATAAAACATACATTAAAAAATTTATTAACCATCTATCTAAAGTTATCCATACTAATATTATAAATGCGAAAGTAACTCTGTCTGTCTGTCTGTTACTCAATCACGCCTTAACTACTGCACCAATTTGCATGAAATTTGGTATGGAGATATTTTGATACCCGAGAAAGGGCATAGGGTAGGTTTTATCCCGGAAATCCTACGGGAACGGGTTTTTCTTTGAAAACGCGGGCGAAGCCGCGAGCGGAAAGCTAGTCTACATATATTTTGCAAGTCATTTTTGTTGATATTTAATATGTAGATAAAAGATATATTTAAAAGATTATTATTATATTAGGAAGCTGTTAACTGGTTTGCAAGTAATACATAAAATACCATATTATCCTACTAATATCATAAATGCAAAAGTTTGTGAATATGGATGTAGTTATGTTGTTTATGTTTGTTACTCTTTCACACAAATACAACTGAACCGATTACAATGAAATTTAGCACAAATATAGATGGTAACTAGGAATAAAATGTAGGTTTTATCCCAGAAATCCCACGGGAACGGGAACTATGCAGGTTTTTCTTTGAAAATGTGGGCGCAATTTTTTTGATTGAGTGTTGAAACCTTAACAGCTCAATCATGCTTCATAGATTGTATGTTTTTTTATTGATGTAACCATAATGCTCTACAGAAAAGAATGTCAGAGTACAGTTCATTATCTTATATAATATGAAGTAGGTATATAAAAATATGAATGGTACCTTCTCTATCATGAAGTGGTTGGTTCTTGATTTTTGCATCATATCTTTCCATATTGTTCATTAAATTCTTATAAAACTTGTCCTGGTAATATTTTAAAAGTGTAAGAGGCTTATAATATAGTTATTTAGTTCTTAACAATATTCCACAAATATTTTAGACGAAATTGTAGACAATTACTAGTCTATTGCAATATAATTTTACTAAAAAAACTGTCCAAAAGAGTTGCACTTCTTTAATTAAAAACAAATTGACGTTCTATTTTTAAAATACATTAATTTGGTGTTTTTTAAATATGGAAATTATGTTATTGTGGCATAGTTTGACATAATTTGCTGAGACAAACAAATAAACAGTTATTATATATGCAATTAGCATTTATGTGTACATTAAATAACAATTCTCACATGTTCTATGTATGTACTAATTTTATCGCTTACGTATGTCAGTAACATTCCGATTCATGCGAAATTAGCGCCTTTATTATTTTTTTAATTTCGAACCAGTACAATTTACGGTACAGTACGGTTTTATGGAACACAGATATCATATATTATACTCATACTATACATGAATAAAACACAAGGAAAATATTTACCAAGTACAAATAATATGGGCCGCCTGACGTCGGATTATGCAGATATTTTTTGCAAACACACCACACCAAGTTTTGCACTTTCACTTGTACACTACACTGTTCACGTGCGAGTTATTTACATGTAAAAGTACAAATACTTTAAAAACTTTTATCGCTAAACTATGGGCTCATGATATGCTGCGCAAGCACAACATCCACCATCACACGATCTCGACAAGTAATTGTCTCATGTACGAACTACGATCCATCAACAAAACAAAATGGCCTACAGTTTGACAGTGACAGTTGATACGACAAGATTTTTACGTTATACGACGTTTTACTATGCGATATAAAATTATTATGTTACATAATTTTAGTTTTAATTCTTTTAGCAAGCATATAATTCGTTATACCTATTTTTAAATATTTATTTAGAAAATATTTTTGGTTTTATAAAAAATTAATTAAAGCGTTTTTAAATGAATTATTTTTAAAGTTCATCGAATACCTTATTAGGTAAGCTGGCTGGTAAGATAAAAATTAAAAAGAATAAAAAGGAAGTGTAAAAAAAGTTAAATAAAATTATAGAAAATGGTAAACTGTGATGGCAAATGATTAGTTATGAATAGACATCGGATTATATGCACTAACAAAATGCCAAAATATGCATGCAAATATGCACTAAAAAATGCCGAAATATGCACTAAAAACGACTGATATGCCTAAAATATGCACAATACATAATCAAAAACCTTTATTATTTTTTATTTTTATAAGTATAATTATTTTAATCATTGATTGTACAAAAAAAGTGAAATTTTCTTAAAATTAATATATAGTTTTTGTGGCAATATACAATTTTCGAGCGCAAATTTGTGACATTTGTCACCCGCGAGACCAGTTTTGCCACCTTAGACCTTTTCGGGCTAAATCTAGCCCTTTTCTGGAATTCAACCCGTGTTTTAAGTTTTTAGCCCCAAAAGGGTAATCTAGCCCTATTTTGAAAGGCTAAAAATTTACTTAAAATGGAGCCCAATTTGTAATTTTTTGCCATTTTACCATGCCAGAATAGGGTTTGTTTACTCGCTGAGCGTTCTGATTGGCTAATAAAGGTTAGTCAACCAATCAAAACTCCCGCTACTTAACGAAATATGCACGATTGGGGGAAAAAGGCTAAAATATGCACTAACGCCGTAAATAGAGAGTTTTATGCATTTGCATATGCAAATATGCAAATGCATATAATCCGATGTCTAGTTATGAATTAACGTATTGTGATATAGTGAGAATACAAGTCTATAAAATATGTCTAAATTAGGCTGTTCGTAACAAAAACAACAACGATAAGTCTTATCTCTGAGATTTCGCTTTTTACGCTGAACACAAATTGGAATTTGTTTTGTCGTCCTTTGGAGGTCTTGAACAATGAAATTTTTTTGCCATTGTTGCATTTAATAAGAACCAAAATGTAAAACGCATTGACTGTATTCAGGTATTTGATTTCTTTTACTAATTTATTCTTTATTCGTACTGCAATTTGTTGTTTGTATATTATATCCTTTGAATGAAAATTCCAAAGTAAAATTATACAAGCTTTCTTTGTACATTATTTTATTTTCGAAGGATGACGTTGTTTTGATTAGTTTATTTAATGATACCTTTTAACTACATAATAATATGTATACAGTAGGTTTGGTTAAATTTTATAACGTGATCCATTGAGTTACTATGTAATCCTATTATTAGGTACTAAAAGGCGAAAGTTTGTAAGTATGGATGTATGGATGTATGAATGTTTGTTACTCTTTCACGCAAATACTACTGAACCGATTACAATGAAATTTAGCACACATAAAGAGGGTAACTTGGATTAACACATAGGATAGGTTTTATCCCGGAAATCCCACGGGAACGGGAACTATGCGGGTTTTTCTTTGAAAACGCGGGCGAAGCCGCGGGCGGAAGATAGTACCTACTATAATATAGTAACTCAATGACGTGATTCCGGAATTTCAAGTGTTATGAGGTGTCGAATAGTTAGCGGGTAGTGACTTTTCATAACTGCTTTTGTTTCTCTGCGGACATGAATAATTGTTTTTGTAATTCTTAACAATGAAAAATGAAGAGAAATATTTGAATCGTGCGCCCTGAATGAAGCGCCGTGCGCGAAGTGGGGAGGTAAGTACCTTTTTTTGTGAGGAAAACTAGTTTTTGAAAAAGAAAAACATTTAGGTACAACTCACACAATTTGTGGTTTTGATTATAATATATAAATAAATAAATTATCATTAAATCATTTATTTAAAATTTTATATGTATATTTAATACATTTTATCATTTCAAAAAACGGATCTTCTATATTTTTAATTACAGATCTGCGCCACAAATATTTGACCGCGGCTGTACACACTCGTCGAGAGCCTCTCGTCGAGAGCCTCGGCCGAAAAGACTCTCGTCGAGAGCATGCCTGTACACACTCGTTCTAACATTTGAACTGAAGACTTACACGAGAATGGACGTAGAAATAGCTGCTGCTATTTGTCTTTGTGCCGTGAGCTATTATAATTTTTTAAACATTTACTGTAAAAAAAAATTCTCGATTATTCTTAGAAAAAGAAGATGGTGGATGATTACCATGCACCGCAGTAGAAACAGGGAAATAAATATAAAAACTTCCTGAATAGTTAATGTATTTTATTGTATTTTTAAGGAATCAATAGAAACGCTTCTTTGTTTCAGAAGTACAATGGAAAATCAATTGGCTGAGTTGGTGGCAGAACCTTCTGGCCAATTTAAAATAAATCCATAAAAAATAAGTTCCATAAAAAAGGTTCTGTTTGATAACACTCCAAAAACTGTAATTCTCGTTCATTAGACCACATAGTGAAACACGTGCGTTCATAAATAACGTCAGCGAGCAACTAACTGAACAAGTGTGTACATGCTCGCTCTCGTTTTCCTCGCGAGACTCAACGAGACCCTTTGACTCGGGCGCAAAAAACCGACCAGTAACCGAGACAACCGAGGCGAGACACGAGAGAGCGAGACAAGACGAATGCACCATGTACATACTCGTTCTCGGCCTGTCTCGGTGTGTCTCGGCGAGTGTGTACAGCCGGCATCACACTTGTGCCACTAAAATCTTTGTTATGTAAATGGTCTCTGCAAAATCTTTAAACGAGACGCCGAGGCCGCTGGGCTTCTATTCTCTGGTTGTGTGTCCCATCTGGAGCTATGAAGGGATTGTCTGGGTCGCTATGGTTTACCTTTTTATGGATAAATCCATGGTCACCCAAACAATCATAATATACCCTACAAAAGTCTGTATGTATATTCTTCAAAATGTTTTTTATCAGGGGCACCAAGACTTCTGTAGACCTTATGTTATCGGGACTCATTTCCAGACGTAAATCTTCACTGCCATCTTCTGTAAGGCCCAGTGGCCTTCAGTATGTCTCGCGCACAATAGACAACATTTGACGTCTATCAATTTTATCTTCGAAGAGAGGTAACCTGCTTAAAAACATCGATTAAAGTGAATTAATCGATACGGACTAGAAACATTTGTCAATCGAACTTGAAACACATGTCAATTTTAAAATTCATCAGGCGAACCCCTGTCCCAGTAATATACTTTCTTTCGTAAATTTAAGGATCAAATTAAGACAATTATTAGTATCTACATAATTAAAAAAAAACACAACGCATTTATTAATTTATGATGATTTTTATTCACAAGAAATTAATGTATTCGATTCTAGATGTCAGATTTCGATTTTTAGAGTAACGTCTCTGTTAGTTAAAAAGAAAAAAAGGTTTATTGATACAAAATTGTAGCACAGATTGTAGTTGGATTGTAGCGACGTCATTTCTTCCAATCAGAAATTGTTTATTATGTTTAGAATGGTTTTATCAATACAATCAAAATATCTTAAAATTACTTGTATCGTCATTATTATTATAAATATGTAATCGTAATTGAAAAAAGCTAAGCAAATGTGCAGTTCTAACAAAACGAAATAAAATATTATTCTATGTCGTCGTTACTAGGTTACGTTGTTGAATTTTGTTGAACTGTCAAATGTTGCCTATTAAAATGGCTCTACTATCTTAATTAATATATATAAATCTCGTGTCACAATGTTTGTCCTCAATGGACTCCTATACCACTTAACCGATTATAATAAAATTCGCACACCATGTGCAGTTAGATCCAACTTGAGAGATAGGATAGTTTAAACATGTAGGTAGGGTGAAGCCGGGGCGGACCGCTAGTTAATTATATATTTTTCTCCTCCAGGTGACAACAACATTCAAAGAGGCCGGTTCGGACACGGAAAACCGTGCAGTCGCCGATTTGTGCTTGCGCGGCTTACAACTCCTCTCATCTTGGTGTTCAGTATTAACTGAACTTTGTTCTTGGAAGTTATTGCATCCTACAGATCATGCTACTAACCCGAGGTGTCCGCCTGACGCTGAGGAGTATGAGAGGATGAGTGGGGATAGGGGAGGATGGGTGGGAAGAGGGGAGGATGGGTGGGTAGAGGGGAGGATGAGTGGGGGAGGGGAGGACGGGGAGGATGGGTGGGGAGAGGGGAGGATGAGGTGGGGAGAGGGGAGGATGAGGTGGGGAGAGGGAGGATGGTTGGGGAGAGGGGAGGATGTGGGAGGATGGGTGGGGAGAGGGGAGGATGAGTGGGGTGCGGGGCTTGTAGAGGGGAGGATGGGTGGGGAGAGGGGAGGATGAGGTGGGGAGAGGGAGGATGGTTGGGGAGAGGGGAGGATGTGGGAGGATGGGTGGGGAGAGGGGAGGATGAGTGGGGTGCGGGGAGGATGGGCGGGTAGAGCGGAGGATGGGCTTGTAGAGGGGAGGATGGGTGGGGAGAGGGGAGGATGAGTGGGGAGAGGGGAGGATGGGGAGGATGTGGGAGGATGGGTGGGGAGAGGGGAGGATGAGTGGGGTGCGGGGAGGATGGGCGGGTTGAGCGGAGGATGGGCGGGTTGAGCGGAGGATGGGCTTGTAGAGGGGAGGATGGGTGGGGAGAGGGGAGGATGGAAGTGGGGAGGATGGGGAGTGGCAGATACTACTAGTGTAGCACACAAATAAATTCACAAAGTTATAAAACTGGCTTCTTTTATCACTTCAAAGTCTTTTCACCCCAAAGTTCGAAAATCTAAAACTTCAAAATTTAAATTATTGGATTTTAATAGAATTTGTGATGAAATTATTCAAAATTATGCTACTGAAATTCAAAATAAAAAAATGTTGTGTGGTTTTATGAAACCACGGTAAAAGTGAAACTTAGGCACAAAATTATCGTATTTGTACGATAATTATCGTATGGTTCGACCGTCATGCGACATGCGTTACACAGACCAAAAAGTTTGAGACGATGTAATAAAAGTTTCACTTTAAAAATATTTGTTTTTCTCCAGGCGACTCGTTACAACTATAGTTCTGAAGAGAAATTCGCCACAATCGAAGTGATAGCAATGATTAAAGGGTTACAAGTGTTAGTGGCTCGAATAGAGACAGTTTTCGCGGACGCAGCAAGGAGGGCTATATATGCGGAGTTACAGGATTTCGTGCAATTAATGTTAAGGGAACCGTTGATATTTGATATAAATTTTGTTTTGTTTGTGGACTCTTGTACCAAACGTTTTGTCTTAATGGATGAGGAATTCAATGATTTTAAAACGTACTTAGTCAACTTTATTTACTTGTAAAAAAGCGTAATCTAAACCACATTTTAGCTTCAGTGTGCTTTATCTTTCCAAATTTGCGTTGGTCTATCTGCATTATCTTGCCTGGGCCACCTTTCTTCTCTTGTTTAGATAACAAATAGAGCACCACATCTCGGCAGTCTCTGTACCAGTCAACGACGCTAACTCCGGACAAGCATTGGTTTCCATATCTTGTCCCATCTTCCCAAATAACTTTCTCAACAGGCCATTTATTCGCGTAACATTGCGTAAGATTGTGGGCAATCCTATTTTTGTATTTTCAAACAAATCTCAATTGACTTGACCTATGCAAAAATCTATAATCTATCTAATCTATCGAGAATCCTTACACTTTCCCTTGTAATGAACAAAAGAGCCAACAGTTAAGTTTGGTGTGTATTCAATTTTCATGGTGGATTCCGCAAAGTTTTTCCTTTTGAATGAGCCCTTGCTTCACAGCAAATGCCACATATTACCTACTCTCGCGTGCCAAACTCACGCACAAGTCTTGGTAAATTCCACATGTGAGCCACTTCGCAGGAATGTAGTGACCGTTTTATATATTGCTTCTCATCCGAACTAAAATCATGAGGATCCTACCAGATCCAGCACTTGTAGTTCGTGGTCATAGTGCACCAGTAAAAAATTATCGCAAAGCGTCCAAAGGGTCCAAAATAAAAGCAAAGGCCGATCGTAAGAAAGTATCAAAAGTTCAAAAGAATAGCCACGGTCGTCGTAGGAAAACTAAGAAAAACAGAAAACAGACCACTCACTAGAGAAGCGTAATGCGCATCAAAATTTTAAGCCATTTTTTTTAATTTTCTATGTTGCAGTCAAAGCTTGTAACACGGACAATAAAAATTGGCCGTTTTCACAAAAATTACGCATTTCGAAGCGAAAAAAAAGCAGCCTGAATAGTCTACCAGCTGTCAACACCTTAAAACAACGAAATTCTGGGAGCACGATGTAAAAATCTAGCCGTATCTACTCCCTTTCAATATGTTTTTTTTCCTTTTTGGTAAATTTTAACGTAATTGTTTACAAAATCGTATTATGTAAACAGCTTTTCAAGGATTGCTATCGAAAATAACACCGTCGCAATATTCTATTGCCATGCGTAATAAAAATTCTTAGAAACGGTAAAAATACGAACTTGTAGATATTTTATGTTTTTCATATAACAGCAATTATATGCTAATAGAATGATTGATATTCTAACAATGGTTTACTTTATGGAGTTAATAAGTATGGCTCTGAATCTATTTGCTAGGACTAAATTCCTAGCAAATAGATTCAGGGCCATATAGGTCTATGTAGGTAGGACGTAGGTACCTAATGATATATAACTAGTTAGGCGACCCGGGTTCAAACATTAAAATAAAAGTGTAATGAAATGTATTGTTTCTTCAATGTCTTTGGTAAAAGTTATAATAGCAGCTAGCTAGCTGTGCCGCGCGGTTTCACTCGCGGGCTTGCAAGTATTTCTATAACTTATGTGTTATTAAGGTACATAAGCTATATTATCACAGACAAGCATCATCAAAACCCTTTCAGTAGTTTTCGTGTAACAATTAAATAGACAGATTAACAAATTAACATTCATACATTCTTACTTTCACGCTTATTTATTAGTATGATGTAGAATTAACTATTAGGGTATATACTAGTGATCCACCTAGCTTCGTCTGTTATATTCTGTACTAGCTTTCCGAGGCCCAGATTCACAATCGTGACTTTACTTTAGAGCAAAAGAGTCTTCACAAAGTAAACTTTGTATGAACGAAGTTTACTTTCAACATATTTAATTTCAGAGACAATTGCTTGACTTTCCTTAGAAAAGTACGGCCCCAAAGTAAAGTAGGTACAGGGTAAGACGTGTAACTGTTACGTTATACGTATAATTTATGTTTTTGAGAACATAATATTATTAAATTAAGTTATATTTCCATAAAAATATATGTATAATAATAACATTATTATTTTATATCAAAAATTAAATGTTTAGAAAAAAAAAACATTATGTAGGAAGATTATAGTAGAAATATCAAAAACCGGTAGACACAGCAAAATTCGTCAGAAAAATATAATAAATAATAATGTTATAAGACAAACGAAACGATGCAACGATCAACACATCAACAAAAAAAAAATGTCACTCAAATCGACAAGACGTTTCGATCTATAACCCAACCATAATAAAATGTGTTTCTGTTCTAGGAAATTGGTTTAAAATGAAGGCCTACATGATTTATACGCATAGTCATGTAAAGTTTACTTTGAGACCAAAGTCATGATTATCGACTCCTTAGCCTTTACTAAGTAAAGTATAGTTTCTGGAAAGTAAAGATGAGCTTGACACGACTAAGAAATATATTTTTGTGTGAAAGTAGATCTTTCCATCAAAGTAAAGTTAAAATGCGATCTATGAATCTCGGCCTCGAAGTGCCTGGAAACTAAGATGAATTTTTTTGCTCAATTTGACGTTTATAATAATAGGTAGTGAGTATAAAGTAGGATAAGATTTATAAGAACATTGGTTTGGGTTTTATTTCCACAATAATTATTGATATCGATGTGTCGAGTGTCGATTCTAATCGAAAAATTACAAATTTTTGCACCCCTATAAGGATGCTTTACCGCCAATCATATCCCTTCATATAATTTGAAGTTTGCAGTAACAATACTATTGGTTACTAGCGGTCCGCCCCGGCTTCGCCCGTGGTACATATTTACGTTTTCTCTACATAAAAACCATCCTCGTACTTCAAGGAATATAATAAAAAAAGAATTATCGAAATCGGTTCAGCCGTTCTCATGTTATGCGCTTACCAACACATTTTGCGATTCATTTTTATATATATGTATAAGATTTACAAAAACGATCCTCGCTAGACATCCTCGCGCATTATTGGTAAAATCTATTGGTAGAATCTAGGGTAGATTCTTCGCGAGGCTGCAAGCATTGAGCAATTGCTTCGCGAGCGGCGAGGCTGCTTGTTCTGTGTAGACCTATTAAGGTATAGACATTATACATTTCCGGTATTATAAATATAACATATTTAGTCGCAATGCGCAGTTAGTTGTTAGTTGCTTAAGAACACAAATTGAAAGGATCGTATTATGCAATAATGTGACACTTTAATTTTTGAAGCAATAAAATAGTATAACATGAAAATGAAACAGCTTTATTTATCTTTTTCTTTTGTATATTGATATAAATAATAGGCTAGAATTGACAATAAAGAAAAAAAAATTGAAAAAAAAAAATTTTCAAAAATGTTTAGTACCTACGTCTTTTTAAAAAAATGCACTATTTATATTAATTATAAAAAATTTCTATTCTTTTGTCTATGATTAGACATATGTTTTACATTTTATTTTTTGAAAAATTCATAAATGTAGGTAGATGTTTTTATTGCATAGAGTTCACTATTTTACTGTCCAGCTATAAACAAAAATATCTCACTCTTGCATACCGCGATTCTTTAGCAAAGTGTCTGAATTATAAAATTGCCTCATTGTGGCTCCTTGAAGCGTCTCTTCATCACGTTGTGTGGTTACAATGTGTAAGTTATTTGTATTTAATATCAGCTGTTCCTAAATTATTAATACTTTCAGCCCATGTTTTCTAAAACTAAACAAATGATAAGGTAAAAGCACCTAATACGGAGGTATTTCGCAACATTTGAAAGTAAGTATCAAAAATAAGCATTTGTAAGTCTTTCTAAAGGTGCCAAACCACTTTATCGTTAAAAGTGGAACTTAAATTTTGTATTGCTGTTGAGTCTATGTTTATTTTCATGATATTTCTTATTTTAAAAAAATATTTAAATAGTCAGGTCGATTTTCCCTAATACGGAGGTATGATTTTGGTCAGAGCCTAATACTGCGGTAGGCGGCTCCTAATACGGAGGGTCAGAAATTATATTCATTGAAGTTCCGTACAAATAATATTTGTTAAATAATAGGAATGTGTTAGTAAAGTAAATTGTAAGTTTTTTATTCATTGACCATTGGTTTGATTACGTTGATTCACTTTTAATGTGTTTCATTTATGCTTTTAGTTTTATCGAAAAAAAAAACCACGCATATCAAATAAGAATCCACAAAAAAAGACACAAAACTTCTTATTTATTTACGCAACCCTAAATCTGGTAATTTTAAGTTCTATTATTATATTAGGGCCGTAATAGGAGATCATATAACCTAATACAGAGTTACCTGGAAATATCTACCACCGTAATAGGAAAACTACTCGTGTTTTTAATAATCCTAATTCTGACCCATCAAAAATTCGATAAACAAGAGAATGTAAATGCTTAATCAAATGATAACAGTTTTTTGGCTCAGATGTGTAAAACTCAAATCAACAGTTATACAAAATAAATGATTTGTGATACATTAAAATACACCTTCCTATTTTTACCCCTTCTAAGAAACAAACATTTTGTACTCAACCGTTTTCATATTTAACTGGATTTCTAATTAAGAACACATACCGCAGAATATGGTTTCTAATTTATCAGATTAATAATTATTTCAACTAATCTTGGAATTAATTCAATAAGTAAATAAAATGAAAGTTATAAACAACTAGCTTTCCGCCTGCGGCTTCGCCCGCGTTTTCAAAAAAAAACCCGCATAGTTCCCGTTCCCGCGGGATTTCCGGGATAAAACCTAGCCTATGTCACTCAGAAATGATGTAGCTTTCCAACAGTGAAAGAATTTTTCAAATCTGCAAAGTAGTTTCGGAGCCTATTCAATTCATACAAACAAACAAACAAACAAAAAATCAAACCTTTCCTCTTTATAATATTTGTATAGATTAAACATGCCCAGTATTTTTCCTATTTCGGAGTTATGCCACCGTATTAGGATTAATCTATAAAATTTGGATCGTATTACGGCGGTATTTTATTTCTTATTTTTTGGGTAGAAAATGACTTACAAATATGAAACAAGCTATTTAAATAGTGAGTGTAATAGTAGGAAAATGCAATAAACAATACATATACAAACTTGAACGGCTTCTTAATACGAAAAACTTAGTTTATAAATATTAGTGTACTTACTTTTGTTGTTTCGCGTTTGTATGGAAACACCTCTCATGTCGATGCCGTTACACAGATTGATTGATCTTGTTGTGTTGTCTATGTGCTATACTTGCAAACGTTAGTTAAGTCATGGAGTAATAAATTTGGAATGAATAGTTTACGTTTTGGTGTATTTAAAATTAATAAAACAGGAATAAAAGTCGAAAATAGAAATACCACCGTATTAGGAAGCGATTTTGACTACCGCCGTATTAGGAGCCTTTACCTTATAGATACTAAATCTTTTAAACCACGCTATTCATAAGTGAAAACAGAATGAAAATCGGTGCAGAAGTTCTTGAATTTACTATCACAATTAAAATCTAAAACTTAAATTTTCGTTAAATTAATATAAAAAATCACCTAATTTTCAATCATCAAAGTATCAGCTTTTTGCAAAAAGTCGGGGGCCTTTTGTTCGTTGAAGTCTCTACTTTGGTGTAAAAAAATATACATTACCATAGTAAATGTTCTCAGAAAATGTATCTGTCCAAAGTAACGATATAAGAGCAAAATTTTGCAGTGTATTCAAAAACAAAATGATTTCGGTAAAAACATTTCAGTTCGACAAACATTTAGTAAAAGCTCATTATTGACAGTCTATAAAACAAATAAAGCATTTAAGTAATATGTAGTTCGATTTCGTTTTTAGTACATTGTTCTTTTTTTAATGTAAAAACAAATAAAAATTCGCAGTCTCTTACGATAATAATCTTCTTATATATAAAAATGAATCGCAAAATGTGTTGGTAAGCGCATAACTCGAGAACTGGTGGACCGATTTCGATAATTCTTTTTTTATTATATTCCTTGAAGTACGAGGATGGTGCTTATGTAGAGAAAACGTAAATATGTACCACGGGCGAAGCCGGGGCGGACCGCTAGTCTTATATATAAAAATGAATCGCAAAATGTGTTGGTAAGCGCATAACTCGAGAACGGCTGAACCGATTTCGATAATTCTTTTTTTATTATATTCCTTGAAGTACGAGGATGGTTTTTATGTAGAGAAAACTTAATATGTACCACGGGCGAAGCCGGGGCGGACCGCTAGTAATTAAATACAAATATATTTTATTACAGGGCTAATAATCCTACTAGCAACACTATTAACTACAACAGGGCTCCCAGTCACAGATCAAGATGAAGGAACAACAGAGATAACACCCAGTGTTGAAGACAACGACAGAGATGCCAACGTCCTAACTTACACGACTAACTTCAAAAACATGATGGCAGAATATGTGAAACTACAACATAATAACCTTACATCAGACGACATGGAAACTGTCAAAGCAACTTTAGAAGTGTTCTTACAAGACTTTGCTAAAGACCTTCACGATATATTGGTTAATAAGAATATAGAAGAGAAAGAAGTCATAGAAGATGGTATTCCTGATGCGACGTTTGATGAAATTAAGCGAGGGATTAAAACTGAACTATCTGACGCAAGTGATGAAATAGCAGACCAGATAGTTTATAAGTTGAGGAAGAATTTGTACAGCACACGCAAGAAGCTGGATCGGATTATTTGTAACTGTTAATACTTAAACCTGAAGGGGAAATATTATAGGTCTGTCCCGGCAAACGTTGTTCTGCCTTACTCTTATCACTTAGGGGTATGAAAAGATGTCCGATGCGATGGTCTGACCTACCCGCTAACAGCCAAACACCGTGGCAAGAGAATTTTTATGTATTGGATAATAAATACTGATAATTTGGACATACGATAATTTTTATATACAAAAGTGTTAATCGATTATCCTGTTCTTATTAGTGCAGGTCCACACTGCGAGCCTAGCGCGGTTGCGACGGCGGGCGCGAAATATCAAACGTATGAAACGCGCCTTTGCGTCCACATTGAAATGACTCAGATTGTAAAAGGACCTAATGACAACAATTTCCTATCAATTTCAATATTATAAATGCGAAAGTTTGTGAGGATGGATATTTGTTACTCTTTCACGCAAATACTATTGAACTGATTATAATGAAAAGTAATAGCTGAAGACCCAGAATGAAAAGATAGGCTTTTTATCCCTGAAATCCCACAGAAACGGGAACTATACGGGTTTTTCTTAGAAAACGCGTTGCATTGTTGTCTGTATTTTAAGTTAAATATAGGAATAGATAAACGCAATCTCATTTATAACTATGACATATTCAATATTATATTTGAAAAACCTAACTTTACACGCTTATATTAGCTTCGCCTGTATGTATGTATCCGACTTCTTTGTACTCTATATTGACCCACTTTAAGTGGACAGATTTAATTCAAACTTTGTCACTTTAATCAAGGATCGGTGACAATACAATAATTTTATGAGTATAAGGGTATAAGCGTGTTTTATTAACTACCTATATCCTGGGTCAATCTTTTCCTTTGATAGTAAAAAGTCACTTAAAATTTTGAGTATTCCAAAACCAAAATTTTTATGTAATTACAATATTTTGTTGTTGTTTTGTAGTTTTCTTTTTAACTATTTATTTATAATTTATAGAATCGTTTTATATGAATGTAAGCTAAGTGAAACAAACTAAAGAAATAAATAAAAGAACCACTTTAACCTCATTATAATCATTTAACAATATATACTTTTAATAGACATTATATAAATTCAGATACAACTATTACAAATGGTAATTGTATGAGGTACTAGCTGTGCCGCGCGGTTTCACCCGCATTACTCCGCTTCTGTTGGTCGCATGATGATATAGCCTATATCACTCGTGGATAATGTAGCTTTCGAATGGTGAAAGGATTTTTAAAATCGGTCCCGTAGTTTATGAGCCTATTCATTACAATCAAACAAACAAACAAAGTTTTCCTCTTTATAATATAAGTGTAGTTAAAAGTAATATTAGTTTAAATACGAATACTATGTTTCTTAATCCCATGACGGCTGTCAAGTAAAGAAATTGAAATTCGTTGAAATTGATTGGCTCTGTGGGTTACGATGGATTGAATACGAAAGTGATAAAGTAGTAGTAGTATCGCTGTAGATGTTTTCACCTATCTTATAAACGCCTCCTTTTCTTTGGAGATTTTTCCAGAAGCATTAAAAAAGTCGATAGTAAAGCCGTTTTTTAAAAAAGGCAACAAACGTGACGTAAATAACTATCCACCTATTACTTTGATACCCATTCTATCAAAAATCTTTGAAAAGTGTATGCATTAAATATCGGTTAATTTTTGCAATAAATTCAGTATTATTGTTAAGGATCAGTATGCGTTTCAGAAAAAAAAAACAAATACTTTAGCTATATACTCCCTGATGGATAAAGTTATAAGTAGCATAAATCAAAACAAACTACCTACATCTTTTTTCCTTGATCTTTCCAAAGCCTTCGACTTCGTGTCACACTTTAAACTGTTAAAAAAATAGAATCGTACGGTATAAAAGGGCAAACGCTACACTGGATAACATCTTATCTTCAAAATAGGCAGCAGTGTGTAGTAGTTTCTAAAGTAAATAAATATGCATTACTTTTATAACTACGAAATAATAAAATATGGTGTACCGCAAGGCAGTGTCCTTGGTCCCATTGGTTTTGTATTATATGTAAATGATATAGTAAATACTTAGTAAATATAACAAATCACAAGTGCAACTTATTTGCTGATATGTAATAAAATAATTTGCATGCTGTTTAATAACAGCTACACATGCTGTTATGTATTGCAAGTTATAATACTATGATTTTAAATGCAAATAAAGGATTTATTTATTTATAACATTTTCTCCAGATTGGGTTCAATTACGGAAAAATAAAATAAACACAAATATGCACAATTTATTTATTAATATTTTTGGTTCAATACAAAGATTGATTTTTACAATGCTCGCTTACAACTACACTAGTACTACAATATTTTCGGAAATGAGATGATCTAGTAAAATCTAAATTGGTCTCGTATGCCTGATGGGATTTCAAGATGGCTGCTAAAGCAGATGCAGATTTTTCCACTACTGGGAAGCGCGTAGTCAACTGCAAAAAGTAAAAAACATTAATAAATTAAAATGTATTATAAATTTTTAAGAAAAGAAAAAATTCGATCACCAGGCGGGATTCGAACCCGCGTCTTTCCGCCATTCCAGGGCGATGCTTGATAACCATTATGAAATTTTCTATTTGATTAATCTACTTACTTTTCTGTCAATTCAATTTTTTAAAGACCTACCTGAAGTATCCGTAGCGTCAGTGTCATCAGGGTTTTCGGGGCATGAACTCGTTTGTCCGTTGGGATAAGAACCTCCTGGAGTTGATGGTGACTGTCCGTTGGGATTTGAACCTCCTGGAGTTGATGGTGTTTGTCCGTTAGGGCTTGAACCATCTGGGTTAGAAGGTGATTGTCCGTTGGAATTAGAACCTCCTGTAGTTGATGGTTTTTGTCCGTTAGGGCTTGAACCATCTGGGTTAGAAGGTGATTGTCCTTTGGGATTAGAACCTCCTGTAGTTGATGGTTTTTGTCCGTTAGGGCTTGAACCATCTGGGTGAGAAGGTGATTGTCCTTTGGGATTAGAACCTCCTGTAGTTGATGGTTTTTGTCCGTTAGGGCTTGAACCATCTGGGTTAGAAGTTGATTGTCCGTTGGGATTAGAACCTCCTGTAGTTAATGGTTTTTGTCCGTTAGGGATTGAACCATCTGGGTTAGAAGTTGATTGTCCGTTGGGATTAGAACCTCCTGTAGTTAATGGTTTTTGTCCGTTAGGGCTTGAACCATCTGGGTGAGAAGGTGATTGTCCTTTGGGATTAGAACCTCCTGTAGTTGATGGTTTTTGTCCGGTAGGGCTTGAACCATCTGGGTTAGAAGGTGATTGTCCGTTGGAATTAGAACCTCCTGTAGTTGATGGTTTTTGTCCGTTAGGGCTTGAACCATCTGGGTTAGAAGGTGATTGTCCTTTGGGATTAGAACCTCCTGTAGTTGATGGTTTTTGTCCGTTAGGGCTTGAACCATCTGGGTTAGAAGGTGATTGTCCGTTGGAATTAGAACCTCCTGTAGTTGATGGTTTTTGTCCGTTAGGGCTTGAACCATCTGGGTTAGAAGATGATTGTCCGTTGGGATTTGAACCTCCTGTAGATGACGGTGATTGGCCGTTAGGGTTTGAATTTCCAGGTTTATTTTGTGGATAGCCTGAAATTAAATAATTATTCGTTATAAATAATATCAGCATTGATTTATTACTCAATAAAGTTTAATTTAAAGCAAATAAGTGAAATATTCCTTGTATCCTAAGGTCCCTACCCCCAGTACACAGTGTCTCATAAAAGTTGTCTTGTAAAATATTTATTTCTATCTTAAAATATTATTTTATTTTTATTTACCTAAACCGATTTAAATAATGAAACTACACACATTAGTTACACTATAACTGATATTATTAAAATTTCTGACTACTGCTTCTATTTTAGTGAAAAAAGTGATCCACTGTTGCCTTGAACCTACTTTTTCTCTTCTTTTTCTCAAATATAGAATAGAGATAAATAATAAAAGACAAACTTACCAACACCGTGATATATATGAACATTGTTTTGTGATGTTGATGAATCATTCTTTGAGTTTGAATTTGAGTTGGTCGCCTTCACAATGCTCCTCTCTTTCTCCAATTTTGCCAGATATTCGCTTTGACTTGATTGGGATTGACTGTTCTTTTGATCGTTAGAACTGTATTGATCATACTCATAGATGGAGTAGGGTATTTGCGTACCATCAGGGCTAGAAGGTGACTGTCCGTTGGGTTTAGAACCTTCTGGAGTTGATGGTTTTTGTCCGTTAGGGCTTGAACCATCTGGGTAAGTAGGTGATTGCCCGTTGGGATTAGAACCTCCTGTAGTTGATGGTTTTTGTCCGTTAGGGCTTGAACCATCTGGGTTAGAAGGTGATTGTCCTTTGGGATTAGAACCTCCTGTAGTTGATGGTTTTTGTCCGTTAGGACTTGAACCATCTGGGTTAGAAGGTGATTGTCCGTTGGAATTAGAACCTCCTGTAGTTGATGGTTTTTGTCCGTTAGGGCTTGAACCATCTGGGTTAGAAGTTGATTGTCCTTTGGGATTAGAACCTCCTGTAGTTGATGGTTTTTGTCCGTTAGGGCTTGAACCATCTGGGTTAGAAGGTGATTGTCCGTTGGAATTAGAACCTCCTGTAGTTGATGGTTTTTGTCCGTTAGGGCTTGAACCATCTGGGTTAGAAGTTGATTGTCCGTTGGGATTAGAACCTCCTGTAGTTGAGGGTTTTTGTCCGTTAGGGCTTGAACCATCTGGGTTAGAAGTTGATTGTCCGTTGGGATTAGAACCTCCTGTAGTTAATGGTTTTTGTCCGTTAGGGCTTGAACCATCTGGGTTAGAAGTTGATTGTCCGTTGGGATTAGAACCTCCTGTAGTTAATGGTTTTTGTCCGTTAGGGCTTGAACCATCTGGGTTAGAAGTTGATTGTCCGTTGGGATTAGAACCTCCTGTAGTTAATGGTTTTTGTCCGTTAGGGCTTGAACCATCTGGGTGAGAAGGTGATTGTCCTTTGGGATTAGAACCTCCTGTAGTTGATGGTTTTTGTCCGTTAGGGCTTGAACCATCTGGGTTAGAAGTTGATTGTCCGTTGGGATTAGAACCTCCTGTAGTTAATGGTTTTTGTCCGTTAGGGCTTGAACCATCTGGGTTAGAAGTTGATTGTCCGTTGGGATTAGAACCTCCTGTAGTTGATGGTTTTTGTCCGTTAGGGCTTGAACCATCTGGGTTAGAAGGTGATTGTCCTTTGGGATTAGAACCTCCTGTAGTTGATGGTTTTTGTCCGTTAGGGCTTGAACCATCTGGGTTAGAAGTTGATTGTCCGTTGGGATTAGAACCTCCTGTAGTTGATGGTTTTTGTCCGTTAGGGCTTGAACCATCTGGGTTAGAAGATGATTGTCCGTTGGGATTTGAACCTCCTGTAGATGACGGTGATTGGCCGTTAGGGTTTGAATTTCCAGGTTTATTTTGTGGATAGCCTGAAATTAAATAATTATTCGTTACAAATAATATCAGCATTGATTTATTACTCAATAAAGTTTAATTTAAAGCAAATAAGTGAAATATTCCTTGTATCCTAAGGTCCCTACCCCCAGTACACAGTGTCTCATAAAAGTTGTCTTGTAAAATATTTATTTCTATCTTAAAATATTATTTTATTTTTATTTACCTAAACCGATTTAAATAATGAAACTACACACATTAGTTACACTATAACTGATATTATTAAAATTTCTGACTACTGCTTCTATTTTAGTGAAAAAAGTGATCCACTGTTGCCTTGAACCTACTTTTTCTCTTCTTTTTCTCAAATATAGAATAGAGATAAATAATAAAAGACAAACTTACCAACACCGTGATATATATGAACATTGTTTTGTGATGTTGATGAATCATTCTTTGAGTTTGAATTTGAGTTGGTCGCCTTCACAATGCTCCTCTCTTTCTCCAATTTTGCCAGATATTCGCTTTGACTTGATTGGGATTGACTGTTCTTTTGATCGTTAGAACTGTATTGATCATACTCATAGATGGAGTAGGGTATTTGCGTACCATCAGGGCTAGAAGGTGACTGTCCGTTGGGTTTAGAACCTTCTGGAGTTGATGGTTTTTGTCCGTTAGGGCTTGAACCATCTGGGTAAGTAGGTGATTGCCCGTTGGGATTAGAACCTCCTGTAGTTGATGGTTTTTGTCCGTTAGGGCTTGAACCATCTGGGTTAGAAGTTGATTGTCCGTTGGGATTAGAACCTCCTGTAGTTAATGGTTTTTGTCCGTTAGGGCTTGAACCATCTGGGTTAGAAGGTGATTGTCCTTTGGGATTAGAACCTCCTGTAGTTGATGGTTTTTGTCCGTTAGGGCTTGAACCATCTGGGCTAGAAGGTGATTGTCCGTTGGAATTAGAACCTCCTGTAGTTGATGGTTTTTGTCCGTTAGGGCTTGAACCATCTGGGTTAGAAGTTGATTGTCCGTTGGGATTAGAACCTCCTGTAGTTAATGGTTTTTGTCCGTTAGGGCTTGAACCATCTGGGTTAGAAGTTGATTGTCCGTTGGGATTAGAACCTCCTGTAGTTAATGGTTTTTGTCCGTTAGGGCTTGAACCATCTGGGTTAGAAGGTGATTGTCCTTTGGGATTAGAACCTCCTGTAGTTGATGGTTTTTGTCCGTTAGGGCTTGAACCATCTGGGTTAGAAGTTGATTGTCCGTTGGGATTAGAACCTCCTGTAGTTGAAGGTTTTGGTCCGTTAGGGCTTGAACCATCTGGGTTAGAAGTTGATTGTCCGTTGGGATTAGAACCTCCTGTAGTTGAAGGTTTTGGTCCGTTAGGGCTTGAACCATCTGGGTTAGAAGTTGATTGTCCGTTGGGATTAGAACCTCCTGTAGTTGAAGGTTTTGGTCCGTTAGGGCTTGAACCATCTGGGTTAGAAGGTGATTGTCCTTTGGGATTAGAACCTCCTGTAGTTGATGGTTTTTGTCCGGTAGGGCTTGAACCATCTGGGTTAGAAGGTGATTGTCCGTTGGAATTAGAACCTCCTGTAGTTGATGGTTTTTGTCCGTTAGGGCTTGAACCATCTGGGTTAGAAGGTGATTGTCCTTTGGGATTAGAACCTCCTGTAGTTGATGGTTTTTGTCCGTTAGGGCTTGAACCATCTGGGTTAGAAGGTGATTGTCCTTTGGGATTAGAACCTCCTGTAGTTGATGGTTTTTGTCCGTTAGGGCTTGAACCATCTGGGTTAGAAGATGATTGTCCGTTGGGATTTGAACCTCCTGTAGATGACGGTGATTGGCCGTTAGGGTTTGAATTTCCAGGTTTATTTTGTGGATAGCCTGAAATTAAATAATTATTCGTTACAAATAATATCAGCATTGATTTATTACTCAATAAAGTTTAATTTAAAGCAAATAAGTGAAATATTCCTTGTATCCTAAGGTCCCTACCCCCAGTACACAGTGTCTCATAAAAGTTGTCTTGTAAAATATTTATTTCTATCTTAAAATATTATTTTATTTTTATTTACCTAAACCGATTTAAATAATGAAACTACACACATTAGTTACACTATAACTGATATTATTAAAATTTCTGACTACTGCTTCTATTTTAGTGAAAAAAGTGATCCACTGTTGCCTTGAACCTACTTTTTCTCTTCTTTTTCTCAAATATAGAATAGAGATAAATAATAAAAGACAAACTTACCAACACCGTGATATATATGAACATTGTTTTGTGATGTTGATGAATCATTCTTTGAGTTTGAATTTGAGTTGGTCGCCTTCACAATGCTCCTCTCTTTCTCCAATTTTGCCAGATATTCGCTTTGACTTGATTGGGATTGACTGTTCTTTTGATCGTTAGAACTGTATTGATCATACTCATAGATGGAGTAGGGTATTTGCGTACCATCAGGGCTAGAAGGTGACTGTCCGTTGGGTTTAGAACCTTCTGGAGTTGATGGTTTTTGTCCGTTAGGGCTTGAACCATCTGGGTAAGTAGGTGATTGCCCGTTGGGATTAGAACCTCCTGTAGTTGATGGTTTTTGTCCGTTAGGGCTTGAACCATCTGGGTTAGAAGTTGATTGTCCGTTGGGATTAGAACCTCCTGTAGTTAATGGTTTTTGTCCGTTAGGGCTTGAACCATCTGGGTTAGAAGGTGATTGTCCTTTGGGATTAGAACCTCCTGTAGTTGATGGTTTTTGTCCGTTAGGGCTTGAACCATCTGGGTTAGAAGGTGATTGTCCGTTGGAATTAGAACCTCCTGTAGTTGATGGTTTTTGTCCGTTAGGGCTTGAACCATCTGGGTTAGAAGTTGATTGTCCGTTGGGATTAGAACCTCCTGTAGTTAATGGTTTTTGTCCGTTAGGGCTTGAACCATCTGGGTTAGAAGTTGATTGTCCGTTGGGATTAGAACCTCCTGTAGTTAATGGTTTTTGTCCGTTAGGGCTTGAACCATCTGGGTTAGAAGGTGATTGTCCTTTGGGATTAGAACCTCCTGTAGTTGATGGTTTTTGTCCGTTAGGGCTTGAACCATCTGGGTTAGAAGTTGATTGTCCGTTGGGATTAGAACCTCCTGTAGTTGAAGGTTTTGGTCCGTTAGGGCTTGAACCATCTGGGTTAGAAGTTGATTGTCCGTTGGGATTAGAACCTCCTGTAGTTGAAGGTTTTGGTCCGTTAGGGCTTGAACCATCTGGGTTAGAAGTTGATTGTCCGTTGGGATTAGAACCTCCTGTAGTTGAAGGTTTTGGTCCGTTAGGGCTTGAACCATCTGGGTTAGAAGGTGATTGTCCTTTGGGATTAGAACCTCCTGTAGTTGATGGTTTTTGTCCGGTAGGGCTTGAACCATCTGGGTTAGAAGGTGATTGTCCGTTGGAATTAGAACCTCCTGTAGTTGATGGTTTTTGTCCGTTAGGGCTTGAACCATCTGGGTTAGAAGGTGATTGTCCTTTGGGATTAGAACCTCCTGTAGTTGATGGTTTTTGTCCGTTAGGGCTTGAACCATCTGGGTTAGAAGATGATTGTCCGTTGGGATTTGAACCTCCTGTAGATGACGGTGATTGGCCGTTAGGGTTTGAATTTCCAGGTTTATTTTGTGGATAGCCTGAAATTAAATAATTATTCGTTACAAATAATATCAGCATTGATTTATTACTCAATAAAGTTGAATTTAAAGCAAATAAGTGAAATATTCCTTGTATCCTAAGGTCCCTACCCCCAGTACACAGTGTCTCATAAAAGTTGTCTTGTAAAATATTTATTTCTATCTTAAAATATTATTTTATTTTTATTTACCTAAACCGATTTAAATAATGAAACTACACACATTAGTTACACTATAACTGATATTATTAAAATTTCTGACTACTGCTTCTATTTTAGTGAAAAAAGTGATCCACTGTTGCCTTGAACCTACTTTTTCTCTTCTTTTTCTCAAATATAGAATAGAGATAAATAATAAAAGACAAACTTACCAACACCGTGATATATATGAACATTGTTTTGTGATGTTGATGAATCATTCTTTGAGTTTGAATTTGAGTTGGTCGCCTTCACAATGCTCCTCTCTTTCTCCAATTTTGCCAGATATTCGCTTTGACTTGATTGGGATTGACTGTTCTTTTGATCGTTAGAACTGTATTGATCATACTCATAGATGGAGTAGGGTATTTGCGTACCATCAGGGCTAGAAGGTGACTGTCCGTTGGGTTTAGAACCTTCTGGAGTTGATGGTTTTTGTCCGTTAGGGCTTGAACCATCTGGGTAAGTAGGTGATTGCCCGTTGGGATTAGAACCTCCTGTAGTTGATGGTTTTTGTCCGTTAGGGCTTGAACCATCTGGGTTAGAAGTTGATTGTCCGTTGGGATTAGAACCTCCTGTAGTTAATGGTTTTTGTCCGTTAGGGCTTGAACCATCTGGGTTAGAAGGTGATTGTCCTTTGGGATTAGAACCTCCTGTAGTTGATGGTTTTTGTCCGTTAGGGCTTGAACCATCTGGGTTAGAAGGTGATTGTCCGTTGGAATTAGAACCTCCTGTAGTTGATGGTTTTTGTCCGTTAGGGCTTGAACCATCTGGGTTAGAAGTTGATTGTCCGTTGGGATTAGAACCTCCTGTAGTTAATGGTTTTTGTCCGTTAGGGCTTGAACCATCTGGGTTAGAAGTTGATTGTCCGTTGGGATTAGAACCTCCTGTAGTTAATGGTTTTTGTCCGTTAGGGCTTGAACCATCTGGGTTAGAAGGTGATTGTCCTTTGGGATTAGAACCTCCTGTAGTTGATGGTTTTTGTCCGTTAGGGCTTGAACCATCTGGGTTAGAAGTTGATTGTCCGTTGGGATTAGAACCTCCTGTAGTTGATGGTTTTTGTCCGTTAGGGCTTGAACCATCTGGGTTAGAAGTTGATTGTCCGTTGGGATTAGAACCTCCTGTAGTTAATGGTTTTTGTCCGTTAGGGCTTGAACCATCTGGGTTAGAAGGTGATTGTCCTTTGGGATTAGAACCTCCTGTAGTTGATGGTTTTTGTCCGTTAGGGCTTGAACCATCTGGGTTAGAAGGTGATTGTCCGTTGGAATTAGAACCTCCTGTAGTTGATGGTTTTTGTCCGTTAGGGCTTGAACCATCTGGGTTAGAAGGTGATTGTCCTTTGGGATTAGAACCTCCTGTAGTTGATGGTTTTTGTCCGTTAGGGCTTGAACCATCTGGGTTAGAAGATGATTGTCCGTTGGGATTTGAACCTCCTGTAGATGACGGTGATTGGCCGTTAGGGTTTGAATTTCCAGGTTTATTTTGTGGATAGCCTGAAATTAAATAATTATTCGTTACAAATAATATAAAACCATTATTATTTAATAATAAACCCCTAATGTTTTAACAAGTGGGTTAATTCATAGTTTATAATCACTGTTCGTTAGTATGCTTCGACTCGCGTACGACTAGCCTGATTTTGGTTTAGTAATGTTTTTGGTAGTCCAGAAAAGGTTTTAAGGTGAGAAACAAAAAAATAAGTATCGCGTGATTGAAATTATTTCCATTGCCGGTCGTAAAAATTGAATTTTTGAAAATCTTTAAATGCAATTATAATTTATTTTAAAAATGAAGAAGAAATGTTTCTTTACAGCAAAATTTACTATCTTCAATATTTGAAGTATGATAAAGGCGACAACAGTGGCTGTAGCGACAACGATCTGTGACGCAGTGATCGTTTTTCAGAAAATATTAAAGACTAGAGGTCCGCCCCGGCTTCGCCCGTGGTACATATTTCGCATTAAAAGGTAGCATATGTCCTTTCTCGGGTATCAAAATATCTCCATACCAAATTTCATGCAAATTGGTTCAGTAGTTTAGGCGTGATTGAGTAACAGACAGACAGACAGAGTTACTTTCGCATTTATAATATTAGTATGGATTTATTTTACTCCTCAGACGATCCTGAGTTAGGTTCGTTTTACAACTAATTCACTTGCGTCGGCGGTATTTACTGAAAAAGTTATTAGTTATAAGTAGTTTTTTGTTTTTACAACTGAAAATGCATGTTTCAATCAACATTTATTTGTTGACTAACCTTTTATCATATCAGTGAGGTGGAAATATGCAACAAGCAATGAGCCGCGGAGTATGCTCATACGTTTTTTCATGTTCTTTTTTTTTTCCAATTAGTTCTAAAGTACTTTTTTATTGTTATAATTTATGTGTGGTATATCGTGTGTTTGTTTTAAATGACAATAAATTTATTTCTTTCTTTCTTAAATATGTTCCGTTGAGGTTATTTTGTGCAATTTCGTGTCTCAGTTGAGACATCATTAGTTAATGCACAGCCACTGTGTGTGGTAAAGCTTAAATTCGAAATGCAATAAATAATTTATTTAATGGTGGTGTAGAACACAGCGGCTCAAATCACGAGTCCACAGTGGTCAGTGGCTAAGACCGGACCAAAGGAAAACTTATTTATTTAATAATAATTAAAAGAAATGTTGACACAGTTAAGTTTAAACCATCACTGTTTAATTTTTTTTAATTAAAGTATGAAATTTTGTTTATAAACACTGAAGTAGTCATTTTGTTGATTATTTACAAAATGACTACTTCAGTACAAAGCATATTATTATAAAAACTATCAGCGCTGATTTGTTAATCAATAAAGTTAAATTTAAAGCAAATAAGTGAAATATTCCTTGTATCCTAAGGTCCTATTTATTTTTCCTACCCCCAGTACACAGTGTCTCATATAAGTTGTCTTGTAAAATATTTATTTCTGTCTTAAAATATTATTTTATTTTTATTTACCTAAACCGATTTAAATAATGAAACTACACACATTAGTTACACTATAACTGATATTATTAAAATTTCTGACTACTGCTTCTATTTTAGTGAAAAAAGTGATCCACTCCACAAATAAATATAAGCAGGGGGAACTACAAAAATGTGAAGGGGATTTTAGAAAAATATGGTGTAAAATTAATGAATGGCTGGGACGTAGCAAAAATAATGTAGATGCGACAATAATGAAATATTTGGGCGAGAATGAGAACATTGAGAGTATATGTAATAATTTTTCAAAAACATTTACACAAGAAATTGTAAGTATAAAACATAAATGTAATCAAAAATTTTTAGATCGTAATGAATATGTTAAAACGAGTAATGTTTCTTTTAGATTTTTAAAAGTGAGCAAAGAGAAGGTTGAGAAGGTTATTGACAAATTAAGCTGTGATAAAGCCCCAGGCATAGGGTTCACAAAATTAGGGTTCAAGATTTAAAATATGTTAAAGAAAAAGTCAGTCCCGTTTTGGCAAATTTTATAAATATGTGTATATCAAATGGAAAATACCCAACAGAATTAAAGAAATCTCTAATTAGGCCAATATATAAACATGGTAGTCATTTGGATTATTCTAATTACAGACCTATAGCCATCTTGTGCGTAATTAATAAAATTGTAGAAAAAATAATTATTCAACAAATAAGTTCTTTTTTGGAAAGTAATAATGTATTGTCTCAAACACAGCATGGTTTCCGGAAGGGTCGTAGTACTGCGTCGGCTTTAACTGACTTTTCAGATTATGTAAACACAGGGCTTGGCGGTGGGCAGCGGGTCCTGGCACTGTTTATAGATTATAAAAAAGCATTCGACACGCTGGGCCACGAGCAGCTTTTACAGGCTATGGACGAATGTGGGGTAAGGGGACCAATTAACCAATGGTTCCGAGAATATTTGGCGAATAGAACTTTACGTACCGTCATCAATGGAACGACTGGAGCTGAGATACCTGTGGAGTTAGGAGTCCCGACCGGCTCCGTTTTCGGCCCGGTTGGTTATATTATGCACGTGAACAGCGTGTCGAATGTGGTCAAGAACTGTAGGGTTTGTATGTATGCAGATGACATGTGCCTGCTGCTCGCCGGCAACGACACAGCAGTCATGGTGGACAGAGTACAGAGGGATTTCGAGAACGTGTGTAAGTGGGCATATGACAATGGTATAATTCTCAATATACAAAAAACAAAATGTCTATATATTTATTCACCACACAATAAAAATGCTAAAAATTCAGCTTTTCAAATTAATTTAATAGGCCACACATATGAATGTTTTCATAATAATAAAACTAACTGTGTATGTAGTAAGTTGGATGTCGTTGACAATATTAAATATTTGGGGTTGACAATTGATAAACACTTTAATTGGAAATTACATGTAAATTATGTGTGTAATCGTTTGAGATCAGTCTTGGGACAGTTTTACTACCTAAGTCGGATTTTAAATAAACATACTCTGTACGTTGTTTACTATGCACTTGCTGACTCAATAATAAGTTATGGACTGAGTTGTTATGGCCTAACTTTTAAAACATACTTAGATCAAATAAAGAACCTACAAGTAAGATTACTTAAGTATTTAGTTCATAAGAAAGTTCGAAAGAAATTTAAAAATAATTATGACAAATTATTTCCCCATTGTAACATCTTACCTGTAAATTATAAGGCTATATATTTAAATGCAATAGACACGTACTATAGTAATGAATTTAAGATTGTTAAACAGTTTAGATTTAATACAAGAGCGTCAAAAGTAAGAAAATTTTATGTACCAATAACAAAAAATTGTTATGACCAGCGATCTAGAAAATATTATATACCAAAAATTTGTAACATGTACCCGATTTTACTAGACGATAATAAATTAAAAATAGGATCTGTAAAGAGTAAATTAAAAAAATACATTTTGTCAAATATCTAGTATTAGCTTTCCGCCCGCGGCTTCGCCCGCGTCGTTGGCTGAAACTTAACATAATATAGATTATTTAAAAAACTGCATCAAAATCAGTTACTTAGTTTTGTAGATTTAAGCATACATAGGTACAGAGAAATGTGACTTTGTTTTATACTATGTAAACTTTGTTTTATACTATGTATGTCATTTATAGCGGTATTTAAGTGTTTGTTTATCAACTAACTAATTTGGCAATGTATAACCTAGGTTAATCTATAATAAGTAGGAGCGCAACGCCAACAAACTGTTTTACAGTTTGGCGAAAATTTGTAAAGGTTATATAGTGTTACTAAATGGTAAATTAATAAAATAAAAAAAAAAAAAAAACTGTTGCCTTGAACCTACTTTTTCTCTTCTTTTTCTCAAATATAGAATAGAGATAAATAATAAAAGACAAACTTACCAACACCGTGATATACATGAACATTGTTTTGTGATGTTGATGAATCATTCTTTGAGTTTGAATTTGAGTTGGTCGCCTTCACAATGCTCCTCTCTTTCTCCAATTTTGCCAGATATTCGCTTTGACTTGATTGGGATTGACTGTTCTTTTGATCGTTAGAACTGTATTGATCATACTCATAGATGGAGTAGGGTATTTGCGTACCATCAGGGCTAGAAGGTGACTGTCCGTTGGGTTTAGAACCTTCTGGAGTTGATGGTTTTTGTCCGTTAGGGCTTGAACCATCTGGGTAAGTAGGTGATTGCCCGTTGGGATTAGAACCTCCTGTAGTTGATGGTTTTTGTCCGTTAGGGCTTGAACCATCTGGGTTAGAAGTTGATTGTCCGTTGGGATTAGAACCTCCTGTAGTTAATGGTTTTTGTCCGTTAGGGCTTGAACCATCTGGGTTAGAAGGTGATTGTCCTTTGGGATTAGAACCTCCTGTAGTTGATGGTTTTTGTCCGTTAGGGCTTGAACCATCTGGGTTAGAAGGTGATTGTCCGTTGGAATTAGAACCTCCTGTAGTTGATGGTTTTTGTCCGTTAGGGCTTGAACCATCTGGGTTAGAAGTTGATTGTCCGTTGGGATTAGATCCTCCTGTAGTTAATGGTTTTTGTCCGTTAGGGCTTGAACCATCTGGGTTAGAAGGTGATTGTCCTTTGGGATTAGAACCTCCTGGAGTTGGTGGTTCTTGTCCGTTAGGGCTTGAACCATCTGGGTTAGAAGGTGATTGTTCATTGGGATTAGAACCTCCTGGAGTTGATGGTTTTTGTCCGTTAGGGCTTGAACCATCTGGGTTAGAAGGTGATTGTCCGCTTGGGTTTGAACCACCTGATATACTTTGTGGATAGCCTGAAATATGTTGCAAATATTTCAAATTAGATTTTAGCGTTTGGTACTATTCACAGTTATACAGGTTACAGTTATATCTTCATAATATTAAAGGCAGTTTTTGCGCTAGTTGTTTATACCCGATTTATTCTCTTTAACACCTAATACCATATAGTTTCATGCATTATGTGCCATAAGTGACAGATAAGATTAACACAACAAATAAAAATGTTGCAAAACTGGCTAAGGTCTGTAAAGTAGGTAAATATTATTTCTGTTTTTGGCCATAATCTAATTTCATTAATTTTTCAAAAATCTAAATCTGTAAGTTCTATTAAGTAAAACGGGTTGCTATGGAATCAACAAAGGTACAGATCTATTATTCAATTATAGCTGCCTTATGCAAGAATTATGGAAAGATTTACTGTCGTGTCGTATGAGAATAACTTATTTCGGTGCATGTTTTAACCAGCACAGAAATAATTTATTGCTATTTCTTCATATTAGTGCATTTAACCAAACAAACACAATAATAATACAGAAATATCTCAAAATGCTTACCGCCAGCACCATTATATATATAGACACCGTTTTGTGATAATTTTGAATCACTGTTCGAGCTCGAGTTTGATTCGGAAGCCTCCACACTGGTAGTATCTTTGTTATAATTGGCAAAATATTCGCTCTGACTTTCTTCAGATGAGGCGCTTTCTTCATTGTTAGAACTGTATTGGTTGTAGTCAGAGAAGGTGTAGGGTCTAATAGGTTCAAAGTCAGGCTTAGAGATAGGAGTAGGGGTGCTAGGACTTTGGCCTGAAGGGTTCTGACTATTAGGGTTGGTGGCAATTGGAATTACAGATGGAGGATATCCAGGGGCCGGAGCACCTGGAAACACTGGACCTACAAATCCTGGGTAATACGGTGGTTGATTGTAGTATGTTGGGGGGACTGGAGCGACAGGAATGATCGGCGAACCTGTAAAAGAAAAAAAAAAATATTTATAACATTTTTTTTCTGTGGATTGAATCACCATTTCATCTTACTATTTTCCGGATTTACTTTACTATTTACTTTCTCATTAATTAACGTTAAAAATGTGTGTTACAAACATTAGGTTAGGTTAGGTTAGGTTAGGTTAGGTTAGAAAGAGCAACTATGGAGTTTCTTGCCGATTCTTCTCCGTAGATACTGCTTTCCGAATCGGTGGTAAATGTTAAAAATATGTACCTAATGACGTTTCAAAAGTTCTTCTTGAAGAAGACTAATTGAATAAATAAATGTTTGAGTTTGAGTTAGGTTTAGGTTAGGTTAGGTTAGATTAAACACGAACGCACTTTCATTGCTTAAAACCAATCACTTCCATTCAACCCTAACATAAACACTAGCAAATAACACATAACTTACCACCATTGTACGATTGGAAAGCATTTTGATTGGATGACGCCGTACCCTTCGAATCGGCATGCGAGTTAGACTTCACAATGCTGTTCACACCGTAATTGGCTAAATAATTAGCGAGAGGATTAGCTGCATTCGGAGCTCCTGGAGCCTGACCACTCGACTGACTTTGAGAATTAGCAAGGGGAACCGCATACGTTGGGTAATTCTTATATCCAGGGTATACAGGATGGTTAGGATAAAGAAGTGGGTAAGTTTGAGGGTAAGCTGGTGCTGGTGGATAACCTTGGCCAATATAACCAGGGGGAAGGAACATAGATGGATTGTAATAATTTGGAGATAGTGGGACTACTGGCGATCCTGTAAATAATAAAAGGATAGATTCAGAGGTATTCTTTTGTATTTGGTGATATCAAATTTTGTAACAAAGTTCATA
The DNA here is from genome assembly GCF_061535395.1 of Colias eurytheme. Lineage (NCBI taxonomy): Eukaryota > Metazoa > Arthropoda > Insecta > Lepidoptera > Pieridae > Colias > Colias eurytheme. The sequence goes on along the minus strand of NC_143010.1, from coordinate 3,833,130 downwards.
TTTGTTCATTTATTTGTCAATATAGCATATCATCGAGGTAAGGAAAAATTTTAGGTGAAAAAGCTATACGCATTTTCTTATCCAGTTATTTTTTCTATCTATATATATTTATATTATACTAGAGGTCCGCCCCGGCTTCGCCCGTGATACATATTTCGCAATAAAAGGTAGCCTATGTCCTTTCTCGGGTATCAAAATATATCCATACCAAATTTCATGCAAATTGGTTCAGTAGTTTAGGCGTGATTGAGTAACAGACAGACAGACAGAGTTACTTTCGCATTTATAATATTAGTATGGATTTCTATCTATCTATTTCTTATCTATCTATATATGGACAAGAAACTTCTGACGTACTAAGGTACTCCTTATCATAACATCATATTTTACAAAGTGATGGAAATTCATGGACATGAATTCATTTAACTTACCACCGTTAAAACTTCGGAAGCCATTCTGACTCGACTTGGCATCACTATTCGCCTTGGAATTGGCATCATACGAATTCACGTAACTGCCTCCCGCTCCATAGTTTGTCAAGTACTGTTTCTGACTGGCTTGGGCATTAGCATTCTGGCCTTGGTTCTGGTCATACGCGTCGTAGCCAGAATTACCATTTCGGTAACTAGCAGCTTGATTGTTGTTGTAGTTCGATGCTTGGGCTTGAGAATTCGCTTGCGAGAATCCTTGAGAGACTGGATAATCTGTAAAGAAGTTATAGAATGATTGGTTAGGTAATACACGAAGAGGAGAAGAAAATATCACGTCACACACAAACTGGGAGAAAGTAAAACCATAGTATAGATAAAATTCTTATAAGTATAGTAAGAAACAAAGAAAAAAATCCGTTTCAATGGTATTGAACGTATTTATTTAGTATTTAAGGGTATGTTGAACAAAGAAGCAGTTTTAAAACTTATATTTAATCTGTTTTTATTGTCACATTTCTGTTTTAGAAGATTGGAGTGTATACGACGCTTTTTGGAAGTTAAACAACAAAAAAGACCATCATAAATAATATTAGATTTATGTTTTCGAGCTGCCACTAAATAAATAATGACCTATAGGGTTATCCTTGATATAACTAATACCATTTCATCGAGAATAAATCGCATGATATTGAAAAATTTTCTACGTTCCCATCAACATCATTATTATCAACAGTGAAATAATCATAATATAATCCCTATAAACCTTTTTTTTGCCAGCGAGATATCAGCGCATGTGGTTTTAATAAAAAACAAAACAACTGAATGTTCCTGTATTGTTTTGCTTTTTTCTCTACCAATAAAATTAATTCTTTTAAAAATGTCAAGGTAGTTTTATTTAAAAGGGTACCATTTTCCGAAATAGATATAAAAATCTCTATTTCGATAGTATAAGTTCCATGTTGCCATATCAAAATAAAAAACGTCAATACTTTTTTATCTGTGCTCCCCAAAATTAAAAAAGCATTGACGTCATCTATGGCTACCATCATACGCTGACCTCCCGACCCATTACTTACCTATGGGGATCATGTTCACAGTATAAATTGGTCGACCGAATCTATCCACCGACTTAGAGGAGACCACTTCGTATTTTACGTCATCATCTGCAATTATGGGCATGTCATTTGATGTCAAAACAGTTTTCCCGCCTATTTTTCTGTCATTTGTTTTGTTTCGTTTTTTATCTATAGACAACCTTTTTTTTTTTATTACGAGTAGAAGTGCTACCAAAACCTTTGTTCTTAATACGAAATTAATAAAATTGTAAACTTACCAGGCAATTGATAGCCTAAATTAACAGGTTCTGTAAAAAAATGGTGTCGTTAACATACAGTTTTGAATAAATCGACATTTATATATAGTATTAGAACATAATAATTATTATTTATTTAGAATATTAGGTCAAAATCAAAATTACAGATAGAAAATTATAAATTTTGAAGGCTTTGGAAAACTACCATTCAGCCAGGAATAAAATATCAAATTGAAAAAGAAAAACATTAAAGTAAATGCTACAATTTTGAAAATTATTCTCTTAATAAGAAATTTATATTAATTTCATTTTTATAGCATTATTATTGTGTCCAAAATATCAATAATACCTTGCGGTGCCGCATGGGCATGAAGGATCTGTAAGAAAGTTAAACTTGATTAATACATAATTACTTATAATAAAAAAAATGTGTGCGTGTAAGTACCTACTAGTGTACACACGTAAGAAGTGAAACTTCTTTATGACCTTAAAAATGTCACGAGTATGGCGTAACGCAAAAATGTCACGCGTACGGCGTAACGCAAAAATGTTACACTAAATTATTGTCCGACCCCAATAAAGAAGTTTCACTTCAAAAAATGTTTGCGTGTAAGTACTTGTGTACACACGTAAGAAGTAAACTTCTTTATGACCTTATTTTTCAAAAAATAATTTACTATATGCAACTTTACAGAAATGTGTCGAATCGCGCGTGGTAGGGATAAGAAAAAGATGGCGCGTAACGGAAAAATGTTACACTAAATTTTTTTCCAACCCCGATAAAGAAGTTTCACTTCAATAAATAAATCGTTAACCATAATCTGTTACATTTCAATTAATTTCAATCAATCGATCTGCACCATCTCTTGCCAGATTGAAAACTGGTAAGAGATGGCGCAGGATAGAGTCAAATGGAGGCTGTTATTGTCAGATTCCAAGACTCACTCTAGTAAGTAAGTATACATATGATAAAGACCCAGGCTCCTAATATAGTTAAAAAAAATATTTAATTTTTCTAATCCCCTTTGTAGAGTAGATCCTGAGTACCAAGTGAACTTGGGTTCGATTCCCTTTTTTACAATTTATTTATTCAATTAGACTTTCTTCATATATATTTTTCTACAAAGAAGAGGCGGCAAGAAACTCTGTTGCTTTTTAATCATGTCAAATTTATTTTTTAACTAGCTTTCCGCCCGCAGCTTCGCCCGCGTTTTCAAAGAAAAACCCGTTCCCGTAGGATAAAACCTATCCTATGTCCTTTCTCGGGTATCAAAATATCTCTATACCAAATTTCATGGAAATTGGTTCAGTAGTTAAGGCGTGATTGAGTAACAGACAGACAGACAGAGTTACTTTCGCATTTATAATATTAGTATGGATTTTTCTGTAATAATAAATGGACAACTTCGACACTGAATACGAGTTTATGTTTACAATAAAAGATCACGAAAGAGTGCTCTTGCTCTAGCTCTATGTTCGTTTGATGTAAATGCACTGTAAGCAAAAGTTACAGGGAAAGTTTCAACAGTTTTCAGTGACGACCGTTAAGCGCGTCACACACGGTGAAGATACTATAATATTTTATCTTAAGATACTGTTATATTTTATATTACAGTATCTTAACGCATCCGGTATCAGCGTTCGGACCATCATTTTTCTTTTTGTCATTGCGTACTAAGACTCCTGTAGAACCCCCATCCTGTTACAAATGACCCACAAAATTTCGCGTCTGTCGCGTTTTATACTGTAATATAAAATATTACAGTATCTTAAGATAAAATATTATAGTATCTTCACCGTGTGTGACGCGCTTTTAAGTTTTTTTTGCCTAACGGATCTTAGTCGTCCATTAATGTACATAATAATTCAATAAAGGATATTTTATTTTATTTATTTTTTTATTTAAAGTTAAAACTTTTTATCGTTTTTGTAAATGCTCTACGAAGGTTTTTAAGGAGATAAAAATAGAAAAAGGGGCAATAGGGCAGAAAATCCTCTGCTCGGGCAGCTACTATATCATCATAAAAATAATAAAAAAAAATGCCTCTGTCTGGCAGGACACAGAAGGCTGATCACCTACTTGTCCCTAAAGAAAATCGATCAGTGAAACAGATGCATTATGCATCTGCCCCTTACCCCACTAGGGGATACGAGATACAAGGCCCTTGCTCCGACTTTGTTCAGGTTGATTGGGATAAAAAATAAAAACAGCATAATATGTTAGTCGATAAGGACGTGATAAAGTAACTGATAGGTAAGTGGTAAAATTATTATAAAAATCGGTCTAGTAGTTTTTGAGTTAAATCTCAAGATACAAATAAAATACATATTTTTCAATTGTATAATATTAAGTAGTTTTCTAAGAAATGGAACTTTTTATATAAACTGGAACTAAAAGTGTTATATGCTAAGAGCAGTGTAAAATTAAAACTTATAATCTTACATACTAAAATTATTACCTACTAACTAAAAAAAAATTAAAAAAATACTTACGCTTAACACAACTATAGTAAAAGTTAACATTTTGGCCTTAGGACCTTAGGATCCTTCGAAGACCTAACTCAAACTATAACCGCATCATTTTCGGCTCACCTTTTATACATATACTTACAAGAGCGACTGAACAAACATAATAAATTTAATTTACAATAATGGGTAATAAATTATCAATTACACCTGTTTAAATAATTGTTTATTTAATTTATTGTATTTTCCTTTAATTTACCGAGTTTTAAATAGGTATTTACTTTAGTACTAAAAATAAAGGAAGAAAAAATAATTTGAAATATACAGATCATATTTTATAAAGAACTAGCTTCCTCTCGCTGCTTGCCTGCGTGTTTTGATAAAAGGTAGCCTATGTTCTTTCTCAGGGTCTCAAGATTGTCTGTGCCAAATTTCATCAAAATCGGTTGAGAGGTTTAAGCGGGAAAGCGTAACAGACAGACAGACAGAGCTACTTTCGCATTTATAATATTAGTAGGAATAGAATAAATTCGACCACGAGGCGGGACTCGAACCCGCATCCTTTCACGCCATTCCGGGGCGGATGCTTGACCAGCTCATCAACATTTACAAAGCATTTGAATGTCATAAAACCAAAAGTATATCAAACTAGATTTCCGCCCGCGGCTTCGCCCGCGTTTGCAAAGGAAAACCCGCATAGTTCCCGTTCCCGTGGGATTTCCGGGATAAAAACTATCCTATGTGTTAATCCAAGTTACCTTCTATATGTGTGCTAAATTTCATTGTAATCGGTTCAGTAGTTTTTACGTGAAAGAGTAACAAACATCCATACATCCATACATCCTTACAAACTTTCGCCTTTATAATATATACTAGCGGTCCGCCCCGGCTTCGCACGTGGTACATGTTTATGTTTTCTCTACATAGGAACCGTCCTCGTACTTCAAGAAATATAATAAAAAAATAATTATCGAAATCGGTTCAGCCGTTCTCGAGTTATGCGCTTACCAAAACATTTTGCGATTCATTTTTATATATAAGAGAAGATGATAAATGTGAAAGTAACTCTGTCTGTCTGTCTGTTACTCAATCACGCCTAAACTACTGAACCAATTTTCATGAAATTTGGTATAGAGATATTTTGATACCCGAGAAAGGACATAGGATAGGTTTTATCCCGGAAATCCCACGGGAACGGGAACTATGCGGGTTTTTCTTTGACTGCGCGGGCGATGCCGCGGGTGGAAAGCTAGTAGCCTATATGCTAATTCCGAATATAATCTATCTTTGTGTTAAATTTCATATAGATCGAACCAGTCGTTTTTGCGTAATCGAAAAATACTTCCTTCCATTCTCACTAACATTCTTGTATATAATAAAACTAGCGGTCCGCCCCGGCTTCGCCCGTGGTACCTACATGTTTGAACTATCCTATCTCTCAAGTTGGATCGAACTGCACATGGTGTGCGTATTTTATTATAATCGGTTAAGTGGTTTAGGAGTCCATTGAGGACAAACATTGTGACACGAGATTTATATATATAATATTAAGATAAGAAGAAAATATTTATGTGACAATTTTTGGAAAGAATGGAAATATACCGCGTCTTTCAATTGACCTGAGCGAATAAGATGTCTTTAAATTTTTCAAATATTTACGAATTGCATTTATTGCTATAAAATTAATAATATTATTTACTAGCTTTCCGCCCGCGGCTTTGCCCGCGCTTTCAAAGGAAAACTCGCATAGACCATAGTTCCCGTTCCCGTTGGATTTCCGGGATAAAACCTATCCTATGTGTTAATCCAAGTTATCATCTATATGGGTGCTAAATTTGACTGTAATCGCTTCAGTAGTATTTGCGTGAAAGAGTAACAAACACATACACATCCATCCTCACAAAGTTTCGCAATTATTAGTAGGATTGCGTTCAAAAAGTATGCTTTAGTATATTTCCGCCCGCGTTTTCAAAGAAAACCTCGCATAGTTTCCGTTCCTGTGGGATTTCCGGGATAAAAAGTAGCTTATGTCTTATTCTGGGTCTACAGTTACCTACACACCAAATTTAATTGTAATCGGTTCAGTAGCTTTTGTGTGAAAGAGTAACAAACATCCATCCATCTTCGCAAACTTTTGTATTTATATTAGACTAGCAATGCACTGCGGTTTCACCCGCATAGATATCGATATCGTTAATCGTGACAATGAAAAGTCTACTATAGGTCTGACTATAGGTTTAATTTTTAATCACATGAAAATCACCTTTACCCCGACGCCTGCTCATTGTATTAAACAGTATACCTACCTACTATTTTCTGTAGATTGACACTTTTAAAAATTCGTTATATCTTTTGAATGGAATATCCAATTTTTTCATTTAAAAAGTATTTTGCTGGTATTGAAACAGTCTATAATAAAACATCATTTAATGGGATAAGGATTAATATATGTGCATGGATAACATGGTTTGATTACTGTCGGCACTTCTATTTACTTTGAAAACGTAAAAAAGTTGTTGTAGTAACATAACTACTGAAGATGGACATAATTATTATGGTATCGCGGACTTTCTTGTAGATATTGATCCATTCTATAATACCGTAGAACATTTTTTGTTCTATCTTCAATAGATTCCGCAGCGCACGCGATGACAGAAGTTTTATTGAGGAATTTTTTACACCTTGGGTTACATTATTGCATTTTTGGTAAGGATCTCAATTTTTTTTGAAAATGCAATATAGCCTATGTTGCTCAGTAAAGATGCAGCTTTCTAATGGTGAAAGAATTTTTGAAATCGGTCCAGTAGTTTATGCGTGAAAATCATACATACTTACATACATAATTACAAACCTTTCCTCTTTATAATATATATAGTATAGATATTACTAGCTTTCCGCTCGCGTCTTGGCCCCCGTTTTCAAAGAAAAACCCGCATAGTTCCCTTTCCCATGGGATTTCCGGGATAAAATTTATCTTATGTGTTAATTCAAGTTACCATCTATATGTGTGCTAAATTTCATTGTAATCGGTTCGATAGTATTTGCGTGAAAGAGTAACAAACAAACACATACACATCCATCCTCGATGCGATTAATGCAAACTTTCGCATTTATAATATTAGTAAGATTAGGATAAATGTAATTTACAGTATTTAGAACCAGGAAGGAACAGGAAGATAACAAGAAACAATAATATCAATAAAAATATTTATTAACTTGTAGGCAACAATACATTTTAACAAATTGTGTACTTAAAAACTATTCAACTACAATATATTGACTTTATCTAAATGCTCAAAGGATTTAAGAAATTTACAATAGAAGCAGTTATTAAATACTTACGAATAAATTATACGAGTTGCCTCTTCATAGCTTTGTCCTAATTCTTTGTATTTATTAATTCTGTTCTCTTATTTATTCATTGTGGAAAGGACCAGAAGAATTGAGGAATGTAGGTAGACCAATCAGACGGTGGTCTGATGACATTATCGATATAGCTGGGAAGGGCTGGGCTTCCTGCGGTAAAGACCGGCACAAGTGGAGGAAGATGGAGGAGGCCTTCACCCAATGTGGGATCCAACACAACAATTAATACTAACACATTACTAACACAATTTGTGTATAACTGTCTAATTTAAATTTAAATTTTTAAATTTTTTTTTGCAAATTGTAACTAACACAAATTAATATTGTAAAACTATCCAAAGTGTGTGTAAATAAAAGGCTTTTTTATTTTTTTATTTTATTTTATTTAAATTATACGAGTACCTGTGCATTTACATCAAACGAACATATAGCTAGAGCAAGAGCAATCTTTTGTGATCTTAGTGTAAACGAAACATCGTATACAGTGTTGTTACTGAACAATGCAATTAGGGTTTGGGAATTCTCCACAATTTCAACGTCCCGGGACACGAGACAGGCTACGATCAAAGTCCCGGGACTTCCCGGGACTTCGAGACTTTTTTTAATTATAAAATTTGAACTTTGATTTCTGGTGAAACGTATTAATAAAAAGGGATTTTTTTTTAAATCAACATTAATTATCGGTTAAATCAATATTTATTAAACATAAAATATAATCACAATAGTTTTAGTTGCATTATGCAATGTTCTAATACTGATTAGAACATTGCATAGAATCTTTTCGAACGCACTAAGAACAACGAAACTTTACACTAAAATAATTTGACATTGGGTTTAGAAGAGCATTCTGTCGTTTGATGTAAATGCAGCGTAATCCATACTAATATTATAAATGCGAAAGTAACTCTGTCTGTCTGTCTGTTACTCAATCACGCCTAAACTACTGAACCAATTTGCATGAAATTTGGTATGGAGATATTTTGATACCCGAGAAAGGACATAGGCTACCTTTTATTGCGAAATATGTACCACGGGCGAAGCCGGGGCGGACCTCTAGTAACAAATAATTATTTAAATCTGTATTTAAGAGGGGTTAAAATAAGAGATACATTGTTAAATTCTGGTTAAAAGAAAAAAAAAAGACATCATGTTTCTTCCATAAAAGAACAAGCATACTTACATCCATTCCATCATACATACATAGACACATCAATAGCTTATTACAAATTTTCGTGATTATTATATTTAGGGATGATTTTTCAATGCTTGGATAAAACTTATTCGTCGAATAATGTATAAAACTACCATTTTAAAAACGTATTCTAATTGCCCGTATTTGACAGTTTACGTGACATTTTAATATTATCGCGTAATACTTTATTGGACGGATAAGTTTTATCCAAGCATTGAAAAATCGGCCCTAAGAGATATTTGATGTGTAATTGCTTAAAAATTCTACCAAATAGAGTATCACACGATGAATAGTTTTAAATATAAAATAAAAATGAATAGATATTTCTGGACAATTTTCAAACACGGCACGATCTGACCTACTAAGCTTTCGCTTGTGTTATGGAAATCAGATGGCTGATAGACATACATATATAATTTTTAAATTAATACTTATAACATTATACAACATAGATTATTAACACCCAGACACAGATCAAACATCTATGTTCATCACACAAATGTATGCCCTGGGTGGGAATCGAACCCACACTCTGGCTTGGAAGGGAAAAAAACATTAGCTGCTTAGTATTTTATCTTTGCAAATTAATCGTGTTTTCTTACATTTATGTTTTTTTTAATTAATCAACTTAGTTATATAGATTCTAGAAATACGTAAAAAGATACTTATTACATAGTATTTAACACAAATATTGACATAAGAATGCGCAAAATAATTGTTCATGTGTACTTCGGATTACGTTAGTAGCCACTTGTGTAAACTACTTAATGGAATAATTGGTGAAAATGAAAAACCTATATAATGTTTTTCTATAACTAGCTGTGCCGCGCGGTTTCACATGATGCAAGTTATAAAGAAAGAAAATACATTTATTTGTACCGTTAACATATAAATACAGTTATTATAATAATCAAAATTACCTATCACTACATAGTATAAAACTGTCCCTATGTCCCTTTGTAGTTTGTATGCTTAAATCTTTAAAACTACGCAACCTAGATAGACCTTAGCTTTGGCGAAAATTGTTGAAAATCTTTGTGCCAAATTTAATATTATAGATTTGAATTATTGTGTGGGTATTGGAAATTACAGCTCGGTTATGGCATCAGATACGAAAGGTGCCGTGAAAGAAAGAAAATAGCCATTCATAAGTGTCACTGAAAATCTGCTCTGCAGTATAAGCCTCTGCTTTTTATTGTAAAATGCTGAGCGGCAATCCTTTTTAACCAACTTCAAAAAAAGGAGGAGGTTATAGCATGTAGGTTAAGTAGATTGTAAGTAGATAAATTTTTAATTGTAAATTGCTAAGAGTTTATTATTATTATTATTTATTTATTATTCGCGCCAAATTATGTCCATGCATCAACCATGTTCCTAATAACTCCTTGGCTAGATCATCCAAAGATGTCTCGTAATACATCTGGCACAATGAAAAAAGTTGTGGCATTCGCACATGCATCTTAAGAGGCATGATATTTTTAAAAAAGAACTTGGTGTTGCCTTACGTTTCTGTGAGAAACGTTGGGTGGAGAGTCATGCGATGGACATCTGCAATTTCAAGGAGATAACTTAGTTAAGATTTGTAGCGCTTTTTTATGTAAAATCGGGCAAACGAGCGCGTCACCGGACTAATGCGATGATTGGCGACACCCATAATCACCCACAAGACCTGTATGATTGCAGGTGTATTTTAAGAAAAAAAAAAGAGATCATTTCAACATGGCAAGACTCTAAAACCGCTAATTAGAAACCATCTCTTAAGGAACCTATGCAATAAAATTGACAACATTTCAAAATTTTAAGCTACTTATTTTTTTATTTTAATGAAAACTAGATCAAAAATTATGATACATGTATTTTTTGCTTTTTCTAAATATGGAAGTTTTCATTCATCTTTTTGAGTTTTAAAATCATCTCATTCTAAAATGTCGTAAGCGCCAAATGACGTCATACATACGGAGGAATACATTTTTTCCTTTGCCACATACCTAGTTTAAATTTAAAAAAAATCTTGGCAGTTGACATTTTGGCACATTTGTCACTTTGATTCGTCAAGCTTTGTAAATATTGTTATTTATTATTTGCTGATCCAAATTTTAAACAAAAGAAACTTATTCACAAGTACTGATGATGATGACTTTATGCAGGATTTGTTAAGGGGTACTGAAAATTTCTGGGAAACAAATATACTATCCCAAAAACGTTGGAAAGTGTTAAATAAATACAACTTTTAGTAAGTAAACAAAGTCTTTTATTTCAAGAAAATTATGAACATTATAGGCACTATTTGTATAATATAAATGAATTGGTCCAACTCCAATCAAACAAACATCACGCTCATGAGATTAAATTATAAAACCAAAACACAATAACAGGATTTAAAAGTTTGTTTACATGAATAATTCACAAAAATGACATTAATATGAAATTTGACACATGCCATACCCTGTAAATGTCAGTGATAGTTTTTTTTTAGCTTTTTTTTAAATTAGGCTAAGGCGCATTTTTATTCCTCCGTATGTATGACGTCATCATCACATTTATCGTTTTTATTTAATTTCTCTTAAAATATGCGATAAAAAAATGAAATAATTTTTTTTCTGTAATCGCAAGAGCGAAATAAAGAAACGGTTTTTTTCTTTCATGGCCTTATAAAAAATGAAATGTTGTCAATTGACTGACAAGAGATATGAAATACATAGCCTTTCCACCAGGAATATGCGATGATGCATATCGAGGGTTGTGGTTTTAAAGAACCAATCCAAAGCTTTATTTATACTAACAAACTGTGTACGAAACTTCACAGCTAACAGTTTTTCGACTTAATCTACTTATATCTATAATATATAAAAAAACCTAACCTAAACCAAAATAAAACCTAAACGGCGAGGCCCTCAGCATAATATGCTTGCAGCATAAATGCAAGACATATTATGTCATGCCGACATGGTCGTGTCGGCATAACGCTGATTTTCAGAGACACATGACAACAGTTGTTGCAACTTGCAATGCTGTATCGCCAGAATATATACGGAATTTAAAAGGGCTCTAAAGTTTCCTTCATCTGTTGTCTGTGTCTTCATCTGTCTTTACCGTCTTCGTGATGGCCAAATAATTTTATCATGTGGTCATCACGTAGATACATTATTATATCAGTGCACCCATCATGGAACACTTGTTGCGTCAAAACGTGTACGCGTAGTGTCTTTTGATGGTGTTAACCTAATTTACTAACATTATTATATAGTAGTAGGTAGTTATTATATATTATGTAGTAACAAATGGATCTTTGTTATATGTAAATTATGGAAATAATAAAAATAAATCTATTCTATAATCAAGAGAGCGCTAATCTCGAAAACTACTGGTTCGATTAGAAAAATTATTTCGGCGTTATATAGCCCAGTTATTTAAGAATATTGTAACTAACAAATGGACCTTTGTTGACGTTTTATACGTTTACGAAAAACGTTTTAAAATAATAATCTAATAAATAATTTATACACTAAATTACAATATTATTTCCTAGGAAATATGGTAATATACTGTGTTATAGGTGTGTCTTGTAAGCAGCCGTAAACCTTTTAAGAATAAAATGAAATAAAAAAATCAATATTATTTTTTTTTTGATGCGTTATTGAATCCATACTAATAATATTATAAATGCGAAAGTAACTCTGTCTGTCTGTCTGTTACTCAATCACGCCTAAACTATTGAACCAATTTGCATGAAATTTGGTATGGAGATATTTTGATACCCGAGAAAGGACATAGGCTACCTTTTATTGCGAAATATGTACCACGGGCGAAGCCGGGGCGGACCTCTAGTAATTAATAATTTCATTATTTTATATACCTACAGTTCTTTGGCATATTATGATGATATAATATGCAGTTACATATTTTGTAAATTGTAATACTGGCATGATTTAAAAGAGCAACTATGGAGTTTCTTGTCTGTTCTTCTCCGTAGATACTGCTTTCCGAATCGGTGGTAAATGTTAAAAATATGTAATGACGATTCAAAAGTGCTTCTAGAAGAATTCTAATTGAATAAATAAATAATTGAGTTTGTGTTTGTATAAAACAAACATTTTGGCCATAAAAATCTAAACATTTACAAAATGGCGGATTAATTCTATTAATTAAATTGTTTTTTCTTTATTTACAAATACTATTATTAGGAATGTCAATACAAGTCGTATAATCGTCCCCTGGTAGCATTTATATCAATTTGGGAGACGGTTTAAGCTTTAGGGGAGGTTGGGGTGGAATGGAACTTTTTCGTACAATTTTATTTAGAGTATAAAAATCAGGTTTTCTTTTTTTCTTGACGGTTGACTTGTATGGTAGTGACCCTGCCTTTCAAGCCAGTGGTCGTGGGTTCGATTCCGATATCAGATATAATATTTGTGTAATGAATATATATGTTTGCTCTAGGTCTGGGTGTTAATTATCTATATAAGTATTTATTAAAAATTATATATGCATGATTATCAGCCATCTGGTTTCCATAACACAATCGAAAACTTAGTATGGGATCCGATCGTACCGTGTGGGAATTTGCCCTGAAATATTTATTTATTCTTTCACAATATAACGTAGCGTATGAAGGTTACCTTTATGTTGTTTTATTTTCTAATCTATAAGAAGTTATGACTACTATCATTAAAAAGCAAAGCTTGTTAAGTTTATTTATCTAATACATATTTGAAAAGCTCTCTCTTCATTTCACATACCAACAATCCATACTAATATTATAAATGCGAAAGTAACTCTGTCTGTCTGTCTGTTACTCAATCACGCCTAAACTACTGAACCAATTTGCATGAAATTTGGTATGGAGATATTTTGATACCCGAGAAAGGACATAGGCTACCTTTTATTGCGAAATATGTACCACGGGCGAAGCCGGGGCGGACCTCTAGTTGTTTATAAGTACAAATTTAATAAGGCATTATCTCGTTTAGTTGTCATAAGTTTTGTTTTGTAAAGTAGGTAAATAATAATCTAAAGAAAATGTATACTTACCCATTATCTCCGCTCGTCATCCTGTCACCCCGTTTAAACGGAATAAAAACTTAAATATAACCTCTATCTTATACTTTGTACATAGTTTAATGTTCGTCCTTTATAACAATTAAATTAACCTGGTGTTGGGAATTTCTATATATTGTGTGTGTCATTTTTTTGTTGTAGATATCTGCGCTTGACTGATACATTTCAGTTTCTTATAAATCTATGAGATGTAAAACTATCCACAACGTGACATTGGCAAAATTGTGGCAACGCAGCACTGCCATTTGAATTGAATTGAATTGAATTAACCTCTATCCATATTTATATAAAATATTTTTCCAAAACCAACAGCTTTTGAATATCCTTACTATACTGATAGAATATTTTCAAAACCAGCTAAGTTGTTTTTGATTTTGATACGTAAGGGCATTTTTTGTTTGTAACGAGTACAAATAAACAAAACATTCTCTTTATGTGAACCAAGCTTCATCCTCTACAATTTAGCGTTTGTAATTCAACATTAGCCAAATTATAATTCAAAAAAAGGTTCTTTTCTGTACTAAGCTTACCCTACTTTGCCCAACCTCCCCTATCTATTACCATAGATTTTCAATCACTGCTGGTATATAAGACATCTCCAGTGGAAGAAAACATCAGTAACCATCCATCCATACATCCAAGATGGCCGCTGTTCTTCGTAGAATCCTTTTTTCTTTATTACTTGTAATTGCATATAGTTTTATGGTACATGCTGATGATACTAAGGTAAATATAATTCAATTGTAATTATTAAATATATATCTATATATACTCTATACCAAAATATTATAAAGCTGAAGAGTGTGTTTGTTTGAACGCGCTTATCTCAGGAACCACAGGTCCGAGTTGAAATATTATTTCACTGTTAGATAGTCCATTTATAGAGGAAGGCTATAGGCTATATATCATCACGCTAAGACCAACAGGAGCGGAGCAATTTGGGTAAAACCGCGAGGCACAACTAGACTAGAATAATCTATCTATACTTATAAAGCTGAAGAGTTTATTTGTTTGAACGCGCTAATCTCAAGAACTACTGGTCCGATTTGAAAAATACCTGTGTATCCACTCCATTTTTGAAAAGAAAGTCTTAGCCTTATGATTGAACGCACTTGGCCGGTTTATTATAGGTATGGATTGTAATAGTGATGATGATTCTTCACAGGATGAAGGTCAAGACAGGGGAGCACATGGTGCGCGCGCCGGTGTGTGGTTCGGACCACGTCTTGGTAAGAGATCACAACGGAATGGTGACTCAAGGTAATTATTTTCTTACTATCTGTGCGGCTTTATCTGCAGATGAATCCGCGAAAGCAAAAGCTAGTTCTGTCTCATCTCAATATATATAAATCTCGTGTCACAATGTTTGTCCTCAATGGACTCCTAAGCCACTTAACCGATTATAATAAAATTCGCACACCATGTGTAGTTCGATCCAACTTGAGAGATAGGATAGTTTAAACATGTAGGTACCACGGATGAAGCCGGGACGGACCGCTAGTAAGTTATATGTTATTCTGGTCCATAAGCTCTGCCAAGTATCATCAAAATCGGTTCAGTGGTTTCTGCGAGATGTCTACAGAGACATTCTACACACACAAATATTCTATAGAGAAATGAAATTATTGTATTGACTATTTTAATGTTAAAAGAAAATTACTGTTTGTAATTTTGTTAGATCAAGCTATATTTTGTACTAGCTTTCCGCCCGCGCAGTCAAAGAAATACCCGCATAGTTCCCGTTCCCGTGGGATTTCCGGGATAAAACCTATCCTATGTCCTTTCTCGGGTATCAAAATATCTCTATACCAAATTTCATGCAAATTGGTTCAGTAGTTGAGGCGTGATTGAGTCACAGACAGACAGACAGATGAGTTACTTTCGCATTTATAATATTAGTATGGATTGGATACAGTTATACAGGGTGTCCCACTATTGGTATACTAAGCGCGAAGGGACTTAGTTTTGTATACACTGATCACGTAAATAATACTTAAACAACAAAATTACGTCAAGAATTTATTGCTAAATTTTTCCTTAAAATCCATGTATTCTTCTCTAGCTTCGCGCAGCCGGCATATACCGCTTGGCTAATGTGGGCATTTTGTCTATGAAAACATAATTTTCCAAGAAAGTTCACCTGCGTATGGCAAAGTTAGGCGGGTTGCTTGTTAGGAGTGTACACATAGAGTTTTAAGAATTCATATATTTGAAAAAAAAATGCGTCTGGAATTTTTTAAGTATTTTAACGTATGCAAAACTATAACCTCCTGTGAGCTTAGTATAGAGATAAACTACGATAACATGGCGCGCCCCTCCAAAATTCAAAACGTTTGAAAGTATTTGTGAAATTCATAATAAATAATATAATAATAAAAATTAATAATTTAATTATTATATTATTATAAATAATAATAATATAATATTTAAATATTTGTATTTCACTACACACATTGAAACAGTAATTTGGAGGGGCGCGCCATGTTATCGTAGTTTATCTCTACCAACGGTGGGACACCCTGTGTACTAATTACCAATATTTAAAATACTTTCATCATTTCAAAGCTATATTCTTTTCTTTGCTATAAAGAATTATCTTCTTCTTATATATAAAAATGAATCGCAAAATGTGTTGGTAAGCGCATAACTCGAGAACGGCTGAACCGATTTCGATAATTCTTTTTTTATTATATTCCTTGAAGTACGAAGATGGTTCTTATGTAGAGAAAACGTCAATATTATGTACCACGGGCGAAGCCGGGGTGGACCGCTAGTTTAATATGAATTTGGTAATAATATATTATTCCCGATCAAAAATGCTATACATGTATTATGTATATAAATCTAATGCCGCAATTACACACTTATGTGAATAGCGAGCCGAATAACGATTCTTTATATCCATACTAATATTATAAATGCGAAAGTAATTCTGTCTGTCTCTCTGTTACTCAATCACGCCTTAACTACTGAACCAATTTGCATGAAATTTGGTATATTTATAGAGATATTATAGAGATATTTTGATACCCGAGAAAGGACATAGGCTACCTTTTATTGCGAAATATGTTCCACGGGCGAAGCCGGGGCGGACCTCTAGTATACCTAATATGTATAAACTTTACCATATTTTACAGAATCGCTTTCGTTATTCGCTTCGCCATTCAAATGTGTGAATTCGGCATAACTACATATTAGATATGCCGAATTCACACATTTGAAAGAGTAACTAAATCATTAATTTTCAGAGTTTCTCTCCTGCGTTTGATTGAAGCAGCTGACCTTTTGAGGTACTACTATGATCAACTGCCATATGAATTACAAAATGACGGTATGTAATAGTGTAGCATTAGCATATTTTTTTCTAACTCGAACTCATACATTTATTTATTCAATTAGACTTCTTATTTTACTTTTGAACCGTCGTTACATTTTTTTACATTAACCACCGATTCCGAAAGCAGTATCTATGGAGAAGAACCGGCAAGAAACTCCATATAGTTGCTCTATAAGTGAAATAAAATACGATCTTTTTAGATCTAGTAATAGGTAAAACTGTTTATTTTACAGATAACACAATATTCACACCAAAATTAGGCCGTTCTACAAAGGACAACGTGGAATTTACCCCTCGTCTCGGTAGACGGCAAAATGAACAAGAGATGCCATCAACAAATAGCGATTATGATATGTAAGTACTTTTATCTTACCTGGAAGGCGCTGTTCTGCCCTATTGCCACTTTTTCGTGTTTTCCTTCCATAAGAATTTTCCTTGTGCCTTAACAAAAACGTTAAAAAATTTAACCGAATCAATCGAGTCGATCTCGAGTCTTTACACTTAGCAACACATTTGGCGATTGATTTTTGTAAGTATGTTTGTTACTCTCAAGCGAAAACAACTGAACGGATTTTAATAATACTTCGCAATTATGTAGTTCATTTATCAGTAACACAAAGCAAGAATTATTACTTTTGCCCGCTGGTTCGTCCAAGGATGATAACAGTCATCTTAGTTTATTTATAAAAGTATTTTTTTTTTAAATAAACAAACGTCCTAATTTTCTTTATTATCTTAGGTTTTTAAAAGTGAAGTCCCATGTCCGTGTAAGGGGCAGATGCATTATACATCTGTTTCACTGATCGATTTTCTTTAGGGACAAGTAGGTGACCAGCCTTCTGTGTCCTGCCAGACCGAGACGTTTTTTTATTCAGATTGAAGTATTAAAGTACTACTATTTATTAAATAATCTATAAATTAAAAAAATAATATTAAATAATTGTTGCAGGTACAGACAGGAGCCTATGATGACGGATCCGCGAAGTAATCATTTTTCCCCACGACTCGGGAGAAATTACAATTTCTCCCCACGATTAGGTCGAGAATTATCATATGGTGAGATTTATTGATATCATAACTAATAAGTACTATAAAGTTGAAGAGTTTGTTTGTTTGGTCGTGCTAACCTCAGGAACTACAGGGGCCGCAGTATGACCTCTTATTTCCAGACAGATTACTGGGAATAAGAGGTCATAATACGGCCTCAGGACTGATTTCAAAAATTCCTTCTTAATTTTAAGACTGTCACATTCCTACTTATATTTTTTTTTGTTAACTAAACGAAACAGTATGAATCTTATATATAAAATTCTCGTGTCACAATGTTAGTCTGCATACTCCTCCAAAACGGGTGGACCGATTCTCATGAAATTTTCTGTGCATATCGGGTAAGTCTGAGAATCGGCCAACATCTATTTACGGGCGAAGCCGGGGCGGACCGCTAGTATTAATATATAATCTTGTATGTATTGTTGATTTTGTTAAGTTTAATATTTTAATATTAATTAAAAAGGGACTTTAAACTATAGTTTTCATGCAGTTATAATAAAGTTGATAGGTTTAAAATTCGTACTAAAATATCTGTTTATTTAGTAATTTCTAGTGTTTAATTTTACGCGAGTATTATACATTTGGAAATTAATGATTTTAACGGATTTTAAACGCGATTTATTATTTGGAAACGTCGGGAATATAATATAATGAATAAATTGCGTTTAAAATCCGTTAAAATCTTTAATTTATATCTGTCTATTTGTATATATACCTCTGAAATGGCTAAGATTTTTCATATTTTCTTATAATAACATTATTTTATTTTCAGATCTATATCCAAGCGTCAGGGTGGCACGGAGCACGAACGACACAAAGTCAAATTAAATAAAATAAAATAAATAAATAATTGTTAACAACTACCCTCTTTTGTAAGGTTTTGGACAAATATGTTTAAGTATTAATAAAATTATATTGAAGTATTATAAAGTGTTTTATTTCTTTTGTGAATAAATTTTTCTTGTCTTTGCAAATTATTTATTTCTGTTTGTTTGTCAGTATTTTAGAGGAATCTCCCGAAAACTGCTGCATCGAATTGAATGCAGTTCTCGACATTGATAGACTAAGATTATATTCGTGTCCATTCATATACCTTGTCTTAATTTCTACATTTATTATGAAAAAAGCTAACACGTCAAGTAAATTAATAATTTATTTTAAATTTTAATTACTAACTAGCGGTCCACCCCGGCTTCGCCCGTGGTACATGTTTACGTTTTCTCTACATAAGAACCATCCTCGTACTTCAAGGAATATAATAAAAAAAGAATTAACGAAATCGGTTCAGCCGTTCTCGAGTTATGCGCTTACCAACACATTTTGCGAATCATTTTTATATATAAGATTACAATTTAATTTGTTTTCAATTGTTTGTTTTCTGTGTTTATTTCATTGATTTTAATTGAATTGTGTTTATTGTGTCTGGTGGAATCAAATAAATGTGTCTTTCTTTCTTTCTAAATCGAAATGAAAGAACCTTATGTCAAAAAATGTGTGCGTACTGTACTAGTGTTCACACGTAAGAAGTGATACTTCTTCATGACCTTATTTTTTAAAAAATAATTTACTATATGCAACTTCACAGATATACGTAATCACGAGTGGTAGGGTTAAGAAAAAGATGGCGCGTAACGGAAAAATGTCAAGCGTAACGAAAAAATGTTACACTAAATTTTTTTCCAACCCCGATATAGAAGTTTCACTTCAAAAAGCACGTAGAAAATGAATTAAAGCCTCACAAAACAATTTGAAATGTAAACACTTTAAAACTGCAATATCAACATCTTTATGATTTCAAAACAATGATTTTATAGTTGTAACAAAAATGGATTTTTTATTGTACATATTACAAATCTGTGAGTGTTTCTCGTATTTTATATAAAACGTTTATTTAATTTGCAATACTATGTACTACTACTGGCTGAATTGGTCAGGCTTCCTTACCGGTTTGGCGCGAAAGGATGCGGGTTCGAGTCGTGATCGATCTTTTTATATCCATACTAATATTATAAATGCGAAAGTAATTCTGTCTGTGTGTTACTCAATCACGCCTTAACTACAGAACCAATTTGCATGAAATTTGGTATATAGATATTTTGATACCCGAGAAAGGACATAGGATAGGTTTTATCCCGGAAATCCCACGGGAACGGGAACTATGCCGGATTTTCTTTGACTGCGCGGGCGATGCCGCGGGTGGAAAGCTAGTAAATTTATAAATAACTAGCTTTCCGCCCGCGGCTCTGCCCGCGTTTTCAAAGAAAAACCCGTTCCCGTAGGATTTCCGGGATAAAATCTATCCTATGTCCTTTCTCGGGTATCAAAATATCTATATACCAAATTTCATGCAAATTGGTTCAGTAGTTACTAGTTAAGGCGTGATTGAGTAACAGGCAGACAGACAGAGTTACTTTCGCATTTATAATATTAATAGAGGTCCGCCCCGGCTTCGCCCGTGGTACATATTTCGCATTAAAAGGTAGCCTATGTCCTTTCTCGGGTATCAAAATATCGCAATACCAAATTTCATGCAAATTGGTTCAGTAGTTTAGGCGTGATTGAGTAACAGACAGACAGACAGAGTTACTTTCGCATTTATAATATTAGTATGGATATAATAGTATGGATATATCTTATGTACTAATATATTATTAAATTAATATTCATAATAATGATCTTTGATTAAAGAGATTCCAGAAAAACTAAAAATGACTCTTACACTTGTATACTCGTATTATAATTACCAAAGTGAGTACTTTCCGCCCGCGGCTTCGCCTGCATTTTTAGCCTGGATAAAACCTATCCTATGTGTTAATCCAAGTTACCCTCTATATGTGTGCTAAATTTTATTGTAATCGGTTCAGTAGTATTTGCGTGAAAGTAACAAACAAACATACATACACATACATCCATCCTCACAAACTTTCGCATTTATAATATTAGTAGGGTACAATTTTGCTGTTTTAATATTTAAATAGTTACATAATAACTTTTTGAACTCATTCATTTCAGGTATATTATGTTGTAGTGTCACATACATAAAATGTTACGTTCTATTCGCCGCCAATGTAGCAGATTTTAAAAGAATAGCTGAAAAACTAGGCTCAGAAAAACTAATAAACCAATTACTCCAGATACCACCTGACTCAACTTTCAAAAACTTTAAACAAGTTAATGCAAGAAAAGAAAGGATAGATAATAGTAAATATAATATAGAAGAAAGAGATAAACATATCAAGAAACCTATTGCAAGACAGAGAGAACCTAAATCCAGTCTAAATTTAAAAGAAGACGGAACTAAAATTGATTTTGAAGAATTAGTTGAAAGAGTCAAACAGAGATTGGAAAGTGAATTTAAAAATAAATATAAGGGTCAGGTCGTTCGAGAAAATGCGCAAAATACAGAAATAGTAAAAACAAATAAAATAAAGGAATATAAAGAAGGACATATCCAAATGCGACCTAAAAAGAAAATGTATAAACATAATGTTTATATTAAAAGTACTATAAGGACTACGGCAACTTCACCAGTAATAGATGACAATAATTATGATTATGAGGATGCAATGCCCCAAAACGATGAAAGCCATGAAAGAACTGAAGTCAATATTGAAGCTAAGAACAATAAAAGGGAACCAATGTACGGAGAAGCAATGCTATACGAAGCTGATACTAAATCTCCAAAAATAAACATCAAATATGAATTACTACACAATAAAACTAAGGTTTACTATGATAACATATACGATTATGAAACAGAACATACAAATAATCAACAAGACGATTTACCCTTTAAAAAGATTACAATGAAAGAGGATAGTTATGATTACATTACACCTCCTAAAGAAAGAAACATATACGCTAGCAAAGAAACTACAGCTCATAATAGATACAAAATACGAAACAGATTAAAAATATCCCCAGATTATAAAACACAAACGGAATCGAACGACTACGTAGATGACGTCACTGTTGGTTCGCAGGAAATCAAAGCAAGGACAGAAAAACTATGGTATGATGATAATGAAGACACAAGAATAGTATCCGATGAAAGATTTAAAGGTACAGGAGTACCAACAAGACAAACATATAAAATTGTAACTCCTAATTATTACGCTAGCTTACCTACTATAGCCGAAAGGTATGATTTCAATGAGCCCTTGCCAGAAAGGGATAGAGAGAGAGAAAACGTTAAATATATTGGCAACCCACCAGCAAGGATAAATAAAAAGATTAGGTTATAATACTTTGTTTTTTATTGTCCTGTTTATAAACGAAGTCTTAAAAAATAGAAGATTAACATATTATGATAATATTATAAAACTGATGAATTTGTTTGTTTGTTTGAACGCGCTAATCTCAAGAACTACTGGTCCGATTTGAAAAATTCTTTCGGTGCTGGATAGCCCATTTATCGAGGAAGGCTATAGGCACAGACTAATAATAATATACTACGCTATAGGCTATAATATATCATCACGGTAAGACAAACAGAAGCGGAGCCACGCGGGTGAAACCGCGGAGCGCTGCTAATTGTTCTATAAAATTTATGTATCTACTTCTTATTGTATGAAACAGACACTATAAAAATACAATAGCGAACTACTTCTTAAAGTATGCCTACACGGTGTGTATTATCACTACATAGTATAAAACAAAGTGGCTTTCTCTGTCCCTATATCCCTATGTAAGCTTACATCTTTAAAACTACGCACGGATTTTGAAGCAGTTTTTTTATAGAGTGATTCTTGATAAAGATTTATAAAAATTAAATAGTAAATACTATTGTAGTGGATTACTTACGTTTATTATACTTCTAAAAATATACATACATACTATGCGTGCCAAATAAGAATAGGACTGTCAAGACGCCATATTGTTCAGTAATACGTGCTAACTTCATTACCAAAGCGTATGGTGTGCAAAAAAATCAATAAAGAAATTATATTCAGTTTAAATATTTAATGTACGCTTTGTTGGTATCTTCTCTTATATATAAAAATGAATCGCAAAATGTGTTGGTAAGCGCATAACTCGAGAACGGCTTAACCGATTTCGGTAATTCTTTTTTTATTATATTCCTTGAAGTACGAGGATGGTTCTTATGTAGAGAAAACGTAAATATTATGTACCACGGGCGAAGCCGGGGCGGACCGCTAGTTTCTAATACATTTCACGCCAAATTTATTATGAATGAGTAGGATTTGAAAATAAAAGCACGTATATAAAAAAACATATATATTATTTCAGTTTTTATCAATCGGATAATATTTCCTCTACACCACTTAACACAGCGTCATCGTCGTCGTATTCTGAATCTTCATTGCTGTCGCTGTCACTGCTATCTCCGCATTAACTATGAAAATGTTAACTTTTTATGAATACTGTTTCCATACCTGTATAATTAATTTATCCATAATCCATCAGTGAAATTCAATAAATAGTATTTTTAATGAATATAACGATTATACAATAATTAAATATAATCATGAACATTAAAAAATAATTATATGAAAATTCTTTTTCGCACATTTTTTGCTGGCAGTACTAATTTGACAGTTTTCGTGTGAAGTTGGCAGCAAGCGCGGTCCTATTCTTAGTTGGCATGCAAAGTAGTATCTATACTCTCTCTTTAATCGCCTACCTTCGATATACAATGAAAAATGTTCTACTCTTGACATATTTAACAGTCCTTGCAATCGTTTTTAAATCAATGTAATTAAAATATTATCAAACGTACCTAACAGATTTTAATCATGCACACGCACACATACACACACACACAAACATACCCAAACTTACAATAAAATATTTATAATGTGCCCATACGCACGCACGCACTTACCCACACACACAACTCACCACTGTTAAATAAGTTACTGTTTAAAACAATGTTTAAAATATATAATTGATAATAATTGTAAAACTCGTAATTGGCGTATTGTATCATAGATATAAGTAGATTAAGTCAAAACTGTAAGCTGTGAAGTTTTCAAATAAATAAATAAATAAAAGTACTTATTATTAAAAATGCTGTTAGTCCCTCTGCTTATCCGTGCGCCTAAAATCAAACACATACGTAGTGATTTTATAACTATATCTATATCTATAGGCTGCTTTTCCACCAATAATAAATAAATAAATAAATATTCAGGACAATTTTCACACACGGCACGATCTGATCCCATACTAAGCTTTCGCTTGTGTTATGGAAACCAGATGGCTGATAAACATACATATATAATTTTTAAATAAATACTTATATAGATAATTAACACCCAGACACAGAGCAAACATCTATGTTCATCACACAAATATTTGCCCCGGGTGGGAATCGAACCACGACCTCTGGCTCTGGCTTGGAAGGCAGGGCCACTACCAACCCAGCCAACCGGTCAGTCAAAATAATGTGCGAGGATGTGTTTGTAAAGAACCAATAGTATCGCTTCAAACGCTAAATGCTTCAAACTTCAAACTAAATGAAGCGATATGATTGGTTATTTACAAACACATTCCTAACTACATATTATTGATGGAAAAGCGTCCTTAGGGGATCTCTTAGTTAATAGTAGCATATGCCACTGGGTCCTATGATATATAAAAAAGCTAGATACGTTACCCGCTCTCTATTTTGGCAAGAAAAAACTCAGCTAAGTGCCCGAGTTTCACTTAGTCACGCACCAATCAGCGTCGTGGCTGGACGTTCTTTTTATATTTTAATCGGCAGTTGTTATTACGAAGTACATGAGTGAGACATGTATTATGTCTCGTGCGTGAGAGTGAAAGAGAGAACAACTGTATTGGTGATAATGCGTTAGTAAGTAGGTATGTATTAATTACGTCTTTTAGAGCAATGATGTTGGCGTATGCCGCGACTACTAGTAGGTATAATAGAGTCATTGACTGAGTCTTAAATAATTTTCATTAAAAATGTCATACAAATCTATGCTTTTAGTTGTGAATGCGTAGCACATAAACAGATAAACAGATTTATATATTAATAATATTAGTAAGTATTGATTGTACAATGTGACTTTTTTCTAAAACAGTATTATGTGTAAACGAATTCATGATATCGTAGTAGTATAAATAAATATTACAATGCAATAACTTTTGCAGCAATAAAATACGCTTACAGAAACAAAATGTCGCTTATGCTCACTAGAATTCTGATTTCTGTACTGTATAATATTTTAATTTTTACCATAATTGAATCAACAGACTTAATCATCCAAATACCATTAATAGTAAATAATTTAAATCCAATAAACCAATATATTTACACAAATAGAGGATTAAAACCATTATCTTTGGACAATATAATGAACTACAAGGAATTCCCGCGCAAATTTGCGTTTCGAGAAAAAAAATACATCGATTTTGCAAAACAAGATGGCGGCATACATGGTACTTTTGATGCGTTTTCTGCTAAACGACGTGTGTAAAGAAAATGTAAATTTATTATGAAATTTGTTTTTTATTTGTATTATTGAAGTTAACCTACTCTATACTTTTTGTTCGATTTTAGGTGAGTGAAATTATAAAATTTTTAACATATTTTAAACGATGAATCAAAAGCATGTAATTTCTGAAAGTATTGTCGGTAAGAATAACAAAATACTAAATAGTGGTAGGGCTGATTTTTCAATGCTTGGATAAAACTTATCCGTCCAATAAAGTATTACACGATAATATTAAAATGTCATGTAAACTGTCAAATACGGGCAATTAGAATACGTTTTTAAAATGGTAGTTTTATACATTACTAGCTTTCCACCCGCGGCTTCGCCCGCGCAGTCAAAGAAAAACCCGCATAGTTCCCGTTCCCGGGGGATTTCCGGGATAAAACCTATCCTATGTCCCGGGGTAAAAAGTAGCCTATGTCCTTTCTCGGGTATCAAAATATCTCTATATCAAATTTCATGCAAATTGGTTCAGTAGTTAGGGCGTGATTGAGTAACAGACAGACAGAGTTACTTTCGCATTTATAATATTAATATGGATTCGACGAATAAGTTTTATCCAAGCATTGAAAAATCGGCCCTTAGTCAAGTATACCTAAGTAACAATAGATTATTATACACTTTTATACTTAACTAACCCATAAACTAAAAAAAAAACTGAGTACATCTGCCTCTATTATAAAAATGTGAAGTTAACTTGTGAACGTATGATTAACATTAATTAGCCAAATCGAATTATTGGAGTTTCTTGCCAGTTCTTCTCCATAGATACTGCTTTCGGAATCGATGGTAAATGTTAAAAATATGTAATGACGATTCAAAAGTGCTTCTAGAAGTCTAATTGAATAAATAAATGTTTTAATCCATACTAATATTATAAATGCGAAAGTAACTCTGTCTGTCTGTCTCTTACTCAATCACGCCTAAACTACTGAACCAATTTCCATGAAATTTGGTATGGAGATATTTTGATACCCGAGAAAGGACATAGGCTACCTTTTATTGCGAAATTTGTACCACGGGCGAAGCCGGGGCGGACCTCTAGTATGAAATAATTAACTATTTATCTAATTTGTTAGTATAAATTACATAATAACAACATCTTTCTTAAAATATATAATTCTGAATAAATTGAGCTTAAATATACTATAAAACTTACCTTATTTACTTACTAGCTGTGTCCTGCGGTTTTACCCGCATTGCTTTGCTCCTATTGGTCTTAGAGTGATAATATACCGGGTGTAATCGTTTCATGTAACATTTTAGGATATTTCTCGTTTTATTTTTAAAATGTTAACATTGTCATTTTATTCATTAGGTATTGTCCTTTCGATATCAGTTTAAAGTTTTTTGATATCTGTTATGGTTACGGAATAATCGCGTGTGCACACTTAACGATTACACCATGTATAGCCTATAATCATTATGTTGACCCAACCTGTTAGTACATACATGCAAAATTTGAAGTAAATCCATGCAGTACTTTTTGAGTTTAGCCCGGAAATACATACAGACAAACAAACAGAAATTCTAAAAAACTGTGTTTTTGGCTTAGATATCGTTTGTAGATTTACATTGACTTTCCTACAATTTTATTTGTATACAGTAAGTATAGATTTTTATACATACATTTTTATATTGATTATTTTTCCGACCCAAATATCGACCAATAGAATTGCACCATTCGACGTCACGTGGTACAACCTACATGGTATTATACTGATAATTTTTTGAAAATTTTCTCTGGTCGTTGACGTCAAACTGACAGGTTCAATTCAATTGTGAAATTATTGGCCGACATTTGGGACGGAAAAATAATCTCCCGAATACCACACGAGCTTCAAAATTATCTGGCATTTCCCTCAAGGTTCCCTGCAAACAAATAAAGTCGTCAAGTTTTTCAGGAAAAATCACTCGCGCTTCGCGCTCGTGATTTTTTAACCTTGACTAAAAACTTGACTCCTTCATTCGTTTGCAACGAACCTATCGGAAAATACCCGATCATTTTGAAGCTTTTGTGGTATTATAAGTGAAAAACTGTGTGAAAAACATTCGATTGTAAAGATTGAAAATAAACTTTTTGGGATGAAAAATAAAAAAAATATGAACATATTATAGTTTATTTATTTATAAATATTTTAATTTCGGTGCCGGGAATCATCGTCATCTTCACATTTGGTGGTCGCTTGAGTTTTTTTAGGATAGATTGATATTTTTTTCCACTTTGTAGAACCTGTAAAAAATGTTGATATAAATTTTTATGGATTTAATATCCTACTAATCTTAATCTTATCTTAATACTATTATAAAGGCGAAAGTTTGTATGGATGTATGGATGTTTGTTACTCTTTCACGTAAAAACTACTGAACCGATTACAATGAAATTTAGCACACATATAGAGGGTAACTTGGATTAACACATAGGATAGGTTTTATCCCGGAAATCCCACGGGAACGGGAACTATGCGGGTTTTCCTTTGAAAACGCGGGCGAAGCCGCGGGCGGAAATCTAGTATTATAAATGTGAAAGTTTGTGAGGATGGATGCGTATGTTTGTTACTCTTTCACGCGGATACTACTGAACCGATTACAATGAAATTTAGCACACATATAGAGGGTAACTTGGATTAACACATAGGATAGGTTTTATCCCGAAAATCCCACGGGAACGGGAACTATGCGGGTTTTCCTTTGAAAACGCGGGCGAAGCCGCGGGCGGAAATCTAGTATTATAAATGTGATAGTTTGTGAGGATGGATGCGTATGTTTGTTACTCTTTCACGCGTATACTACTGAACCGATTACAATGAAATTAAGCACACATAAAGAGGGTAAATTGGATTAACACATAGGATAGGTTTTATCCCGGAAATCCCACGGGAACGGGAACTATGCGGGTTTTTCTTTGACTGCGCGAGCGAGGCCGCGGGTGGAAAGTTAGTATTTAATACTATTTATAAATCTTGTTAAAAAGAAATTAAATTTATTTATATGAGCGTATTATTTACAGGTAAAACTTTGAGATATAGAATAATAGTATTTTCTAGTGTTTAATTTCACGCGAGTATTATATAATATTTAGAAATAAAACATTTTAACGGATTTTAAACGCGATTTATTCATTATATTATTATCCCGACGTTTCGCTTTTCTGCGAGCAGGGTAACTCATCACATATAAAAAATATGATAAATAAAAATGAAACTTGTTTTCCTTGGTCACGGCGTCACGCGTGAACCGTTTTCGATTATTATTTTTTTATTATATTCCTTGAAGTACGAGGATGGTTCTTATGTAGAGAAAACGTAATTATGTACCACGGGCGTACTGCCTTACCACAAAAAACTTTAGACAGAATAAGAATAAGAATAAGAATATCTTTATTGAAAAAGTAAAATAATACATTTAAAATTTATACAGGGTTTAACAGACAGGGTTTAACTTTAACCGCGGGTTCTCTTTAATCTGGTTTTGTCGTATTTCACATAGACAACTAAAGTGTAGTAAGACCATTATTGGTATTACCACAAACCAATTTAAACATAATCTAACTTTAAACCAGGGATCTGTCACTTTAATAGTTGTCTATGTGAAATACGACAAAACCAGATTAAAGAGAACCCGCGCTTAAAGTTAAGCACTGTCTAAAGGTTTTTGTGGTAAGACAGTTAATTTCTAAACGTATAATAATAAATATTTCAGGACAACTTTCACACACGGCACGATCTGATCTCATACTAAGCTTTCGCTTGTGTTATGGAAACCAGATGGCTGATAAACATACATATATAATCTATACATATAATAATTTTAAATAAATACTTATATAGATAATTAACACTCAGACACAGAGCAAACATCTATGTTCATCACACAAATATTTGCCCCGGGGGGGAATCGAACCCACGACCTCTGGCTTGGAAGGCAGGGCCACTACCAACTAAGCCAACCGGTCAGTCATTAAAACTCTAATTAATCACAAAAATACTATAAATACTTACCATCCGAATCGGAGACTCTGACGCATGGCGGGCGGAATATTCGAGTCTGTTTGAGCAAGCTTGTGGCGTTGCTGACGTCTAGCTTCCAGTCAGAGAAAAGAGCTGATAAACTGTGCTTCAGTGTGCGAAAGTTGTGCACTTTATCTGGAATAAATATTGTCTTAGAATTTAGTAAAAAAAAGAAAAAATTGGTTGTCTGTAAAGTCGGTTTACTGACGATAGTTGAACGCGTTGAACGTGACAACGTCCGATTGTGTTTCTTTGTCGCTCGTTCCGCGCTCTCGCTTGCACTTCATGCCTTACATGGAACGCCTCAGAGCGAGGTAACGCCGCATGAGTCATGTTTTTTCGTGCGTGCAGCCGGCTATATCGAATTATAAGACGTTGTCACGTCAATAACTGTAAAACTGTTAGTTAAATGATCTCGGAGAGATATGTCATCTTTCATGGGACACTTTGTGCGTAAACTTGTTAGTTTACACACAAGCAAGTCGGTTGTCAAGCACTTAACACTTAGTATTAAGCCCGTGCACCGACATCAAACCTTTTTAATAAATAGCACATCTAAATAATATGACGTAGTAATTAATAATATCAAATCTTTTTTATTTTTTACTTTTCCGTTTTTGAAGTCGGTTGTTTTTAACGCAGTTAATTTTATTATATATAATGATAAAATTAAACAACATAATATGTACATATTATGTACTAGCTGTTCCCCGCGGTTTCACCCGCATTGCTCCGCTCCTGTTGTTCTTAGCGCAATGATATACAGCCATCTTCGATACACCTAAATAATAACACCGAAAGAATTTTTCAAATCGGACCAGTAGTTCCCGAGATTAGCGCGTTCAAGCAAACAAACAAACAAACATCAGCTTTATAATATTAGTATAGATTACTAACTTCTTACTCACAAATTATTTTACTAGAAAAATAAAACTCACCTCTTATTACGACATTTAGCAAATGTTTTATAGACGGCACATCCCACTGAAACAGTCGAATGTTCAAATTGCTTATTTGGTACAGAATCGAATATATATCCTCTTTGTTTAGCGCCGTTGCATCTATACTGAGCAGCTGTAGTAATCTGAAAGAAGAATTGTTATTGAAGTGTAACTTCTTTATCGGGGTTGGAAAAAAATTTAGTGTAACATTTTTTCGTTACGCGTGACATTTTTCCGTTACGCGCCAACGTTTTCTTATCCCTACCACGCGTGATTCGACGTATTTCTGTAAAGTTGCATATAGTAAATTATTTTTTGAAAAATAAGGTCATAAAGAAGTTTCACTTCTTACGTGTGTACACTAGTACACGCACATATTTTTTTAACAAAAATCTTAATTTACCGCCACACGGAAAATACAAATTAAGAAATATATAATCGGTTCACAGTAATCACATACTTTAACAGATATTAAAAGAATCATATCAAAAAGTATGTATATCATAATATAAACTGGAAACATCACGTCAGGTAAAATGAAAAGGTTGAAATGTAAAAAATCTAAGTGTCAAAAGTGACATTAATTAGGTACATATTTGTATAATCTACGTTATTATTACCTACTATCACAGACTAATAATAATATACTACGTATACAACTACTATGTTTGTAGAGGAAAGATTTGATTTTATGTATAACTAGCGGTCCGCCCCGGCTTCGCCCGTGGTACTTACGTTTTCTCTACATAAAAACCATCCTCGTACTTCAAGGAATATAATAAAAAAAGAATTATCGAAATCGGTTCAGCCGTTCTTGAGTTATGCGCTTACCAACACATTTTGCGATTCATTTTTATATATAAGAAGAAGACTAGCGGTCCGCCCCGGTTTCGCCCGTGGTACATATTTACGTTTTCTCTACATAAGAACCATCCTCGTACTTCAAGGAATATAATAAAAAAAGAATTAAATCGAAATCGGTTCAGCCGTTCTCGAGTTATGCGCTTACCAACACATTTTGCGATTCATTTTTATATAATACTAGCGGTCCGCCCCGGCTTCGTCCGTGGTACATATCTACGTTTTCTCTACATAAAAACCATCCTCGTACTTCAAGGAATATAATAAAAAAAGAATTATCGAAATCGGTTCAGCCGTTCTCGAGTTATGCGCTTACCAACACATTTTGCGATTCATTTTTATATATAAGATAAGAGAAGATGTAAAATTCTGCTATAAAATTTACTAGACCGTTTTTATTTTAAAATCGTGAAATGCAAATTATTTTCAGAACTGTAAAGTATGTTTTTTGGTTGGTATTTGTATTTTAATGTAGACTTAGTGAGCCTCGGAAATAAAAACTTACGGGCAGACTGAAAATCAGCGCTGTTCAGGTGTTAAAGCCCGACAGCATGGCTGAGTCTGACCCGATTGCCATGTAAATTCTCTATTTTTTTTTTTAGTAATGTAAGTAGTTGTTAAGTGTGTGTAACTTGTGGCAATAAATATTTTTTCATTTCATTTCATTTCATTTAAAATCTAGTTCTTTAGATCAGCCTAGCTTTTGGTTTTTTTTTATTTTGGCAAGGTTCAGAATCATATAAATTTAAGGTTCTTATAAAGTAGTAGTTATCTTGTAAAGTAACTCGAATTTATATCTATATAGTAAAACAATCTATACATTTATACTTGCATTACATATACTTACCGCACAACAGTCGGGTCCTTCGGATTCAACAGCTTCTTCATCTTCGCCACGTCAGTCTGAACTCCTGTCAGAAAAGGCGTAATCATATACTGGCAATGAGTCCACTGTATTTCAGTGTTCAAAATCTCTTCGTTGTACCGCCTATAAAATATATCCAACGGCTTTTTAGCCTTTGGCTTCTTTTTCTTTTTTATTCTCGAACGCAGTTGACTCTGATTTCTGAACATCGGCGTTCCCGCGCTTGTCGCGTTGACATTGACATTGACGGCTGTCAAAGTTTTTTGACGTTTCTGTTTCGCACGTACGATGGGTGTGATTTTGACGTTTTCGTCTTGAATCAAATCGTAGTTTTCGTCGGAAAACGCATGTTTATCTTCGGGTGATACGTTTTCGAATATTTTATGTTTTATCTCGTCTTTTAGTTGTTGTTTCAGTTTTTCGATGCGTTCGTGTAGCGGCGTTGTTTGTGATGCTTTGTTTGAACATCTTTGTATGAAACAGCCTGTGTAATATTTAACATTTAAATCTATAATCTATATTAATATTATAAAGCTGAAGAGTTTGTTTGTTTGTTTATTTGAACGCGCTAATCTCGGGAACTACTGGTCCGATTTGAAAAATTATTTCGGTGTTAGATAGCCCTTTTATCGAGGAAGGCTTATAGGCTATATCATCACGCTAAGAACAACAGGAGCGGAGCACTGCGTGTAAAACCGCGGAGCACAGCTATTACTAAATAAAATACATGTGAACACGAAAATTTAAGTACATTTAAATAAATATGTAACCTTACACCTTAGATTACAAAATAAAAGACAGATGGAGCGTTGCCGAACTAAACCGAATAATTTATCGTCATTTCCATAAAGCTATGTGTGCTGTCATTTCGCCGTTGCACTGTACGTACACGGTACTTCTGTGTTGGTGTTATGTTACCAGATATTGAAAATTTTCCCAAAATTTTCCCCGACTACGGAAGAAAGAGGGTTATGTTTTTCGAGTGTAGGTATGTATGTATAATATTTCTTTGACACGCCCTGCAGTATAAACTGTTGGATCGATTTTGAGTTGTGACTTATGAGGTGTCATTGCAATCATCTGAATTATGAAGGTAGCTGTGGTGGTAGTGACGTAGGCTACATAAATTATTAGCAGTCATGTTTTAATTTTTATTTAAATATAAATTCGGGTTTTTGATATTATTTTATAATATTGTAAAAATTATTTTATCACCTATCTACTAAAGTTATACATGGACAAAATAATTTTATTCAATTTTTATTAAATAAGTAAATTACATTAAATTTATTAAATAAATTACATTAAAAAAAGTTTTTATTTTTCAAAACATATGAATGCGAATAGCGGTAGGTTTTAGTCGAGAATGCGGGACATTTTATTTTCATCATATCCATCATGTGTTCACATGAATTAAATCGCAAGCGAAAACGACGCTTTTTATAAAAGTAACAAAAAAATGTATAATGCTTTTTAAAATAATCTAATAATGACCATGAACTTTTATTGCACTATACAAATAATCACATTCACGATCGAAAAATCCAACAGCACTACCCTGAATATCTTTTAACCATTTTACCCCTAAAAATGGCAAATTCATTTTCAAAATACTGGCAGCATACGTTGAAGTTTTGAATTCCTTCGTATTTGTAAAATTATTATTTGTATACAAAATTAAATAAGCCAAATAATCTACAGAAAATCTGTAAAACGATGTTTTATCTTTTTGTTTGTTTTCGGGTACAAGTTTTACAGCGTTTTAATATCACAAGACAGCATTTTTTTACTAAAATATCAAACCCCTTTTGACGTATTGCATGACACTAGAATCGCTATAGCACTAGCGGAGGAACGTATTCGTTTTTGATTTCGTATTTTCTTTGACAAGGGCGATGAATGATTGACATGCTCCATCTGTATTTTATTTTGTAATCTAAGCCTTACACTATTAAAAACATGGAGCAATTTTAATAGTTTAAAAGATTAGTAGTAGTTAGGTTATCTTCTTATATATAAAAATAAATCGCAAAATGTGTTGGTAAGCGCATAACTCGAGAACGGCTGAACCGATTTTGATAATTCTTTTTTTATTATATTCCTTGAAGTGCGAGGATGGTTCTTATGTAGAGAAAACGTAAATATGTACCACGGGCGAAGCCGGGGCGGACCGCTAGTATTACAATATATTTCCTAAATCCATTCCATTTAAATGGATTTAAATGCATAAATGCATTAAATGCATTTAAATGGATCCTTTCCATTTAAATGCATTGCAATACTGTGGTGCTGTACGAGTCAGTCAGTCAGTCGTTGTATTTTTTTTATTAATAAAATAATTTATACATACCCACAAATAATATACAAATTATTTCATACTTCATGTTCGTTATTTCTAATACTCATGGTCGCTATTGATAATATCTTGCAACAAGTGTTAAATTAAAACCAACAGCGCATTTAAAAACAAAAGATAATGACTTATTACACTACTTTTTGAGCGATTGCATATTTTTAAACCGACTTTAATGAAAAGTATAATGCAGTGAATTAAAAGAAAATCACGATTTTTTTTATATTTCAATGAATGAATGAATGAAAATTCCATATTGCTTAAAAAATAAGTAAATACAAATACAAAAGCACACAACAAATATAAAACAAGCAAAAGGCTCTTATTGTCGGAGGCCAAGACTCACTTTGGATCCCTGCGCCACTCTAGTAAGAAGAAGTAAGAATTTTTTTCAGACGAGACCTTCACCTGCAGAGGGGTTCTAGCAAAACAGTAAATTGTTGTTATTACTGTTTATTACCTTATGTTTGCTTTATGTCTAGAAATTCAGTCAAAATTGTACCTAAGTAAGCAGTGAGAGGAAAATAAAACACAATAATAGTTTTTTCTCATTTCATTTAAATCAGATTCATACACATTTCCATGTCAACTTCTTCGTATTCTAGAAAGACAAATACATACATTATTTATTTATTTATTTATACATTACATTAACAAAAAATACCCTTAATTTGTTTATCGAAGTGAAACTTCTTTATCGGAGTTGGAAAAAAAATTAGTGTTACATTTTATCGTTACGCGTGACATTTTTCCGTTACGCGCCATCTTGTTCTTATCCCTACCACGCGTAATTCGACGTATTTCTGTAAAGTTGCATAAAGTAAATTATTTTTTGAAAAATAAGGTCATAAAGAAGTTTCACTTCTTACGTGTGTACACTAGTACACGCACACATTTTTTATTTTTGTATGATTCTTTTGTTAGCCGTACTTATAACGCTTAGCGAGTTACATGATTGTAATAAAATAATAATTCTCTGTAAGTGTAAAAGTAATATTTTAAGAAATAAATGTCTTTACCACATAGTATAAAACAAAGTCGCTTTCTCTGTCCCTATGTATGCTTAAATCTTTAAAACTATGCAACAGATTTTGATGCGGTTTTTTTAATAGATAGAGTGATTCAAGAGGAAGGTTTAAGTATATAATTTATTATGTTTTAGACAGAGCGGGCGAAGCCGCGGGCGGAAAGCTAGTAGACCGTAAAAATAAAGTTGTGAATGAAGCGGAGCCTATAAATATAAAAAAAAATACCTTCCAAAATGCTTCCTTCACAGTTCCTCTTCTTAAAATCGCATCGATTTCGAAACAGCACCACGTGGCTATCAATAAGGCTCACACCACACACGGGCTCCAGTTTAAGGGTGCATTCAGACGGACAGCCCATACGTAGAAACATTACGTATAGGGAACAGTATTTATTATCGACTATGTCATATTCTAAAAACGAGTTAAATAAATAAATAAATATTTCGGGACAATTTTCACACACGGCACGATGTGATCCAATACTAAGCTTTCGCTTGTGTTATGGAAACCAGATGGCTGATAAACATACATAATTTTAAATAAATACTTATATAGATAATTAACACCCAGACACAGAGCAAACATCTATGTTCATCACACAAATATTTGCCCCGGGTGGGGATCGAACCCACGACCTCTGGCTTGGAGGGCAGGGCCACTACCAACCAAGCCAACCGGCCAGTCGTAAATATAAACAAACAGTAAGAGCTAGCGCGCACGAGCAACTTTGTCTCCGCAACTATTTTGTCTCTCCCATCAATTTGTATGGGGAGTTGCGTCGCTACGTGCGCGCACTTTCATACTAGCCCATAGGTGGGAGAGACAAAATAGTTGCGGAGACAAAATAGTTGCGGAGACAAAGTTGCTCGTGCGCGCTCGCTCTAAATTAAACTCTTGTTCATTACACTAATTAAACACAAGAACGGTATAACTTTTACCGTTCTTGTGTTTAAGTAGTGTCTTTGAATGTTTTATTTAACCCATTGAGATAATATTAATATGGAGACGACACCGCCTACATCACTTATGTTCCGCTCAACATACGCCATATGGCGTATGTTGAGCGGTTTTTTTTAATGGTTTTAAAGTGAAACGAATCAAATATGCCTTCGTGTGTGTTACGATAT
The DNA here is from genome assembly GCF_061535395.1 of Colias eurytheme. Taxonomy (NCBI): domain Eukaryota; kingdom Metazoa; phylum Arthropoda; class Insecta; order Lepidoptera; family Pieridae; genus Colias; species Colias eurytheme. The sequence goes on along the minus strand of NC_143010.1, from coordinate 3,796,270 downwards.
TGCACAAATAATACAAATAATACGGAAAAGTGCAAAGGAATAACTTTCATCGCTAAGTACCTAACTAGATAATAATTTTTAAAACTTAGTTAGAGCAAAAAAATGGCGCACAGATTTTGTTCGTGGTGTCTCCTCCATACGTAGTAATATTATCTCAATGATTTAACCAGAATTACTGCAGCTGACTGAAGATGAAAAAAACAGAAGCAAGGATCTTAACTTGGACTTAGAGAACAAAATATTGAATTTAGAATATGAAAATAAACACAAACATGTACCAATAGAACAAATATACCTTGATGGCAATATTATTTCCCAGTTATTGAAACAAGACTTTGTGGCTAAAATGACTCAAAAGAAAATAGTACAGTTTAAAAAGAAATGTATTATTTTTTATATAGAAAGTGTAAACAAATAAAGCAGCGTTTTTGTTTTAATGAAAAACAAAGATTAAAATGTCTTAAATTTTTTAATCCTAAACATATCATTGAAAACCAAGCAGTCACTACTATTGCTCATTTAGTTTCCAGGCAAGTTAAACATAATTATGTAATTACTTTGGGGGGGCAAGTATCTCGCCTCGCGGCGGTGTGAAAAAAAACTCCGGCTGAGTGACCAGACGGCCGGAGTCTAGGGCGACTGAGTGAGGAACCTTCGGACTATCCGAGCGTTATCCAGAAGGACTGCCCGCTGTATCCCCACTGTCATGGGCTTTACCGGTAAATCCAACCTCCTTAAATATTGTTTTAAGGAGGCAGGAACCAGCCCATTAATTATTTAATTATGTACTAATTATTAATGTTGTCCACTCTGGAATATTTTTTTATTTATTTTTAGGCCTTTGCCCAGAAAACATGACCGAATTGAACAGAGAGTGGAGATTATTAAGAAACATGACATTTAATTTCCAAGAAAAAAATTGGATCCTACACCTACACCCCAAGAATTCTGGAAGCACGTTTCGTCCATTAAAAAAAGAGACCAGACTCCAATGTTTCCCCTGCTATGCGAATTCGTGAGAAAATTACTCGCACTTCCACACAATAGCACAAATGTTGAGAGTTTGTTTTCTAATAATATGAAAGCCTTCCAGAGAATTATTTCTTACAAAACACTTACTCAAACTGCCTCTATAATGCGCGCACAAGTTACTCAAAACCAAATGACAGCCGCTTTGAAACCATTTGAATCGATTACTCTTTCTATTCAAGCCACACACGATTCTGTGATAATCATTACAATGGTAGGGGTCACACCAGTCGAGCCAAGCCGGGTGAAAGGGACGCTTGAAGCGATCTATCCATGATTGATTCATACGCGGCTTCCATATTTCATCTGGAAATTTATCCTACTAATATTATCTACACTAATATTATAAAGCTGAACAATTTGTTTGTTTGAACGCGCTAATCTCGGGAACTACTGGTCCGATTTGAAAATTTCTTTCGGTGTTAGATAGCCCATTTATTGAGGAAGGCTATAGGCTATATATCATCTCGCTAAGACCAATAGGAGCGGAGCAATGCGGGTGAAACCGCGAAGCACAGCTAGTAAATGCTAAAGTGAGGATGAATGGATTTGTTACACATGAATGATCATGCATTACTACTGAACCGATAACAATGAAATTTGGTATGTACCTGAAGACCCACAATAAGACATAGGCTACATTTTATCCCGGAAATCCCACAGGAACGGGAACTATTTGGGTTTTTTCTTTGAATACGCGGGCGAAGCCGCGGGCGGAATTCTAGTACTGATATAATATAACCACATGAGTAGATAAACTAACTGTATAGAGACAAGATTTTATGCATCCGCGTGCACTGCTACCGGCCGCGTTTCCACCTGCAAGTAGACTTGCAAGCTGCTGTCAGACAGACTGTCGGACATTTCTCGCGGAAGTTTTCTTTCAGATGAACAGGCGGCCTTAGAATACATGCTGAGATAAAAGCGAAAAGAAGAAGAAAGTTTTCCTTTTTGTTTTTATATATTTAATTCCAATTGATAAACAAAATTATCTGCTTGTTATTGTATTTATCGATCAAGGGATGCATTTAAAATGCACGAGTGTCAATTTCAAATACTTTTTATTTTAGTATGAGATTTAGTGAATAAATTGAGCTATAACTACTAACTATAAATAATACACGTGTAACTTAATTTTATCTTCTATCTTCCTTCCTATTTTCCTACTGAACGCCGACGGTGATCATGACACAATCTCATTTATAGGTGCATTCAAGAATGCTACGAAAGAAAGGGAGATGGACGTTATACGCCATTCCTCTTTCAAGAATCAAGCTGACGTACATAACGTCAGCTAGAGTGCGTTTCACGAAAGACTTTCTAGGCAGCCGACCCCGCAAGATACGGGATAAGGCTAGGAAGAAAGGAGAATATTTTCTCTGTCATTTTTGATTAAAAAAAAATATTTTCGTTTTTGACAGTCAGGTATGCCAACATAACGGCAGGGGAACTCTATCGTGAAACACACTCTAACTATTATTATTGTCATTTTACTGATTAAGTAAAGGGCTTTCGATATCAGTTTAAAGATTTTTGATATCTGCTATAGTTACGGAATAATCGCCTGTGCACACTTAACGATTACACCCTGTATAAATAAATATGCGTTAGCAAACAAATAGCAAATATATCAAAACTGAGTACATTAAATCTGAGTCTACAAGGCAAGAATAAAACATTAACAGAAATGATGAGTTCCATTGCAGCGTTTCAATGTCAAACAGCGTCTACGATAGTTGACATAGAGAAGAAAAAATTTGAACAATTTTTTAACATCAAGGATCACATGGAAAAACATCCTACCTACAATTTCATTTCTAAGAAATATACGACAAAAATTAGGGATGTGGTAGCAGATTTCGGAATTCGCTTTGGTGATTTCAGAAAAATTGAGAACTTGGCTGAATTCATCAGTTATCCGTTCAATGATTCTATTGACCATAGCGATATCTATGAATTGGCTAGATTTGCAGGTACATTTCAAATGGAGCACATGATGCTACAAAAGGAAATTATTACTCTGCGCTGCGACATATTTCTTAAAGCAAGGTCATCCACAGGTCAATATTTCTGGGCATTGGTGTCCAATGAAAAATTTCCAATGAAGAAATGGGTTGAACAACTTCATTCGTGTTTTGGTTCAACATATTTATGTGAGTCAGCATTTTCCTACTTAAAGCAAACGAAAAGTAAACACCGTTCTCGCTTGACAGACGCTCATACATTGGAATCTTTAAGGTTGGCAATCTCCAACTACAAACCAGATTATGCTAAACTAGTGGAAGATACTCAGACGCAATGCTCACACTAATATACGTTAAAAAGTAGTTAGTACATATCATTTGCACGTTTATGTTTTTTCTCTTAATTAAATAAAAAATGCTACATGATTGTGTACTGAATTATGCTGTTGCATTTAAGATTTCTAGACCCTGTGCGATCTACCAATTACATACGGTAGATCGCACAGGGTCTCGATAGTGAACAAGAGATCTTGGGTCCAATCAAGTTGGCCACCCCTCTAATATAGGGTTTTACAAGCCCAAAAAAGATCAATGTGATCTATGTTTACAATATAACAACTCTTCAAGTTCCCAAAGAGTTAGCCTTCAAGAAAAGTACAACACGCACTTGGAAGAAAAATAAGTCGGGAAGAAAAGAAAAAAGCGCGGCAAAATATTGATGAGTATAACTTGTGTGTTTGCTTTGATGTTAAAGCAATAATGCAAAGTCCAAATGGAGATTCTTCGGCATTTTTTTATAACCTAAATTTTATTATAAACCTTTTTCCTTTTTCTATAAAACTTCTTATAAAGATGATTTTAAGGAATTAAATGTTAGAAACAAGAGAAAGAAGATGGGGAGAGCATTGGATGCTGTAAGGATGGAAGATAAGATAAGCACAGCTGCCCTGCGGTTTGGGGTTTCTCGAATAACCTTGCACAACAAGGTGACAGGCAAAAGTCCTGCAGTATGTGCTATGGGGCCTCAAACTATTCTCACGGCAGAGGAAGGACATTCTTGTAAAATGGTTAGTCGAAAGGTAATACAATATTGCTCGAACACCATCGGCACATGGTTTTAACAGTCCATCACCACTTGTTATTTCTCAGCTAAGGGAAGATTCACAGGACCTTTCGATCATTGTAGACTGCACTACAAAAGGTCCGTCTATGTATCGCAATGAATAATAATAGTTTAGAAAACTAAAAAACACGCTTTTAGTTCGGTTTTCTATAAAAAGCGTGTTTTTTTATTTTTTTTAAACTATTATTTATTTTATCAAATTAGTGTATTGTCATCGGTCCTCAATAAATCTACAAAGTTTGAACGAAATCTGGCCGTTTAAAGTGGGTCAAAATCGCGTCCAAAGAAGTCGGTTACAAACTTACAAACATACAGGTGAAGCTAATATAAAGCGTGTAAAAATCGCGTCCAAAGAAGTCGGTTACAAACTTACAAACATACAGGTGAAGCTAATATAAAGCGTGTAAAAACAACCTCCAACCAATATCTTTCAATCAGGCAATCGACGGCAACTAATTTTATCACCAGACTTTCTTTACGTCTCACGATCTGTCTGTACTCACCTTACGTTTCCAGAATTTATTTCAATTCTTTTCACGAAAAGTTCAACATTTAATAAAATAAAAAGTATTTGAAATTGACACGTGGGTGTTCCGTACATTTTAAATGCATCCCTTGATAGATAAATACAATGTTTACAGCTATTGTGTTACAACTATTGCCTTATTTCTGCTCACTCACAACATATAGGTAGTTATATTTCCTGTCATTGCTAGGGTTTCCTGGTAGAGATCGCTACCTAAAGGCCGCCCTTTGCTGTTTCTGTTAAATCTTGTGTTGTATTTATTTTCAAAGCTATACAGTATTTTCATTCATACGATAAACAGCAGAGATTTTTTTTTATCAAATCCAACACTGTGGTTCAGTTTAAATTGAATTCTTATTACAAATAGAACTGAATGTCTATCAAGGGCAATCAATACCGTAAGTAACTATAATAAAAATATAAAGAACAAAATTTAATTTACCTCGAAGCCTGTCCCTAATAAAATTGGGATTGCTGATGGTCGCTGCAGATCTGAAATAAATTGGATAAGTGTACTGTGTACTCCACGTCACAAGGGTTCGCTGAAAACCAGTGTTGTGTAAGGGCTCTGGCTCTTGCACAACTATTAACTGAGACAACTCCTTTTGTGGTCAACTAATGAGCCGCAATTCACATAATGTATAGTTATTATTTATATTTTATTTTTATTGTTTGTAACCAGTTAATGTGTGGTGTGGTGGAGTTGAAGACAATAAATTATCTCTTTCTTTCTTAGTGAAGATAGGGTTGCCAGATGGCCGGGATTTCCGGGATTGTCCCGGAACTTTGCGTGTTGTCCCGTGTCCAGGAGTTCGCTTGTTTAAAAGCCGTTTTTGAAATTCTTTCAAAAGCCTTGCCAAACGAAAAAAATCTGGGTCCACTTTTTTAGAACAAATGTTTCTAATGATTTTGTTAATCTAAAGAGATTGCAGCGAGTAGAGATATCAATTCCAACGCGTGACGCCTTTTTTAAATTTCAGCATTTATACGCAGGACATATAAAATCAAAACCCAAGATTTCATCAATGTTATAAAAAAAAATTCAGGAAAAATAACTGCCATGGAGTCTACCATAATAAGAGAAGGCTTTAAAGCATCTATAGAAATGCATGGTCTTAGGTCCCTACATACATGTCTTTGATCGATTTTCTTTAGGGACAAGTAGGTGGTCAGCCTTCGGTGTCCTGCCAGACCGAAGGGAAACTTCATACAAACGTTCGGAATGTCTAACGCACACAAGCAAGCTTGTTTACGAGAATCCTACGGATATAACCACAATTGACAGATTAAAAATACCCTTACGATTCTCGTAAACAAGCTTGCTTCTGTGCGTGAGCCATTTCGAACGTTTTGTATGAAGTTTCCCTACTGGTTGTATCTGTATATTGTGCCTATACGTTTATTATTCCTTTTAAATTCAAGGACAAGTATTATTTGTTTAAATTTATTTCTTACTCTGTATCATTGTACTTTTTCGGCGCTTTCGTGAATGCTGCAAGAAAAGTAAATATTTTTTTAAATATTCCATTATTACACACCGTTTCACTAAAAACATTTTTTTGAAAATCGGTCAACTGTTTTGCTCGTGTTTATTGTGTATTTATGATATCTTGCCCTATTGCTTAAGAAAATGCATAATAAAATGTACAACTGGAATAAACTTGCTCCCACGACACAGGGAATTCTAGTTCGGGTGTGATTCTTAATTTCCATGTATCATATTTTGGAAAATAAAATTATAGAATTATAATTATTAATTTTTAAGTAATAATACTTGCCTAGAGTTAATAAATTCAAAAGCAACACAAACACTTGCAATTGCATTCTGACTTTAAATTAACAGGCTAACAATAAAAATGGACAATAAAAACCATAATTACAATCATAATGCTGTAATTAAAAATAAACCTCTTACCTTAATTGTTAAGTTTGAAGCGTGACAACGCCGAATCAAATGTTTAGGTAATTATGGGTAATACGTATACTCAAACATTTATTCAATTAGACTTCTTATAGAAGCACTTTTGAATCATCATATTTTAACATATTTTACCACCGATTCGGATTATCTTTCTTTCTTTTGCTTCTCCTTAGTTTTTAGATTTCGTATTGTATTTTCTTATAGGTGTGCTTTGGAAATTAATGTTGTATAGCGCAAGGCAATGCGGCAACCCCGCGCGCCTCTAGGACTCTCTGTATTAAGTATATAGTCTATGTCTAGGACTCGTCAACCACCCGTTAGATATCGGGATACGACGTAGATATTTAAAAGTGAAAGGCAGTTAGTTCGTTACAAACTCGAGTCGCAATATGTCACTGCGCTTTTATAATTATTCATTGTAACGGTAACCGGTTTAGATCTTCTCCTCATAGTGTTTTTTATGTGTTTTTAATATTAATAAATGTTCTTTTGTCAGTACTAAAGTGTATAATTCTATAAAACCCTTTATCTAATGAACCCAAACTATAGTTCAAACATTTACAAAGTCCACTGCAGCAAAGTCTAGGAATTTCCGATTATGAACTAATCATTTTGACGTACTTTGAGTGTTAGCCGAAAGCTTCTAGTCACTAGAAGCTATACACCGTTACACACTAGAATCTAGTGTGTACAGCTGAAGAGAAATCCACCTGCCATACTCTTGTGTTTGTGGCATTCATTTGTTTTCAATTATGGCAACACTATCTGTGATGTCTGTGACATTTTGGGAGTTCAAAAGAACGGTTAATTTTCCACTGTTGTTTTCACCTTGTTTGACTTTAATGTGACTGTGACAATAAATAATTAACGTAACAACGTGTTTCAATCTCATAATGGGAAAACTAACCCCATATACTTATGGTTTTGAAAAAGTACAAATACAAATTTTGTTAGTTAAAATCTGTAGAAACGATTGGCAATCCAACCTGAAATTATTGATGTTGCCATGACCAGTTGTGCTTCATTATATCATTCATTTTATATTCTAGGGATGATAAAAGTATATCAATTGCAACATTCCAAAACTGTAAATGAAAATTTAAGAAATTAGGGGATGTAACTGATGATATCAAAGTATCCGCTAAAAAGTTAAAATCTCAAAATGAAATGAATGACACATTTAATAGAGATCTTATAAAACAACTGAATCACCTAACTATCAGTATTGCTCAATTTACGGAGAAGATTGAACAAAATACCTTGGAATCCTATCGTCTATCAAAACGCTCTTGTACATCAAAGGTAGGAACAAGATTTTTTAAGTGAAAGGACGGAGTAATGAAAGCATTAATAGACTTGAAAAATGAGACTTCGTTTACTGGCTGTGAAATAGAAACTTTAAAAGATCTATCCATTTCTTTGAATATTATTAAAGCAACCGTTGAGGCAATACGCAGAGAGGATGCTAATTTATTGACGACAGAAACTGCACTAAAATTTATGATTTCTAAACTTCTTGAAAGAGATAGTACAATAAGTCGTCAGTTGGCAGAGTCTTTAAAAATAAGAATAATTCAATGCCGACAACCTGAGATTATTGGAACTCTAAAGTATTTACTCGAAAGTTTTTTATGCAGAAAGATCATGCAGTACATTTGAAAATCCGTCAAACGACATTATTACCAGATTTATAATAAGTATAATTAAAAAATGCTTTCGCTCGGAGTCGGAGGTCACACTTACGAACGACGAAAACGACGATGATGACATAGCTCACATACATTACCAGCAGCAGAAAATATCTGAAAAATCATTAACCTTTACAGAACAAAGAGATCAATAGGACCTTGTCAAATACACCATCGACATCCATGGCATCCGCAGCATCAGCTGACAGTGTTGACACTGAAGATTTAGAAACTCTTTGCCGGGTGCAAATGGCTCTCTTTGATAGAGGGGGGCCACGAACCATTTATCTTTCTCAAGTATATAACTTACTTATGACAATCCCTCCGACCAGCGTCGAAGCTGAAAGAGTTTTTTCTTCCACTGGTTACATTTGTAACAAACTGAGAACGTCTTTGAACGACTCTACATTAATCCGTTTTGAGAAGCCGAAGCATGTGTTGTGATTTGATGGGCTATCGTTGACACCACATCTGAGTTACAATGCTCAGAAAGACATGTTTGAAGGCTTTGCATCGAAAAGTTCGCTGATCATGCTCTGGTCTTCATGATCAAAGGCTTAAAAGAGCAATTCAAACAACCTATTGCATATTATCATACTAATTGTTTAAATAAGCACGAGTTGAAGCGGTTAATTAAAAACGTTGTGAAGCATGCACTGGATGCCGGCCTAAATAATTGTAAACACCGTATGTGACACCAGAGCACAAAATGTCGGCGCCATCATGGAATTAATAAAATATTTGCGGCTTAGTAAAGAATGGCGACATAACGTGATTTGTGTGAATGGACAAAATTTGATCCCTCTTTTTAATACACCTCATTTAATAAAAATTGGTTGTTTGTAAAGTAGGTTTACGATCGAGATGTTTACGTGATAACGTCTTATTGGTGGCAGCGCTCGAGATGAGACGGGAGATCGGTCCGTCTCTCTCTCGTTATACCTGCGATCGCGCTCGTGAGGTTTTGGTGTGACAAAAGTTTCAGAACATGTCACCCGACTAAAACGATTTTAAAAAATAAGGAATAACCTTTTGAATAAAGACCAATGCACATTTAATGGGGAATAAAGAATTGTCACATGGGAACATTTCCAAAAAGTGTATGCTGCAGATAAGTCGTATGAGGAAATAAGATTACCGAATAGTATTTTTAAAATGCCTGGTTGGCTGGCCACAACCAATTTGCCAATGAAGATCAAAATGTTGACTATGAAAACGTAACGTTAAATATAAACATTACAGCACATAATATGCTGGGTAAAGAAGCATCTCCTTTATGTGCGATTTGTGGAATGCGGAACGAGACTAAACGTCGGGAATTCTTGGAAAAAAATGAGCCTTGATCTTTGCTTTGATTCTTGATTAAAATCAGTATGTTCAGAGCTGAATTACTTGCTCAAATTGACTAACGTTTAAAACAGATTACAGGCAATTTTAATATTAACTTTACGTCAGGAGATTTACGTCAGTTACCACCGGTTAGAGCTACTCCTATCTACAAACAACTTCTAGTGGGTTATACATCACTACAAGAGACAATGATAAAACATTTTTTCATGGACGAAGACCTTCAACTGTAGTCGCTAATCTACGAACTGAATTCCAAAGACATTCGAATAATCGTTTGATTACTATCAATAACGATATCTTAAATTTCATTAGCCAAAGAAAAGGATTGACAGTGTATACTTTCAACTGTCAAAGTTTACGCGCTCACTCCATTGATTTAAACGATTCAGTTATACAAAAATCACAGATTTTGATGTTAATATATTTGATTCATTGCCTTTATGATAAATGATTGTACATTTTTACTGTGTTGTCATATTTTGTTTCAAAAATTATCGGCCCTGGTCTAAATAAAGTAAATTGCGAATACAGCAATAAATGTCTGCAGACTTTAGTTTTTTTTAATGAAAGCTATGAATCTTCTGATGTTGCTAAAGTTGAAAATATATAAGGTATCTAATAATGACCTGTTCAGCTGCGATATAAATAAGGAAGCTGATGCAGGTCAAAGTAATTTTAAAAATAATTAAAATTAAAAATAATTTGCAAAAACATAAGAGGGAATTGGTTGATTACTTATATAATACAGCGACGATTTTTTTCATTTGCAATTGGTGCCGGAATATAAATAAAATTATTTCCGGCGTCTCAACAGATGTTGATAAGGATGATTCTATGCATTCACTTGCAATTATTTGTGCAAATAAAAGAAGAAAAAGTAATCATTTTGTTTAATTACTTACCTACTTTGTACAAATACAGTTTTTACTGATTAGTAAAGATTAACTATGACTGCATGTTAAATTAATCCTGTCATGAATAATTTGTCTTGGGGCAGGATTAATTAACATGCAGTCATTGTTAATATTAGTTGAGCTTAAGGTATATGGTGCAGGCCGTTCGTCCTACTGCGTTTAGTTCATACACACGACCACCACTTGTCCGACCCAGCCACTCAACAACAACATCGAGAGGCATTCTACACTCTCAATCCCATTCCTGCGGCACGTTGGATTGCGCAAGAAGGTGTCGGCCCACTGCTTCAAAATGCAGATGCAATCTGGCCTGATAACTACACCATCGGGAATTTGCAAGACGACGTCCACGCTTATAGCACAACTAGAATGAAGACGCGACAAGCAGACGGTAATGCACGTGAAGTTCAAAGTCGGAACTTTTTGTTAATTATTTTGTTAAGTTGTGTTTGTTGTTATTGTTGCTTTTATTTGTTGTTATATTGTTTCATATAAACGATATGGATCCTCAACAAAGCACGTCAAGCCAAAGCTTATCTCCAAGAAAGAAAAGACCACGTGTTGCTTTAACCGTTACCGAAAAACTTATGGTGCAGAACGTCAACAAACACGTATTTAAAGAGAAAGTTGCTTCTCTTTTACCAATTGAGACTCCTGGAAAAAATGAATGTGTTTCGAAAACAGCTGACATTTTGGGAATTGGTATGTCTTAAGTGTACAGTGTACTAAAAGAACACAAAGAAAATGATCAATTCAAGTCTCCCGAGAAACGTGGACCGAAATAGGTACAATTTTAAAGATAAATTGAATGATTTTACTTTTGCCGCTATAAGGCGAAAAGTGCATCATTTTTTTATGCAAATGAGCCACCCACCATTACATAGGTAATTTTAAACTTTATTCCTTCTACTGCATTATATTCTGAGTCCGCGATAATGTTCGTTGTAAAAACAAAATATTAGATTACGTAGACTTCCGTTTAAAGAATAAAAAAGACTTCCGTACTTAAAACCCTTTTTTTTACTTTACAGATTTTTCCCGATTTTTCTTGGAGTACACTTAGACATGTTATGAAATATCTGAATTTCAAATATGTCACAAAATCAAGACGAAGTATTTTAATTGATAGAGAGGATATTGTTTTATGGCGCCAGCGATACCTTCGTAACATTATTTTAGAGTATCGAAGGGAAGGAAGGTATATTTATTACCAAGATGAAACGTGGATAAACTTAACGAAGGTAATATTTTTTTTATATATAAGTACATATATTATATTAAATTGCATTTTCAACAATTAATTTATAATTTTCACTATCGAAAGAAGGCATGGATTGACCAAGCTGTGGTGTCGGCCCGCCAGGCCTACCTAGATGGCTTGACCAGTGGCTTAAAACAGCCTTCAGGTAAGGGCAGAAGGTTAATCATTGGCCATATAGGCGGGGAAGAAGGTTTTTTAGACGACAGTCTATTAATATTTGAAGCAAAAAAAAAAAGAAGACTATCACCAAGAAATGAATGCCGATTATATTGAAAATTGTTTTAAAATAAAATAAAAATAAAAATTCATTTATTTCAGACCACATAGCCCTGCCTAGTTTTAGGTGGGTTTGCCAAAATTAAAACTAAATAAAGTAGTTGTGATGCATAATGCCCCCTACCACTCTAGGAAATTAGAAACGCTGCCTACAATGTCTTGGACTAAACTGAATATACAAGAGTGGCTAACCAGTAAAGACCCTATGTACAACAGTTAAAGCTAGTCTTATAGACAGCCGGCAGCACAAAGCACAATACTACGAAAAGTATGATGTAGATGAGATGGCAGCGCAGTATGATATTATTGTTTTATGTCTGCCCCCATACCACTGTGAGCTCAATCCCATTGCGTTGGTATGGGCGCAGGCTAAAGGCTATGTTGCGCTTAACAATAAAACTTTTCGAAGAAGCACTTCAACGTATCACGGCTGAAAAATGGAGTAGCTGCGTGTCTCACATTATAAAAGGAGATAAAAAATTATAGAACAAAATGTATGGACTCGACAACATGATAGATAGATTCAAAACGTATGAAAACGTACGAAAGTTGGCTATGGAGTTTATTTGGGGTACAAGTTTGGTGAACGCATACTTTCTTTATAATGAGTATTCTCGAAACAAAAAAATTACAATAACTGAGTTCCGAGAAAAATTTATTGAATAACGCAAGAAAGAATTTGACAGATTTTGGATGTGTGGAAACTATGCGTGCTATCTTACAAGGATGCGTTACAGAAACGGAAACTAAAAGAAGTTATACCGCCAATTCAAAAACGAAGCTTTACAAGATATTATCGTGTCAATGGAAAAATTGTGTGTAAAAAGACCTTCACCTTCTTGGTGTCAGTTTGTCTAAATTTAGCAAAGTTTTTCACGAAGATTTCAATCTTTGTTTCAAAAAGAATCAGAAATATACTTGTTACCGATGCGATCGCTACAAAGCTTTGAAAAGCTCACAAGCTTCAACAAGTACAGAAGCTTCAACTGCAGAACAAGAGCACAATTAATTATTAATGGGGAATAAAAAATTGTCAAATCGGAATATTTCCAGAAAGTGTATGCTGCATATAAGTCGTATGGGGAATTGAGACTTCTGCACAAGATTACCGAAGAACACATAAACCCTGAGAAAATAAATAAAACGAGGGTTAAAGCAGCGACCCTCAGCAGCCATAGTGTTGCAGTTACAACGAAAGATTTAGTAGCCAGGGGTGATCTGCCTGCTAAGTGTAAACATTTAATAGATTACTCTTTTATTGGACAATGTTTTTGATAGTTTAAATATAAGTACTAACCACATACCTAATGGTAAAATTTAAAAAGGGCTTATCAAAAGGGCGTCACCGAACAACGCACTATGGCCAAAAACCGAAAGAAATTTTAAAAAGCATTAAATACCGCCAAAGTAAAATTGTTGGGAATAAAATTCGGCTGATCGAATCAACCACTTCGTCTGTGACTTTATTGTTATGTACATATATAACGGCCATTTTTTTAAATAATTATCTGAAAATGAACATAAGAAAAAATATTGTTATGGTCGCAGACATGGTTGATTATTAACCTTTTAAATGTGGAGTTCACAAGGAAAAACTAAAAATCTATTTTAATCAAAAATAAATCGTATGGACAATTGAACCTCCTGCATAATATTACCGAAGAACACATAAACCCTGAAAAAATAAATAAAGTGAGGGTTAAAGCAGCAACACAAATATTTAGCCATAGTGTTGCAGAATACAACGAAAGATTTAGTAGCCAGGGGTGATCTGCCTGCTAAGTGTAAACATTTAAGAGCGCATATTCTATTTAACGCAAGTCAAAAACTCCGCGATCTATTACGATAGATCGCGGCTTGCGCTATCCTTTTACTATGAACAGCATAGGTCCACAGGAGAGCGCCGAGCAACATGTCCTCTCTCTGGAAAGCAGTGTTGCCAGATCCAAATTTTATTTTCCGGGAGGCATACCTATAAAAATCCGGGAGTCTTAGGGTAAAATTACAAAAATTATCGGGAGATTTTTTAATATATATCTTTATTATGTTTTTGTAAAATTTTGTCATTAATTTCAAAATTAAAGCAATTACAATTATTTTTTAATAAATTTTTTGTATGAAGGACTCCCGATATAACCGGGGTAGACAGCTTATTACGTAACTTTGTCTTGGTTAAATTTATTTGGGAAAACAGCCTTTCCACAGATGCACTTGAGTGTGGCAAGCACATAAAACTCAAAACTGTCGAAGTTAAATTTGGAAACATTTTGCTGCCATCACCCAAATGCATCTGGGCTATCTTTTTCCAGAAAGCTCCTACTTCTAAATTTTCATCTTCCGTGTTTAACTTCGTATTCCGAAGAAGCCGCCATTCGGTGTCAATCTGTTGGATAATATTTGAAGGTGCTATATTTGGGAACCTTCCCAATATGTCGGCGATGGATAGTATTTTGCCACTACAAACTATTTTTGGATCCATAAACTCCATTTTTTTCAAAATTTCCATATCATCTTCAAACGGAAATCGCTGTAATAGTTGTTTAATTGCCTCAATGTAAAACTCCAAACAGCGGAACTTGAATTGTTTTATTTCTTCGGGACTGATTGTTAATGTTGGTGAAGATAATGTCGCCCCTACTTCAGCGCCTAAATACCAATCTTTTATATCCATGTACTTTCTGGGATTTTTATAGTCGATGTTTTTGTGATCATTTCTTGAAATGTATTCATCTTTCACATAACATCCCAAAATTGTGTAGATTACGGTCATGACCCTGTTGTAAATTATGTGTACATTCGTATTTTCTGATTGCATGGTTCTGTTTAGTTCGTTGAATATTCCTAAGGCATACGCCATAAATTGCAGATACAGCTTGTTCACTGGGTTTTCTAGCATTCTCAATATGTTTTCTGCAGCTTTAATACGGTCACTGAAAATAGCGTCCCTAAAGTACAACTTTAAGGCTTCGTATTGTTCTAGTAGCCTCTTTACTACTGCCTCTAAAGAGAGCCATCTTGTTTGAGAAGGTTGCAGTAATTTGTGTGGTTTTAGTTCCAAAAAATCTTGGAATTGTTTCAATAAGCCGGTACGTTTTGGGCTACCATTCAAATAGTTATACACATCCCGTGCTAGATCTTCGGGTTCTCGAGGCAATTTTAAGCAAGCGTTAGACGCTACAAGATGTACAGAATGGCATACACATTTCATAACGAAAAGGTGTGGTATGTCTTGTTTGAACTTCGTAGCAAGAGAATTGTTTTTTCCCATCATTACGTTGGCACCATCTGCGGCCAGCCCTATCATATTTTTTTTATATGGAATCCTCAAATCGGTCATTTTTTTTTGTAATTATTTCATGCAATTTTTCGGCGTTACCTTCAAGAATTTCAAATATTTCAAAGAAAAAATCTTCCACCTGAAAAAGAATAGGGTTTAAAAAGTATAAAAGGTAACATATTTAAAATGAAAACTTTACATTATAAACATAATATTTACCTTCAGATTATTTCGAGCGATCCTCACAATTACTGCTAAATGCTTTTTTGTACTTTTATCAGTACTTTCATCAGCTGTTAACGAAAATTTATTTGTCTGCATGGCTTCAACCATGGTGTCAACGTCACTTCTTCCCAACACCTCCGAAATAATTTTTGTTGTTTTAGTACGTCCACAGGTAATCCTTTTTGCGACTTCAGAATCTGGGCATACTGCTCTTATTAAATCTGGGAAATGTTCCATGACATTGATCGGAATATTATGTTCAACTATGAATGCGGCGATTCTAATTTCTGACTGTTTGACTAGTTTTTCTAACGATGTAGATTTTTTTGTAAACATCTGGTCTAGACTCTGTTGACCTCGAATTTTCAGCTTATTGCTTTCATGTTTTTTTGTCTCTTTGTGTCTTTTAATATCATTTTTACCCCCTCTCGTTATATTTATATCGCAAGAGCACACTTTACAATAAGCAAAATCTGGACCTGAAAAGAATATTTTTTAATGTAGCCTAAATATTGCAACAAAAATGCGTTAATTTCTCAAGACGAAAATACTGCCGTACTTTAAGAATACTTTTTTAAACTGGCAACTTTTATAGGCCGCCTTATAGATGATGAGTCTTAAAAACCAACTGTGCAAACAGTACTAAAAAAAACAAAAATATCATAGACCATAAAGCCTCAATGACTTTCTTGGATCAAAGTCAATAACTTTGCAGAATAGAACGCAGAAAAAAAATGTAGTCTGCATAGTCCAAAAATAATCATTTGAACTGTGAATTTAGAGTTCAAATTAGTTCAACACGTCAGTACTTTTGTGTGGTGTTGTGGAACTACAAAACAAAATGTCAAAATTACAAATTGATTACTGCACTACACGCACGAACTATTTACATGTGTATGCATACAAATCCAGGAGGTTTCCTGAATAACGAATGAAATGGGTTTTTTGTATTCAATAAGTTTTTATCATTGAGTAACTAAGTAAGGCTTTTATTATTATTTAAGTCCCCTTTGACCCTTACCTTTATTACTTTTTGATAACCATCCCTCAAACAGATCATCTTTTTCCCAATCCGGTTTATAGCTGACACTGTACTTCTTTTTCTTTGGGGGTGTATTTTGCACCTCTTGATCATTCTCAGAACTAGACATTCTAAGTTCTGACAATTACAGCTTTAAAACTTATATAATTAACACTTTAAAATGATGATACTTAGAAACAAACAAAACTTTTCTCACTTCACAAAGTGCTCACAAGTAACAACATGTTTATCTCTGGTAACAACGAAGCAATCTAATACTGTTCATTTAAATACCTTACTTATCCTTAAAATTACTAGACTGAACTATGTCTCCTAATTTGGTCGTATAATAATTAGAAAACCCGGTTAGTCTGGTGTCCCAAAGTCTTGCTGTTTAATATTCAACTTTATTCCATTCCATGAAGGCATACTTTACACTACATACTGTACAAACTTATTACTTTTATGATTCGTTCGGTGGTTTGGTGATTCGTTTCACGCAGTAGACGCAGTGCATCGCAGTGTTTTTAGTAACTGGACTTCAAGCTGTGGAACAGTAAATAAAAATCGGGAGGTTTGATTGAGCATCCGGGATGTCGGGAGGATTTTACTAAAATCGGGAGAACTCCCGGAAAATCGGGAGATCTGGCAACAGTGCTGGAAAGGCTCGCTGCCGACTGATTTTAATCGGGTCGCGCGCTGTGTTTTATAGTACTTTAAAAAAAATTGTAGAAAAATAATAGAGGTACCTTAGTTGATTTTTTAAATTTTATCTTATAAGTAAGACATTCTTTTATTGCAATATGTATAAATTATATTCAATAAAGTCAAATATCTTGGTGAAAATAATCATTTTGTCGACTATAATTTCTAAAAAAATTCACATTGTTCGGATTTTAATTTCGTAAGTTAGGAGTCCAAAATAAAAAATCTTTTAACTAACTATTTTAATAAGGATTTTTGCAGTTAGTTAAAAATAATTGTGTGTTAGATCTGTCAGCAATTTCAGATATTTTTAGCTTCGAAATTGACACTAAAAGTGAAATCAAGTAATCATCGGCTCAGTTATCTTGATGGTATTCAGAAATACTGTATTAATTGAAAAAAACTCTTAACTAACTACATAGACAATAAAATTTCCTAAAATTATTAGTAATTCATATGTTTGTAAGATAAGTGGTTGATGGACAATCTGGTTTGAAAAATCACATATTTGAGCCAAACAGCGCACGGACCGCGTACACGGCCTTAATAGATTACTCTTTTATTAGACAATGTTTTTGATAATTTAAATATAAGCAGCGGCGGCCTTAGGGGGTGGCGAATGGGGCAATCGCCCGGGGCCTCGCTCTTGCAGGGGCCTCGCGCAACAACCCACCCAAGCAAATTTAAAAAAATGAAAATGTGTGCGTGTACTGAGTATGTTCATGCGTGTGTATGAAGGAAACGACGATATTATCTTGGTGCTGAAATACATAATAGAAAACAAATTAACTGAAGTTTACCCCACTACGATAGTCCTGAGAATTATTGCCACCACACCTGTGACAGTTGCGTCTGCTGTAAGGAGTTTTTCGAGGCTTAAAATTATTAAAACATATTTGAGGAATTCAATGACACATGATCGGCTTTCAGCCCTTGCTGTTCTTTCAATCGAAAATGACGTAGCTCATTCGTTGGATTATTGTGCTTTAATTAAAGAGCCGAGAGCTAAAGAATTTTAGCCTTAGGAAAAGCGCCAAACATCAATTTAAAAATTTATCATCTCTGTATTTGTTAATTTGGTAAATCTTTCTATGTATAAATCCATACTAATATAATATTATTTAAATGCGAAAGTAACTCTGTCTGTCTGTCTGTTACTCAATCACGCCTAAAGTACTGAACCAATTTTCATGAAATTTGGTGTGGAGATATTTTGATACCCGAGAAAGGACATAGGCTACTTTTTATTGCGAAATATGTACCACGGGCGAAGCCGGGGCGGACCGCTAGTATATAAATATTTTAAAACTCAAATTTTATTCATTTGTATAACTTTATCATTTCTCCTCAAACATGACAAATACCTAAACCAAACAACCAGACCTACTTTCGCATCACATACATTTCACGAAGAGCAAAGGGCCTGCCGCCCGGAGCCTCTCAATGGGTAAGGCCGCCGCTGAATATAAGTACGTACCACATGGTAAAATTTATAAAGGGCTAATCAAAAGGGCGTCACCACGCACTATGGCAAAAACCTAAGGAAATTTTAAAAAGCATTATACAGAAAAGACCGGCCAGGAGAAAAACATCTGCTAACTTTGAAAAAATTTCGCATTGAGATTGTGATGGAGCTGTTACAAAAAAACAGGACTTCACGAACAGCTTCATGCGAAAACCAGGCATCCGAAATAATTAAAACCCCTGTTGCACCAAGACCTCTGGATTCAATCCGCTATGACATTGTGGGTCATTTACCTATATTTACGACACAAAAATTGTATAAATATAGGTAACACACACACAAGTTGCAGGTTCAAAAATTGTAAAAAGGGTTACACAAGTGTTTGTTGTGTCAAATGTAACCTTAGGTTGTGTACGATTGAGAAAAGAAATTGTTTTTATAACTACCATGTCATGTCAGCCTGAAGGGTTTCAAATTCTTGTTCAGTTTTTAATAAAAACGTGTTTTTTTTTAAATGCAGGTTTTATTTATCGCTACGAAATAGAAGTCCCTTTTTTAATGTGTTCTTTTTTTGTTATGTTTGTTTACATACCGCCAAAGTAAAATTGTTGCGAATAAATCGCCTGATCGAATCGACCAGTTCATCTGTGACAAATAATTTAATAAAAACTATAGAGGGCTTGGAAACAATTTGGAAAGCTTATTCGCAAAGGCTTGGCTTCGATACACTATTACCCGAATGTCGAATACGACAAGTTGTAAAGCTGGTCATAAACGATTGCCGAAAGAACTACGATCCTAGCGATTATTTGACGCTAGATGAACAACTTGTAGGTTTTCGAGGACGATGCAGCTTCATAGTGTACATACCAAATAAACCAGATAAATTCGGAATCAAGACTTTCATGGTTGTCATTTGTTTACAATTTTGAGATATAATATGTTGAAGCGCAACCGGAAGGTCAGTTTCAGAACCGCTGATCAAAGCTATTTTTATATGAATGTGTCCATATTGATTCTCAGACGCTTTTAGTTTAAAAAATATATTATCAGTAGCATTTAACTTGTAGCCTAAGTCATACGCTTTTGAAAATGATTAAAACTTTAATAAAATAAGGCTTGTATTTGGAGACCTTGATCATTAGAAATGCTAATATACAAGTCTTCTATCATTGAACACAATCATAGTCTCATAGAAGGCTTGTATACTACTCAAGATGCGTTCTTGCTCAAGTGCTGCTATGCAAAACCACCAAAAAAAAAGACCAAAATATAAGAAACACACCGGAAAGAAATTTCAAACAAAATTTACTATCTACAGGAAATCAACGAAGACTTGTGAACGGGTATTTCAAAAAGCTTTTCTGCAAATTCTGGGCATAACTAAACATAGAATTCAGTATGTTATGAGGAAGTTTTCAGAAACAGGAGAACCAGTTAAGGAAAAAAGAGGTGATCATAAATCGCACTTATTTATGCGTAAAAAACAAGCAGTTATGACCTTTATCAACTTATTTCATGTAGATGAAGTACACTATTGTCGGGGAAAATCTCAAAGACATTACCTGGCAGCCAAATTAAGCATATGCCAACAAGAAAAATTGACCGTGATATCGTACCAGAAATGAATATTGTTAAAAAATTAGAATTGATGAAATTCAATACAAAAACTTATACTTTAAACAACAATGATTGGGGTAATGAAACATATTTTTCTTGATTTTCTTACTTTCTCATTTACTACCCAAAAAAAATTCTTTAAGAACAAAGAAAAAACAATATTTTAGGTTTATTTATATTTAAAGTATGTAGGTGACTGATTTCTCTCAAATTCCACTGGAATATTTAAAACAACATAATCAACAGTGCTCTGTTGGAAATCGAAAAACAGAAGAACAACTGGGCATACCTTTTAGCTTGAACATAGGCTATGAAGTTGCTGTTAACAACCAGCCGCCGGTTAGTTTATTTAAACCACACTTGCCCAATTGTAATCTGATAATTGCGCAATATACCAGCTCATATTGCGAATGTCGATTATTATTTTTGTTATTACAATTCCATAATAGGGTGAATTTCCCAAACGACTTTTTTTTTTGTCTTCATTGAAATTAGTATTTGAAAAAAGGAATATTGTTCTGTACTATTTTTTTTTGTATTCATTAGGTATTTATTGGGTTGTGGCATAAAATATTATTTGTCTAAGTCTATTTACAAAGGTAGAAATAAATACATAAACCTCTATTTTTGTCACATCGGTGCTGTCCCTCTACTTTTTTTACAAGCAAAAACGCTTATATCGTTATAAAAATAAGTAACTTAAGAATAGAACTTATTCTATTTCATAGAATATTAGTTTTATTATTAATATGTAGCATATTTTATTACGTAATTCATAATATTTATTACTGAGAGGCATAAATGTACTTGTCTCGCAAAATTTTGTCATATCGCTGCACAAAAGTAATTTAAACCTAACTTTGCATCGATGAGTCCGACAGTGTCCCCACCCCAATTTTATTTCCCTCGTTAGTGTGTGCTAGTGCGCAGTCAGGACGGACGTGTGTCAAATCGCTGCATATTCCCGCCAATTACGTAAGTACGACATTTCAGTTACTTCCAAGCAATTATTTTATATTATCGGTGGTTGCATTTTTCTAGTGTAATGTGAAGTTTTATTACGATTGTTTGGTTCTAACAGACATAGTAAGTAAATTAGCATCATTATAGGTACTTGAATTTAGCCTAAATATTATACATTTTTCATAATTTTCAAAAAAGTCGATAATTTCTCACGTCGCTGTTCTCATATCGCTGTAATCGGTGGTCTTTTTTACCACCGATGTGATAATTTACACCGATGTGATAAGAAAAATCAATCGGTGTCTTAAATATCATATCGGTGTTTTGATTCATGATCGACGCATAGTTTTGTCACATCGGTGGATTGTTTTATCACATCGGTAGATCATATTATCACCTCGGTGTAATTTTATCATATTGGTAGACATAGTGTCATTTCATTAAAGTAAACAAAAAAACAATGGAGCATACCTACAACCATACATTATATACATACATATACACATATTATATTTTTTAACTTTCATAAATATTAACTTGTGTGCAGCTCGTGCCGCACACAATTCGTTCGAGTAATTTTGTTTAAGATTAATTTTGTTTAAGAATGCTGAAATCAAAACTAAACGAGGAGGAGAAAAAAGAGAGAAAGAGGTTGATGGAAAGAATAAGAAAAGCTAAAATCAAAAGTGATCCTGTGTTAAACGAGCAGCATTTAAGAAAAGACAGAGAACGCTTAGCTAAAAGAAAGGCAGCTGGACTTATCCTAACCCGAAGCCAAATGACTGCACATGCACGTCGCAATGCACAAAAGAAAAACCGAATCAGTGCCCGTGCATATTATCAGCGGAAAAAAAATAAGGCAAATGGTGCCCGCAACAACCCAACAAGTGTTTCAGAGACCAATGACGCAGAATCGCTACCGAAAAATCAAGATAATGAGCCCGGTATTTCTCAAGAACTAATAGGACCTCATAGCCCACGGCTATTGCGACAGAATGTTCGATGTAATAGTCCTAATTTGCGTATTGATGCCATAGTAGCGAGTAGTTCCCACTATTTACGTACAAGCAGTCCCCTAGATTTATCAATAGCATCTCCTTTACGAACGCCAAGTATTAGTTCTATAAATTCAGAAGAATCAACATTACGCCCAAATAGTCCTAACTTAGACACATCCTTTAATACTGTTAAATTCAAACAAGACATTAAAATGAAATTTCGTAAATATCAAAACGTTAAAACTCAGCAAATACACGATTTAAGAAAACAATTGGCAAAGGCTAATAAAGAGAAACTAATGTACAAAAAGAGATACATGAGACTACATCAAGAATTTAAGAAATTAAAACAGAGTAATTTAGAAGTGAGACGAATCCCAACGAAGCCAAAAAATATAGACCTGCAAAAACGTATCCGTAAGATTGTTGTTCAGTTTTTTGAGGATGATGAAAATTCAAATCTTTGCCCAGGTAAAAAGGATACTGTCACACAAAATGGAGTAAAAAAACAGAAAAGGCTGATGAAAGACACAATTAAAAATTTACACAAAAAGTATTTGACTTCGGGCTACCCTCCAATCAGTTACGTCACTTTTACAAGAATGAGGCCGTTTTGGGTCACGCAGCCAAAATTAAACTTGAGAAATACATGCCTATGTGAGAAACATGAGAACATGGATCTTGTTATATCATCTTTAAAAAGAAATCGTATCATAAAAGAAAACACCACGACTGAAATTCTAAGTAGTATTTGCTGTGATATTTTTAAGGTAGAATGCCTGCAAAGAACATGTCCTGTCTGTAAGAATCGTCATTTAAATTATCAAGAATTTGATAACTCCAAAGATGTTATTTATTGGAATTGGAAGAAGATAAAAAAGAATTACAAAAAAAATGGAGTCGATAAAATAGCCGTTAATGTAGAAAAAGTAAAAATAACCGTTAAACCATTACAACTAATCAAAATATTTGAAAACAATCTGAAACCGTTCTTAACACATTGTAGTAATATACGAAATCAAAGTCAAGCTTTTAAGCACTACAAACAAAACATGACTGAAAAGGATTGTGTCGTTCACATTGACTTTAGTGAGAACTATAGCTCCAAGTACGGGTCCGAAATACAATCTATGCACTTTGGTGGCAGTCGTCAACAATTCACATTACACACTGCTGTAATTTACTATAAAAATAAGGAAGAGAATATAACAACTCAATGTTTCTGCACTATTAGTTCTTCACTGCGCCATGATGCTGCCGCCGTTTGGGCTCACCTTGTTCCAATATTAGAAGAAATTAAACAGGAAGCTCCAATTGTTCAGAATCTTATTATTATTTCTGATTCTCCATCAGGCCAGTATCGGAATAAGAAAATTTTTTATATTATGTCCCAACTCAGTATTTACTGCTCTTCTCTGACTAACATAATATGGAACTATAGTGAATGTGGTCATGGAAAAGGTGCGCCAGATGGAGTAGGTGGGCTACTGAAGCGAACGGCGGATCGATTTGTTGCACACGATGGTGATATGAATAATATAGACTCTTTTGTAAACTATTTAAAATCTGCTGTCCAAGGCGTGAAAATTAGTACTGTAGAAGAATATGAAGTTGAAGAAAAGGACTGGCTTCTCCCTACAAATTTGAACACATTTCGTGGAACATTGCAAGTCAAACAAGTCATTTGGACTAAAGAAGCTAAAAATCGTATAGTTTTACGTCGACTTTCTTGTATAGAAGATGAATGTATGAAATATGTTGTTAAATGTCCACATGGCAAACATCTAGACTTCCACAATTTGTCAACCGAACACTAAATTAAGTCTAAACCTCAACTTTCTACTTCGAGTAATAAAAAATCCAGAACTAAATCCAAAATAGATATCACTAAAATGCGACCAGTAAAGTTAACTGACAAATTAATTTTGTTCCCACAGCCATCACATTCAAAGTATTTTACACCATCAAATACATTAAAAATCTCGGAAAATGCGGCACCCAGATCATCCTCTTCGACAAAAATGTCTGAAAATTTGCTATTGAACTATGTAGATCTTGATCAAAGTACTCCTGCCTGTTCATTTTTAGAGAAAATTGACACGAACATTTTAGTTGGTTTAGAGGAATCAACTCAATTCGTAAATAAAGAGGATACGGTAAAAGCATCTAATAGATTTTCAAGTCCTACCGTGGAAGACAGTGACACCGATGAGGAAATATTTAGAATAAAATCTAAAATTAACTTTAAAAAAGAAAAAAATGAGCCACGTAAACCAACTCCTGACATCAAACAGAGATTTAATTATATATTTGGTTGCAGTGACACTGATGATGACTTATTTTGATCTGGGCTGATTTGTTTTTAAAATTTTTATTTTTATTGTTTTTAGTTTTAATTGAAAAAAAGAGGTTTAATTGTTGTAACAGATAATAATTATAAAAGTACGTAATTAAGTGCTGTGATTAACTATAGGTATACTACATAGTCTTCTATGACTTAAAAGTCTAATTATGGTGCAATTTAATAAAAGTGGAGTACGAAGACGGTTCAAGTTCTGTAGTGATTTATGTTGAACTTAAAGGCTGATTAACATAATAACCAAATTATACTGACAGATTTAATTTAAGTTTTTTTTTTAAGGGTAAAGATTATTTGCTAGATGTAAGATATAAGCGATCTCTATGTAATCTATGATACTTACGCACTGAGAACAAAGATTTTAAAAATATTAAATTAAGTGATAATTAAAGCTGTGATTATTGTAGTGTTGTTATGATTAAGGTTAAACTTAAAAGGCTGATTAATTAGGTATATAAAGTTTTCTTATATAAAGTTTCTATTCTTAGTATTGTTGAACCTAGAACGCCACAATGTTTTAAGTGTACCTACACATGGCAAAACAATTAGCTTGATCGCCACATTAATAAATGTGTATTGTACAATAACGTACAAGAAATTTTTGTTTTTTATACTTCTTTTAAATAAACACAATGATAATTAAAAAAAACATTATTTTTTATTCTAAGAAAATAATACCCTTAGTTCAGGTATTCAGTTCTTAGTCACTCCTTCAAAAATGTATAAGCCTACTATTTCTTTTTTGATGTTCAAAGGTGGATAGATTATCATATCGCTGTATATGTATATCACATCGGTGAATAAATTTATCATATCGGTGTACAGAAAAGATAATCGGTGCCGGATTGTCACATCGGTGGAAACCAGAATTCAAACTGAATTTTCTCCATAGTCTTAAAAGATACGTTGATGGTTACCAATAAGGGAGTATTTAGTATCCTAAATATTACATTAAACATGAAAAAAATAAAAAATATATATAAATGAAAAAGTTCACCGATATGATAAGAAAAATGGCATTTGTTGAAATTCACCCAATACCATAATACTCGGGTACCATCATAAGGAAGGTACCCGGACCTTTGGAAGGCTTACGTGGGGACACGGATCCAACACGCCCTTTACTGTGTTGTGGGACACCTTATTGTATCTTTATTAGGCTTGAAGCATTATATCATTCTTTGTATATATAGACTATAATAAAACGAGATATATAATAAGACTTACGAAATACGAGATATTACGAGGTTTGTGGTGTTTAATTTAACGAGTAATACTCGCACAACCGGTCTTAAAAATACCATTCATTTTGATTTGAAAACAACATATAATTTATGGCTGCATATTACATTCGATGTCCCCGAATTTCATTATTTTGTGCTGTTCAATCGATAGCTGGTAGTGGATTTTCTTAACAAACTGCTTTTCTTTTCCATCAAAAATGCGTAGTTTTTGTGAAAATCGAAATTGAAAATGATATTTTTTAAGGTTATCAATACATATAATAAAATTCTAGAAAAGTGGTGTCTGTACAATGAAAATATGTAAAAAAAAATTAGCAGGGGTTATTACTTAATCGATCCCAAACCCAAAACTGTTGTTAAAAAAATTTTTGTCTGTTTGTCTGTTTGTCTGTTTGTCTGTATGTTTGAACACGCTAATCTCAGAAACGGCTTATCCGATTTAGATGCGGTTTTCACTAATATATTGTGGTAAGCTTCATTTAACATTTAGTGTTTATTTCATGTCAATCGGTTCATAAATAAAAAAGTTATGACCATTTAAGTAATCACAGCGAACATTTGCTAAGGCATTCTATACATGAATTACTTTATTACGTAAATTATACGCTAAAGTTATTCCTTGACATGTCCAGATGATCATATCGAAAGACCCCAAGCGTGTGGGGGGGGTGGTTATGCTGAGGGGGTAGTAGGGGGGGTCAAAGGACCTTTATTTAGATTTTTGCTCATAAGTCTAAAACCTGCACAAATAGCATTATGGTTACTTCTAGGTAAATTTTCTATATAAAAGGTCTTTGAAATTATGTCGTAGGTATTATATTTTTAACCCCCGACGCAAAAAGAGGGGTGTTATGACCGCTATGTGTGTATTGCGTGTCTGTCTGTGCCACCGTAGCTCGCTAACGGGTAATACGAATTAGATGCGTTTTTTTGTTACATTAGTTGTTTATTATTATATTATAATATAGGGGTAAGTGGGAATGAAAAAAACGAATGTTAGTTCTTAATGTAGGTTGTTAATGTAGGTTATACCCAAGTGATATATCAAATGAAAATAGACGACATGTCAGAAACAATTAGTCAAATTTTATCAAAATCGGTTCATCCATTTATTTGATATAGGGGTAAAAGTGGGAATAAATAAATGAATTTTATCAAATATACTCAAGTGACGTATCTAATGAAAGACATGACGTGTAAAGTACAATAAGACATATTGTTTCAAAATAGGTTCATCCATTTATTGGATAAAAGTGGCAATAAAAGTTGTCAAATATACCTAAGTGGCATATCAAATGAAAGGGCATGACCTGATGTGAGAAGTATAATGAGGCATAGGTATTTAATCAAAATCGGTTCATCCATTTATGATATAGAGGGGTAAAAGTGGGAATGAAAAAACGAATGTTGTCTGTTATACCCAAGTGATATATCAAATGAAAAAAGACGACCTGTCAGAAACAACAAGTCAAATTATATCAAAATCGGTTCATCAATTTATTTGATATAGGGGTTAAAGTGGGAATAAATTAAAACAATTTTATCAAATATACTCAAGTGACGTATCTAATGAAAGACATGACGTGTAAAGTACAATAAGACATAATATTTTATCAAAATTGGTTCATCCATTTATTGGATATAATATGTAGGTATAAAAGTGGGAATAAAAGTTGTCAAATATACCTAAGTGGCATATCAAACGAAAGGGCATGACCTGACGTGAGAAGTATAATGAGGCATATATTTTAATCAAAATCGGTTCATCCAATAAGTATATGTAGGGCAAAAGTGGGAATGAGAAAAACGAATGCTGACTGTTATACCCAAGTGATATATCAAATGAAAAAAGACGACCTGTCAGAAACAATTAAGTAGTCCAATGTTATCAAAATCGGTTCATCCATTTATTTGATATAGGGGTAAAAGTGGGAATAAATAAATAAATTTTATCAAATATACTCAAGTGACTTATCTAATGAAAGACATGACGTGTAAAGTACAATAAGACATATTTTATCAAAATTGGTTCATCCATTTATTGGATATAGGTATAAAAGTTGTCAAATAATATACCCAAGTGGCATATCAAATGAAAGGGCATGCATGACCTGACGTGAGAAGTATGATGAGGCATATTTAATCAAAATCGGTTCATCCATTTATTGATTTATAGCGGTAAAAGTGGGAATGAATAATCGAATGTGGTCAAATAATATTTTAATCAAGCGGCATATCAAATGACGTGTGAATTACAATTAGTCATGTTTTTTTTTAGTCAAAATTGGTTAATCTGTTTATTACATATAGGGCACCTTAGGGGTGATAGTGGGGATAAATAATCCAAATGGAGTACCAAACGAAAGGATATGACATGTACATAATATATAGGTATGATTAGACATGGTTTAGATCAAAATCGGTTCTGCCATTTACTAGGGGTGAAAGGGAAAAGTTGAAAGTCTGTGAAAGTAGAAGGAATATGGGAGCGGGTGAATAACCACATCCTGGAAATTTTGAACTCTTCTGTACCTAAGTTTTATAGCTCAGTTTAGTAATAAATTTTACTAACAGTTCTTTTGTGTTATTATTTATTTTATTTCTTAACTTTATAATAATGTGTAAGTATGTACTTATAATTTAGTTGTATATGATTAGTACGTGTTTCAAGACGTGTTTACTCAATATTTGTGTGTTAAGTAGTAACTACTATGCAGTCACGATTTCCACGCGGACGAAGTCGCGGGCACAGCTAGTTTTTGTACTAAAAACGCAACTTAAAGTAAAATCTTAAGCCATTATAGTATCAAAATGTCTAATTATCACACTCACACGCATTATTTTTAAATATATTTACGTACCTACTTATTACTTTATTTACATATTACAATTTATTTTGTCAAAATAGTATTTTAACAATTTAGTATAGCCAAAAATCGTTCCATATTTTGTATTCACAACAAGCCACAGATAACACAGATTAGTTAATATGACGCAGATCACAGATTAGCAATACAAATATACTAACTTATCATAGAGTATAAATGATACATTTTAATTTTTAATGTTTTTTTTATAGCTCACTTGCTTCAGTTTTAAAAATCGATTAACTTTTACTTTTAGTATTCAAATAGGTAGCGAGGAGCGAAGCGACGAGCGTGTTAGGTTAACTGTTGAACTGCCGCACGAGCCGAGCGAGCGAAGCGAGCGTGCCGCGGCAGCGGCCGGCGAGTGCCAGAAGCGACTTTAGGGCGATTCCCACTCAAATAAAAAAAAAACTACGTAGGTTTAAACAACCTGTTTGTATTTTATTTATGTATCGTAAAATTTTTGTTATTATCAAATGCTATCTAAATTAAAATTACGAAGTGTCTAGTCGTCCGCTAAACGGATGAATAAAATAAATTAGTCGTCCGATTACCGGATGAATAAAATAATTTTATCGTCCGATTATTCGGATTACTAGATAACCTTTTAACACTAAAGCTAGTTGGGTTGGACTAAAGCAAAGGGGGCTCAGGACTTAGAAAATTTTTGATGGAATTGGTGTCATTATAACACCTATTTATTATTGTTTTATCGTAAAGATTACGCTAATATAAGCATGTTTTATAGGAACAACTTTTCTCTAAAATCAAAAATGGCCGAGATATTCGCCCTCAATTCGTTAGGTTAGGTTTAGGTTAGGTTAGGTTAGGTTTCTTAAAAAAAAACTACACAGAAATAGGAGCCCCGCGAAGCGGGGCTCCGTCGACGCGCAAAAAAAATCAAGTTTAGGTTAGGTTAGCCGTTAGGTTAGGTTAGGTTAGGTTTCTTAAAAAAAAAACTACACAGAAACAGGAGCCCCGCGAAGCGGGGCTCCGTCGACGCGCAAAAAAAAATCAAGTTTAGGTTAGGTTAGCCGTTAGGTTAGGTTAGGTTAGGTTTCTTAAAAAAAAAACTACACAGAAATAGGAGCCCCGCGAAGCGGGGCTCCGTCGACGCGCAAAAAAAATCAAATACCTACGTGTGCCCTCCTCCCCCCTCTCCTCCCCCCACAAAAAACCTATAATACGTGCGGCAGTTCTCTAAAGAATTATTATTTTATTCATCCGGTAATCGGACAACTAATTTATTTTATTCATCCGTTTAGCGGACGACTAGCGCTGTCCTTAAAATTATTTTTGACAAATTCATTTTAAAAATCACTTTCGAATTATATTTATTATCTACAATTGTGAACGCGTCATATAACATTTATTATCTATAATGGCATGTCGTAAATACGTGGTAAATACAAACTTACATTTTCCAGGTAATATAATTTAAGAAATTGTTATAAATAAATTAATAATACGGCATTATATTTAAAAATATTGCCTGTGTGCGAGATTACTAGAAGTTT
Organism: Colias eurytheme; assembly: GCF_061535395.1. Lineage (NCBI taxonomy): Eukaryota > Metazoa > Arthropoda > Insecta > Lepidoptera > Pieridae > Colias > Colias eurytheme. Next base: position 3,765,957 of record NC_143010.1, on the reverse strand, counting down.
TAATACGACAATGGTATAAATGTGTCGTTTTTAGTACAAAAATAACCTTAAAAAAAATAATTTTCATTTTCGATTTTCACAAAAACTACGCATTTTTGTTGGAAAAGAAAAGCAGTTTGTTAAGAAAATCCACTACCAGCTATCGATTAAACAGCACAAAATAATGAAATTCGGGGACATCGAATCAAATATTTAACCTAATTTATCACTAACGATTCAAGAACCAATATTAATGGATGAAACCATTAAAACAGATTTCACTTTGTATTGTGTGGTAAAAATACAACTAACAATGCAGTATACGAAGTGAAATATTCAAAAACACGTTTCGGAACAATTTTACCACCTTATTTGCTATCACTTGATTTGAACGAACAAAAATGATTTAACAAACCTTTTTCACTCTATGCAAGGTTTCACAGTAATTTTGGTTAGAATAAATTATATTTGATGATCATCTTTTCCAATACAGTTTAGCAGTTTGCACAAATTGAGCTTTTGAATTTTAAGTGTCAACTGTCAAACCAAAAACGTCAGTACCATAGACTATTACATAGACTATCACAGCCATAGGTAAATACGATAACAGAAAAAAGAAAAATGTTTGCGGACGAATAATTCTAGGCAGCACTGCACATTATCGTGAATTTAATTTTTATCACTAAAAAAATTAAAAATCTTAAAGATGAAACTGTTTTATTATTATTTAATTCAACTAAATTGTGAACAAAACGTCTTTTTTTAATAAAGATAAAAAAAAATTATAACTTCCCGCCATTTTACATCCGCAAAAAGGTCGTGTAAAATAAAAAGACGGTAACTATTTATTAATTTAATGCACTTTATGAATCGCCCTAGTATGAGTGATCATAGCGTACTTCTGTGTGAACGACGCCGTACAGAATTCGCAGTGGAAAGGCCGCTCACCTGTATGGGTCCTCATGTGATTCTGTAGAATACGATTTGTCTGAAAATAAAAATAATCCATACTTAATATTATAAATGCGAAAGTAACTCTGTCTGTCTGTCTGTTACTCAATCACGCCTAAACTACTGAACCAATTTGCATGAAATTTGGTATGGAGATATTTTGATACCCGAGAAAGGACATAGGCTACCTTTTATTGCGAAATATGTACCACGGGCGAAGCCGGGGCGGACCACTAGTAATGAACATAAATAAAATCTTAATATATATATAATATATTATATATATAATCGTTTAAGAGGTAGCGACGTTGACAAGAGAGCATTTTAGTATAGTTGGTTCTTTGATATACTGTTTCTCTTGCTATTTCGGTTAGAGTCCGGGCTGTCTGGCTGGCCGCAGTGGTTGCGTTTATTAGTTACGCATCTTATCTGCACAGGAAAATATCCTGAATTTAAAGTCATTTTTTAACGCGTAATTTTTAATCTTTTGCCTATAAATAGATCCATGTTACATAATTTTTTTATTGCAAGACGTTTTTTTCGTTGATAAATAGGTGCCATACGCAATTTTTTACTTCAAAATAATTAAAATGTCATCGAAATAAGTGAAATTCCATCAACACGACGCCTTTAAGGTCTAATTTTAAACTTAAAAATGTAGCAAAAATTTTGAAATATTATCAATAAATGAATAAACATTATTAATTTGCAAGAAAAAGGTAAAATTACTCACATGAAAAGCTCTTCCACATATGGAACACATTTTCGTCTTTGGTTTTGGCAAACCATCGTGCGTGGTCGCCTTGTGTCCTCGGAGGCGATTTCCTGTTAGGAAATACTGCAAAAATAGTTATTTCTTTATTTACTTTAAGACTACTTATTGAATAGTCTGGCCAGCCAAAGCTGAACCCAGTGTTTTTTGTAGCGGCCACACTATCGAATGTCATCATGGCGTTTCTGCGTAGTTAGATGTCAGTTTTGTTGAAAATGGTTCAAATCATTTGCTTTAATAACGTTTAAATCCTGCTGTGTTGTGTACCTAATGTACCTATATACTATGATTACCTTTAAGAATACCAAAAGTATTAAAATGTTTTTTTCCTACTAAAGCCGATGTTACATAGTCCATATTTTTTAAATTTGCCGCACTTTACTGGGTTCAGCTATGGCTGGCCAGACTCTTAACTAGCTGTGCCCCGCGGTTTTACCCGCATTGCTCCTGTTGGTCTTAGCGTGATGATATAATATGGCCTATTCTCTTCGTTAAATGGGCTGTGTAACACTAATAAATTTAACAAGATACTTACTCGTGCGGATAAAGAATTGTGTCAATTATTTTCATTTGTGCTCGCTTTCCACGACAAAATACAAACGTACATATTGTAAAAGTGAAGTCCCTTGTCCCCTAGTGGGGTTAGGGGCAGATGCATTATACATCTGTTTCACTGATCAATTTTCTTTAGGGACAAGTAGGTTAGACTACAGGCCCGTGTTGAAAAAATTATGGGTCATTTGACCCACCAGGTGACCTATCTAGAACGATAGTAATATTATTCTTTAATATAGTAGTAGTCAGAATTGATTCAGTAGTAATTGCGTGAAATAGAAACAAACATCTGTACATCTATCTATCCTCACAAACTTTCGCATTTATAATATGTATTAGTAGGAAGTAGAATAAAACCGACCGCCTCCTTGGTACAGTGGTTGACGCGTGAGCGTAGCACCGAGGGGTCCTGGGTTCGATTCCCGGTGGAGACTAAGAGAAAATATGTCTCGGTCTGGCGGGACACAGAAGGCTGGTCACCTACTTGTCCCTAAAGAAAATCGATCAGTGAAACAGATGTATAATGCATCTGCCCCTTACCGCACTAGGGGACATGGGACTTCACTTTCGGATAAAAACTCACTTTGTCACATATTTCACAATAGTTTTTACTCTTCTTCAGGTGTACTAAATTATAATGATTATTCAATGTAGTCTTCTTATGGTACACTTTACCACATTCAGTACAGGGGAATCTGTAAAAAAAATATAAATAAAAACAATTAAAAAATTACAGTTTTAAAATCAAGTTTTTATGCGTATTATCTACTATATAAAAATAAGTCAGGCTTTCCTTCCTGACGCTATAACTCCAGAATGCACGAACCGATTTCTACGTTTTTGCATTCGTTGGAAAGGTCTCGGGCTCCGTGAGGTTTATAGCAAAGAAAAGGTGACTCTGGAGGCGAAACGGAGTTCGCCCGGTTTGCTAGTAGGTTATGTAAATTGCACATCACTACATAGTATAAAACAAAGTCGCTTTCTCTGTCCCTATGACCCTTTGTTTGCTTAAATCTTTAAAACTACTATCCTAGGAGGAGGATGGTTTTAGTATATAATTTATTAGGTTTTAGATAAAGCGGGCGGAAAGCTAGTAGTATAGTATAATATATAAAATTCTCGTGTCTCAGTGTTTGAAGCTAAACTCCTCCGGAATAGCTTGACCGATTCCCAATGAATCGATTAAATAAATAGGTAAAAAACAATTTAAACACAGTCTATCTTTAAACCAGGGATCTATCACTTTAATAGTTGTCTATGTGAAATACGACAAAACCAGATTAAAGAGAACCCGCGCTTAAAGTTAAACCCTGTCTAAAGTTTTTTGTGGTAAGACAGTATATATTTTTAACTATTTGAAATGAATAAAATTTTTTTTTAAATTTGACTGGCCGGTTGGTTTGGTTGGTAGTGGCTTTGCCTTCCAAGCCAGAGGTCGTGGGTTCGATCCCCACCCGGGGCAAATATTTGTGTGATGAACATAGATGTTTGCTCTGTGTCTGGGTGTTAATTATCTATATAAGTATTTATTTAAATTTATATACATATATGTATGTTTATCAGCCATCTGGTTTCCATAACACAAGCGTAAGCTTAGTATGGGATCAGATCGTGCCGTGTGTGAAAATTGCCCTGAAATATTTATTTATTATTATTTATTAATTACGCCACTAAAACGCACCTTTTCTGTACATGCTTCGTGCTCGTCATCAAGTGATTCTTCAACAAGAATTCGTTGTTGAAATAGAGATTGCATTCAACGCAATACGTTTCTTCAGAGATCGATTTAACATGAGCCGCCAAATTGTGCATTTTCAGTGCGGTTTTACTGCTGTATAATTTGTCGCATATATTGCATCTGTGCTCACTGTGACGTATTCTGTGGAAATTTCGAAATCATAGAGCATATATATTACACACACACACTCACGCATTCACTCGCACACGCAGACATACACTCGCTATAACAATAACTTATTATTGCCATTTTACTCATTAGATTAAGTACTTTCGATATCAATTATTATTATTTTTTTTTTATATCTGCAATAATCGTTAACGATTATACCCGGTAGCCTTCCTCGAAAAATGGGCTATCTGACACCGAAATAATCAAATTGGACCAGTAGTTCTTGAGATTTGCGCGTTCAAACAAACAAACTCTTCAGTTTTATATATCATGAATAGATCTTTGGTACTTACCCAATATGATGAATGAGTCTTTTCTTCGTCTTAAAACCGTTGCCGCAATAATCACATATGAAGCGCAAATGTATCCTAATATAATGGCTATTGCATTCTGTGCGATTGCTGTAAATTTCAACTTTTTTAATCACTACATCTGTTTAAAACAAAGTCGGTGTCTCTGTCCCTATGTCCCTTTGTATGCTTAAATCTTTAAAACAACGCAACGTTTTTGATGCGGTTTCTTTAATAGATTAATAGAGTGATTCAAAAGGAAGGTTTTAGTATATAATTTATTGGGTTTTAGACAATGCGGGCGAAGCCGCGGGCGGATAGCTAGTACACTATATATTATAAGGCCCGTAATACAAACAAAACTTATACTAACAGAAGATACATAGCAAAAGGCCATATCACAAACAAGGGGGCGTTCAAGTATTTCGCAACACTATTTGGGGGGAGCGAACCTTACGTTAAGATGCGTTACAAGGGGGGTTCAAAATTTTTCAATTTGCGTTTCCCGAATCAAATTAATAATTTTGTAGGATTTGAACCATTTTAATAGGCAACATTTGACAGTTCAACAAAATTCAACAACGTAACCTATAAGTAACGACGACATATGCACATTTGCTTGACTTTTTTCAATTACGATTACATATTTATAATAATAATGACCGATACAAGTAATTTTAAGATTTGATTTTACTGATAAACCATTCTAAACATAATAAACAATTTCTGATTTAAAGGACTGACGTCGCTACAATTTTGTGTCAATAAACCTTTTTCCTTTTTAAATACCAGAGACGTTACTCTAAAAATCGAAATCTGACATCTAGAATCGAATGCGTTGATTACTTGTGAATAAAAATCATCATAAATTAATAAATGCGTTGTTTTTTTTATTATTAAGATACTTGTGTTATTTTGCTCATTATATTCGTTTATTAAATTAACGAAAGAAAGTATGTTACTGGGACAGGGTTTCGCCTGATGAATTTTAAAATTGACATGTGTTTCAAGTTCGATTGACAAATGTTTCAAGTCCGTATCGATTAATTCACTTAAATCGATGTTTTTAAGCAGGATACCTCTCGTCGAAGATAAAATTGATAGTCGTCAAATGTTGCCTATTAAACTGGCTCGACTATAAAGGTGAATCATTCAAAAAATACTTACATAAACTGCAAATGACACTTTTTACATTGCACCACAGTTCTATGCTTTGAATTCAAGTGATAATCCAAATTAGTTGCCGGATGACATTCCATGCCACACACACAGCATATATATTTAGTTGTGTGTGTGTTCATGTGTGACAGTTTTCTAACTCTCAAGATTCGCTGCTTGCAAATCGAACAATCATAATCACCACTACCCTGAAAGTCACATATTTATACTTACTAATATTATAAAGTTGAAGAGTTTGTTTGAACGCACTAATCTCAGGAACTACTGGTCCGATTTTAAAAATTCTTTCGGTGTTAGATAGCCCATTTATCGAGAAAGGCTATAGGCTATAAAAGTGTTGATTGCTAATATTTTTAAAGATAATACATAAATGTTTGAGTACAACTTTGAGTAACTTATAAACTTAATATACCCTCAAGCCCGAGTCCCAGCAATGAGAATGTATATGGGCTGATGGTGATAATTAAAAAAAGACGGGTTGCACTCCGGGAGTGCCGGCAGAAGTGAAAACTTGATTATTAACGTTCAGCATGTTTGATATTTTGGAATGGTATCCGTCATACGCATGGAATATAAGGGCAAACAAAAAAACATCCGTCTTACGCTTTTTCGATCAGGTCACGTGTCCTGACGCGAGTTTAAGATTTTATACCCAACGCCGCTAAAGAAGTTTTCAATTCAAAAATTGAAATAATAATTAACTTACCTTAGAATGGAACTTCCTAACATGCTTATCATAATATTGTTTCTTAGCAAACCCAGATATACAAGTTTCACACTTATACGCCATATTTATGTAATTACGCGATAATTTCGCTTTTTCCCGCCACAAAGCTATCTCAGCGTCGTCCATAATAACTCTCTCGCATTTTTTACGCATTTTTATCATTTCCTCTTTACTATATTCCTTCACAGTGTATCGCACTTTATGGGATTTTGGTATTTTAGTATGGGATTTTGAACGTTTTCGATTAGGTGTTTTTTCTGCATCCTGTTTTTCCGAACGCAATTTTTTGCCATCGTCTATATCGTCTGTGTTGTCTTTGTCTATGTTTTCTATATTTTTATAATCCGTTTCGAAAGACAAGTCATTTTCGAAGTCGGAATTGTCACTTTTCTCAGTTTTAAATTCAATTGGTACAATTAATGGTTCGTCTACTGTTGATATATTAACATCAGCTGCGATGTCTTCTTCTTTAAAATTATTGTCATTTTCTTCACTATGTCCAGCGTATATTACATTATTTGATATATTTGAGGTGGATAATGTTGATAAGCAGATTTTTACCTGAAATTTTCAAAATATTTATTAACGGAATTTACAAGTAAGTTTACTTCATGCTGTGATCATTCTTTAGCAACTTGTACTACAGGAAATTATTACTCTGCATAACTATTACTACATCTAGTATAAAACAATGTCGCTTTCTCTGTCCCTATGTATGCTTACATCTTTGAAACTATGCAACGGATTTTGATGCGGTTTTTTTTAATAGATAGAGTGATTGAAGAGGAAGGTTTTGGTATTTAATTTATTTTATTGGATACTTAAAAAGTTCTAAATAAAGAACTGTAATATTAAAAATCAGATTCACAAAACGTTGTTCTGCCATGACCACATAGATTATGTTCTACTAGCATTCCGCCCGCGGCTTTGCCTGCTTGTTTAAACCCTAATAAATCATGAACTTAAAACCTTCTTCAAGAATCACTCTATCCGTTTAAAAAAAACCTCATCAAAATCTTTTGTGTAATTTATTTTTTATTTTAAGCTTAGTATGGGATCAGATCGTGCTGTGTATGATAATTATTGTCCTAAAATATTTATTTACTTTAAAGTTCTACGTATACACAGATGGCGAAAGTGACATTGTTTTGTACAGTGTTATTGTTTTGTACTATGTAATGATTTCCAGATCTATCAAATATAAGGTTTCTTAAATGGTAGGTAGAAATATTTTTCCAAGGATATCTACTACATATATAAAAATAAGTCGGGTTTTCCTTCCCAACGCTATAACTCCAGAATGAACGAACCGATTTCCACGGTTTTGCATTTGTTGGAAAGGTCTCGGGCTCCGTGAGGTTTATAGCAAAGAAAAGGTGTCTCTGGTGGCGAAACGGAGTTCGCCCGGTTTGTTAGTATCATATACATTAGGTTTACTTACTTTTTTAAACTTATTCAAGCCTTCATTTAAGTAACTATTGGCCTGTTGAACTCTCTCTCGAAACTTGTGTATTGTTCGTAATACAGCATTACATTCCCAGCAGAATAGAGGGTTTTTTGATAGCTGCGGATAAATAAAAAAACCTTTACAGAAAAAAAATTATAGAATTCTTTCATATGTACAATACTGGTTTTACGAACATGGATTTGGCCCCATTAAAAAAACATAGTTCCTGTGGTAAGTATTTCCGGAATAAAACCTATCCTGTGTTAATCCAAGTTACCCTGTGTGTGTCAAATTTAAATGTTTTTGGTTCAGTACTTAGTATTTGTGTGAAAGAGTAACAAACATCCAAACAAAATTTAGAATATATATTTTTTTTAATATGATTAAATAGAAACTTGAGGGGTGTGACACCCCTATATTTTTATCAATTCTTACCTTGCTGGAAGCTTCACAAATAAAAAGATTAACGTAAATATCATAATATTCTCCGACATCTGTGAGTTTTCTATCCGTCGACAAACAACCCTCGCAGAAAACGATAGGTTTTATACAATTTGTCATAATTTAACTTGTTATTGCGTTCAAAATAACTTTATAGCAGATAAGAATTCAATCATAAAATCACAATCAGCTCCGACAACGTTTTACATTTTTTTATATGTATTTTCAATTTTGTCGTCGATTTCGATTTTCGATTTCGAGTTTCGACTCGTCGTTTGAGTTTGACATGTTTTTATATACGTCAAATCTCGGCGTCAAATAGTACCTGCCACAATGTCTAGACCACAGATTACCCTAACAGGGAATATGCATGACTTTTTTATATATTTTTAAATACATTTCATATAAAGAAGAAAAATTTCGCATCCAAAAAGTAATAATTAGAAGTTATTATTATTATGTCTCTCTCCATAATACACGGGTACCACCAGAAGGAAGATACCCGGTCCTTTGGAAGGCTTACGTGGGGACACAGGTCCAACACGCAGAGGCCCTATAGAGAATTTAATGTGTTGTGGGACACCAGCCGCAGCCTGCCCATGACTGCACTATAGAGATACAGCCCTGGGCAGTCCGCGGCCAATGTAGGACTATTGCAGAAAAATGGAAAAGAACAAAACTGGGTTATGGAAGGGGGTGTTAGATGGACTGGTATATTGGTTCTATGGGGACTATGGACGTCTGCCTTTTCAATATTAAAAATTGAAAATAATGGCAGACGGTGACTCGCCAGTTCGGTCGATGGGCTCCCAAAAAGGTTACCGAGAATGGCAACAAGGGGGCAACATCAGCTGAACGGCTAGGGGTGTAGAGAGGTGCGGCACCGGTTTCACCATCGCGGGCCCGCGGGCCCGGAGCGGGTTTCCCCGCTATTACGCCATTAGACACTTCCACCCCCGAGCATATAGCTCTGGCGGCTCCACTCTGGACGGCCAACAAAGGCAAGCCAGAGGTGGGGGATCCTGAACCTCGTCATTGTTCACTCCGAACTGCCACTGGGACAGTCCAGAGGTGAGGACAGGGGCCTCCCCCGGGAGCGCTCGGTTCCCGCGGGGTCGCTACTCCCCGACACCTCGCCACAAGGTGCCCTGCGGGGTGACTGACTGCACGGTTGGGATATCTATTGTAGATATGCCAACCGGGGGCGATGGGGTCGTCACATCCCTACGCCTTTATTATTATTATTATTATCAGCCATGGCTGTCCCACTGCTGGGCAAAGGCCTCTCTTTCCTACGTCCACGTCTTAAATTTTAGTCCATTCCTTGCAATGAGAGTCCAGTTCGTCTCGCCATCTGATTTTTGGCCTATAATCAAGCGCGGATCCAGGGGGGGGTCACGGGGTCATGACCCCCCCCCTGGGCTAGGTCCACGACCTAAGTGGACCACTAATTTAATATTAACTTTTTTAAATTAACAAATTAAAACTGTTCAACATGATGTTTTTATTGAATTTTGAGACATAAAAGTAATATAGAACAATGAAATCAATTACAAACGGTAACGGAAGAGAATATAACAAAAATTATAGAAAAAGTTTATTAGGGTCGACCTGTGGTCGTAATTAAAGGACAAAAAACAGGTTTTTCGATTTTTTTAAAAATCTATATCTGCGGATTAAAGTGTAGGTAATGGTAAAGTTGTATGTAATTAATTTTTTTTCTACAACTTTTGCTGTTACACTTTTCACACAAAACCTCAAATATCGAAACATCCCAGTTCGTGGATAAGACATAAAATAGCAAATTTTTTTTTAAATGAACAACAGAAAATACAGTCAAATTACAACAAAAAATCGGCCAAATGCGCGTCGGACTCGCGCACCGAGGACTCCGAGCAAACATATTTTTTCATTATGTTGTATCTTACAATTTTGTTTAAAGGATTTTTTTCTTTATCTGTGCTTGTAAGTGCTTAAGTCGTTGCTTTTAACCAAATTTCAAGACTGTGTTCACGGGAAGTATACCTTTTGATTGATGATTCCCTTACGCTTGCAAGTATAGTTGCAAATTACAGAATATGCGGCTCTAATTGCTTTTTCTTCAGATTGCGTTGACTTAGAATTTGAATTAAATAACAGATTTAAGTTATTATAGACCTGAGTTCTGATGTGGATTAGAGGTCCGCGCCGCAGTCCAAAAGCCCAGCGGCGGCGCGCCGGGTGCGGCACCCGGCGCGGCGCGGCGTCGCCGGCGTGGGCTAGTTATTTTTAAAGTTATTAGGGGGTGGACGGGCAGCAGAAAAATCTCTCTTTAAGTTTAATAAAAAAAATATTTTTATTAAAATCAAGTAGCTTAACTATTTAGTGATGAACATGATAATTATAAACATTGCCAATAATTTTATTGGCAATGTTATGTCAGAGCAAGCAAAGGAGCAGGTGGGCCACCTGATGTTAAGTGGTCACCACCGCCCATAAACACTTGTAACACTAGAAGTGTTACAGGTGCTTTGCCGGCCTTTTATGGACAAATAAGCTTTTTTCTTGAAGTCCCCAATGTCGTAGTTGTTCGGGAACACCGCAGGTGGCAAATCGTTCCATAGTTTCACCGTACGCGGAAGGAAGTTGCGGGTGAAGCGGACAGTGGTGGAGCGCCAACCATCCAGATGGTGCGGATGGAACTGGTTTTTACGGCGTGTGGTCCAGTGGTGGAACTATGCGGCTGGTAAAAGGTGGAACAATTCCTCAGAGCACTCCCCATAGTAGATTCTGTACAGTATACAGAGAGACGCAACGTCTCTTCGCACTGACAGTGGATCGAGCCTATCGGAAAGCCTACGGTCATCGACAATTCGAGCTGCTCGACGTTGGATGCGGTCAAGAGGAAGGAGTTGATACTGTGGGGCTCCAGCCCAGAGATGAGAACAGTACTCCATATGCGGTCGCACCTGAGCCTTGTACAGCTGAAGTCGGTGGGCCGCGGCCGGCTTGAAGTACTGTCTCGATCTACTGAGCACACCAAGTTTTTTCGAGGCTAATTTAGCCTTCGCTTCCAAATGACTGCGGAATTGAACGTCACTCGAGATTTCAACTCCGAGGATTCCGATATACTAAGGGGAGTACTTTTAAACCGATGTTCTACGACAAATGGGGTCTTTTTTTTGCGGTGAACGCGCAAACCTGTGTCTTTAGGGGATTGAACTCGACAAGATTAAGTTCGCCCCAATCCGAGACTTCTTGGAAAGAAGACTCGACCGCAGACACAAGTTTGTTTCGACTCTCATTGAGGCTTTCCTTTGAGGTGGTATAATCGATATATCGATATAGTACATCGATATAGTAGACATTGTCTACTATATCGATGCGACGTTGCCGTGTTGTAGACAACAACGCGTGCGTGACACATGGTTCGCGCGCAAAATTTGAACTCGGCGCCAATTTTTCTGTGACCCGGCGGCGGCGGCGGCGCGCCGGGGTCTCTCGGCGGCGGCACGCCGGCGTGGCGCGGACCTCTAATGTGGATATCAATTAAATACATGTATATTTTTATTTAATTTAATTAAATAATTAGGATTTTCGCAGTTATTACAACATCTGTGCTATAACACGATACTTTTTACTCAATTTCAAGACTGTGTTTACGGGACAGGGTATTGATTCCCTTGCTAATGTCGAAATCCTACGGTCTACGGTCCCTTGATGCTGTGAAAAATTCAAACGTTTTAGCCAACGCAATCAAAAGATGCAGCTGTAAATGCTGAAATTTTTCGCAAAATTCGACACTCCCTAAGAAATCAAAACCTACAGGGTAGTTCCCGAGTACACAGAGTCATGAAATTTAGTACAATCAAACGTCTTATAACGCAGACTAGCTTACCACCCGCGGCTTCGCCCACTTTCTCTAAATCCTTATAAATTATATAACAACTATTCCCCTTGAATCACTCTATCTTTAAAAAAAATTGCATCGAAATTCGTTGTGTAGTTTTAAAGATTTAATCGTACATAGGGACATAGGCACAGAGACAACGACTTTGTTTACTAATTGCGAAAAGCATGAATCTTTCCTTAGATTATAATATAAAAAAATATTTTTAAATTTTTTTAACTATAGTACAGATACAGGAATAATTGCAAAAAATATATTTTTTTCAAGTTTGTCTGCCTGTCAAGACCCTTTTTCTCAGGAACGCGTGGAGGTATCAATCTGAAATTCATACCGAATACTCAAATCTACGGTTAAAGCTGTGAAAAAATCAAACTTATAAGCCAACGCAATCAAAAGATACAGACGTTTATGCTGTAAATTATCGCAAATTTCGACATTATCGCAAGGAAATCAAAATCTATAGGTATTGTACTACTTCCCGTGAACACAGAGTTCTGAAATTTGGTTAAAAGCAATGTCAGCACAGATGGAGGAAAAATTGCTAAAACATACATTTCATGCTTATCAACATTCGCAAGTGTTGCCAGGAATCAAAACCTAGAGGGTACTTCCCGTGAACACAGAATCTTGACATTTAATCTTTATTTAATAGAAACTTACGTCTTATTGCACAGATAAAGAAAAAATTGCAAAGAGCATAAATTTAATATTAAAACATATAAAAATGTTTGTACGGAACTCTTGGTTCGCGAATCCGACTCGCACTTGACCAATTTTTTTTAAATCTACGTATCAATTAAATTACCAAAATATAGCTTTTGAAAATTGCCCACGTCTATGTGACCCCCCCCCCCTGGCACTAAGGCTGGATCCGCCCTTGCCTATAATTAGAAGTAAATAAAAAAATGGTTTAAAAAACCCAACTGAGATAATTAACACGCAGACACACAGCAAACATCTATATTCATTATAGTATACTGAGTAGTAACATAATTAATAAAAAAATCCACAAATACTTGATAATTATAAATGTAAGATTAATGTAAGATAATAAGCATTAATTATTGTTCATTATCTATCTATTCTATACTTATAATAAATCTGTAGAGAGGCCAATTCTGTACATGAAATATATTTAAAAAAAACTATGAAGGGGTGATAAGGGATCGCTACTGATGCCAAAAATGCAATCAGTAAAATTTTTGTCTGTCTGTCTGTCTGTCTGTATATTCGTTATAGAAACAAAAACTACACGACGGATTTTAACGAAATTTGGCACAACTATTCCTCATACTCCTGGGCGGGTTATAGTAAAAGAATCATGTAAATCGGTGTAGAAACACCAAAGTTATACATGAAATACGCTTTATGTCATCGCGCGTGAATTACAGAATCATGCCATAAGGATTATTTTGTGTACCTATCAGTTGCCGCGTTCGACGCGCTTCGCGGCGGGAGCTATAAAAAGGCGGCGGGTCCGCACCCGTTTCGCGTTGTCACGGCATCACGTGTGAACGGCTGAACCGATTTCGATAATTCTTTTCCTTGAAGTACGAGGATGGTTCTTATGTAGAGAAAACGTACACGTATATGTACCACGGGCGAAGCCGGGGCGGACCGCTAGTGATTGAATAAAATAGTAGGTACTTACACTTGTTACTCAATTGTTGACTAAATCACGGATTATTTAATAATTAATAAACAACAGCATATTTGGATAACAATAAAGGTTTTATATACGATGGTATACAAAAATTATTATCATTCGAACCTGCAATTCTAGCTTGATCAAAAATTATTCACAGAATTATATGTAATTACTTAGTTATTTGTTATTATTCTTAAGGGGGGTTAGGCGGTCAGCGAAAATTCAGCTATTCGGGCCTGAGGTAAGGGGTGAGGGGGTCCGCGTTTAGTATGGAATCAACGTGCTCGAAACTAAAAATCGTAAGCGCCATTCACATTTTTATCAAAAAGTGAATGAAAATATTTAGTATTTTCTAAATCTAAAACAGTCACGAAATCGAGAAGGTAAATACCTATGTATTTGTGATTTTATACGAATTATTATCGTAAAATACGGTTGTAATGAGCATTTACATGATATTTTAGAGGTAACTTCAGGATTTTTTTTTATCGAGCAAAATTTTTCCAATCGTGTTTTGGAAACAGTCATCCCATCACACATACGTTCTGTAATACATATTAGAAATTTCAGTGCGAAAAAACTTCAATATTTTCAATTATAGCTCATAGATAACAGTCCATTTTGCCGTTTTCACCTACTAAGGGCCCTTAATATCAGAACCATATAATTGCATGATAATTATTAATTAATAACCTTAAAGGTCTATAGAATATATCGCTGCAGTGCTGTTACATGTAAATATGGCCCATATGCGTCGCAACGAAGAGTGATGTTTGTAAAAATTGTCAAAATTAAATATTGATATATAATTTATAGAGCAAATGGGGAGCAATTTTTTTGGAAAAAAATTGTATGAAATGTGAATATTTTTCAATCTATAGGGAAATTAAGTTTTCAGGTTTCAGATTTTTTTTTAATTTATTATAAATAAACTAATAATCATAGAAATCTAAATAACAAGACACATAGAAGTGCTGTAATGTCATAATTCGTATGAAAACCGCTGTCGCCAAAATCAACACATTCAAACCGAAAGCTAAACAGTACACACAAGTAAACTATGCCTTTTATTGGACAGCTTGATTTTAGTGAAAACTAACTTATCTATTTAATTAAGCTTTTGAATATGTATCCTAACGCACGAATTTACGGTTTATTTTAGAATAACATCCCTAAGTATATGAGACTTTTTGCTCCAATACGAACAAACGTGATAATAAGAATGGTCGACTGTGTCATTCATTGTTATTTCGATTACTATGGTGACACTCGTAATACTTGTAAATATTCTATAATTTTAAGGAAAAACGGCATTATTTCTAAAAAAAAATATTTTCCGATGAAATATTATTCCTTTATAAGTATAATTACAACTTGTGGAAGAATTTCCGCAATGGGAATTGCTGAAACACACCATGTATATACACTCATACGTCTCCAGAGCAACTGAACAGTGACGAATGCACTGGTGATGTGCAAATCACCTGAGTGGCGACAAGGTCACGCACGCTTACGACTTCTAGTGTCTTGTTATTTAGATTTCTATGCTAATAATCCACCTCCAATACGTTTCTTATTTAATGGTGATGCCATTACAAGTTTGTCTCTTGAGAATAACTGTCAGTGCCATAGGAATCATCATTCGCCGAGCCGGGTATAGGCAGCACTGCACATTATTTTGAATTTCTTTTTTATCACATTAAATAAAATAAAAATCTTAAAGATGAAACTGTTTTATTATCATTTAATTCAACTTCATTTTGAACAAAACCTCTTTTCTTAATAAAGATAAAAAAAAATTATAACTTCCCGCCATTTTACATTCGCAAAAAGGTCGTGAAAAATAAAAAGACGAACGAAAACTATATTACATATATTAATTTAATGCACTTTATGAATCGCCTTAGTATGAGTGGCCAGAGTGTACTTCTGTGAGAACGACGCCGTACAGAATTCGCAGTGGAAAGGCCTTTCACCTGTATGTGTCCTCATGTGATTCTGTAGAATACGATTTGTCTGAAAATAAATGTACATAAATAAAATAAATAAATATTTCGACACAATTTTCACACCAAATAAAATAAATAAATAAATATTTCAGGACATTTTTACACACGGCGCGATCTGATCCCATACTAAGCTTTCCCTTGTTATGGATATCAACCAAAGATGGTTGATAAACATACGTATATAATTCTTAAATAAATACTTATATAGATAATTACAAGACACAGAGCAAACATCTATGTTCATCAAACAAATTTTTGCCCTGGGTGGGAATCGAACCCACGACCTCAGGCTTGGAGGGCAGGGCCACTACCAACCAAGCCAACTGGTCAGTCAATATTATAACATACCACTATTATAATTTTTTTTTTTTTATTAAAGAGTAATATTACATAATATTTTTTTATTATTTCCTGAAGAATGGCGCACGAAATTAACATTTTAACCATCAAAATAGGAAAATATTAAAATCGTGAAAATTTGGACGCTTTCCTTTAAGGTCTAGTTTTAAACTTAAAAAATGTAGCTAAAAATTTTGAAATATTGTCAATAAACATTATTAATTTGCAAGAAAAAGGTAAAATTACTCACATGAAAAGCTTTTCCACATATGGAACACATTTTCGTCTTTGGCTTTGGCAAACGATCATGCGTGTTTGCCTTGTGGTCTCTGAGGCGATATCCTGTTAGGAAATACTGTGGAAAATAGTTATTACGTAAGACTTTATTGAATAACTAGCTGTGCCCCGCGGTTTTACCCTCTTTGCTCCTGTTGGTCTTAGCGTGATGATATATGTATAGCCTATAGTCTTCCTCGATAAATGGGCTATCTAATAATTTTAATTAGATACTCGTGCAGATAAAGAATTGTGTGAAAAACATTTAAATTGTGCTCGTTTTTCGGGGAAAATTATGTATCGTTCTTTTAATTTAATTTTATAAACTACTACGACTCGAATGTTTCGATAAAAAAAAATGATATATGTAATGTGTAAATGTATTGGCCGATCTCCCCATCTGTTAGGCCGCGTTTCCATCTGCAAGAAAACTTCCGCAAGAAATGTCCGACAGTCTGTCTGATAGCAACTTGCAAGTCTACTTGCAGGTGCATAAGACTTGCAAGCTGGGGACAGACAGACTGTCGGACATTTCTTGAAGTTTTCTTGCAGATGGACAGGCGGCCTTAAATTAGTTCCATAATTGTCCGCGGGACTTCTTTCTTGAAATGGACTTTACATATTTAAAACTTGAAGTACAGATGACAGAAAAATCTCAGATAATTAATAATTACTTATAAAAATTCTGTTACTCTATGATTTAAGTTATTTTTAACAGGCTTTTTTTAACTTACACCTGTATATTTGTATGTAACAGACTTCTTAATACTCGATTTAACTATAAACGGACAGACTTAACTCAAACTTGGACACGTATCCTATGTGTTAATCCAAGTTGCTCTATATGTGTGCTAAATTTCATTGTAACCAATTCAGTAGTATTTGCGTGAAAGAGTAACAAACATACATGCATACACATGTATGTTTGTTACTCACCGCTTCACCCGCAACTTCCTTCCGCGTACGGTGAAACTGTGGAACGATTTGCCACCTGCGGTGTTCCCGAACAACTACGACATTGGGGCCTTCAAGAAAAGAGCTTATTTGTCCATAAAAGGCCGGCAAAGCACCTGTAACACTAGAAGTGTTACAGGTGTCTATGGGCGGTGGTGACCACTTATAACATCAGGTGGCCCACCTGCCCCTTTGCTTGCTCTGTCATAAAAAAAAAATACACATACGTCCATCCTCACAAACTCACGCATTTATAATATTAGTAGGAAGTAAGATAAAAAACTCACTTTGTCACATAGTTCACAATAGTTTTTACTCTTCTTCAGATGTACTAAATTATAATGATTATTCAATGTAGCCCTCTTATGGTACACTTTACCACATTCAGTACAGGGGAACCTGTAAAAAAATTTCAGTTTTATAATCTAGTTTACAGTTTTTTTATGTCTAATGGGTTATGTACATATCATTTTATGTATAAAATTATCGTGTCACAATGTTCACAAATATTTGTGTGATGAACATAGATGTTTGCTCTGTGTCTGTGTTTGCTATATGTCTGATATGAAATATTATATCGAAAACTTCCCCAAGTTTGCAGAACTTTTGGAATTTTTTTCACGACCATACAGCAAAAAATAATTTAATTGCAATTTTAACAATGTTCCGGACTGCGGACAAGGTTGCAAAATGAGATTTATTGTCGTCCCAATGTACCATTCACTTGACTGAAGTTTGAAAACTTTTGGAATTACTGTGAATTGATTGTCTTGACTGACTGGAGTATTAAATCAAAAGTTACGTCTAACAATATATATTTTTACAATTATCTACTATATTTCGCTGTGAGAACCACATATAGATACAAAAGATGAAAAGGAAGGGCTTTTTTATAATGCTCTTGTAATTACATAAAATCGGACTATAAACAATGCGAACTCTGTACCAAATTTTAAACAAATATTTTTTTTTTATATATGCCACTAAAAAAAATAACACACCTCTTCTGTACATGCTTCGTGCTCTTCGTCAAGTGATTTTTCAACAAAAATTCATTATTAAAATGGAGATTGCATTCAACGCAATAATTTTCTTCCGAGATCGATTTAACATGAACCACCAAATTGTGCCTTTTCAGTGCTTGATATGAATTGTATGATTTGTCACATATCTTGCATCTGTGCTCCATGTGACGTAATCTGTGGAAATTTTGAAAATCATATATTTATTTATTTATTTATTTAATCATTTATTGTACCACACCATATTTTAATATTATGTACAATGTACAGTATTATAGTATAATATATATTTGTATGAATGCGAAGTACAAAAGGTGACCTTATCGCTTAAAAGCGAAATAAATAAATAAAATAAATAGTTACAGTTAATATCAAGGAAATGCTATATTTAAAAAATGCTGGTGCAAAATTTTTTATTATTTTTTTATATAGCATAGATCAGATTTCACACATAGGTACACTCACACACATAAATGCACACGTATTATATTTGTAAACTTTAGTTAAGGAAGAGCGGGTCACTGGTGAACAGATTTTGATTATATTTCTTATTTTTGAAGTGAAACTTCTTTAGAACAACAAAAACCATGGAGGACCAAAAACGTCATGGAGTAAGGCGACGATTTTGGTATCTTAGAATCTTGCCAAAGAAGTTTTACTTCTGACACCGCTGCTCGATAAATGGGCTATCTAACACCGAAAGAATTTTTCAAATCGGACCAGTTGTTCTTGAGATTTCAAACCAACAAACTCTTCAGCTTTACAATATTCATGAATAGATTTCTTTAGTACTTACCCAATATGATGAATGAGTCTTTTCTTCGTCGAGAAACCGTTACCGCAATAATCACATATAAAT
Organism: Colias eurytheme; assembly: GCF_061535395.1. Classification (NCBI taxonomy): domain Eukaryota; kingdom Metazoa; phylum Arthropoda; class Insecta; order Lepidoptera; family Pieridae; genus Colias; species Colias eurytheme. Next base: position 3,746,711 of record NC_143010.1, on the reverse strand, counting down.
CGCAAATGCGTCTTAACATAATGCCTACTGCATTCTGTGCGATTGCTGTAAATTTAATTTTTTTTTAATCACTACATAGTATAAAACAAAGTCGGTGTCTCTGTCTCTATGTCCCTTTTATGCTTAAATCTTTAACACTATGCAACGGAATTTGATGCGGTTTTTTAATAGATAGAGTGATTCTCGAGGAAGGTTTTAGCATAAAATTTATATCTAAATTTATTTATTGGATTTCTATGCGTATTATTACTTTTGGAGTACTGTATGTAGTTTAGTATGGTTTTTAAGTATCAAAAGACTTTTAACACGCTTTATATTAGCTTCACCTGTATGTTTGTATGTTTGTAACCGACTTCTTTGGGCGCGATTTTGACCCACTTTAAAGGGTCAGATTTCGATCAAACTTTGTAGATTTATTGAGGACCGATGACAATACACTAATTTGATAAAATTTTCTATTTTTTAGTTCGGTTTTCTATAAAAAGCGTGTTTTTTAGTTTTTTTTAACTATTATTATTATTTAGAGGTACCTTTGTGATTTTTTTCTATGGAGTAAAATAAGATGTATTGTGTTTTCAACACAGTATATAGTTAGCTAGTAAGTATACAGGGTGTACCAAAAAGTAGTGATGAACGGAAGCTGAGAGGTAGAGGACCTAGAGGGCTATCCGAATCACCCCCATGTATGTTATGCGATTTTTCGTATTTTCGGAGTTATGACGTTGTTTTCAATTTTTCACCTATCGCCGAGTACGATGATATTTTTACTCATGCTGACGTCAATGATTGCGGAAGATGCTTGATTTTTTTTGTGTGCTAAGCTGAAAGATAGGCCAATTCAGTATAGCAACATTTACTATCGTTAGATCTTTGAATGGAATAAAAAAAAGAATTAAATGGCAAGAAAGATAAAATTACCCAGTATGTTCACCAATTCAAGGGCCCGTAAAAAAATAAAATCACATAAAAAAAGTTTTCCGTTTGACTTTTAAAAACTTGCTCTATCTATCAGATAGCTACCCTGAAAATTTCATTTAATTATTCAGAAGGATTCAATCGAAAAATTTAAATCTAAATGTGGTAAGTGCAAAAATTGAATTAACATAATGATCATTAAAACCAATAAATAGGTGTTTAATTACCAGAAATTTTTAAAATAACCCCGCTGTTGCTCAATGCAAGTGCGACATCACCGTAAAAAGTTGTCTTTCAAATGTCTGAATGCCCTTTTATCATTTTTAATGGTTTCTTCTGCTACTATGAGTTTCCGGGTTATTTCGTCCAAATTGTGGCATTCTCTCAAGTAGCCGAGGTCTTTTTAGTATTCCCATTGAAACAAATCAATGGGGTTTAGGTCGAGGGACCGTGGAAGCCAGGCTTTAAGGCAGGCGTCACCGGCGCATGCGCAGGCTGCAACGACCAATCCATCTTTCAGGGTATCTTTGCCCTTTAACCTGGCCTGCACGGTCCCCGGACATAAACCCTATTGATTTTTTTCCGTGGGGATACTACAAAGACGAGAGACTGCCACAATTTGGACGAAATAACCCGGAAATTCTTAGTAGCAGAAGAAACCATTAAAAATGATAAAAGGGCATTCAGACATTTAAAAGACAACTTTTTATGGTGATGTCGCACTTGCATTGAGCAACAGCGGGGTTATTTTAAAAATTTCTGGTAATTAAACACCTATTTATTGGTTTTAATGATCATCATGTTAATTCAATTTTTGCACTTACCACATTTAGATTTAAATTTTTCGATTGAAGCCTTCTGAATAATTAAATGAAATTTTTAGGGTAGCTATCTGATAGATAGAACAAGTTTTTAAAAGTCAAATGGAAAACTTTTCTTATGTGATTTTATTTATTTACGGGCCTTTGAAGTGGTGAACATACTGGGTAATTTTATCTTTCTTGCCATTTAATTCTTTTTTTTATTCCATTCAAAGGTCTAACGATAGTAAATGTTACTATACTGAATTGGCCTATCTTTCAGCTTAGCACACAAAAAAAATCAAGCATCTTCCGCAATCATTGACGTCAGCATGAGTAAAAATATCATCGTACTCGGCGATAGGTGAAAAATTGAAAAAAACGTCATAACTCCGAAAATACGAAAAATCGCATAACATACATGGGGGTGATTCGGATAGCCCTCTAGGTCCTCTACCTCTCAGCTTCCGTTCATCACTACTTTTTGGTACACCCTGTATATCTCCTGAAGAATATCATATATTTATCTGAGATTTTTTACTGCAGTTAATCATATACTTTAAAGCATTATTGAACTCTCTTAAAACTCGCGTTAAGCTCTTCTAGTCCCCTTAACTAATATTAGGGTTCTAATGACTGAACTGAAAACTAAACCATTCAAAAAATACTTACTTAAACTGCAAATGACACTTCATACATTGCACCACACTTTTGTGCGTTGAATTCAAGTGACAATCCAAATTATATGACGGATGACATTCCACGCCACAAATGCAGCATATATATTTAGTTGTATGCATGTTCATGTGTGAGATTTTTCTAACACTCGAGATTCGCTGCTTGCAAATCGAACACTCATAATCGCCACTACCCTGAAATTCACAAATGTATACTAATACTAATCACTACATAGTATAAAACAAAGTCGCTTTCTCTGTCCCTATGTATGCTTAAATCTTTAAAACTACGCAACGGATTTTGATGCGTTTTTTTTAATAGATAGAGTGATTCAAGAGAAAGGTTTTAATATATAATTTATTATGTTTTAGACAAAGCGGGCGAAGCCGCGGGCGGAAAGCTAGTATAATCTATACTTCTATAATAATATTATGTATAAAGTTGAAGTTTGTTTGTTTGAACGCGCTCAGCAACGACTGGTCCGATTTGAAAAATTCTTTCGGTGTTAGATAGCCCATATATTGAGGAAGACTATATCACAGTATTACAATATTACTTCTTACAGGCTACAGTAATGCAACGCCTTTAATGTCGCGCGATGCCGCCGCTAGTGTAGGTACTTAGGCTGCCACACGAAAATACGCTAGGGTTGCAACAAATGGGAAATAAAACATTTGTGAAATTATTGATATTATGATGTACTCATTTATTCATATGTACATTCAAAATAATTAATTGCGATTATTAAATCTGATGTAATTATTTGTTCATAAATATATAATTTCATACAAGTATTGCACTGCTAAATATTTACGTAGACTGGGATTTCAATGTAGATTTACATTCATACATAGAACAGTTTGTGCGCGCCATTATAGAATATGTAAGTACATATCTATATTAAAATTAACACCCCTAAAGACCATATACGAGCAAATAAATATATTTGAATTGAATTGAACTATTACACAAAAAATACGACTGCGTCGTCCTTTCGCGCTTAGTACTGCAAACTAAGCGTGTTTGCGGTACGCGGCCCACGTTGCCCGACCCCCCGCCAGTTCTACTACGTTTTTCTGTGCAAGTACATTCGTCGCCGTACTCTAGGAAATGTTGTAATACTGGGGCTATAGGCTATAAAAGTGTTAATTGCTAATATTTTTAAAGATAATACTATAAATGTTTGAGTACAACTTTGAGTAACTTATAAACTTAATATACCCTCAAGCCCGAGTCCCAGCAGTGGGAATGTATATGGGCTGATGGTGATAATTAAAAAATTGAAATAATAATTAACTTACCTTAGAATGGAATCTCCTAACATGCTTATCATAATATTGCTTCTTAGCAAACCCAGATATACAAGTTTCACACTTATACGCCATTGTTCTGTAATTTCGCGCCAATTTCAGTTTTTCCCGCCATAACGCCATCTCAGCATCGTCCATAATAACTCTCTCGCATTTTTTACGCATTTCTATCATTTCCTCTTTACTATATTCCTTCACAGTGTAACGCACATTAGTATATGATTTTGGACGTTTTCTTTTCTTTTTGTCTTGTTCTTCCAAAAGCAATTTTTTGTCATCATCTATATTGTCTGTGTCCTGCTTTTCCGGACGCAATTTTTTGTCATTGTCTATATTGTCTTTGTCTACGTTTTCTATATTTATATAATCTGTTTCGATAATAAAGTCATTTTCGAAGTCGGAATTGTCACTTTTCTCAGTTTTAAATTCAATTGGTACAATTAATGGTTCGTCTACTGTTGATATATTATCATCAGCTGCGATGTCTTCTTCTTTAAAATTATTGTCATTTTCTTCACTATGTGCAGCGTATATTATATTATTTGATATGTTTGAGGTAGACAATGTTGATAAGCAGATTTTTACCTGAAATTGTTAATCAAAGTTTTAAAAATACGACGCGGTTGGCGCAGTGGTAAAGTAACTGCCTACTGAGCCGACGGTCCCAGGTTCGATCCCCGGTCAGGACAAATATTTGCGTGATGAACTCGATTATTTGTTCTTGGGTCTGGGTGTTATCCATACTAATATTATAAATGCGAAAGTAACTCTGTCTGTCTGTCTGTTACTCAATCACGCCTTAACTACTGAACCAATTTGCGTGAAATTTGGTATAGAGATATTTTATACCCGAGAAAGGACATAGGATAGGTTTTATCCCGGAAATCCTACGGGAACGGGTTTTTCTTTGAAAACGCGGGCGGAGCCGCGGGCGGAAAGCTAGTTATCTATATATTATGTATTTATAATATTATTATATTTTTCGTCGCCTAGTACCCACAACGCAAGCCTTAATTGAGCTTACTGTGGGACTAGGTCGATTTGAATAATAATGTCCTATAATATTTATTTATTATTTATTTATTTATTATTTGATATGTTTGCAAATAAATTATTTCATTTCATTTCATTTGAGGTAGATAATGTTGTTAACAGATTTTTACCTGAAATTGTTAGTCAAAGTTTTAAAAATATTTATCAAGAGATTTTATAAGTAAGTTTGCTTCATGCTGTGATCATTCTTTAGCAACTTGTACTACAGGAAATTGTGACTATATAGTATACTAGCTTTCCGCCTGCGGCTTCGCCCGCGTTTTCAAAGAAAAACACGCATAGTTCCCGTTCCCGTGGGATTTCCGGGATAAAACCTAGCCTATGTTACTCGTGGATAATGTAGCTTTCGAATGGTGAAATAATTTTTAAAATCGGTCCAGTAGTTTATGAGCCTATTCATTACAATCAAACAAACAAACAAAGTTTTCCTCTTTATAATATTAGTGTAGAAAACAAAGTCACATTCTATGTCCATACGTATGCTTACATCTTCGAAACTACGCATGGGATTTTGGATGCGGTTTTTTTAATAAATAGGGTGGAGGAAGATTTTAGTATATAATCTACTAGCTTTCCACCCGCCGCGGCCGCTTCGCCCGCGCAGGCAAAGAAAAACCCGCATAGTTCCCGTTCCCGTGGGATTTCCGGGATAAAACCTATCCTATTTCCCGGGATAAAAAGTAGCCTATGTCCTTTCTCGGGTATCAAAATATCTCTATACCAAATTTCATGCAAATTGGTTCAGTAGTTAAGGCGTGATTGAGTAACAGACAGACAGACAGACAGAGTTACTTTCGCATTTATAATATTAGTATGGATAATATAAAAATGAATCCCAAAATGTGTTGGTAAGCGCATAACTTGAGAACGGCTGAACCGATTTCGATAATTCTTTTTTTATTATATTCCTTGAAGTACGAGGATGGTTCTTATGTAGAGAAAACGTATAAATATGTACCACGGGCGAAGCCGGGGCGGACCGCTAGTTTATTATATTTTAGACAAAGCGGGTGAAGCCACGGGCGATAAGCCAGTTATATACATACATATTAGGTTTACTTACTCTTTTAAACTTATTCAAGCCTTCATTTAAGTAACTATTGGCCTGTTGAACTCTCTCTCGAAACTTGTGTATTGTTCGTAATACAGCATTACATTCCCAGCAGAATAGAGGGTTTTTGGATAGCTGTGGACAAATAAAAAACTTTGTAGAAAAAAAAGGGTAGAATTCTTTCATAATATATACAATACTAGGTTTCCAGCTGTGGCTTCAGCCATGTTTTCAAAGGAAAATCTGCATAGCTCCCGTTTCTGTAGGACTTCAGGAATAAAACCTATCCTGTGTTAATCCAAGTTACCCTCTATGCCAAATTTTATTGTAATTGGTTCATTAGTTTTTGTGTGAAAGAGTAACAAACATCCATACATACAAATATCAGAATAATTTTGTAATAGGTATGATTAGAAAGAAAAACTTGAGGGGTTTCATGGATGGAACGAAGTTTTTTGTTAGAGAGAGATAGGCAGAGAAACAAGCGCATGCCGCACGACCAAATGTAGCAAAAAGTGTTACAACTTTTCGTCTTTTTTTCCGTTTAGCCCGTGTTTAGCCCCCTTTCGCAGCGCGCGATTTAGAACTTCGTTCCAATAAATTTTGATATATATTTTTATCAATTCTTACCTTGCTGGAAGCTTCATACATAAAAAGATTAACGTAAATATCATAAAATTCTCCGACATCTGTTAGTTTTCTATCCGTCGACAAACAACCCTCGCAGAAAACGATAGGTTTTATATAATTTGTCATAATTTAACTTGTTTATTGAGTTTGAACTAATTTCAAAGCAGATAAGAATTCAATCATAAAATCACAATCAGCTCCCGGACAACGTTTTAGATTTTTTTAATTTTGATGTCGATGTCGACTCGTTTCACGTTTGAGTTTGACATCTGTCATCTGTGATAAACAGCCTCAACGCAACGTCTAGAGCACAGATTAATAAAATATAATAATAGGGAAAGGGGAATATCTGTGGCGAATATGCATGATTTTCTTTTATACGGATTCGGAAGAATCCCTTTATGTGGTAAAAGAAATTTTGAAATCGGTCCAGTAGTTTTGAGCCTATTAAACATACAAAAATGCAAAGGTTTTCTCTTTATATAAACCTTGTGTTATTTAAACCGTATATATTATTATTTATTTCCATTACACCAGCTTCAGTAAGACACTTTAAAAGTACTACAAAATTTTCCGATTAAATCAATTCAACAAAGACAAGACAATATTATCGAAACAAAATCGTTACTTACAAATCAATATGAATCTCTTATAACACAAAACACATAATTTTACTTATATGCATGAAGAAAATGCATATTTTAACCTTCTATAATATTTTACCACTCTACTTATATACATATCGTCTTCGGAAGCTCCGGGAACATGACAGTTACCGAACTGTGACAAAGATTTATATGCGCATTAATAGAGCTAGCGCGTAAGAGCAACTTTTGGAGAACTGTATAAATATGCAAATCTTGCTCGTTTAATAGTATAGGATAAGCAGTTAATTTATTTATCAACAAAATTCCTAGGATAGCTAACAAAATCAAACTACTGAATTATTTATACTGTGGCGTGCGCCGTTGTAGTCGCTGCTCGGTACTAATACGCAAGCGACGACTACAAGCTGGGACTTCTTGGGTACCCCATGATTCTCTTTCGGACGTTTGAAATTACTTGGTAAAACTGTACTTTATCGGACGTCGGTTTGAGACTTAGAGGTTCGAGATGTGTAATTTTTTTCACGAACTACAAAGTAAGAGTCGCTGAAATTACATGATATATAATAAAAAATCATAGTAGACGTCTAAATAATGTTTTTTATTTTCCACAAGAAACATGGTCGTCCTAAGTTCTAAAATAGAAAAGGACATAGAAGGTAAAAAAGAAAAAAAAATGTTTATTGTTTAAAACTTTTTTTAAATTTGTGTATCGCCCTCATATGTGAGACGAGTGCAGATTTCTGGGCAAACGCCGCTTCGCAAAAATCGCATTTAAATGGCCGTTCGCCTGTGTGTGTTCTTATGTGATTTTGTAGAATACGATTTGTCTGCAAAAAAAATAGAATTTCTTAATGACGCAATCTGTGGAAATTTTGAAATCATAGAGCATAGATTAGATTACACACGTATACACACACACACACACACACACATACGAATGCAAACATATTAAAATTTATATATAAATATTTCAGGACAATTATTGACAGATCCCATACTAAGCTTGTGCTTGTGTTATGGAAACCAGATGGCTGATAAACATACAAAAATGGATGGTTATTGAGCTATGGCGGATTTTGATATGAAAATTTTCTGCCTTTTTACCAAAAACAATTAATTATAAAAAAACTACTACACTGTTAACATTCAATTGATATTTTTTGAAAGCTGAAGAATGAGAGCTAGCGCGCACGAGCAACTTTGTCTCCGCAACTATTTTGTCTCCACAACTATTTTGTCTCTCCACCCATGGGCTAGTATGAAAGTGCGCGCACGTAGCGACGCAACTCCCCATACAATTGATGGAAGAGACAAAATAGTTGCGGAGACAAAGTTGCTCGTGCGCGCTAGCTCTGAGCGATCAGTTTAAAAAAAAAACTTGCCCAAAACTTGCATCACCTCAAAAAGAAAAGGGTCGTAGCTCAATAACCATCCATTTTTTACCCCTGGTTAGCTGTATTTAATTTGTTGCAAATGACCTCTAGTATAACCCCTTTGAAGGATCACGTCGAATTACCAGTCACCCTGTATAAATTTAAATGAATACTTATATAGATAATTAACGCCCAGACACAGAGCAAACATCTATGTTCATCACACATATTTGCCCCGGGTGGGAATCGAACCCACGACACCTGGGTTGGCAGGCAGGGCCACTACCAACCCTGCCAACCGGTCAGTCAAGTCTGTCTTATTTGTCTGTCTGTGTAACTTACATGAAAAGCCCTTCCACAAATAGTACACAATTTCGTCTTTGGACTTTGCACATGATCGTGGAAAGATGACGCCTTGTGTGCTTTGAGAGTTGATGTATTTACGAAATACTATAAAAGATAATAAAAAACATAAAATACGTACACTTTAGAAAAGATAATCTGTGCCGAGCACACGTGTCAGAAGTAAAACTTCTTTGGCAAAATTCAAAGTCACCAAAATCGTCGCGTTATTACATGATAACTGACGACACGGTATTGACGTGACGTGACCTTAAAATTTTACTCTCAACGCGCCTAAAGAAGTTTCACAGAAAAATATAAGCATTGTACATTTTGATCTAGTATCGATAAAAAAATTGTAATTAGAATTGATGTTACCATTTGAATGCTACTGAAAATCAACAAAATCTTGTACAACAAAGTGTATTTTATTTATTACTAGCTTACCGCCCGCGGCTTCGCCCGCTTTGTCTGAAACCTAATAGATTATATACAAAAACCTTCCTCGAGAACCACTCTTATCTATTAAAAAAAACCGCATCAAAATCCGTTGCGTCGTTATAAAGATTTAAGCATACAAAGGGACATAGGTAGGGACAGAGAAAGCGACTTTGTTTTATATTATGTAGTGATTATTTATTTAAGAACTTACACGGTCACACGGCTCACAATAGTATTTTGTTTTCTTCAAATGCCTGAAATCATAATGAAAACTCAGCGCTGTGCTATTCGAGAACACTCTATCGCACTCCGAACAAGGAAACCTAAAAAAATATTTAATTTAAGTTATATAACATGTATTATGTGATTTATTATATTCTTACTTTATACTAATACTAGCGGTCCGCCCCGGCTTCGCCCGTGGTACATATGAAAAATAGATGTTGGCCGATTCTCAGACTTACCCGATATGCACAGAAATTTTCATGAGAATCGGTCCACCCGTTTCGGAGGAGTATGCAGACTAACATTGTGACACGAGAATTTTAGATATAAGATTATAAAGCTGAAAAGTTTGTTTGTTTGAACGTGCTAATCTCGGGAAGTACTGGTGCGATTTGAAAAATTATTTCGGTGTTACATAGCCCATTTATCGAGGAAGGCTATAGTTTTCCTAAATGTATAATCTGTAATATTTTAAAACTTTTGCAATAAAGATTTATAAACTTAACTTATATGGTATTACCACAAAACAATTTAAACACAGTCTAACTTTAAACCAGGGATCTGTCACTTTAATAGTTATCTATGTGAATTGTGAAATACGACAAAACCAGATTAAAGAGAACCCGCGGTTAAAGTTAAACCCTGTCTAAAGATTTTTGTGGTAATACCAATAAATTTCAAAACTACCCACCTCTTTTCGTTATGCTTCGTGCTCGTATAAAAGTGACGTTTTAACAAATATTCATTATTAAAATGCATATTGCATTCAACACAGTAATGATCCCCTGATGACTTGACGTGAGTAGCGATATGATGGGCCACGAGCGAGTGTCTAAATTTAAATAATTTACCACATATTTCGCATTTCGGTTTTGTGTGGCGTTTTCTGTGGAAGTTTAAATTATTTAACTATATACATTATTTAACTATAGATTTTAAAAAAATGTATGTGTGTACTAGAGTACACACGTAAGTAGTGAAACTTCTTTATGACCTTAAAAATGTCACGAGTATGGCGTAACGCAAAAATGTCACGCGTACGGCGTAACGCAAAAATGTTACACTAAATTTTTTCCAACCCCGATAAAGAAGTTTCACTTCAATAAATAAATAAAAAATGTGTGCGTGTACCAGTGTACACACGTAAGAAGTGAAACTTCTTTATAACCTTATTTTTCAAAAAATAATTTACTATATCATATGCAACTTTACAGAAATACGTCGAATCACGCGTGGTGGGGATAAGAAAAAGATGGCGCGTGACGGAAAAAAGTCACGCGTAACGAAAAAATATTTTTTTCCAACCCCGATAAAGAAGTTTCACTTCAATAAAATAAGGGTGCACTCACACACATCAGTCACCGTCACGGCACGTCACCGGACAGGATTAAAAAAAAATATGTATCAATAGTTCTAGTATGACTCTGTTCCCACACGACAGTCGCCGGCACGAAATCTATCAGTGACGTCCCCGGTCAGGCACGTCAAATAATCTTTCCATACATGTATCATACTTTTATCCCCACTCACCCGGTGCCGTCACGTCTCAGTTCAGTCAGCGTCGTGCTACCGTCAATTGCTACATGTTCTCTAGCGTGACACACGTCTAATCACTCACTAACCTGATGTATGTGTTCAATGATTCAGTCAAACCGGCGACGTGACTGACGGACAACATGACGGTGACTGGTGTTTGTGGATACGTACACAAACCGTCACCGATCAGTCATCGGTGACTTGACGGTGACTGATGTGTGTGAGTGCACCCTAAACGTTTATTGTCAACTAAACACAAATACACCAGAACATGAGATTAAACAATATAAACATTAAGTAACACACACATTTGACTGACCGGTTGGCTTGGTTGGTAGTGCCTTTCAAGCCAGAGGTCGTGGGTTCGATCCCCACCCGGGGCAAATATTTGTGTGATAAACATAGATGTTTGCTCTGTGTCTGGGTGTTAATTATCTATATAAGTATTTATTTAAATTTATATATGTATGTTTATCAGCCGTCTGGTTTCCATAACACAAGCGAAAGCTTAGTATGGGATCAGATCGTGCCGTGTGTGAAAATTGTCCTGAAATATTTGTTATATATTTATTTATACCTACGTCTATGGTACTTACTTAAGGTGATCAATCAGATTTTTCTTTGAAGTGCGAATCTGGCCACAATGATCACATTCGAAACGTAAATGCACATTTTTGTAATGACTGCTGACTTCAAAGCGACTCCTGAAATTTGTTTAATAACCCCTTAGAATAAATACTAATATTATAAAGTTTGTTTGAACGCGGTAATCTCGGGAACTAATGGTACGAAGTGAAAAATTATTTCCGTTTTAGATAGCTCATTTATCGGGGAAGGCTATAATATCATCACGATACGACCAACAGGAGTGGCGCGTTCAAACAAACAAACAAAATCTTCAGCTTTATAATATTAAGTATATATTTGATTTCAAATGAAAATTTGTATACCCACCCAAACTGCATTCTACACTTCACGCAGCTAAAAACGTTTCTATGCATTTTATTCAAGTGTTCGTACATTTTGTTCTCAGGATAACATTCCTCACGACACACGCAACACACATATTTTGTCTTGTGCATCTCAATGTGAGCCTCTAACTGTTTCTGCGGCACTCTTTGCTTGCAAATCTCGCACAAATGTTCGCTGCTTTTCTGGAAATTTCAGCCACATTTAAAAAAAATGTGTGCGTGTACTAGTGTACACACGTAAGAAGTGAAACTTCTTTATGACCTTATTTTTCAAAAAATGATTTACTATATGCAACTTTACAGAAATACGTCGATCACGCGTGGTAGGGATAAGAAAGAGATGGCGCGTAACGGAAAAATGTCACGCGTAACGAAAAAATCTTACACTAAATTTTTTTCCAACCCCGATAAAGAAGTTTCACTTCAAAAATCGCTTCAAATTTCGAATCAAAAACGTCTCACTAAGATTTGTGTGTACCTACTGAGTGCACATGAGCACATAAATAGTACAGAGACGAAGCTTTTTTAAGAACGTTCTCATCTTTTTTGGAAGGGCTGTTACAAATTAATAATAAACTGTTACAAATAAAAACTGAAAAACCAAAAACCCATGACATTGTTCAACTGGCAAACTATAAATGCCATCGAACACTGGTTATTTAATATTTTCAAATCTCGCCGTGTACGTGATAAGAAATGACATTTTCCCAGTGCTACGCATGTGTATGTGTCATGTGCTTGTAGTATAGGGCATAGGCCCTCTGCACTATGGGCAGCGTTGGCACAGAATACATAATAGTAGCTAAACGCTACAGAACGGACACTCTCCGCCTCCTGCCAAAATTAAACTAACCTCACCCCGCGCGATCGTGATTTAAATGGGCCACATTTTTCTGCAAGGACGATACGCAACGAAGATTGACAACATTAATCAAATTGACTTAAAGTAATTTAAATATTTTGGATTTGTGATTATCGTTTTTCGTAGAAAATGGTAAGATATTGTGCTGTTTACGGATGTATTTCATCAGAAAAACACGATTTTTTTTACGCTAGTACAAATGTGCCAACCATAAAGCGTTAACACACACATTTGCAGTCCCTACAGTGTGACTGTCAAAACGATAATTTTGTATGGAGTGTCCGGGGTGTGGCGTTGGCCCAACAAATGATTGTCGATGTTTGCCGCCATTACGGCCGCCATTACATGCCGTAATGGCGGCAGATCGTAGACATAAACGCCCCCTACACTATTCGCCCAACGCTACCGCCTACCATTGTGTAGAGGGCTAGAAGCTCTGTACTATTTATCTACTCATGTATTCGTTGTGTATGTACTGTATAGATTAATAAATCTATATATTAATTTACGTTACCTTCGGATGGTATTTCCTAGCATGCGCATTATATTTATGTTTTGTGCTAAAACCAATTATACAAGTTTCACACTGATACGTCATTGTTCTGTAATTTTGCATTGATTTCGCTTTATCCCGCCATAACGTTATTTCATTGTCATCCATTATCACTCTCTCGCACTTGTTAAACAAAACTCTTATTTCTTCTTTATCACGTTTCTTCACAGTGTATCGCACATTGTTAGAGGATTTTTGACCTTTGGATTTATGTACTTTGTCTTTGTCATTTTCCAAAACGAAATCTTCGTCATCCTCTAAATTGTCTGTGTCCTTTTTCTCATCTGCAGATTCTGCGCCCATAGACACGTCATTTTTCAAGTCAGAATCGTCAGACTTTATAGCGTTCGATTGTATTGGCGCAGTTAATATTTCTCGTTTATCACGTTTCTTCGCAGTGTATCGCACATTCTTAGAGGATTTTCGACCTTTGGATTTATGTACTTTGTCTTTGTCATTTTCTAAAACGAAATCTTCGTCATCCTCTAAATTGTCTGTGTCCTCTTTCTCATCTGCAGATTCTGCGCCCATAGACACGTCATTTTCCAAGTCAGAATCGTCAGACTTTATAGCGTTTAATTGTATTGGCACAGTTAATATTTCGTTTTCTAAAGAGATGGTTTCCTTATTAAAATTATCATCAGCTGCAATTTCTTCTTCATCTTTAATATTAATGTCGTTTTCCTCACTATGTATTGCATATATTATATTATCTGATATGTTTGATGTGGATAAAGTTGATAAGCAGATTTTGGTCTGAAATCATTGTTATAGTGCATTTACACATTAGTGTTAGTTAAACATTCGTTTGCGAATGACGTCGAAACGCAGTTCACAAACTTAACTTTGATTACGTCTGAAAATCCATGTTGTGTTGGCCTCGCTAATCACCTAGCTTTTTGAACGAATGTGTAAACGCACCATAAAAAACAATTTTCAAACCATACACTTACTAATTTGACTTCACACTATTAATAAAAAATCTAGAGTCACAATGATAGTTACCATGCTCCTCTGAAACGGCTGGACCAATTTTTATGAAATTTTTTTGTGCTTCAGAATTGGCAAACATCTTTTTTTCATACCCCTAAGTGATAAGAGTACAGGTAAATTAGCTTGGAGAAATTTTTGCATATGTAGTGGTGTGTATATTACTCAGATCTTAGAGCGCGTTTCCACTATATCGTTCTGGCCTATACAAAAATGTTTCGATATCCTAACATTACTATTTAATTTTATACTTATTCCTAGCAACACTTTTGTTTTCAATAAAAACAAGTTTTTATTTGAAAGAAAATGGTTTTGACTTTATAAAAAAAAATATATCATTCAATTTTACGTCCTTGAGCAAACGACAAGGCGACTACCGTGAAACAATAAAATATCGTGTCCATAATAATTTGTTTCATAATTAATATTTGACCATAATAATTACGAAACAAAACAAATAAATAAATCGTCACTTGATAGTGGAAAGTGGAAACACGCACAAAACCAGAATAAACCAGTTTACGCTGTCCGCAGGTGCCACGTGCAGTCGTTTGGTAACGTTAGAACATAAAGCACATTTCATTCAAAAATTATAATTATTATGTAGTTACGTAGTTTAATTGATAAATTTTGTATTTGTTGATTGTTGTTATTATTTGTTATTATTGTTATAATATTTGTTGAAGTGAATTACATGTCCCGCAGCCGGAGGCCCCAAATGAAAACTCAGATGTAGTTACTTAAAAACTACATTTAATAGCTAAAATGAGACTTTTACACCCATGTCTGCACGATGCAGACCGGAGTTAAAGAATGAATTTATACAGTTTAATAATTATAAAGACGTAAGCTTGGATGCTAACTAAGGGAAATCGCATCCACATTCTATTCCCGTGCGAACGGCGTATTCAGCAGTTTTGTATGAAGGCAGGGCCATAACTAGTGTTTAATTTGTGTGTAAGTGTTGTAACTTTATATTGTTAATTCCAATGATATTATATATAGAAACAAGAGGTAGATACGTCATCAACGCACCAAAACTGATTCCGTGAATTGGTCCTATTTGGGACCAATGCAATCAGTCAGATTGTCACCGGTCCCAGTGAGCGTATATGCCGATAGGTACATTAAAGTTGTCGAAAATGCCATCCTATGTGTTCAGAAAGTGCACGTATTCGTGCAAAAAAATAAAAAAAGATAAAGGAATAGGTATCATATCACAGCAAAATATATTAAATTATTACAGTTTAAGAGTAAAAATAACAATTTACAATTCTTTATGAATGACACTTGCTTGACACGTGTATTGAAATAATGAAAGGGATAAAACATTGCTTCAATCACTAGTGTGACAAAGCTAGCGTACACTGTGTTCAAAGATTATCATGTAGATACGATTATTGAAAATAGAACGGTTATTTTATTAATTTCGATTTGGGTAAATACTTGATTATTTTTATATTTAAATCCACAGTTTACATCCAGTGCATATAATTAACAAATATAGCTATTTATTATATACAATGAAATCGTGATGCCAAAAATGTTTGTTTGCAATAATAAAATGATAAATAAAAATAAAATGATGTTGAATATACGTAAACATTAAAGAAAAGATTATCGCTACTGACGAAAAATGCTATTTGCTTTTCTGTAAATAGCTATTGAACATAAATTTTATTTGTGTTTTAAATAAAAAAGGCTTATACTTCATCCTTTCTTTTATTTCATCCTTTTTTTTTCATCTAGGCACCACTATTATTATAATTATCCTACAAGTTGGAGTGATGACCTTGTACGGGTTTCGGGAACTGCCTTGAAACGAATAGCGTAAGATCTGTCCTTATGGAGTTCTATAAGGAGGATTATGCAGTATGCTCAGCAGTGGGTGTTTATCGGGTGAAATGATGATGACCGAAAACGAACACCACAGCTAGTAATAAATACTTAATACAGTTATATCACCAAAAAAAATTTTTTTTTCATTGTAATACGACATCATAATAATCATAAAATAGTAAATGAAATTGTCACATTTATTTACTTGTGCAGGTAACCTAACATCTATATTCTATAACATTGAACCTCAGAGCAATATAGGTTTATTGCTCTGAGCATTGAACCTTCTGTGTCGTTAGTCTATGCCAATTACCATGGCAACTATTTGTTTATTTATATTTAATTGGCGAATTCTTATGACTTTTGCTTACACCTGCGCGGAAGTGACAAACTATCTTTGTCTTTTTTGTTTATATCATTTTATTAGAGCCATCTCTCTTATACAATCTGTCAATGTGATAAATTAAGTAAAATGAAAATTGTATTTGTGTGTGCCTGACACTGCATATGAAGCATTTTTTTTGGATATATTGTGAGTATATAACGTATCTATACATAAAATATCATTGGTTAATTCAATATGGCTCCAGTGTTAAAACATGGTCGAGGCAAGCCTTTGACTTCTCAAACTAAAGAATTAAACTTTAAATGTCGTTTCTTTTTCAGGTTAGTAAATTTTTCATTTTAGTAACATTGTTAATGTAAAAGTTATATGTATGTTAAATGTGCAAATATTAAAATAAAGTCTCATCTTTTTCAGAGGAGAAACACATATAGTTTAATTTAAAATCCCTTATAGTTTTATTTTATTTGCTGACCATACACTACTACAAACGCAAAAATTTCTCCAAGCTAATTTACCTGTAAGACAATCTTACCTGGGACAGCTAGTAGAGTAGGTATGCTTAATTATGGTATCCACTATCGTGAAAATTTATTTTGACAACACAAATAAAAGCAGAAAAAGTAATGATTATAATAGTCACAATAAGATATTACTTATCTACCTACAATATAAAGATAAATTTTAAAATGTGTTGGTAAGCACATAACTCGAAAACGGCTGATCCAATTTCATTAATTACTTTTTATAATATTCCTTGAAGTACGAGGATGGTTCTTATGGAGAGAAAATGTAAAAATGTACCACGGGCGAGGCCGGATCAGGCTCGCTGTTATTAGGATTACATAATAGTACTCACATTAAAATTGTTCAACCCTTCATTTAAGCAGATATTGGCCTGCTTAACTTTCTCTCTAAACTTATGTATTGTTTGTAACACAGCGTTACACTCCCAACAGAATAAAGGGCTTACTGATAACTGAAAATAAATAAATAAATATTTCAGGATAATTTTCACACACGGCACGATCTGATCCTATACTAAGCTTTCGCTTGTGAAACCAGATGGCTGATAAACATACATAATAGTTTTAAATAATTACTTGTATAGATAATTAACACCCAGACACAGAGAAAACATCTATGTTCATCGCACAAATATTTGCCCCGGGTGGGAATCGAACCCACAACCTCTGGCTTGGAAGGCAGGGTTACTACCAACCAAGCCAACCGGTCGTTCAATATGTTGTTTAATGAAAAACATAAACGCGAAAGTTTGTGAGTATGTATGTTTACTGTTTCACCCAAATACTACAGGACCAATTACAATGAAATTTGGCACACATATAGAGGGTAACTTGGTTAACACATAAGATAGGTTTTATTATGGAAATATTTATAAATACATAGTGATTGTAAGCTCCCGAGCAGAAAATAAAGGTGCTGTTGCTGGCTTATGTAGGCTTAAATGTATAATTTGACGAATTTTAAGCGGATTTTTAATAGAGTGATTTAGGAGTATGATTTAAGTTTTTTTAAGTCACTACATAGTATAAAACAATGTCGCTTTCTCTGTCCCTATGTCCCTTTGTATGCTTAAATCTTTAAAACTACGGAACGGATTTTGATGCGGTTTTTTTTAATACATAGTGATTCAATAGGAAGGTTTTAGTGTATAGTTTATTAGCTTTGAGACAAAGCGGGCGAAGCCGCGGGCGGAAAGCTAGTTAAAAATAAAAAAAAAAAACATTAAAATTTAATGTGTGAAAAAATCTGATTTTTGTTTCAAATTGATTTGTAACAGTTTTCTGAGATCACTCTGAATATAGATTAAATTTGAAGAGAAAGTATTTTCTACACTTCCTTACCTTGCTAGATACTTCACCAATCAAAAGCTTAACGTAGATATCATAGAATTCCCCGGCATTCGTCAGCTTTCTATCAGTTGATAAACATCCTTCACAGAAAAATATGGGTTCTATAATACTATTTGTCATAATTAAACTTTGGTTATTGAGTTTTTGAAATATAAAAGTAACTTTTATTAGATGAGAATTAAAACACAAAATTGTTATCAGCTCTCGGCCAATGTTTTGGATTTTTCAATGTTTTCGCATTGTTTTCGTAATTTTTGTCGACTTGATCGACTCGTATGACAATTGACATAACATTCTTGACAGTTGACATACATTTGACACGTAGTTTTTGTATTCTCTTTGCATTTGACCACAGAGCCCGTATACATATTACATTACTCTATGCCACAGAGCAAGTGACAAATATAAAAATACTAGCGGTCCGCCCCGGCTTCGCCTGTGGTACATATTTACGTTTTCTCTACATAAGAACCATCCTCGTAGGTACTTCAAGGAATAATGGAATGAATAATAAAAAAAGAATTATCGAAATCGGTCCACCCGTTCACGCGTGATGCCGTGACGATGCGAAACGGGTTTCATTTTTATAAATAGATATAGGTTGATAGATTGATTATCCACCACAGAGAAAGTAATATAATTCACTGTGTTAAATTTCATAATTTATTGACCTTACTCTCTAAGTATATTTATTTTTATATAAACTTGATATAAACCAATAGATTTAAGGTTCTTGGTATACACCACATACACCCACTATGCTCAAAGGACCTTACTATGACTTATTGCTTAACTTTGAACCAGACGCATAATTATTTCTGTACTTATTTATCTATACTTTGCATAATACAAAATCAAAACGTTTACTATCTACTTTAGAAAATTTTTTCTCAGTTATTAGTTCTTTATTATTGCTTAACTTTGAACCAGACGCATAATTATTTCTGTACTTATTTATCTATACTTTGCATAATACAAAATCAAAACGTTTACTATCTACTTTAGAAATTTTTTTCTCAGTTATTAGTTCTTTATTAAAGAATGCAATTAATAATCTACCTATTTACTGTATAGAGACACAGTATTACAATATTATTTCCTACAGTAAGGAAACGCCTTTGATGTCGCGCGATGCTGCCGCCAGCGTAGGTACTTACGCTGCTACACGGAAATACGCTAGGGTTGCAACAAATGGGAAATAAAACAATTGTGATTATTAATATTATGATGTAATTATTTGTTCATAAATATATAATTACAGATATTGCACTGCTAAATATTATTTACGTGGACACTTATTTTTGGATGTTCTTAATAATCGTATATTATAACATATAACTAATTAATGCATTCGCATTGGGATGTACAATCTGATTAGAAAATAATGAGGACAACATATACATAGCTATGATTTTAATTCAACAGATACAATTAATACAATCTTTCTGAAATATTGTTTCCTTCTGGGATTTCAATGTTGATTTACATCCGTAAACGGAACAGTTTGTGCGCGCCATAATAGAATATGTAAGTACCTATGTATAATAAAATTATTACACAAAAAATACGACTACGTCGTTCTTTCGCGCTAGGTAATGCAAACTAAGCGTGTGTGCCTTACGCGGCCCGCGTCGCCCGACCCCCCGCCAGTTCCCCTCCGTTTCTCTGCACAAGTACATTCGTTACCGTACTGTATAGATATTGTAATACTGTGATAGAAATTTAAACGTTTGTAAGAAATAAATGGAACTAACAGGAACGACCAAGCTGATAATTTAATTGAAATAATTTTATTTAAAAAACGAATCGTGAGCGTGCCGAGTAAACGTGTCAGAAGTGAAACTTTCTTGGCAAGATTTAAAGATACTTAGCAAAATCGTCACTTTGCTCCATGACGTGACGGTATAACCATGACGCGTCCTTGAAATTTTGAAAATTAAAAAATAATAAAAAATTAAAAAAATTCTCCTCAAAATTAATGTCCTACACACCAGGTCCTACAAAAAGAGTAAGAAAAGAGTAAATATGTATAATCTATGTTTTGTGCATAAAAACGCGGTCTTTGCACAGATAATATATTATAAACATTACTTGATGGATGTCTGTGGGTCTTTGCCATGTTTCTAGAAATATTTCACAACATAGTAACTAGTAGATCTGTGAATCTGTGAAGTGAAAAAACTTAATCTGTGGTTCACAAAATTGTTTATTGTTTAAAACTTTTTTTAAATTTGTGTATCGCCCTCATATGTGAGACGAGTGCAGATATCTGGGCAAACGCCGCTTCGCAAAAATCGCATTTAAATGGCCGTTCGCCTGTGTGTGTTCTTATGTGATTTTGTAGAATACGATTTGTCTGCAAAAGAAATAGAATTTCTTAATGACGCAATCTGTGGAAATTTTGAAATCATAGAGCCTAGATTAGATTATACACGTACACACACACACACACACACATACAAATGCAAACATATTAATTTATTTATATACTAGCGGTTCGCCTCGGCTTCGCCCGTGGTACATATTTCGCAATAAAAGGTAGCCTATGTTCTTTCTCAGGGTCTAAAGATTATCTGTGCCAAATTTCTTCAAAATCGGTCAAGTAGTTAATGCGTGAAAACTGAAAAGTGAAAACCATACATACATTACAAACTTTTCCTCTTTATAATATTAGTATAGAAGTATAGACAAATATATCAGGACAATTTTCACACACGGCACGATCTGATCTCACACTAAGCTTTCGCTTGTGTTATGGAAACCAGATGGCTGATAAACACACATATATAATTTTAAATAAATACTTATAGATAATCAATACCCAGACACATCTATGTTCATCAGTCATCACACATATATGCCCCGGGTGGGAGTCGAACCCACGACTCCTGGGTTGGAAGGCAGGGCCACTACCAACCAAGCCAACCGGTCAGTCAAGTCTGTCTTATTTGTCTGTGTAACTTACATGAAAAGCCCTTCCACAAATAGTACACAATTTCGTCTTTGGGTTTGGCACATGATCGTGGAAAGATGACGCCTTGTGTACTTTGAGATTTGATGCATTTAGGAAATACTATAAAAGGTAATAAAAAACATAAAATACGTACACTTTAGAAAAGAAAATGTGTGCCGAGCACACGTGTCAGAAGTGAAACTTCTTTGGCAAAATTCAAAGACACTAAAATCGTTGCGTTACTACATGATAACTGACGACACGGTATTGACGTGACGTGACCTTGAAATTTTACTCTCAACGCGCCTAAAGAAGTTTCACAGAAATAAAAAAATATAAGCATTGTGCTTTTTGATCTAGTATCGATAAAAAAGTAGTAATTAAAATTAATGTTACCATTTGAATGCTACTGAAAATCAACAAAATCTTGTACAACAGTGTATTTTATTTATTAACTAGCGGTCCGCCCCGGCTTCGCCCTTGGTACATGTTTACGTTTTCTCTACATAAGAACCATCCTCGTACTTCAAGGAATATAATAAAAAAAGAATTATCGAAATCGGTTCAGCCGTTCTCGAGTTATGCGCTTACCAACACATTTTGCGATTCATTTTTATATTTATTAATAGCTTACCACCCGCGGCATCGCCCGCTTTGTCTGAAACCTAATAAATTATATACAAAAACCTTCCTCGAGAACCACTCTTATCTATTAAAAAAAACCGCATCAAAATCCGTTGCGTCGTTTTAAAGATTTAAGCATACAAAGGGACATAGGTAAGGACAGAGAAAGCGACTTTGTTTTATATTATGTAGTGATTATTTATTTAAGAACTTACACGGTCACACGGCTCACAATAGTATTTTGTTTTCTTCAAATGCCTGAAATCATAATGAAAACTCAGCGCTGTGCTATTCGAGAACACTCTATCGCACTCCGTACAAGGAAACCTAAAAAAATATTTAATTTAAGTTATATAACATGTATTATGTGATTTATTATATTCTTACTTTATACTAATATTATAAAGCTGAAAAGTTTGTTTGAACGTGCTAATCTAGGGAAGTTTTGAAAAATTATTTCGGTGTTACATAGCCCATTTATCGAGGAAGGCTATAGTTTTCCCAAATGTATAATCTGTAATATTTTAAAACTTTTGCAATAAAGATTTATAAACTTAACTTATATGGTATTACCACAAAACAATTTAAAATTGTCCATAACTTTAAACCAGGGATCTGTCACTTTAATAGTAATTGTCTATGTGAAATACGACAAAACCAGATTAAAGAGAACCCGCGGTTAAAGTTAAACCCTGTCTAAAGATTTTTGTGGTAATACCAATAAATTTCAAAACTACCCACCTCTTTTCGTTATGCTTCGTGCTCGTATAAAAGTGACGTTTTAACAAATATTCATTATTAAAATGCATATTGCATTCAACACAGTAATGATCCCCTGATGACTTGACGTGAGTAGCGATATGATGGGCCACGAGCGAGTGTCTAAATTTAAATAATTTACCACATATTTCGCATTTCGGTTTTGTGTGGCGTTTTCTGTGGAAGTTTAAATTATTTAACTATACCTATATAGGGTGTCCCACTATTGGTATACTAAGCGCGAAGGAACTTGTAGTTTTGCATACACTGATCACGTTAAAAATACTTAAAAAAAAAAATTACGTCCAAAATTTTATTTATTTATTTATTTATTTCTGATTCCTTACAGCTATTCTTACAATAATTACATAATAATTGAACAATACGCCAATAAAAAGGAATTCCATTAATAGAATTATTGTAATAAACATGCTAAATTTTTCCTGAAAATCCATGTTTTCTTCTCTAGCTTCACGCAGCCGGCATATACCGCTTCTCTAATATGAGCATTTTATCTATGAAAACATAATCTTAAAGGATAGCTCACGTGCTGGTGGCAAAGTTGGGCGGCTCGCTTGTTATGGGTGTACACATAGAGTTTTAAGAATTCATCTATTTGAAAAAAAAATGCGTCTGGAATTTTTTAATTATTTTTTACGTACTCAGCGTATGCAAAACTATAACCTCCTTTGAGCTTAGTATAGCAACAGTGGGACACCCTGTATAGTATATACATTATTTAACTATAGATTTTAAAAAAAATGTATGTGTGTACTAGAGTACACACGTAAGTAGTGAAACTTCTTTATGATCTTAAAAATGTCACGAGTATGGTGTAACGCAAAAATGTCACGCGTACGGCGTAACGCAAAAATGTTACACTAAATTTTTTCCAACCCCGATAAAGAAGTTTCACTTCAATAAATAAATAAAAAATGTGTGCGTGTACCAGTGTACACACGTAAGAAGTGAAACTTCTTTATAACAAACAAACAAACAAACAAAAATACTTTATTGTGCACCACAGAGAAAAAAGTACAAATAAGGACACAATACATTAATTAATAAAAGAGCACAACAGGCGGTCTTGTCGCTCAGACAGCGATCTCTTCCAGACAACCTGGTGGACAAGGAGACGCAGAGCAAAAGTAATAACCTTATTTTTCAAAAAATAATTTACTATATCATATGCAACTTTACAGAAATACGTTGAATCACGCGTGGTGGGGATAAGAAAAAGATGGCGCGTAACGGAAAAATGTCACGCGTAACGAAAAAAATTTTTTTTCCAACCCCGACAAAGAAGTTTCACTTCAATAAAATAAACGTTTATTAAATAAATAAATATAGTGACCCTGCCTTCCAAGTGGGTTCGATTCCCACCCGGGGCATACATTTGTGTGATGAACATAGATGTTTGCTCTGTGTCTGGGTGTTAATTATCTACATAATATATAAGTATTTATTTAAATTTATATATGTATGTTTATCAGCCATCTGGTTTCCATAACACAAGCGAAAGCTTAGTATGGGATCAGATCGTGCCGTGTGTGAAAATTGTCCTGAAATATTTGTTATATATTTATTTATACCTACGTCTATGGTACTTACTTAAGGTGATCAATCAGATATTTCTTTGAAGTGCGAATCTGGCCACAATGATCACATTCGAAACGTAAATGCACATTTTTGTAATGACTGCTGACTTCAAAGCGACTCCTGAAATTTGTTTAATAACCCCTTAGAATAAATACTAATATTATAAAACTGAAGAGTTTGTTTGAACGCGGTAATCTCGGGAACTAATGGTACGAAGTGAAAAATTATTTCCGTTTTAGATAGCTCATTTATCGGGGAAGGCTATAATATCATCACGATACGACCAACAGGAGTGGCGCGTTCAAACAAACAAACAAAATCTTCAGCTTTATAATATTAAGTACTAGCTTTCCGCCTGCGGCTTCGCCCGCGTTTTCAAAAAAAAACCCGCATAGTTCCCGTTCCCGTGGGATTTCCGGGATAAAACCTAGCCTATGTCACTCAGAAATGATGTAGCTTTCCAACAGTGAAAGAATTTTTCAAATCTGCCAAGTAGTTTCGGAGCCTATTCAATTCATACAAACAAACAAACAAACAAAAAATCAAACCTTTCCTCTTTATAATATTTGTATAGATGTATAGATGTATAGATATATTTGATTTCAAATGAAAATTTGTATACCCACCCAAACTGCATTCTACACTTCACGCAGCTAAAAACGTTTCTATGCATTTTATTCAAGTGTTCGTACATTTTGTTCTCAAGATAACATTCCTCACGACACACGCAACACACATATTTTGTGTTGTGCATCTCAATATGAGACACTATTTGTTTCTGCGGCACTCTTTGCTTGCAAATGTCGCACAAATGTTCGCTGCTTTTCTGGAAATTTGAGCCACATTGAAAAAATCGCTTCAAATTTCGAATCAAAGAAAGTGTGGGTACCGACTTTTAAAAATGAATGCGTTTATTGCATATGAGTATATAAATAGTACAGAGTTTAATGCATGTGAGTATATAAATAGTACAGGGTTTATTAAATACGAGTGATTACGGCCGCCATTGCATGTGCTAATGGCGGCAGATCGTAGACATAAACGCCCTCTACACTATCGTGATTGCCTCTATTCGCCCAATGCTGCCATTGTGTAGACTGTAGAGGGCTAGAAGCTCTGTACTATTAGTCTACTCATGTATTTGTTGTGTATGTACTGTATACATTAATAAATCTATATATTAATTTACGTTACCTTCGGATGGTATTTCCTAGCATGCGCATTATATTTATGTTTTGTGCTAAAACCAATTATACAAGTTTCACACTGATACGTCATTGTTCTGTAATTTTGCATTGATTTCGCTTTATCCCGCCATAACGTTATTTCATTGTCATCCATTCTCACTCTCTCGCACTTGTTAAACAAAACTCTTATTTCTTCTTTATCACGTTTCTTCATAGTGTATCGCACATTGTTAGAGGATTTTTGACCTTTAGATTTATGTACTTTGTCTTTGTCATTTTCCAAAACGAAATCTTCGTCATCCTCTAAATTGTTTGTGTCCTCTTTCTCATCTGCAGATTCTGCGCCCATAGACACGTCATTTTCCAAGTCAGAATCGTTTGACTTTATAGCGTTCGATTGTATTGGCGCAGTTAATATTTTTCGTTTATCACGTTTCTTCACAGTGTATCGCACATTCTTAGAGGATTTTCGACCTTTGGATTTATGTACTTTGTCTTTGTCATTTTCCAAAACGAAATCTTCGTCAGCCTCTAAATTGTCTGTGTCCTCTTTCTCATCTGCAGATTCTGCGCCCATAGACACGTCATTTTCCAAGTCAGAATCGTCAGACTTTATAGCGTTTAATTGTATTGGCGCAGTTAATATTTCGTTTTCTAAAGAGATGGTTTCCTTATTAAAATTATCATCAGCTGCAATTTCTTCTTCATCTTTAATATTAATGTCGTTTTCCTCACTATGTATTGCATATATTATATTATCTGATATGTTTGATGTGGATAAAGTTGATAAGCAGATTTTTGTCTGAAATCATTGTTATAGTGCACTAGCGGTCCGCCCCGGCTTCGCCCGTGGTACATGTTTACGTTTTCTCTACATAAGAACCATCCTCGTACTTCAAGGAATATAATAAAAAAAGAATTATCGAAATCGGTTCAGCTGTTCTCGAGTTATGCGCTTACCAACACATTTTGCGATTCATTTTTATATATAAGATTTACACATAAGTGTTAGTTAAACATTCGTTTGCGAATGAAGTCGAAACGCAGTTCACAAACTTAACTTTGATTACGTCTGAAAATCCATGTTGTGTTGGCCTCGCTTATCACCTAGCTTTTTGAACGAATGTGTAAACGCACCATAAAAAACAATTTTCAAACCATACACTAACTAATTTGACTTCACACTATTAATAAAAATCTAGAGTCACAATGATAGTTACCATGCTCCTCTGAAACGGCTGGACCAATTTTTATGAAATATTTTTGTGCTTCAGAATCGGCAAACATCTATTTTTCATACCCCTAAGAGATAAGAGTAAGACAATCTTACCTGGGACAGCTAGTAGAGTAGGTATGCTTAATTATGGTATCGACTATCGTGAAAATTTATTTTGACAACACAAATAAAAGCAGAAAAAGTAATGATTATAATAGTCACAATAAGATATTACTTATCTACAATATAAAGATAAATTTCAAATGTGTTGGTAAGCACATAACTCGAAAACGGCTGATCCAATTTCATTAATTACTTTTTATAATATTCCTTGAAGGATGGTTCTTATGGAGAGAAAACGTAAACATGTACCACGGGCGAAGCCGGAGCAGGCCGCTAGTGTTATTAGGATTAATAGTACTCACATTAAAATTTTTCAACCCTTCATTTAAGCAGATATTGGCCTGCTTAACTTTCTCTCTAAACTTATGTATTGTTTGTAACACAGCGTTACACTCCCAACAGAATAAAGGGCTTACTGATAACTGAAAATAAATAAATCAATATTTCAGGACAATTTTCACACACGGGACGATCTGACTAAGCTTTCGCTTGTGAAACCACATGGCTGATAAACATACATATGTATATATAATTTTAAATAAATACTTATATAGATAATTATCACCCAGACACAGAGCAAACATCTATGTTCATTGCACAAATATTTGCCCAGGGTGGGAATCGAACCCACGACCTCTGGCTTGGAAGGCAGGGCCACTACCAACCAAATCAACCGGTCAGTCAATATGTTATTTAATGAAAAACATAAACGCGAAAGTTTGTGAGTATGTATGTTTACTGTTTCACGCAAATACTACAGAACCGATTACAATTAAATTTGGCACACATATAGAGGGTAACTTGGTTAGCACATAAGATAGGTTTTATTATGGAAATATTTATAAATACATAGTGATTGAAGCTCTCGAGCAGAAAAAATAGGTGCTGTTGCTGTCTTATGTAGGCTTAAATGTATAAATTGACGAATTTTAAGCGGTTTTTTTAATAGAGTGATTTAGGAGTATGATTAAAGTTTTTTTAAGTCACTACATAGTATAAAACAAAGTCGCTTTCTCTGTCCCTATGTCCCTCTGTATGCTTAAATCTTTAAAAATACGGAACGGATTTTGATGCGGTTTTTTTTAATACATAGTGATTCAATAGGAAGGTTTTAGTGTATAATTTATTAGCTTTGAGACAAAGCGGGCGAAGCCGCGGGCGGAAAGCTAGTTAAAAATAAAAAATAAAACATTAAAATTTAATTTGTGCAAAAATCTGAATTTTGTTTCAAATTGATTTATAACAGTTTTCTGAGATCACTCGGAATATAGATTAAATTTGAAGAGAAAGTATTTTCTACACTTCCTTACCTTGCTAGATACTTCACCAATCAAAAGCTTAACGTAGATATCATAGAATTCCCCGGCATTCGTCAGCTTTCTATCAGACATCAGTTGATAAACATCCTTCACAGAAAAATATGGGTTCTATAATACTATTTGTCATAATTAAACTTTGGTTATTGTGTTTTTGAGATATAAAAGTAGCTTATATTAGATTAGAATTAAAACACAAAATTGTTATCAGCTCTCGGCCAATGTTTTGGATTTTTCAATGTTTTCGCATTGTTATTTGTTTTCGTAATTTTTGTCGACTTGATCGACTCGTATGACAATTGACATAACATTCTTGACAGTTGACATACATTTGACACGTAGTATTTGTATTCTCTTTGCATTTGACCACAGAGCCTGTATACATATTACATTACTCTATGCCACAGAGCAAGTGACAAATACAAAAATACTAGCAGTCCGCCCCGGCTTCGCCTGTGGTACATATTTACGTTTTCTCTACATAAGAACCATCCTCGTAGGTACCTCAAGGAATAATGGAATGAATAATAAAAAAAGAATTATCGAAATCGGTCCACCCGTTCACGCGTGATGCCGTGACGATGCGAAACGGGTTTCATTTTTATATATAGATTGATTATCCACCACAGAGAAAGTAATATAATTCACTGTGTTAAATTTCATTATTTATTGACCTTACTCTCTAAGCAGGTATATTTATTTTAATATAAACTTGATATAAACCAATAGATTTAAGGTTCTTTGTATACACCACATACACCCACTATACTCAAAGGACCTTACTATGACTTATTGCTTAACTTTGAACCAGACCAGATGCATAATTTCTGTACTTATTTATCTATACTTTGCATAATGCAAAATCAAAACGTTTACTATAGAAACTTACAAAAACTTATAAACTTATAAGTTATAACCTCAGGTTATAACTATCTACTTTAGAAATTTTTTTCTCCATTATCAGTTCTTTATTAAAGAATGCAATTAATAATCTACCTATTCACTGTATAGAGACACAGTATTACAATATTATTTCCTACAGTAAGGAAACGCCTTTGATGTCGCGCAATGCTGCCGCCAGCGTAGGTACTTACGCTGCTACACGAAAATACGCTAGGGTTGCAACAAATGGGAAATAAAACAATTGTGATTATTAATATTATGATGTAATTATTTGTTCATAAATATATAATTACAGATATTGCACTGCTAAATATTATTTACGTGGACACTTATTTTTGGATGTTCTTAATAATTGTATATTATAACATATAACTAAGTAATGCATTCGCATTGGGATGTACAATCTGATTAGAAAATAATGAGGACAACATATACATAGCTTTGATTTTAATTCAACAGATACAACTAATACAATCTTTCTGAAATATTGTTTCCTTCTGGGATTTCAACGTTGATTTACATCCGTAAACGGAACAGTTTGTGCGCGCCATAATAGAATATGTAAGTAGTAAGTACCTATGTATAATAAAATTATTACACAAAAAATACGACTGCGTCGTTCTTTCGCGCTAGGTAATGCAAACTAAGCGAGTGTGCCTTACGCGGCCCGCGTCGCCCGACCCCCCGCCAGTTCCCCTCCGTTTCTCTGCACAAGTACATTCGTTACCGTACTGTATAGATTAGATATTGTAATACTGTGATAGAAATTTAAACGTTTGTAAGAAATAAATGGAACTAACAGGAACGACCAAGCTGATAATTTAATTGAAATAATTTTATTTAAAAAACGAATCGTGAGCGTGCCGAGTAAACGTGTCAGAAGTGAAACTTTCTTGGCAAGATTTAAAGATACTTAGCAAAATCGTCACTTTGCTCCATGACGTGACGGTATAACCATGACGCGTCCTTGAATTTTTGAAAATTAAAAAATAGTAAAAAATTAAAAAAATTCTCCTCAAAATTAATTTCCTACACACCAGGTCCTACAAAAAGAGTAAGAAAAGAGTAAATATGTATAATCTATGTTTTGTGCATAAAAACGCGGTCTTTGCACAGATAATATATTATAAACATTACTTGATGGATGTCTGTGGTTCTTTGCCATGTTTCTAGAAATATTTCACAACATAAGTAACTAGTAGATCTGTGGATCTATGAAGTGAAAAAACTTAATCTGTGGTTCACAAAATTGTTTATTGTTTAAAACTTTTTTTAAATTTGTGTATCGCCCTCATATGTGAGACGAGTGCAGATATCTGGGCAAACGCCGCTTCGCAAAAATCGCATTTAAATGGCCGTTCGCCTGTGTGTGTTCTTATGTGATTTTGTAGAATACGATTTGTCTGCAAAAGAAATAGAATTTCTTAATGACGCAATCTGTGGAAATTTTGAAATCATAGAGCATAGATTAGATTATACACGTACACACACACACACACATACAAATGCAAACATATTAATTTATTTATATACTAGCGGTTCGCCTCGGCTTCGCCCGTGGTACATATTTCGCAATAAAAGGTAGCCTATGTTCTTTCTCAGGGTCTAAAGATTATCTGTGCCAAATTTCTTCAAAATCGGTCAAGTAGTTTATGCGTGAAAACTGAAAAGTGAAAACCATACATACATACATACATACAAACTTTTCCTCTTTATAATATTAGTATAGAAGTAGGTATAGACAAATATATCAGGACAATTTTCACACACGGCTCGATCTGATCTCACACTAAGCTTTCGCTTGTGTTATGGAAACCAGATGGCTGATAAACACACATACATAATTTTAAATAAATACTTATAGATAATCAATACCCAGACACATCTATGTTCATCAGTCATCACACATACAGTGCGACACAAAAGAGATGAAAATAAATGAGGGCGCCACCGTCGCTCATATAGCAACACTGATACTGCGACGCAAGCGATCTTGATACTATAGAATAAAAATCCAAAAATCTATATAATATAATCTAAAATAAATACCGCGATTTAAACCGTTAAAATTCTTTCATTGTAGCAATAGTGTAATTTAAGACAAAAATACATTAGTATTTTAATTGACCTACCTAGGTCAAATTTTACTTAAATGTATTTGGAATTAGTTATTTTATAAAAATCGGTCAAGTGTTTAGACTGCAGAGGCGCACATAGAATCAAACATACAAACAAACAAGCATACATGCAGCTCAAACACATTACCCTCTTTCTGGGTCCGTCGGGTAGAAAAAAACAAGGCGATTTGAAAACCACATATTTTTATTTTTTTTGTAGATAAATTTTGTACATTAATATAATTCATCAAAATCTAAATATTCTACTCCTTCAAAGGACTGATCATCACTCTGTTTCGAAGTACTGGCAAGAGGGTACGGGGCATCTTCAGTATCTGTAAATATGATACAGTAAATATGATTTTTTTTTCTCGTGGTTTGATTGATTAATAGATAGATAGCTGTATGAAAACAGTTATCACTATACTATGTAGTAAAATCTAAACTAGGTACTTTATTTGAGGCTGGTTGGATTGGATATAACTTCTTGACTCAAATTGTGCTGGTCGCACTATAAAAACTAGTTTTTGTTTACATACAAATAACCTCAAATTAAATTGCGAAAACGTAATAATCGCCATACATACATACATTAAACACTCGTTACTAATGGAATATTCTATTTTACGTAGTACTGAGCAAAAATTAATGGAATCTCACCGGTATATTCTGCTGTACGTTTGTAAACGTTTTCCAAATCAGTCAATAAATTTCCAGCTTGAAATTCGGACAAACACCGAATAAAAACTTTATACACCACATCACGGACACCGCTACGTTTAACCTTTTTCATGATGTCTCCTTTTTTATTTAAATTTCTTGTTCTAAATAACAATTTATCTCAATAATTCTCCTCTTCACGAAAAAAACAACAAATTTTTATTCAACTTGACAGCTACATTGCCAATTCAGGGTTGCCAGGTAATGAAAAACGAATTAGTTCCAAAATAATTAATTTCATCTCTTTTATGTCGTACTATATATGCCCCGGGTGGGAGTTGAACCCACGACTCCTGGGTTGGAAGGCAGGGCCACTACCAACCAAGCCAACCGGTCAGTCAAGTCTGTCTTATTTGTCTGTGTAACTTACATGAAAAGCCCTTCCACAAATAGTACACAATTTCGTCTTTGGGTTTGGCACATGATCGTGGAAAGATGACGCCTTGTGTACTTTGAGATTTGATGCATTTAGGAAATACTATAAAAGGTAATAAAAAACATAAAATACGTACACTTTAGAAAAGATAATGTGTGCCGAGCACACGTGTCAGAAGTGAAACTTCTTTGGCAAAATTCAAAGACACCAAAATCGTTGCGTTATTACATGATAACTGACTAGACGGTATTGACGTGACGCGACCTTGAAATTTTACTCTCAACGCGCCTAAAGAAGTTTCACAGAAATAAAAAAATATAAGCATTGTGCTTTTTGATCTAGTATCGATAAAAAAGTAGTAATTAAAATTAATGTTACCATTTGAATGCTACTGAAAATCAACAAAATCTTGTACAACAAAGTGTATTTTACTTATTACTAGCTTACCGCCCGCGGCTTCGCCCGCTTTGTCTGAAACCTAATAAATTATATACAAAAACCTTCCTCGAGAACCACTCTTATCTATTAAAAAAACCGCATCAAAATCCGTTGCGTAGTTTTAAATATTTAAGCATACAAAGGGATATAGGGACAGAGAAAGCGACTTTGTTTTATACTATGTAGTGATAATTATTTATTTAAGAACTTACACGGTCACACGGCTCACAATAATATTTTGTTTTCTTCAAATGCCTGAAATCATAATGAGAACTCAGCGCTGTGCTATTCGAGAACACACTATCGCACTCCGTACAAGGAAACCTAAAAAAATAATTAATTTAAGTTATAAAACATGTATTATGTGATTTATTATATTCTTACTTTATACTAATATCACAGAATACATAATAGTAGCTAAACGCTACAGAACGGACACTCTCCGCCTCCCGCCAAAATTAAACACTTACCTCACCCCGCGCGATCAGACATAAAATGGGCCATATTTTTCTGCAAGGACGATACGCAACGAAGATTGACAACATTAATCAAATTGACTTAAAGTAATTTTATTATTTTGGATTTGTGATTATCGTTTTTCGTAGAAAATGGTTAGATATTGTGCTGTTTACGGATGTATTTCATCAGAAAAACGCGAATTTTTTTTTTACGCTAGTCACAAATGTGCCAACCATAAAGCGTTAACACACACATTTGCAGTCTCTACAGCGTGACTGTCAAAACGATCATTTTGTATGGAGTGTCCGGGGTGTGCTAATATTATAAAGCTGAAAAGTTTGTTTGTTTGAACGCGCTAATCTCGGGAAGTACTGGTCCGATTTGATAAATTCTTTCGGTGTTACATAGCCCATTTATCGAGGAAATGTATAATTTGTAATATTTTAAAACTTTTGCAATAAAGATTTATAAACTTAACTTATATGGTATTACCACAAAACAATTTAAACACAGTCTAACTTTAAACCAGGGATCTGTCACTTTAATAGTTGTCTATGTGAAATACGACAAAACCAGATTAAAGAGAACCCGCGGCTTAAGTTAAACTCTGTCTAAAGATTTTTGTGGTAATACCAATAAATTTCAAAACTACCCACCTCTTTCCGTTATGCTTCACGCTCTTATAAAAGTGACGTTTTAACAAATGTTCATTATTAAAATGCATATTGCATTCAACACAGTAATTATCCCCTGATGACTTGACGTGAGTAGCGATATGATGGGCCATGAGCGAGTTTCGAGATTTAAATAATTTACCACATATTTCGCATTTCGGTTTTGTGTGGCGTTTTCTGTGAAAGTTTAAACCATAGACTATAGATTAAATAAATAAATAAAAAATGTGTGCGTGTACCAATGTACACACGTAAGAAGTGAAACTTCTTTATGACCTTATTTTTCAAAAAATAATTTACTATATATGCAACTTTACAGAAATACGTCGAATCACGCGTGGTGGGGATAAGAAAAAGATGGCGCGTAACAGAAAAATGTCACGCGTAACGAAAAAATGTTACATTAAATTTTTTTCCAACCCCGATAAAGAAGTTTCACTTCAATAAAATAAACGTTTATTGTCAACTAAACACAAATACACAGAGCATGAGATTACACAATATAAACATTAAGTAACACACACATTTGACTGACCGGTTGGCTTGGTTGGTAGTGACCCTGCCTTCCAAGCCAGAGGTCGTGGGTTCGATTCCCACCCGGGGCATATATTTGTGTGATGAACATAGATGTTTGCTCTGTGTCTGGGTGTTAATTATCTACATAATATATAAGTATTTATTTAAATTTATATATTATGTATGTTTATCAGCCATCTGGTTTCCATAACACAAGCGAAAGCTTAGTATGGAATCAGATCGTGCCGTGTGTGAAAATTGTCCTGAAATATTTGTTATTTATTTATACCTTTGTATATTTATTTATACCTGCGTGTATGGTACTTACTTAAGGTGATCAATCAGATTTTTCTTTGAAGTGCGAATCTGGCCACAATGATCACATTCGAAACGTAAATGCATATTTTTGTAATGACTGCGGACTTCAAAGCGACGCCTGAAATTTTTTTAAGAACCTCTTAAAATAAATATGTACTAATATTATAAAACTGAAGAGTTTGTTTGAATGCGCTAATCTCGGGAACTAATGGTACGAAGTTAAAAATTATTTCCGTTTTAGATAGCTCATTTATCGGGGAAGGTTATAGGCTATATACCATCACGCTACGACCAACAGGAGTGGCGCGTTCAAACAAACAAACAAACTCTTCAGCTTTATAATATTAGTATAGATTTGATTTCAAATGACATTTGAATACCCACCCAAACTGCATTCTGCATTTCACGCAGCTAAGAACGTTTCTATGCATTTTATTCAAGTGTTTGTACATTTTGTTCTCAGGATAACATTCCTCACGACACACGCAACACACATATTTTGTCTTGTGCATCTCAATGTGAGCCTCTAACTGTTTCTGCAGCACTCTTTGCTTGCAAATCTCGCACAAATGTTCGCTGCTTTTCTGGAAATTTGAGCCACATTTAAAAAAATGTGTGCGTGTACTAGTGTACACACGTAAGAAGTGAAACTTCTTTATGACCTTATTTTTCAAAAAATAATTTACTATATGCAACTTTACAGAAATACGTCGAATCACGCGTGTAGGGATAAGAAAGAGATGGCGCGTAACGGAAAAATGTCACGCGTATCGAAAAAATCTTACACAAATTTTTTTTCCAACCCCGATAAAGAAGTTTCACTTCAAAAATTAATGCGTTTATTGCACATGAGTACATAGCTTACAAATAGTACAGAGACAAAGCTTTTTAAGAACGTTCTCATCTTTTTTGGAAGGGCAACAAATTTACTTTTGTAATCCTGTACATAATTAAATTATGACATATTTTTATTTTTTACAGAATTATTCACAGTGCAAACACAACCACTATTAATAATAAATTACCATGTTCGTCCATAGATAATAAATAGATATATACAAACTGAAAAACCAAAAACCATGACATTGTTCAACTGGAAAACTATAAATGCCATCGAACACTGGTTATTTTCAAATCTCGCCGTGTACGTGATAAGCGATGACATTTTCCCAGTGCTACGCATGTGTATGTGCACAGTGTATGTGTCATGTGCTTGTAGTATAGGCCCTCTGCACTATGGGCAGCGTTGGCCCAACAAATGATTGTCGATGTTTGCCGCCGTTACGGCCGCCATTACATGCCGTAATGGCGGCAGATCGTAGACATAAACGCCCCCTACACTATTCGCCCAACGCTACCGCCTACCAATGTGTAGAGGTCTAGAAGCTCTGTACTATTTATCTACTCATGTATTCGTTGTGTATGTACTGTATAGATTAATAAATCTATATATTAATTTACGTTACCTTCGGATGGTATTTCCTAGCATGCGCATTATATTTATGTTTTGTGCTAAAACCAATTATACAAGTTTCACACTGATACGTCATTGTTCTGTAATTTTGCATTGATTTCGCTTTATCCCGCCATAACGTTATTTCATTGTCATCCATTCTCACTCTCTCGCACTTGTTAAACAAAACTCTTATTTCTTCTTTATCACGTTTCTTCACAGTGTATCGCACATTGTTAGAGGATTTTTGACCTTTGGATTTATGTACTTTGTCTTTGTCATTTTCCAAAACGAAATCTTCGTTATCCTCTAAATTGTCTGTGTCCTCTTTCTCATCTGCAGATTCTGCGCCCATAGACACGTCATTTTCCAAGTCAGAATCGTTTGACTTTATAGCGTTCGATTGTATTGGCGCAGTTAATATTTCTCGTTTATCACGTTTCTTCACAGTGTATCGCACATTCTTAGAGGATTTTCGACCTTTGGATTTATGTGCTTTGTCTTTGTCATTTTCCAAAACGAAATCTTCGTCATCCTCTAAATTGTCTGTGTCCTCTTTCTCATCTGCAGATTCTGCGCCCATAGACACGTCATTTTCCAAGTCAGAATCGTCAGACTTTAGAGCGTTTAATTGTATTGGCGCAGTTAATATTTCGTTTTCTAAAGAGATGGTTTCCTTATTAAAATTATCATCAGCTGCAATTTCTTCTTCATCTTTAATATTAATGTCGTTTTCCTCACTATGTATTGCATATATTATATTATCTGATATGTTTGATGTGGATAAAGTTGATAAGCAGATTTTTGTCTGAAATCATTGTTATAGTGCATTTAAACATTCGTTTGCGAATGATGTCGAAACGCAGTTCACATCGTAACTTTGATTACGTCTGAAAATCCATGCTGTGTTGGCCTCGCTAATCACCTAGACTTTGAACGAATGTGTAAACGCACCATAAAAAAACAATTTTCAAACCATACACTAACTAATTTGACTTCACACTATTAATAAAAATCTAGAGTCACAATGTTAGTTACCATGCTCCTCTGAAACGGCTGGACCAATTTTTATGAAATTTTTTTGTACTTCAGAGTCGGCAAACACCTATTTTTCATACCCCTAAGTGATAAGAGTAAGACAATATTACCTGGGACAGCTAGTAGAGTAGGTATGCTTAATTATGGTATCCACTATCGTGAAAATTTATTTTGACAACACAAATAAAAGCAGAAAAAGTAATGATTATAATAGTCACAATAAGATATTACTTATCTACAATATAAAGATAAATTTCAAATGTGTTGGTAAGCACATAACTCGAAAACGGCTGATCCAATTTCATTAATTACTTTTTATAATATTCCTTGAAGTACGAGGATGGTTCTTATGGAGAGAAAACGTAAAAATGTACCACGGGCGAAGCCGGAGCAGGCTCGCTGTTATTAGGATTAATAGTACTCACATTAAAATTGTTCAACCCTTCATTTAAGCAGATATTGGCCTGCTTAACTTTCTCTCTAAACTTATGTATTGTTTGTAACACAGCGTTACACTCCCAACAGAATAGAGGGCTTTCTGTTAGCTGAAAATAAATAAATAAATATTTCAGGACAATTTTCACACACGGGATGATCTGATCCCATACTAAGCTTTCGCTTGTGAAACCACATGGCTGATAAACATACATATGTATAATTTTAAATAACTACTTATATAGATAATTAACACCCAGACACAGAGCAAACATCTATGTTCATCGCACAAATATTTGCCCCGGGTGGGAATCGAACCCACGACCTCTGGCTTGGAAGGCAGGGCCATTACCAACCAAACCAACCTGTCAGTCAATATGTTATTTAATGAAATACATAAACGCGAAAGTTTGTGAGTATGTATGTTTACTGTTTCACGCAAATACTACAGAACCGATTACAATGAAATTTGGCACACATATAGAGGGTAACTTGGTTAGCACATAAGATAGGTTTTATTATGGAAATATTTATAAATACATAGTGATTGTAAGCTCCCGAGCAGAAAATAAAGGTGCTGTTGCTGGCTTATGTAGGCTTAAATGTATAAATTGACGAATTTTAAGCGGTTTTTTTAATAGAGTGATGAAGGAGTATGATTTAAGGAGCTATATTTTTTTTTAAGTAAGTATAATATAAAGCGGGCGAAATCGCGCGTGGCAAGCTTTAAAAAAAACATTAAAGTTACATGTGTGCAAAAGTCTGACTTTTGTTTCAAATTGATTTGTTACAGTTTTTTGAGTTCAATCGCAATATGGATTAGATTTGAAGAGAAAGTATTATTATTTTCTATACTTCCTTACCTTGCTAGATACTTCACCAATCAAAAGCTTAACGTAGATATCATAGAATTCCCCGGCATTCGTCAGCTTTCTATCAGTTGATAAACATCCTTCACAGAAAAATATGGGTTCTATAATATTATTTGTCATAATTAAACTTTGGTTATTGTGTTTTTGAAATATAAAAGTAGCTTTTATTAGATTAGAATGAAATCACAAAATTGTTATCAGCTCTCGGACAATGTTTAGAATTTTTCAATGTTTTCGTAATTTTTGTCGACTTGATCGACTCGTTTATCTAACATTCTTGACAGTTGACATACATTTGACACGTAGTAACTCTAGTATTTGTATTCTCTTTGCATTTGACCACAGAGCAAGTGACAAATATAAAAATACTAGCGATCCGCCCCGGCTTCTTTTATTTTATTTATTATTATTATATAACATGTCGACACTTACTTACTAACCCAATGTAGCAATTGTTCATCATGCTGCCTTGTAAACTTCGTATTATCTTCCCACACGAATCCAACCTTTTTCCCCACCCTCGTCTCCATACACGCCAAGATCTGCTAATCTTTTGCGCACATCAGTTAAGAACGGTGGAGGGCGGACGCAGTGGGGAGCGACGTATCAACGCGTCTGCTGTGCGCACACACACGCAGTAGCGCTTGAACCACCGCGCCGCATCCGATCCATTGGACCACATTGGACATGCGTGCGTCCATGCGTAAACCGCATGCGAGTAATGCCCAGTTCCTGTAAAATAATTATTGACATGAAACTTTAATAAATAGAAATATATTAAAATTATATACATATTTTAATTTAGGAGCGTTAACCTAGTCTTTAAATTACCATCACTACTTAAAAGATATTAAGATACAAAACAAGTTATTTATACTGATTAAAATTATTCTCATCTTCCATCCATTCAGTGCTAATGAAAGGAAATTGAATGATGAAAAGTACTTTTGATGAAAAGCTCCTATTTGGTAAAAAGCTCTATTGATGAAAAGCTCTGTTGATGAAAAGCTCTATTGATGAAAAGCTTCTATTTGGTGACAAGCTCTATTGATGAAAAGCTTCTATTTGGTAAAAACTAAAAAGCTCTATTGATGAAAAGCTTCTATTTGGTAAAAACTAAAAAGCTCTATTGATGAAAAGCTTCTATTTGGTGACAAGCTCTATTGATGAAAAGCTTCTATTTGGTGAAAAGCTCTATTGATGAAAAGCTTCTATTTGGTAAAAAGCTCTATTGATGAAAAGCTTCTATTTGGTAAAAAGCTCTATTGATGAAAAGCTTCTATTTGGTGAAAAGCTCTATTGATGAAAAGCTTCTATTTGGTAAAAAGCTCTATTGATGAAAAGCTTCTATTTGGTAAAAAGCTCTATTGATGAAAAGCTTCTATTTGGTGAAAACGAAAAGCTCTATTGATGAATAGCTTATATTTGGTAAAAAGCTCTATTGATGAAAAGCTTATATTTGGTAAACAGCTCTATTGATGAAAACCTTCTATTTGGTGAAAAGCTCTATTGATGAAAAGCTTCTATTTGGTGAAAAGCTCTATTGATGAAAAGCTTCTATTTGGTAAAAAGCTCTATTGATGAAAAGCTTCTATTTGGTGAAAAGCTCTATTGATGAAAAGCTTCTATTTGGTGAAAATCTCTATTGATGAAAAGCTTCTATTTGGTGACAAGCTCTATTGATGAAAAGCTTCTATTTGGTAAAAAGCTCTATTGATGAAAAGCTTCTATTTGGTGAAAAGCTTTATTGATGAAAAGCTCTATTGATGAATAGCTTCTATTTGGTAAAAAGCTCTATTGATGAAAAGTTTCTATTTGGTAAAAAGCTCTATTGATGAAAAGCTTCTATTTGGTGAAAAGC
This sequence comes from Colias eurytheme, assembly GCF_061535395.1. Taxonomy (NCBI): domain Eukaryota; kingdom Metazoa; phylum Arthropoda; class Insecta; order Lepidoptera; family Pieridae; genus Colias; species Colias eurytheme. Next base: position 3,706,357 of record NC_143010.1, on the reverse strand, counting down.
TCTATTGATGAAAAGCTTATATTTGGTAAAAAGCTCTATTGATGAAAAGCTTATATTTGGTAAAAAGCTCTATTGATGAAAAGCTTCTATTTGGTGAAAAGCTCTATTGATGAAAAGCTTCTATTTGGTAAAAAGCTCTATTGATGAAAAGCTTCTATTTGGTGACAAGCTCTATTGATGAAAAGCTTCTATTTGGTGAAAAGCTCTATTGATGAAAAGCTTCTATTTGGTAAAAAACTCTTTTAGTATCTTTTTATTTCTTCTTCCTTGACACTATTGTAAACATACGCACACCTTCAGATAGTGCGTGTGCATGAGGTGCGTGGCGGTGCGCAGCGCGGGCGCCTCGTGCTCGTACTGCGCCTGCAGCAGCTGCGGCAGGTGCTGCAGCGCGGCCGGCGTGCCCGCGCTCGGCTCGCCCGCGCCGCGGCCGCACGCAACAATGAGATTATAAAAATATGTTCGGTCAACGTGATATTTTTTTTTTCACGTTAAAATTAAACCAAGAACCATCCTCGTACTGCAAGGAATAATGGAATGAATAATAAAAAAAGAATTATCGAAATCGGTCCACCCGTTCACGTGTGATGTCGTGAGTTCGTGACAACGCGAAACGGGTTTTATTTTTATATATATAGATTGATAGATTGATTATCCACCACAGAGAAAGTAATATAATTCACTGTGTTAAATTTCATAATTTATTGACCTTACTCTATATATGTATATATTTATTAAAGTGAAACTTTTATTACATCGTCTCAAACTTTTTGGTCTGTGTAGCGCATGTCGCGTGACGGTACTACACAAAGCAGTGTTCGGAACCGTTCGAACAGTTTCACTTTTACCGTGGTTTCATAAAACCACACAACGTTTTTTTTATATAAACTTGATATAAACCAATAGATTTAAGGTTCTTGGTATACACCACATACACCCACTATACTCAAAGGACCTTACTATGACTTATTGCTTAACTTTGAACCCTTATTATAATAGTAGTAGTAGTAGATAGTATATATTATACTCTAAGTTTGAACCAGACTCATCATTTCTGTACTTATTTATTGCTTAAGGCAAAATCAAAACGTTTAGTTCTTTATTGTAGGATGCAATTAATAATCTACCTATTCACTGTATAGAAATTTAAACGTTTGTAAGAAATAAATGGAACTACCTTGGAACGACCAAGCTGATAATTTAATTGAAATGATTTTATTTAAAAAACGAATCGTGTGCGTGCCGAGCAAACGCGTCAGAAGTGAAACTTTCTTGGCAAGATTTAAAGATACTTAGCAAAATCGTCGCTTTGCTCCATGACGTGACGGTATAACCATGACGCGTCCTTGAAATTTTGAAAATTAAAAAAGAATAAAAAATTTAAAAATTTCTCCTCAAAATTAATGTCCTACACACCAGATCCTACAAAAAGGGTAAGAAAAGAATAAATATGTATAATCTATCTTTTGTACATAAAACCGCGGTCTTTGCTTTGTTTTTAAAAATCACTTAAAAATAGTTCACAACCACACAGCAGTCTCTGTGTAGTGACTAATACTTAATCTGTGGTTCACAATAACAATGCAATTAATGTCAAACATGATCGTGAAACGTCAAATCTAAAAAAATGAAGTTCGAAGTGATTATTATCAAAGAAGAAAATAAAAAAAGTCGTTTATATTTGTAAAAAACTTAAAAACCTTACTTTCTTCTTAATACCTATTCATACTTACCATCACATAACATAATAAATAATGTACTTAGTAAATTTTCTTGAATACAAAATTATATAGATCACAAAATATACTTAATTTTTAATCGTGTTTATAATCACAATTACTTGTAAATATTAATGGAAAACTTAACAAAAATGTGATAGATGCTACGCAGTGTAAAATATGTCTCTCAAATTATTAAGAAGTATAATTAAGGGGTAAAATAGTCAGAAATTGTGAAAACATGGAATCTATTAAGTCCGAAACGCGGGATGGAGTCTGCAGTGGTTGCTTAAGCGTGGACAGACATACGAGCACTGTGGAGAGACAAGACTTATTTATCATGCTGCTGTCTAAACCGACTGTTTATCTGGTATGTTTAAAATGCCTTATTTGCCTATGTAAAAATTGACTGAGTGATCCCTACAACTTTTAAATACTATTTATCTTTAAATCCATATATGTATGTTATGTGTATAATATGTAAAAAAAAACACATGTAAACATACCATTGTCATTTACAAATGATATAATTTTATATAAATAGAAATAACAGTACCAAAGTTATTTTTGTTTGTGCTCCTGTTAGTCTAAGCGTGATGATATATAGCCTATAACCTTCCTCGATAAATGGGCTATCTAACAACAAAAGAATTTTTGAAATCGCTCCAGTAGTTCCTGAGATTAAATTATTATTTTTTATTAAATGATTATTTTCAAACAAACAAACTCTTCAGCTTTATAATATTAGTATAAATAATAGCTAGGAGTCGAAAGGGGCAAGGGCCTTAATTGTTTTGAGAAAAGGATAGTTGGGCATGCCGCTTTTTTGCTTGATTTGGCGATTTTTTCTCCCAATTTTTTCCCCAAGATATGTATTAAAGAGCTTTGAGCTTGATTTAGATCCTTAAATTAAAATTTCAGGAACCCAAGTACTTACAAATACAATTATGCTGGGAATGCAATGCGATGGTGAGGAAAATAGCAACATTTCAAAGGAAAATTAATAAGGCGCAGTATGCTTTAGAAATGTCAGTTCAATTAGATCAGGTGAGATAAAAAAAACTTTATAACTTATTTATTGTAATTAAAATCATTATGAGAAATACTTAAGAACCAAATTATATAACTTTTAAATACTAATAGGTTTTAAATATCATTTTTACACAAGAAAATCTACTTAAATTAGTTGCTTTTGACGTGACAACGTCTTATGCCGGGTCCAGACTGGTGAAACGTAACATGCAATGTAACATGCAATGAAAGAATTCACCGTCCACATTGCTGCAATGTATCATGAAAGGTAACA